>NC_046372.1:41929519-42529519 GCF_011125445.2 Fundulus heteroclitus | reverse complement strand
CAATGGTCTGCCGTCTACAGACCTCAGACTGCAGTGATTTACATATCAGAATAGCAAACTACTTTAAATGAAAGCCTCAAGCACACTAATACTAAAGATGTAAGTATATATGGTGCTGTTTTGAGGAGCTGCATAGATACACAGCTCAGGTGGAAGAATCTGCTGACTTGACTTGACCAGTACTTATTCATGGATTGCTTAAATCTGGTCTTTTCAGAACAGTAACAAGAAGAACGCCATTGTTGAAAGATAGCCACAAGAATTAGCATGTAAAGTTTTCTTGAAGTCAAGTAGGGGGAACTTAAGGAAGAAACGCAACTTAAGAATTTTATCGATGAACACATCAGCCATACTATGAATTATCACCAGGAGTGGTTAATCGGGAAAAATCGGGAAAATTCCCAGTTGCTCAGCTGGGTTTTTGGGCCACAATGGCCGGTGTCAAGTGAAGTCTGTGATAGGGTTAAAACAGAGGAGGGAGGCTGCGCTGCTTTCGCTTGCACACTGCAGCCATGTTTTTATGTCTGCCATGTGACCACAACCGGCCTATCACATGGTGTCAACTGTCAGTAACTGCAAGAGTCTGTAATTGCAGTACACCTCCCTGCAACCAAACTAATAAATGCTTCCAAGAGATGCCTGCTTCCTGAAAATTGATTTCCAATCCCCCATCCAGCGTCATGGATGTTGAGCCATTTTGCAATGAAGAATTGGGCAAATAAATCAATCTCTACGTGTGCAAAAATGAAAGACATACCACAAAAGACTTGCAGCTGTAATTGCAGCAAAAGGTGGTTCTACGGAGCACTGAGTCAAAGGGGCTGAACATAAACACATACAAATATACGTCGCAGATTTTTTGCAACACATAATTGGAGTAGGACAGATTGAAGTTTGTGGTTGTGCCATGATCAAATGTGAAAATGTTCAAGGGGTGTGAAGGATTTGGCATTGCAACAGATAAACGGTTCTAACCATCAGATGACTGAAGGTTTTCCAGTCATTACTGCAAAGTCTAACTCTGGGAAACGTTGATAAACCAATGATTCTACTACATTTATTTCTACTGCACAAAGTCATCCATCTCCCTGCATACATTAATGGCTCGTTCACCAGGTCTGGTATCATGACTGTTTTGCAGTTTTATGTGTATATGTGTGTGTGTGTGTGTGTGTGTGTTTGTGTTTTGGTGGCAGCAGGATCTCTGGCATGCTGTGTTTGGGTGTAAAGTGCAGTCAACTGTTTGATCCGATCCGACCCAGACACAACACCGTCCTCGTCACACACACACACGGGCACACAGCTGCTGCAGACAACTGGGCTGCAACTCTTGGGTGGCACACAAAATCCCTTTGCATATGTGAGGTCCATCACAGCACAGCACACATCGCTTGGACCAGTACCCCACATGTACCACCTCATGCTACTGTTCTCTCCTGTGTGCATCTCCTTTCTGCGCCTGCTTTTCCTTCCTAGTCCTCCTCCTCCTCCTCCTCCTCCTCATCATCTCTGCCTGGCGTTAAATGTGGGAGTGATTGAGGAGCGCTGTACGAGCAGGCTGACAGAGCTCATCTCCGGCTCATGATGCATGGCTTCCCTGGGCCTCCCCGCTGCCCCATTACATCCTGATTAATTGGCCCTGCTTAAGTCAATAACTCATCCGTTAAAAAACCAAAAAAAGCTCCAGCAGAGAGTAGGGGGAGGAGATGATTGAGAGAGGTAATGAAGAACGGGAAAGTGAGCAAGCAAAAGTCAAAACGAAGGGGGACACTGAGTTTGAACAGCTAAATATACTTTAAATGCGCTCGTTTCTTAGCCTTTTAAAGCAATGCCTCATACCTCTATGTCAAACTAATTAATTGGCATGTTAAAGTAGTATGGTCCTCAAAATTAAAAAATTCTGAATACTGCTAGAGTGGAAGTTGAATGGAGGAAGACTTTGTTGTCAGCTATTTGCTGGTATAATGTATCCCTGCAGGGACAGTAAAAATATCAAAAGTATTGTTGCTCTGCCAGCTAACTCCGCATAGTGCTGTTAATTCTGACTCAGGTCTCAGTTACACACCACATCAAGGCAAAGAACCAAAAGCTCAGTCAGTCACCAGCGTGGGTGACAATTTTGATCCTTTGATTTGGAGTGGGTTAAATTTGTCTCAGATTTCCTCCTAAGATGTTATGGAGATCCAGAGAAGGGATTGTTGAAAGAGAATATTTCACAGCTGCACACAATCGTTCTTCCATATGTATCTTTCCTTGTAGAACAATACGGATCCCAACTCCAAATACGATCAACATAATGGATGCATGAACTTTAACTACAGATTTAAAAGTCTGAGTAAAATAGAAAAAAAATAACAACAACCATGCTTTATTAACAGTGAGGCGGTAAGGTAGTCTGTACACATCTGCTACTATCTGGCTCTGAAGGGATTTGCTGTATGTCTCACTTCAAGTATGCAAGGTAACACCTGAAGGGAATAGGAACGTCAGCACTCCTATTCCCTTCAGGTTTTTTTATTTTTTTGTGTAAGTCGTCTAAAAGCCGAGCCAAGCAAGCTATTTATAAACACTTTAAAGCAGCAGAATGTGCTGAGCAGACATTATCTACAAGTAAAAAACACAAATACAACAAAACACATAGATTATGTTACAAACAACTTAAAAATTACTAAAACTAATTTAAATGTTTCAATATCATGATGTGCCAGACAAATGAGTCTCAACAGCTTTGGCTTCCGTGTTACTTCATACTGGTCTCTAATTGGTCACACAAAGATTCTTCTCTGTGCCAATCAGTCCTTTTGCAGTTATTCTTTGTCAAATCAGTTTATTTCATGATACCTGTCAATCAAAGTCACACCCCCATCAGCTTAGATGCGTAGGCGTAAATGTTACTCAAACATATTAATCCAAACAGAAGAGTCAGACAACAACAAGAAGGCAGGAGACAATGGTGCAACAAAAGAAAATTCTGTCATTAGATTATAAATTAATAATTTCACAAAGCTTTTGCTGGAGGAAAAAAAAAGCAAGGAACGTGGATCGACCAGACTTACTGTAAAAATTCAGTAAAAACATTGAACACATTGAAACAGTCACTGCATGTGAGAACATTAATTTTTATCAAGTGAAAACATCAATACACATCCAATATGTCGAACGTTGTTCCTGTCATTAAGGGCCAAAAGCAACTCTGAACAAGTTGGTTTTCAGTCTTGATATAAAGGAACTCAGTGCTGTTTTTCAATTTTCTGGAAGGTTGTTCCAGATTTGTGGAGCATAGATGCTGAATGCTGCTTCTCCATGTTTGGTTCTGCTTCTGGGTGTGCAGAGTAGACCAGAACCAGAAGATCTGAGTGGTCTAGAGGGTTGACACAACGACAACAGATCTTTAATGTATTTAGGTCCTAAGCCGTTCAGTGATTTATAAACTAACAAGTATTTTAAAGTCTATTCTCTGAGCTACAGGGAGCCAGTGGAAGGACTTTAGAACTGGGGTAATGTGCTCTACCTTCCTGGTTTTAGTGAGAACATGAGCAGCAGCTTTTTGGATCAGCTGCAGTTGTCAGATGTTTTGGGTAGACCTGTGAAGTCACCGTTGCAGTAATCAATGCGGCTAAAGATAAGTGCATGAATGAGTTTCTCTAGATCTCCTTGGGCCATCAGTCTTTTAATCATGGAAATGTTCTTCAGGTAATAAAAGGCTGACTTTGTAACTGTCCTTATGTGTTCTTGAAGGTTTAGGTCTGAGTCCATCACTACACCCAGATTTTGGACCTGATCACTAGTTTGTACTTGTAATAACTGAAACTGCGTGCTGACTCTAGTTCGTTCCTTTTTAGGTCCAAATATAATAACTTCAGATTTGTTTCTGCTCAGCTGGAGAAAGATTTGGCATATGCATTGCCTTGCATTGATTTATTCTGAGCATCCATTCAGTGCATGGATGGGTTCAGAGTCACCTGATTACATCGTAGTGTAGAGATGTGTATCATCTATTATGGTATCTAATCCTGTTTCTTGTTATAGCCTCAGCTGGTGGGAGCATATAGATATTGAATAGAAGGGGTCCCAGGATTGAACCTTAGGGTACACCACTTTTTTTTCTCCATTCTGATGAGAAATGACCTATTGACACAAAGAAGTCCCTGTTCTTTAGGTAGGACTTGAACCAATTGAGGGCTGTACCAGAGAGTCCAACCCAGCTCTCCAGTCGGTTTAATATTATGGCATAGTCAACAGTTTCAAATGCTGTGCTGAGGTCCAACAGGTCTGGCTCTGTGGTTCTTCCACAGTCTATGTTTATGTGGATGTCATTGAACACTTTGACGAGGGCGGACTCAGTACTATGGTGAGCACAAAAACCTGACTAAAAAACATTAAAGTGGTTAATCTTTGCAAGGAAGCTATTTAACTGCTAACAATAACTTTATTGTTAAATGGCAGGTTGTAATTCTGCAGATGTTATTTGTCCAGTTTGCTCTTTTTATCAGTGGTTTAACAACTGCTGTTTTTAAAGCCTGGGGGGAAACCCCTGATGAGACGTAGGAATTTACTATTTGGATCTGGTCAGATGCAATGACAGGCCGTACTATTTTAAGGAAGGTGGTAGGTAGGATGTCTAAACAGCAGGAGGAGGAGCTTAATAGATTTATAATTTCTTCTAAACTTTTATAGTTGAGTGGTTGAAATGTACTAATTTTCTCTGCATTTATTATATTTGAGCAGAACATTTGTGCTGAATTTGGCTTGGATATGTAGATTAACCCTCTATTTTTTTTATTTTCTCTGCAAAGAAGTTGGCAAATTCATTGCAGGCCCTGGTAGACTGTAGTTCAGGTGGTACAATAACAGGTGGGTTTGTGAGTCTTTCAACTGTTTGCTGTACAATTTTACCTCTGTGATTATGAATATTATTTCCTCATGATATGAGGAAAGACAGGAAAAGCTATCCGGTTGGAAAGCGGTACTTCCATTTATTTTCTAGAGCATACGGTAACCACACAAACTGTTTCTTATTCGAACTTGTATCTGTCTAGTTTCCTAGTGCTTCTCCAGTGGTCAGGAAGCCAAACTACCGTAACTGTAGATGTACAACATAAACCAATCTCACGACAGAACCTAGTGCTAATGGGGCAGCCCATCTAGAATAATAATGATAAAATCCACAATAATAGTCGACCGTCGCCACGGTGGCTTTCACAGTAATCAAATAAAAAGAAAACTCAGAAAGCAGCTTATCACCTGAATTCAGTCACAGCATGTAAAACATTCAAAGACAGTTCAGCAACTACTTCTGGAGTAAAAACATCAACATTAAATCTATTTATAAATACGTAAATTCTACCCAGACAAAGGTACCTATTTCTATATAGAACATGAAAGGGGGTCCTTTTCTGGTACTGGTTCCGTGGAGGAAGACATACGTCGGCTGTGACCTGTGCGGGTGACAGGTCTCAGCGGCATTTGTGAACAACTCAGCCAAAAACAGAAACGACGGCCTGTCAGCGGGAAAAGGAGGAAGAAACTCCTTGTTCTTTCCTTGGTTGCGTGCTTCCATCCTGATTAAAGTCCTAGGACCTCCTCTGTCAATCCAAGGACCAAAGGGGTAACGTGATGTTTGCTTTGTCCAGCAAAGTAACAATCGCCATTTCCAACATGTGTACCAACGTGAGGAATCTTTGATACAGCTGATGCCATTGAAGGAGACGAGCCTTGTTAGCACAGAGGCATGGTCTGGGAGCCATAGTCTGATTAGCCATTTTATGGCACAACAAACACGTCACATTGTTGATGTTTTTGTTTAAGATTTCTGCAAAGAACGTTTCCCTTGCATGCTTTAATGACGAGTTATTGCTTTGTAGCCTCACTTTGTAGATTTCATAATAAATGATATGGAGATTACCTACTAAGTCATCTATGGTGTTATAACATACTAGAAATGAGGTGGAGGAATATACTTGATTAGATGTTTCAGCTGTGTTGTCTGTAAAATAACATATCTGCTTTGCTAAGTGAGTCGATGGAGATTGTATTTCCAAAAATGACAGAGAAATGTTGTAAATATTAAATCTGTCACTTAAAACAGCCTGAAGAAGTAATGGTTTGCACCGGGAACCGGCAGCAGCACTCACACAGTTTCAAAGCAGATAAGAGTTCAGATAGGCTCTGCTTTAATTTATTCTGATGGATTACTCCCTAAAAATATACAAGACAATCTTGCATGTACAGGTATAGAAATATTATTATTTTGTTTATGTTTCTTTTATATTGACGATGTATTTTTATCATTTACTATCTCTCACAGATTTCTTTAAAGTGTCAAATGGGGGTAGGGGATGGGGTTATGGGGCTAAAGCAATGCCCAGGAGGCGTGTCCCTCCTCCAGCCCTTTCTAGGCCGGTGGGATCACTAAACCGGGCGAATATAATCTGAGCAGGGAGGAGCTGACTATGGCGGGTGAAAACAGGCAGTCCAGTGGAACTGCGTCTCTAGTTTTTTTCTTCTGTTCTCACCCTGGTTGAGTTCTGGTCTACCTTGGGTTTCTTATTTCTGCTTACCACCATGCGCCTGCTGACAGAGGTTCAGGAAATAAAAACCCTGACTAGTTTTCTTTTATCCTGTTCACTTAACCAGGTGATTTTAACCAGTGCTCTCAAACTCAAATCTTCAAGGGCCGGTGCCTTACAATTTTAGATGTGTCCCTTGCCCTACACACCTGATTCAAATGGCTAAATACCTCATTAGTATGCAATCAAGCTCTGCAGAACCCTGCTAATGTTCTCCTATTGGAGTCAGGTGTGTTGAAGCAGAGAGGCAGCAAAATCTACAGGACTCCAACCTTGCAGGACTGAGATTTAAGACCACTGGTTTAAACATTTGTCCCTGTCTATGCTACAGAGCTTGGAAATGCAAATGGTTGGAACTAATCTCTGTACAAACCTGTGCAAATTCTCAGTTATCCGGGTCATCGCAACAGCAAACAGGCTTATATCGGAGGCAACTGGACTTTCGCTCAGTTTTTCTGAAAACATTTCGACACCTATCCAGCAGCATTTGTCAATTCTGGCAGCTCGCACTTGAGCAACCAGTTTTTGGAGCGCTGCTGTTTTTAAGGACCTCTCTGTACAGGCTTTTTACTTAATTAACCTGGATAACCCACCTCTGTCTGCTGATGTCCTGTCTGTAGTTTGTCCTCTTATTCCACAAAACAATTAATAATAGCCCCTTTCACACGTAAGTCCCAGTACTGGGACCATTCCGGGTCGAACAAGAATTGGCGCCTTTCTCCCAGTAAATTCAATAGTTGGCTCTTTTCATACTTTACCCAGCAACAGTGAAATGGATGTACCTAACATCACCTGCAGATGGTAGTAATGCAAGTGATATAGCTTTAATCAATCAAGCCAACCTCAAAAGAAGAAATTCAGCCGCAAATTATGCCTGTCAAACAACAAAAAATGGCTTCAGGACCAGCAATTTTTAAAGTGCTTGATGGCAGCTATTGGCGCCAAGGGTGATGCGACAGGTTATGGTTAGTTTTGGGGAGCAATTACTTCAATTCAATTCAGTTCAATTCAATTTTATTTATATAGCGCCAATTCATGATACACGTCATCTCAAGGCACTTTACAAAGTGAAATTCAATCAGATTATACAGACGGGTCAAAAAGTTTCCTATCTATGGAAACACAGTAGATTGTATCAAGTCTTGACAAGCAGCATTCACTCCTCATGAAAGAGCGTAGGTTGGTTTGGTTGGTTTCAGTATTATTTTCCCTTTATTAAATTAAATATTTTGTTCACCGACAGCACTGTATATGTACAATGCTAGCTTATCAGGAGTTACTAACTAGAGGCCAACTAGTTTTTCCTTCTTTATAATGTCTATGGTGCTGTCTCATGCACATGAACACAGACACACACACACACACACACACACACACACACACACACACACACACGTCATCTCTTGCTGCAGATCATAGATCACAGCCCTGGAAAGCAGATTACAGCTAATCACCACAGACACTTAGATCACCGTTCTGATCAAATAACAGCCCAGCTGTAATGTCAACACACACACACACACACACACACACACACACACACACACACACACACACACACACACACACACACACACACACACACACTCGGATATCCACTTGCTGAGAGATGGGTTTGAAAGCAGGGCCTCTGTTATCTTTGTTATGGTTTGGAGAGCTGACATGTTTGACAGCAGTGAATGTAAGTAGCAGTGTTATGACATGACTGAGCGGCCATGAAAAAGGCAAAAATACTGTAGGGGCCCCAGTCTGGGCTGTTCTTCACACCAGCCCTGACATGACAGAGATAGGAGTGATTAAACACAATGAACTGAAATGTTCTCCTTCGCTGTTGATGCACTAAAGAGCCTTTTGTTCATGGATGCCCTTGGACTTCCTAACTTGATGTGTGTGTGTGTCTGTGAGTGTGTATTTATTTGCCTCTGTGCGCTTAGAAAACCATATCAAAAACAAAAGAGAATACAAACTGAGGAAAAATGATTATGTTAGCCATCATCCCACCAATTTTCCAAGTCTACCATCAGCACCATCCTCTAATCTTCACCCGAAAGTAGATAAAACAGACAGCCTGGCTCCTTCCTGCTCTGTTTATAGCTATGGCCCATATCACACACACACACACACACACACACACACACACACACACACACACACACACACACACACACACACACACACACACACACACACACACACACACACACACACACACAGAAGCTGTCACTGCACACGCATGAGCCTCGCCTGGCTTCTGAGGAAACATGGCCCAGCTCCAGTCATAAATAATAATGGGAACGGCTACATGACATGTTGAGTGATGGGGCCCCTCTCAGAACTCATTTACATGGCTTTGTGTAGCAATCATCGGCCCCCTAATGTAGCGCTAAGCAAATGAGCCTTTCGGAATATTGTGCAATTTATCGCAAGTCACCTGGCACCAGGCGGGGGCTCTATAAATCACACTCGAACACATGCCCCCAATGACAGCTAAATCAACATGGAGTAATTGCTTTGAAATGTGGAGGAAGCGAGCAAGCAGGCTGGACAAAGCAGTGTGGTTAGCGGTGGTGGCGAAGTGCTGTGCTGCTAACCTCCGTGTGACTGTGGAAATGTACCATTCCGAGTTAAGGGAAACATAAGGGACTGAGTAAGGCCAAACTGGAAGGCTTTATTTCTCTTAATGACCAGCAGGGGGAGTGGAAGCTGTCTGAAATCAAAAACACAAACATTTGAACAAACCTGATGAGCTCTGAGGGTGCACTGTGAACGATTGTCATGTTGTGTGAATGGATAACTAGATTTGATGTGTGTGTGTGTGAGAGAGAGAGAGAGAGAAAGAGAGAGATAGTGTGTGTAGGCAAACAATCCTGTCCATCAGTGTCCATTACCCTGACAGCAAGTGAGATTAATGACCACAGGGTCAAACAGAGGCACAGCACCCCACCTAAAATGAGAAGGCAAACACACACACAAACATATGCACACATACACGCGCACACTGCATGATATATATATATATATATATATATATATATATATATATATATATATATATATATATATATATATATATATATATGTATATAATCTATTTTTCTTCTGAAGACTGTTACAATGCAAACCTAAAGGCGACAAAACATTTGTTTCCACATTTCCTAACATCTTCATGAACTACATGGGATGTGATTTGGACACAGTAAAATGCAAAGACAGTATAGCATACATTTTCAAAAATATTAAGTCCATCATTGTACAATAAGACTGCTAACCAGTGAAACACAATGAAGACACTTGCTGGTCTTGCTAAGAATTGACAAGGAAAAAAAACTATGTTGCACATTGATAAGAATTTATTTCCCAGAAAAAATACTAAATGTCAAATACATATCATTACACACTATTGCTGGCTTATCTGAGCTTGCTTTTACACGACGCACAGTCTTAAAACATTAAACGTACATTTGCAACAACCAATGACTAAAATAAACCACTTCAGTTCAAATAACAAAGTGATAGCTCTTTTAACTTCGGCAGGGCGGCTTCACACCTGAAGTAGGCCTCTTGTGGTGCTCGGCTTGCTTCAACCCAACATTAGACTTTTCAATGCTTATTACAACAGCCTCAGGTATTGTTAAAAAGCAAATGAGAGACTTTTCTCTCTAAAATGAATATGTCAGCAAAACTTAAGTTTGCAAATTGGCATCTGAAGAATGATGAGAGTTCTGGAACAACTTGCATTTGACTGATGATGACAAAGTAGAGGTGGCTGACCTCAATGCTCAGATCCATATATGGTGAATACCAAACAGCTTATCAGCAAAAATACCACATACCAATTATCTAGCACGACAGCGAAATAACGAGAATTTGGGTTTGCTTTGAATCCCCAGCATCTGGGTACCTTGCAGTTATTGAGTAAACCACAACTTCATGAACACACCGCAGTATTTTGAAGTCAGTTAGCCTGTCAATCTGTGCAACAGCTCCATCTGACCCTAAATCTTGTCAAGAGAGACAACAATGATCCCAAACATAGCAGCATATAACCAGCATATCTATAACAGAATAGCTGAAAAAGGAAAGCATCAAGGTGTCACAAAGGCCAAGTGCAAGTATACATTTTGACCTGACTGAAGTGTTGTAGGAAGACCTTCAGACAGGAAATACCTGCAAACCGCAATGTACTGAAGCCACATTGCTAAGAAGAGTGAGCCAAAATTCCCCCAATATAATGTTAGATACACTGATAAAGTCACAGAGAAATTACTTTGAGAAACGTTCTAAAGCTACTGCAGATAAATGTACAGGTACGTGCATCTCAGTAAATTAGTATATGTATTCTGATTAGGCTAGTGTGTGAGATTAAAACTTCATATTGAAAATAACAACCTTTAAGCATGTACATGCACTTTCCTTGTTAGCTACCGCTTGATGGCTGTAAATGCGTATTTCTAGAGTTTATGTATCCAGTCAGCTTCGGTGTTAGCTGTTCATTATAGCTCTGCTGCTCTCACCGTATACATTTAACATTGCTGAGAGTCGCATGAAGCAAACTGTCTTAAAGGTTTATGTCTATGAGAAGAAGAGGAAGGCTTCAGAAATAAGACCAGATTTTGCCAGTTGTGGATGCAGCTGTGTAATTTAATAAATTGGTTTACCAGATTAAATGTCAGTTTTTATTCTTGGATTGTGTGAAATAAATGTCTAAATAAATGTGAATAGTCCGATGCAACATATAGATCTTTTTTTCCTCTTTATGATGCATTATTTGTATGATGCAACTTATATTCCGGACTTATATACCGAAAAATAACAAACTTCAGATAGGCTTTCATAAGTGAACAAGTACAAAAGCGACTTTTAAACCCGTCCATCCATCGTCTATACTTGCTTATCCTAGCAGGATTGTGGAGGGCTGGAGTGGTGCCGATATCCAGTGGTCATTGAACGAGAGGCATGGTTCCACCAACACAAAAACACATTCATCACCTACTGTATGTCATTTTTTGCCAAATATGTTTGTGTTTTGTTTTTTTTGCCTAAATCATCTCCTGAGGATGCTGGCCACCTGTTCTACAACTGCCAAGAACCTCAGTTGAAGAGAACATGCAATTTCACCCCTGTTGTATAATGGCCTGCGTCAAGAATGGGACTTACTGTAAATCATTTTGTTTTGCAGGTTTTCAGAAAAACCTGAAAAAACGACAAAGGCCATTATTTTAGGAAGGCAACGATATGTCAGCTTTGCCACCCATTTGTTCCTACCGGGACAGTAGGAGGAAAATGTCTTTTGCGGTTCGTCTGTAAAGCTTTGACATGTTGTAAACAGCAGCGGTACCTGTACCAGCGTTGCCCCGTGGGTCCTTCTGTGAGTGGAAAAGAACCATGAACAAGCCAGCAGCTCAGGAATGATGGCACGCGAAAGACTGTCGAATTCTATGCTTCGCACCAGTCAGTTTAAGTACATGCCTGCTGGTTCCATGAAAAATGATGAAAACTGGATATTTTCATTAATCCATAAATCTGCCTTGGATGTCCTGGACAGAACATGAAAAGTGGACGTGTCTGGATAAAAGAGGACATTTAGTCAACCTAATTGACTGAAATAAAGGATTTAAAATATCAGTTTGGATGTATATAATATAATCTATATAATGGCTTTAACTTGGTGAATTGAACTACAAAAAGAAATAAACTTTTAAATAATATCACAATTCATTTGGATTAAAGCTGTTACCCTACAAACTAATGGATCACTGGATTTTCTTTAACTTTATTCATTACTGTATCAGCTTTTGATATAACTAAGGAGTACATTTATACATTCAGCCAATTTGGATCTAGATTGAATCTATAGGTTTGGTCAGAAAACCTTAAATTTTCAATTTATAAACAGAATGTATCATTACTTTCAAAACTATGTTCTCATTCGAGTAGAATTGTTGCATTTTTACACAATGCTTTTACAAAGTAGCAAATTAACTTTTAGTTGATGTCCTTACCCTCCACTATGTTGCTCTGCAATGTTAATATATTTGCTCCTAAGCGACTAACCCAGACTTTATAAGGTACATTTATAATTTTTGGCCTTTTTTTCAAAGCCATATTTTAGGGTCAGAGTACAAGAGGCTTGTTGGAATACTTAAGCACCTAAATGTCAAGATAATTGGCATTTATCAAACAAAAATAACAAAAAAAGTTATATTTTACTATTTAAAATATTGCTAATTGACTGTTTCTCTGTGGACCGTGAACCAAAAGAGACTAAGCAGGTCCATGATTTTAAAGTATGCTGCAGTCTTTGATTGTTTTGATTAAACACTCGCAGGCTATTTTTACAAGTATAGCAAAGAACGTTTTCTTCTTTCTAAATTTACAATAATCGATGGACGTTTAGAATGTATATTATAACGTTAGGTCTTATTACGGATTAATGATAAAGACTGTATTTCTACATACTTCGCTGAAACAAATGATAGCGTCTTTGGTAGCCTTTGTCAAAGGAAGTCATTTTAAACAAAACACCCCAACATCTCTGTTATTAATGATGCAGGCCGCTCAGTGATCTTAATTCCATTTGTATAATGAGCCAGAGCTGATAAGCCACTCATCAGTGCTAATGGAGTGGTTTCCATTAATTAAAACATCTCATTCCCACTGCAGCCTTCATTACCACACCAGATGGTTGTCATTACACTGCTGTTTGTCTGTCAAAGACGAGCTACTGCACCATGTAGGGCTTGTTAACGTTACTAACAGAGCAGGAGGGAAACATTACAGTGAAATAGTTCTGGGACAAATTTCTTTGTCCAGGAGAGTTGTATTTAAATTAGACATAAAGTATACTGTGAGACCACTCTCAGCAATGTGCACACACATCCTTATCCTGCTCTACGTCCAATGCTTGAATCATATACATACAGTCATGTTAAAAAAAGCAGTGCCTTACAAAAGTCCATTTAACTTTCCCAAATGTTGTCATGTTACTGTCATAAATATCAATATGTGCTGCTCAGCAAATTAAAGGTACAGGTTTTAAAGCCCCGGTGTGTAAGATTTTCACACTTCCGCACCATCTACCGGTACGCTAAATGAATTACCAACGACCTCGCCGTTAAGAGCGTAATAATTACTACAGAAGCCGTGGAATATCATGAAGGTGACGATGTCAAAATGTCCTCCATGTATTAGCTACTGCTAACAGCTAATAGCTACGGTCATCGTGTGAAATAGTTTTTGGCACTATTGTGTAACCCGGATAATTTTTCTATATTGGATTCATTTTATTTTATTTTCAATTTTTTAGATTTAATTTTATTTATTTTTATCTAAAGGTTTAATTAAAATCCTCCTTTCCTTAATTTATTCAACACTAACCAAGTGAGAACAATATTGTTCTCGTGCGGTTTTCACGTCATGTGACAGCTGCACGTCAGCGTCCTAAATTGACAGCTGCGGCTTATATAGCTGCTAATCGCACCTTAGGTAGAGAAAAGCTGTCGGACCCTGACGGACAGGTAGGCTTCTGGTCTGTTTCCAAGTGGTTTTCAGATATCTATTGTATATCTTCAATCGTGTGCCTCTGTTAACTTGCAGACGAATGATCAATCAACCGAACGTTGTAAAGATCACGGTTGGTCAAGAGGAAACTGGTGAGTGTTTGCTCGGGAGCTAGCATGCTAGCACTAGCCTCCCCAGCCTGTTTTGGTTATACACCGATCTAAATTGAAATACTTACTGAAACTACTGTTGTGTAGAAATACTGTTTTGCATAAGTTGCATTTAACTATTATGTAAACTCCTGCAATTATAAGAAAATACATGTATATATAAATTGATTACTTAGGCCTGTTTACACAGGCCAGGTATATTGCAGATCCCCCCGCTTCAGGCGTGGCTAAAGGGTCTAGGATACAGCAAAGATTGTCTGGCTTCATGCTGACCAGACTGGCGAGCTAACCATTTAGCGGATCCGGAAATACATCACCTACTTTCTGAGAAACCTCTTCCGAACTGGTTGGAGATTCAGCCCAACAAGTTTTCACTGAAGAAACTGGATTATTATTATTATTATTTTTTTTTTTTTTTTTTTTTTGTGTGTTTTCCTTTCATCATCAACAAAGACTGGTTGACTTCCTTGGTTTAAGGAATCCATTTGGACTTTAAAATTGTGGACTAACTTGTATATATTGTAAATATTAATACAACTCACCAATTTTGCACCATCAAACTGTCTCTGTGTTTTACAATTTGCCACTTCTTTCAGCAGACGAACCTAGTCTTTGAGAAATCACGATCACGTGGGTTGCCCTAGAATGCAACTTGGGTTACAATTGCCAAGTCTGCTTGTTTTTTTTCTAGAGTCATTTGCAAATTCCATGAGTCATGTTTTTTTGCCTCGTGTCTGAACGTCCAGTGGCTTAATTAGGGTCTAATATAAGCGACTATAAAGATGAGTAAAGAGAGCCGATCTTGCTGCTGCGCTACAGACAGTGAACGGGCCGGTTGATATCCCTCCACCTAAACACAAACTAGAGGGAGACAAAAAACCGAGCAGTCTCTGCCAGGAGGACAGGAGTAGCTGCTGGACCACACTGCCCTGTTTCTAACATAAAGCCAAAAATAAACGTCCCTGTTATATTGAGTTAACTTACCTGTCCAGCAGAAAGTCTGCAAGCTGTGCATCAGTTTTGAGTCTGTGCTACCTCATTTCATTGAAATGCATTTCAGGCCAAATGAGCTGGGTATTGACTGTTCATAATTCCTTTAATAAAGCTCATTAAATATAAGGCATGTAGGCTAAGTTGTATTTTCTATTTCTGTGTGTAAAAATATGACATAGACAATGAATTTTAATATATAAATAGCAGAGATCTTGTCATCAGATCTCAGGGCCTGTAGTTTTATTGATCTTAGCGGAGACTCCACTGAGAGTGTATTGGCGACAGTAGTGCAGGAGTTAGGGAGTTCGTCCTGGTCGCTGGTTCGATCCCCCGCTCCGACCATCTCAGTTGTTGTGTCCTTGGGCAAGACATTTCACCTGAATTGCCTGCTGGTGGTGGTCAGAGAGCCCGGTGGCACTGATGTATGGCAGCCTCGCTTCTGTCAGTCTTCCCTAGGGCAGCTGTAGCTACTAGCATAGCTCACCACCGTCAGGGTGTGAATGGGTGAATGACTGAATGTAGTGTAAAGTGTTTTGGGGTTATCGGACTAGTTCAAGCGCTATACAAGTACAAGCCATTTAACTTTCCAAGAATATTTTCTGTCGTATATGACACTGGCCCCATGCAGATGTATATGATACTTCTTATGACCATATTCTGTGCTGTTGGTTTAATTTTGACTACAGATATTTTTGAACTTTTTTTTTCTGATTATAAATTTAAGCTGAATGCTTTTGTTGCCAGTTTGATTGCTTGAGAAACCAACATGTAGTGTTGAATATTATTAAAAATTTGCACCAGACAACATATGGCTATTCATTTAAAATAGGTATATATACATGATGTTCAAACTGCACCTGTAATAAATCTCATACTACAAAGGCAGCTGACTGCTGCATTTGCTGGCACTGCACAAGGTGCCCTTTTCTCCTCTTGAGCACTAGCCCCCAAAAGGTCTGTGCATGTCACTGTTGTCCCTTTTTGGCTTCTGAAATCAGAAATAGTGGCCTCCCAGTGGGCACGCAGGCATTGTGTGTTTATAAACCACTAATTGTAAGTTATAAGAACACTTCATTTTTGATGTAAGGTTATTAGGTTATTAACAGAATATGTATTTATAAAAGCAACACTTGATTTTTGCTAATTAAAAGCCAAATTAGTTGCACACTGTCTCTTTAATCAGAGTATAACATCTAGTAATTGCAACTTCTGGAATACTGATCAAGTCAATTCAGTAGCAGAGGGGTTTGTCATTGTCAGCAGTTGTAGTGTTTATGAAATTAACAACTGGGGCACTTAAGGGGCAATGTTATTATGGATAGCTTTCAGTCTTGAAGGAAGAAACATTTTAAAGAGGGACTGTCCAAGTAGAAGAAACTCTTTTCTCATGTATGGGTTAAATTTTATTACTGTGAACTGTAGAGTCTCACCTTGATCGACTTAAACCAATTAAAATCTTTTACTCTAGAAAGTATGGCAGAAAGTCTCACATTAAACGAGGAAAAGACAGAAAATAGTGTATGCCCTATCCAAACAGCACTTTACTCAGAACCAGCCATATTTGCTTGGGCCATGTTTCAAGTCATATGTTGATCTTTGACAAGAAATACACTCTGTGGCTTCAAAATTCATTTTTTGGTTGTGGTTAATATTAGAAGCAGGCCAGGATGGCAGGACATCGTCTATATAAACTTGCCAGAGCTATTTATCTAACCTTAATGATAACAGAGCTTTATTAGATCTGTAATTTCCAGGTTCAGCTCTGATTTTGAGTGTGCCTGTGTGGATGATTGTGACACTTTATATTTGAATTGAGACTATAGCTCATTTCCACTCTGGCATCCACATTGCTGGCACGCTCTTTCTAATACATACCAGAACTACAGATGAAACGCAGCAGAATAACCTGAGTAGAAAGTTGTTTTCACTATTGAACCACTACTCAGCCGGACCTGGATTTTCCAAAACCATCTTATCATAGAGAGTTTTTGATGTATTTTAATAAAGTTTGATCTGGGAGCAGCAATTTTTAATGGAGACTGATTTCATAGAACAAATATTAAAACATTTGACTCACTTCTAAAACTGAATTACAATTTAATTCCTAAATACAGTAAGTAGAGGCTGCACAGTGGGTAGCGCTGTTGCCTTGCAGCAAGGAGGTTCAGGGTTCAAATCCAACCCTGGGTCTTTCTGCATGGAGTTTGCATGTTCTCCCTGTGCATGATTGGGTTCTCTCTGGGTACTCTGGCTTCCTCCCACAGTCCAAAAACATGACTGTCAGGTTAATTGGCTTCTCTAAATTGTCCTTAGGTGTGAGTGTGTGCATGAATGGTTGTTTGTCCTGTGTATCTCTGTGTTGCCCTGTGACAGACTGGTGACCTGTCCAGGGTGTACCCTGCCTCTCGCCCAGTGGGCGCTGGAGATAGGCACCAGCAACCCCCGTGACCCCATGAGGGATTAAGCGGGTCAGAAAATGAATGGATGGAATTCAGTAAGTAGACAATAGTGAATAAAAGGGCAAAAAATATATATAAAATAAAAACTTCCCACTAATATTAAAATGGTAAAAGAAAATCTGTTTATTTGGTGTTGTATAGACTTGGATTTATGTTTTATATTATATCCCCACAAGTAGAATGGCTCACTTTAAAGAGCCTTTTAGCCCTTTATTCTCAGAAGTATCCTGAGAGTGAAATCTATCTATGGACATTTTATTATATTATAAAATGCTCAATACAGTCCACAATTTAACTTCTTGTTTAACCTAACCTCACATTGCTGTTAGGTATGCGGTTCTGTGCAGTGGAAGTGTGGTTTGTGTTCTCACATCTATCCAGTAGGGTGGATGTCAGTTGCAGGTGTTTCCCATTCATGCCAAATAGGAGGAGCACTTAAGGTGCTTGGATATAGATACAAAGGTGTCAGAGCATTAGCTCACCCAGATTGGTACCCGACCTGATTCAACCTCCAAGTCATCCCAAGGTTCCTAGTTCTCCTCTGTTAATCCTCCTTGTTTTTCCTCAGGTATATCCATATTAAATCTGATTTCACCAAACTCCTCCAGAAGATAACTCACTCAATCATCTGTTCCATGTCTCAGGAGCCTTCCTGGCACTCCAGTCAACTGCTACTCATCCGGACCCTGCTGGTGTCCTTCGCTATAGTCACCACCCTCCAATGTGGAGAACCGTTAAGCCTCCAACCACACTTTCTCCCAGACTACCATCACCGACCACCACCTGCTTCCTCACCTCCGGCTCACTACAGAATGTCCTCTCCATAAGTCACCCTCTGCCACACCATCTTGCCTTCCTGCTTTTTGCCGGTGCACAATTCGATCTATTCTGTTCCCCACAGTCTGCGACCAGAGCCTCAATGGTCGGTCCTCCATCTCCCATATACCCAAACCTACAATATTCCTTTTATCACTACACTGTTGTCTCTGTGTTTGTTAAAATAGAAGACGAAAGCTGCAGTGGATTTACAGAGCGGTGTAAGAAAACTGTAATATGCATTATTGTACAAACAAACACTCCCGGAGAAGCTTTAAAGTGTGAAAATGGACCCACCCAATTGGGTGGGTCTGTATGTCCAAAAGTCCATCACCAGGTAATTTGTTTCCCCTGCATTTAACATGAGATGGTTCGGCTGGCAGCAGTCCAAAAAGGTCTTCTTCGGACCTAAGCCATGCTTATTGCCCATTTTAATTGTAAGGAACTGAAAATGTAGTTGCATGAACTAAATGATTTGGTGTACAAATCTTTTGAACCAATAATTTTAATGTATTTATTCTATTGATTCAGTACACTCAAAAGAACTGCTGTTACCATCACTAGAGTCCCTAGAGAAATTGATATAGTCCGTGATGCATTCTGTTATTCCATCAATGGCCTCCCTATGAGGATAGCAGAGTTCCTTCCACACAGTGGAGCTGAAGCAGTCTCTCAGGGCTTCTTCGATCTCCTTAGACCATTTCTTCACTGTGCGTGTTACAGCTGGTTCCCTTTGCACAAGGGGTTATACACAGGCTGGAGGTGAATGAGGTGATGATCTGAGTGACCCAGGGATGATGAACTGTATGCCTTTTTACAATTTACATACAGTAAGTCTAGTATTTTATTTTCTCTAGTGTTGCTGATTAAAGGGTAGGAACACTCACACATGCAGAATCATAGCAATGCTGGCTTCTCCCGGTCCATTTCACTTGCTTCCTTCTTATTATTTCATAGGGTTTAGCTGGGCATTTAGTCACTGTAGCAGAAGTGCTTCTAGGGTTAGCAGCTGAACCCTGGTGTAAACAATAGCCCAACCCGGTCTCCGAATATAAACAAAATGTGTAGAAAAACTGACCACAACATGATTAGTTACATGTTGTGATTAGAAAGATGAAAAAGACAGGGACACACACACTACTAGAAGTAGATAAAAGAAGGGATTTTTGGGAATAGGGTTACATAATAATCCGGCAAGCATAGAAACCTGCATAGATGGATTTATTAAACAAAGATCAGAGTATGTATGTGCTCTTTGAGCACATGAACAGGGCTCAAAGGGCACTGTTGGTTGTGTGGAGTGGGTCATCTTAGTTCCGTGGATGGTGTGGCTACCACTTTGCTCCATCTCTGCACTTAGTTTTTAAGAAATATAAACACAGTCACTGTTATTTGACAGGACATATACTATATTAAACAAGCTGCTGACAGGCAGACATGCAGAAATCAATCTTTGGTCTTTGTAAGCATCAGACCTGAATACTCAATTCTTGGCAGATGAAGGAAGAGAAACACAGTTTATCTTGGCTGGGTGGTCTCCACCTGCTTGGATGTTTGTCTCTTGTTTGTGCTACTCGGAACATTTACTTGTGGCTAAGAGAGAAAGAGCTGAGGGGCGAATCCAATTGGGATAACATTATCTTCTCAGCGTCACCTGGTAATTGTGTCTCATTCTGTTCAATCTATCTGTCTATTCCACTCAGTGCCTCTTTGGCCACACTTGACAAACACAGTTTGTCAGACAAAGCTCCTAATACATACGAACCACGGACAGATTGGTCAAATATCTGCGTTGTCTAACAAGACAGATATCAACTAAACGACAAAGAAAACAGAATAGACTCAAACTGTACAGGTATTGCTGTAGATGTGACTTCATCGTCAGCCATTCAAACTGGCCATGCACAGAAATATTGACTGCTGACTAAAATCTGCTGATTATTAGCTTGATTTCAATGCTGACCAGTGACTGGCCAGTCACAAACTCAAATATCCAATTCTAATCCAATTATTATTAGGCAAACAGACCCAGCATACTAGTAGCCCAAATTGCCAGGAGAGGACAGTGATGCATTTCAAACTAAGTCCAAAGAAGCACAGAGATTTAAGAAGCTAATTGACACTGTGCTAAATTCAGTATTGAGCATGCATGAGAGAGTAAGACTTTTAGTAGGTAACAGGAAGGCTAAACAGGGTACAGCAAAGTTGCTATTTTATAGTTTTCAGCTTTGTCTGTCATGTAATATGTTGGATTTAGAAATATTTGCAACCTTTTAGAAATATCACAGTTAAAATAAAAACAAAAATTGCTATCAGTAGGCCAAAGCTTTACAAAGACTGTAGATTAGGAATTGGCCACAAAACGCTTGTGCATTTCTAATCCTAACCATCACATACACACAAACATGTACGAGTCACCATGCCCTAGACCCATTCAACTGCTCTCTAGCGTACTGCTCCGAGGTTGAGCAGCTCCAATTAGTCGGTGCTGGCTCTCTGCTCTCACTCCCCCAGCTCCCTCCCTCCCTGCGATCGCCCCGCTCTGCTGTCAGAGCTAATCGAGCCTCTACCACCTCCCACTACTGCAGACAGGACTTGTCACTGCCGCTCGGCAAAGGTCAGAGCCTGGCAATTAAAGTTACCCACTGGGGTGGAGGTTGTTGCGATGGGGAGGGCTGGAGTATGGGGACAGAGGAGCACTGTACTAACCTCTCATCATGATAACGTACCAGATAAGCTGTGGGAAGTCGTGCGTGCTGATGAAGAGCAGTGCTCTCACATGCTGGGAATGATAAAGTTACAGGAGGAACTTTTTACAGGAACACTCTCCTCGGGTCGGAGGTCAGCAAAGAAATGAAAACACCTACAGGAGTGGGCAAACAAATCAAATTAGACACAGCTCTTATGGTCACCACAGAGTGATGAAAACTTTCTAATTTACATGAATGTGAGCGAGCAGACCCCGACTCATTCGTCTGTTTAACAGTCAGTCTGCTTCTGTCCTTGTGCTCCTCACATCTACCCCCCATCCCTCTTTCCCTCACCCTCCCTCTCCATCCCCTCTGTGCTCCTTCACTTCCAGCTAGACTAATCTGTGCCATCGGCCCCTCCTCTGCCATCCGTCAGAGCCCTCACATTGTTTTGACATCTAGTTAATTCTGGCCGCGATGATTTATCAAACTCTTATTACGGCCCGCTGAAAGCCTCATTTATTGTCCTGATGTATGGTAATGATAGCCCCGCGCCACTGCCTGCCCTGAATCTTAACCAACGCACTTTTGTCCTCTCTTCACGTCTCTTCCCTCCACTCCCACTCTGTCTCCCTCTCTTTATATTCCTGTATCTCTTCTGGGCTGCTGTCGTCTCCTCAGTGGCTTTGTTTCATTGTCGCTTCCTCCTTACGCTTCTGTCTTTGTGTCTTTCTGCCATCTTTAGCTGTGGCTTGTACTTTTGATCCATTCCATCAATGCCTCGTATAATCCCTCTGTGATAGAGAGAAGTCGGTCATCCCTTCTTCATTCTACCTGTCCTTCCTATTACGACTTGAAAAGCCTTGGAGCGATGCTGGAATGCAGCAAGAAGCTAAATACACTGTGACGGGCCTTTTCTCAAACTGATACAGATGCTCGGCATGAGTTGATATGTTATCATCTGAGCCCATAGCCGTTGAAAAAAAAGTCAATAGACATTTTACTCCTGCAGCAGATCATCAAGTATCACCAATCTAGAATTACCCCCGCAGCCCTGACACAAAAACAAAACACTCCTGCTGAATAATGCAGACTGCGGCAGGATCTTAGGGGCATTAGCCGTCGATGGAGTGCAATAAAAGCTGGCGAGAAATCAATGGAGCGAGACTATACCTATTGTCCACAAAGCAAGATCCATTCCTAATGTGTCTGCTGTCGTTTAAGCTGAAAGCTCGGCAGGCTATTTGCTGTGCTGATGGCTGATGTCTTTCACTTATGCTTCAGCTACAGGTTTACATGTGGGAGGACAGCGGAGAAAGCCAAACATATCTTGAGCACATGCACTGACATTAAAAATGGAATGTCAATACAAAACAAGTGTCTAGGAAATTGAATGTTCTATGACAAGTTTTCTAAAAACCAGGAAGAAATGGGGTGTCGCCAATAATGACAGACTAAATATTTGTTTAAGCTGCTGTCACACTGTTGTCTATCTTACCATATATCCATGTATCTGTGTACGAGAAGCATGTGTTGTGGGGGTGGAAAAGTGGAAAAGAAAGCAGTACCTTTTGCACATGGCACTGCTGAGTTGTAATAAAAACCCAGATTGCGTTTGATAGCTGTCATCACGCCGTCTGCCTTGTTGGGGCTGATTTCTCGTCTTCCTCCTGACAATGCTCCATATATTCTCTATGGGGTTCAGATTAGGTGGGTTACTTGGCCAATCAAGCACAGTAACGCTGTGGTGGTCACTGAAGCAGCTTTTGGACCTTGGTGCCAAGTCCTGTTGGAAAATTAAGTTATTATCTCAGAAAAATGCAACAGCAGAACTTCACATTCAGACCCAAAAGAAATTACTCTTGGGAGCATATTTGTCCTCAGCTTTTTCTTTTACTTTAAAAAAAAAAAAAATCTGGTTTCTTTGATAGGCTGTGCTGCTTCTCATGCACACATACATACAGAGTGGGAAAAGAGAGAGACTGTCTGCGTTTGTAGATATTGATTGCGTGAAATTAATTAATGGTGCACACTTTTCAAATCATTGATGTCTTAAGCTTTAGATCTTGGATAAAATGTCAAGTCTTTTCAAGCAAACAGGTTCAAGTTCAATTCAACTTTCGAGTCATTGGTATTAAAGTCCAAGTCAAGTCAAAAGTCTCTGAATACTTTCTCAAGTCAAATCTAAAGTCGAAAAATCAATAACTCGAGTCTAAGTCATGTGACTTGAGTCCCCACCTCTGATTTTTAAAGATAAAATAATCCACTGGGATAAATATCTGGATCACACATCAGTCTGAACTAATAATAAAATAAGGCACAGCTTCTCTCTGCTTGCATAGGTATTGTGTGTGTGTGTGTGTGTGTGTGTGTGTGTCTGAGAGAATGAAACAAGGCCAGAAGTGGAGATGGGAAACAAAACTGTGATCTGCTCCAAAGTTTGCCTCGCAGAGTTAAAATTTAAAGCTTAATGAGAATGTTTTCACCTCAGTCATGACAGAAGTGACGCAAAGACTTTAATAGTCTAAAAACATGGATTTTAACTGAAGTGAAAGCATGTTTATAGTGATCTTTGGTCAGAGGACTGGCCAGCTCCCCCCAGAGAAGCCCCGGCTGCTCTCAGACTGACAGCAGCTGTGACTCCTCCCGCACGCTGTGGATGGATCAGCGGTTGTGAACAAATTTTTGAACGAAACTCACTTTAGAGACAAAACTTAACAGCGTTCAGTGTGTGTAAAATGGGAGAAAGTCTCTGTAATCCGTGAATCTGACACAGTGCGACTACGTGTAGAGGGCTGCGGTGTCCTTTTTGTATTATTTTTTTTCTTCAGGCATGGTCCATTCAATTCAATTCAATTCAATTCAATTTTATTTATATAGCGCCAAATCATGAAACATGTCATCTCAAGGCACTTTACAAAATCAAGTTCAATCATATTATACAGATTGGGTCACATTATACAGATTGGTCAAAAATGTCCTATATAAGGAAACCAGTTGATTGCATCAAAGTCCCGACAAGCAGCATTCACTCCTGGGGAACCGTAGAGCCACAGGGAGAGTCATCTGCATTGTACATGGCTTTGCTGCAATCCCTCATACTGAGCAAGCATGAAGCGACAGTGGGAAGAAAAACTCCCCATTAACGGGAAGGAAAACCTCCGGCAGAACCGGGCTCAGTATGAACGGTCATCTGCCTCAACCGACTGGGGTTACAGAAGACAGAGCAGAGACACAACAAGACAGACAAAAAAGCACAAAAGCACACATTGATCCAGTAATCTGTTCTACATTAGATGGTAGTAGCAGGTGATCTGTCTTCTCTGGATGATGTCACAGTTAACAGAACGCCAGACCAGGTGTACCTACTATGAAGAAAAAGAGAGAGAGCAAAAAGTTAAAAGCTGAAATGACGACAGTCATTTCAATGTAATACAATGCAAAACTGGAGAACAGTAGACTGAAGAACAGTAGAAATCAGTAGAGTGAGAAAATTAGACCCTGATGTCCTCCAGCAGCCTAGGCCTATCACAGCACAACTATAGAGATAGCTCAGGGTAACATGAGCCACTCTAACTATAAGCTTTGTCAAACAGGAAAGTTTTAAGATTAGTCTTAAAAGTAGACAGGGTGTCTGCCTCACGGACCAAAACTGGGAGTTGGTTCCACAGGAGAGGAGCCTGATAGCTAAAGGATCTGCCTCCCATTCTACTTTTAGAGACTCTAGGAACCACCAGCAGACCTGCAGTCTGAGAGCGAAGTGCTCTGTTAGGAACATACGGGGTAATCAGAGCTCTGATATATCATGGAGCTTGATTATTAAGGGCTTTATACGTTAGAAGGATAATTTTAAATTCTATTCTTGATTTAACAGGAAGCCAATGAAGGGAAGCTAAAACTGGAGAAATATGATCCCGCTTGGTGATTTTCATCAGAACTCTTGCCGCAGCATTTTGAATCAGCTGAAGAATTTGAACTGCATTTTGTGGACTTCCTGATAGTAAAGAATTACAATAGTCCAGCCTTGAAGTAACAAATGCATGGATCAGTTTTTCAGCATCCCTCCTGGACAGAATGTTTCTAATTTTGGCGATATTCCGGAGGTGAAAAAAGGAAACTCTGGAAACCTGTTTAATATGGGAGTTAAATGACATGTCTTGGTCGAAAACAACACCAAGATTTTTAACTTTATTACCAGAGGCCAAGTTAATGCCATCCAGATTAAGTGATTGATTAAGAACTTTATTTTTTGAAGACTCTGGCCCAAAGATTACAACTTCTGTCTTGTCAGAATTTAAATGCAGGAAATTTAAAGTCATCCAGCTTTTGATGTCATCAAGACATGACTGCAGTCGAAGTAATTGATTGGATTCATCAGGATTTATGGATAAATATAGCTGAGTGTCATCAGCAAAACAGTGGAAATTAATCCCATGCTGTCTGATAATTTTGCCAATCGGAAGCATATATATAGTAAATAGAATTGGTCCAAGGACTGAACCCTGTGGTACTCCACAAGTGACCCTAGAGTGACCCATTACATTATAAATTCTATTTCGGTTTGACCCACTCCATTCATGGTGGTCCTTAACATTAATGCCATCCCTCCTTAATTTTGCCTAAACTTCCTCTGAGAAAAACCTTTTCGTTTCTCCTCGCCTTTGGCCAATCACTGAAAAGCAGTTTGTTTACGTCAGAACTCTGCTTGAGTCCACTCAGTTTCACCCTGCTCCTGAAACCCGGGCTGGCCTTAGAAAAAAACTGTTGCTTAAATGCTTGCAAGCAGGAGGAGCCAAATAGAGATGGCCAAACCGAGCTGCTGGAAATGGACTTTTGGGTCCATGAGCAAGACCCTAAGCCCCAATGCTCCCCAGGTGCCGCAAAATGGCAGCCCACTGCTTCCTAAGGGGCTGGTGAAATGCAGAGGACAAACTTTTTGAAATGTACTTCCTTTTTTTTAAAAAAAAAAAAAGAAAAAAGGAATGTACTTCCAATTGCAATCCATTTCATTGCAATCCAGCGTCTCTTTACGCTGCTTCTTAGTCTAGCATTCTAAACTTTTAGCTTTTTTAGGTTTTAACTTTCTTATTTTTCATTCTTAATTCTTTTTATTTTTCTGTATTATAAAGGCAATACAATGATGATTCTGTGTGTAGTGGCTCCTGGTGCTCTGACTCCAGCTTCAGTCCATTCCTTGAGATGCTTCCCCAAATAAATGGATTTTGTTCAACAAAGGCTGTGGTTATCCCTATTCCTGGTGAACTTTCTCCTACCACACTTTTTCCTTTTTCTCTTTCTATGAATATTCTTGGATACAGCCCTCTGTGAACAACCAACTTCCTCAACAATGATCATTTGTGGCTTACCTTTCTTGTGGCTAGAGTCAGTGACTGTCTTCTGGACACATGTCCAGACAGCAGTATTCCCTCTGATTGTGTTGCCTACTGACTGGTAGACCATTTAGAGGCTCAAAAAACCTTTTGTTAATTAGCTGATAATGATGTAAACCTCATTATTAGTTTTTTATATCAATACTCTAATTTGCCAAGACACTGCATTTTGATTTTCATTATCTGTAAGCCATAATCATCAAAATGACAAGAAACAAAGGCTTGAAATATTTCTCTTTGTATGTAAAGAATCTATATAAAGTACACGTTTCACTTTCTGAAATGAGTGACAAAAAAGTATTTTAAGAGTAACTCACCCCAATGTGAATGGTTTATTGTGTGGAACTCCCCCCCCCCAAAAAAAACAAACAAACAAACAAACAAACAAACAAAACAAAAACAAAAACAAACAAACAAACAAAATTTAAATACTAAGTCCGATGTGTATGTGTGTCATGTTATTTGTGTGTATCCTAAGCCGGTGTCTGCCTCAAAGGTAATATCACCATGGTAAAGCATGGTGACAATAAAAGATTCTTGATTCTTGTAAATGTAAAGGCATAACTCTGCCCCAAGACAAATTTTGTGTGTTATCAGCTTGAGCAGCTGGGTCAAGGCGCTGACTCAGCGATGCCTGAAGCCGGCGCTGCCGTAGCAGTGGAGAACAGAATGGGAGCAGTTTCTCAGTGGTCAAGGGATGTTAGCAGCATAATTTCTGATACGGGCTAACGTTCAAAGCACTAACAAATGCTAAACGGCATCTATCAGTGCTCCCGTTGCTCTCAAAGCTCGTGATTCCTACTCCTGAGTGACTCGCCACAGGGGTGGCAGGGCATGTGTCTGACTGAGATGCTTTTATACCCAAACGCAGCGCTATGGTGCTGAAAGCATGTACCATCTGAACCAACAGGAAAATTTAACTGCACTAACCGATGTTCAACCCTAAGACCGCAGCACTAAGATGGTTTCAAGACAAACTATGCAGAAATAAACAAGTCCATATAAAAATGTGAGAAATTGAGCAGTAAAGTTGCACCCTTAGGCCCAGTTCATCTAGTATATCAGCAAAAAAGTTGTTTTTGGGGTAAATGATACTTTAAACCTTTTCATAATATTAAAGTTTTTTTTAGATGTACCTGTATACAATGCTGCAACGTGTGTGTAGTCATAAAGTTTTTTGTGTCATTCATGCACCTTACAGACTAACTTTTTAGCTAGTGGAAAGCAAAACAAGGACATATAACAGAAGCAAGGAGACATGTTTGTAATGCATCTTTGTAAGATTTTCGGCTACATTTAGACGTTCTGATTTGGGCAGTATTAGAGAAGGGAATCAACGGTAAGAATTTAGGTGTATCTTAAGCAGCCTTTGACATTTTAAATACAGCCTGTATGACAGGAAATCTTGAACACTGTAATAAATGTTTAAAACCGTGGAACAAGTTCTGCATTTACAGAGGATGTGGATGTCTGTGGTCTCATTCCACTTGCTCTGAGTCAGGTTGACCACTGATGATCACTTTCAAGAAGCTGACTCCAGCGAATCTCAGGAAATGAAAAGATATTCAGTCTGAGGTCCCACTAGAAACCATTGGAAACCGACAAAATCATAACACAACCCATATGTTAGACATTTCTTTCCTTCGTACCGTTGTGTCCTGTCTTTCAGACAAATAACAAACAACAAACTTTCAATTTAAACATTTAATTTAGTTTTTAAACTACTAATCCAAATTAAACTTATCTAGAAAGTAATGGAATTTTCAGGCCTTTTTAGTTTCTTTATTTGGTGTGTAACCCCTTCATATGAATTTTTTATGTATTTATTGGAGAGATGCAAAGCCCTGTCGCTACTAATAGTGTAGTATGCACATCCAAACAGTCCTTTAGTGAGAAAATTTTTTTTAAATTTTAAAACACACTTTTCCAATGTTATTCCAAACGATTTTTTTTTTTTTATTCTGTTTTTGTCAAGATTTATGAGGCAGGAGCTGGACAAAAACAGGGACAGCACTGTGGAAGCAGCTGTGTTGCCAAGTCTGCTTATTATAAGCAACTTTGGGCTTATTCATTTATACCAGTGGTGTTCAAAGTCAGTCCTCAACGGCCGGTGTCTTGCATGTTTTAGTGGTTGTCCTGGTTCAACACAGCAGAGCCTAATGAGTGCTTAATTAGTAAGTAGGCCTCTGCAGACCTTGATGAGAGACTGAGAAAGCAAATCATTCATTTCAATCAGATGTATTGGAGCAGGGACAGATCTAAATCATACAGGAGACCGGCCCTCGAGGACTGTAGTTGGACATGTCTGATTTACACTGTTTACAAGAGGTCTCTGTATTGCAGTGTGGTGGGTTGCCTGTTGGACTTGTCTCAAATCTTTACGTTTACACTGCTGTGTATACGTAAAGATTTCTGTCATCGATCCTGAACTAAAACAGCACTCAAACATGCCCTTCGCGCGTTTGTCATGTGCCATTTGTGTGTGGGCATCATCTTTGTCTGAAGCCGTTGGTTAGCGATTAGCAGCAGTGGTGGGCACAGAACCGATAATACGAAAATAGATAATTGCAGAGATTAAAGGTAAATTTAAACATTGTTTGCGGGCTGGTTATCGTCCATATATCTAAAGTGAGTTTGTTTGTTGCTACGGTATAGTCTAACTTGTAGCTTTAATGCAATATTAACTCTTCATGTCCCTGTTAAGTAAAACTATGACCCCAAAGAGCTAAGCGCTGTAACACTTTATGTGATATATTTCTTTAAGCTCATCTGACTTACCCAACATGACTGTTGCTTTGACTCAAATCTTTTAAAATAGGGTTGGCTGATGTGCAAATGTTTTCCATAAGTAAAATGGCTGGAACTGTTTTCTTCTAAAACCTGCCCTTTAAAGCTTTTTGTCAGTCTTGCTGATACAGTAGGAGCATGGGTACGTGCAGGAGGACATTTTCAGCTGTGAGTTAAAACTTTTTTTATGTTCAGCAGCTGCACAGTATATGTGGCATTGATCCTGTTTATTGCAAGGAAAACCCTGGCACAACAGTGTGGCTCAGTGGTGTGTGCTGATATTTATTGCTCAACAACTGAACTCTGTGACTCAGAGGGATACACTTTATGAGCCCCCGAAAACAAATACGGCTTAATAACAGCAGGAATGCATTGCTGGAGAGTCTGAAATTCAGAAAGCTATCATTACACAGGTCATGTGACCATACATCAGAGAGATGGAGCCATGGAGTCATGCAGCTTCCACATGTGATTTATCTGTGATGGGAACATCTTTTGACATATTTGTGTCTCGCTGGACTTTTCATTGGGAATGGAACATTTCTGAAGCTGCTGTCATTTGAGCTCTTTTAAAATATACAGCTCTGATCGTAAACGTTTTTGTCAAGACCGTGGTGGAATCAAGGATTTAATTTACATTTACTGAAGGTAGCAGCAAAACATTTTCATATGGGCAATCTCATTCCAGTCTTCCCCTCCATCACTTTTTTCTATGTGGGACCCCCCTGTGTCTACCCCTATCCTGCTACCCCCCGGTACTGGCACCCCAGGGGTTTTAAATACTTTATAAGCTTGTAACATTACCTTAATGTCTCCAAACATGTCAGTCAAACAGAGGCTAATGAAGAGTGAAGGCAGGTTGTGCACCTACACCAAACACATGTGGATTCAATAACCCATGCACTGCTGCTATATGTTTTATATATATATATATATATATATATATATATATATATATATATATATATATATATATATATATATATATATATGTGTGTATGTTTGTGTGTGTGTTGAGCACAAGCAGTGAGGTATGTGGAAAAGGGCACAGAATGCCAAGACACCAACTAAAACCATTCAGTGATTAGAAAGCCATCCTGCCTTCGTCAGTGCAATTGAATATTAGCTTGTTCAGTCCAAACTGACTGCCTATAAAAAGTTGTGTCATTACCAAGGTGTTACACAAAGGAACATCTCATGATGGGTAAAAGCAAAGAATTATCTTAAGACCTCCACAACCTTATTGTTTCAAACATTCTCATGGCAATGGTTACACAAGGATTTCGAAACTTCTGAACGTTCCAGTGAGTACAGTAGGGGAAATAATGTGCAATTGGAAAGGACTCCTTTCGGCAATAAACCAGCCAAGACCAGACAGAGGAGATGTCCAAGAGCCAAGGACCACTTGTGGAGAGCTTCAGAAAGCCCTGAAATTAGCAGGTACTGTTGTTTCAAATAAACAATAAGCAAAACACTTAATGGCCATGGCCTATATGCACGGTCACCATGCAAAAGTCCCTTTCTGGATATAAAGCATGTTGAAGCTCATTTAAAGGAACAACAAGTAATAATGACACTTAGTGGTTAAAATCGGAACAACACATACACAATGCCTTTCATGGAGACCCGCCATTTACCCAATGGTTCTGCGGCTGTAGAATTTTTACTTCCACAGGACAGGTATATTATGTTGTATTCTGTTCAGTTTCTGGTCTGCTTCTCTTACTGGCTGCCATGTTTGCAGGCTGCTGCTCTTTTGCCAAAGTAAAATACCAAATGCTGTACTCTTTTTTAGGAACCCTGAGAACTCTCATATGATTGGCTCAGGAACCAGGAAGTAAACAAAGGCTACACTCTAGTAGTAGTTCCGGGCAGTACCTCTAGGTTTGAAAGGAGAAACACTGGTCTGAGACATTGTTGATGGAGAGTACCGATTGTTTATAGGGAATGTTACTAACATCCTAGGTGACAAATGAGAATGATTTTGGTCAATTTTGCAGTAAATTCCTTACTTATAGCTCCTTTAAAGTTTGCTGCACAACATATGGACAAGCCTGTAAAATACTAAAACAACACAGTCTGGTCAGATGAGAGCAAATTTGAACTATTCGGACGCCATAACAGACAAAATGCCGTGCACACAAACCACAATACTGACAAGGTTTGGAGGTGGGAACATCATGGTGTGAAGCTGTTTTTCTGCATTTGGTTCTGGCAAATGTCATATAATTGAAGAGTGTGAATGGAAATATTGAGAAATATTTGGTGCCATCTACCAGAATGGTGAAGATGAAATGAGGGTGGACATTTCAGCAAGACCACGTTCCCAAACAGAGCCAAGGAAACTGTCCACTGGCTTCAGAGAAAGAAAATAAAGCTCATAGAATGGCCCAGCCAATCAGCCTAACCTGAGTCCAATTGAACATTTACACAAAGAACTAAAAATCAGAAGAGGCCCATGGGCCCTTCAAGATTGAACAACTGTTCATGTGAAAGAAATAACCAAAATCACAACGCATGTGACTAGTCTCTTTATGCAGGAAGCTGTTGTTACCAACAAAGGCTTTTGTAGAAAGAATTAAATAAATATCAATCACTGTTTCCTGTGCCATTTCACATTATTATACAAAACTTAATTTCTGAGCTTATATGTTTTGGTAACTTTCTATGTATGGATTATTTGGGTTGTTACTAACACACGGTGTTCCTTTAAATGAAGGTTTAACAATTTGTCTAGAGTTGCCTTTAAATGTTACTGTTCAATTTAAGTTGTAGTTCACTGAAACATCATTAGATTAAGTTTGTAGTCCAATTTATCTTGACCTTTTCCACTGCAATGTACTTTCCTGTGTGCTTTCTTTTCTCATGTTCTGTTCATGGGCAGCACTTTGAACAGTCTTGTTACAGAAATGTATCATATAAATAAACTAGCCTCGTCTTGCCTTGGTGAAAATTTCATGTCATCAGCACCTTTAGAAATATGATTACTACGGAAAAATGTTGACGTGTTCAATACTTACTCTACCCACTGTGTGTGTGTATGTATGTATGTATGTATGTATGTATGTATATATGTATATATATATATATATATATATATATATATATATATATATATATATATAAATAGAGAACGAAAAAGTATGTGTCCACGAAGTTGGGACAGCTGGTGATGTTAATGCCATCTGACAAACTGAGGAGAACAACTAACAACTAAATCGAGATTGTATTGACACGCAGACATACCGGTGAACCAACAATTCACAACACTTGTGCACGCACGCACGCACGCACGCACGCACGCACGCACGCACACACACACACACACACACACACACACACACACACACACTCCTTTTCTTCTCTGTGTTGACTCTGAAGGACATGTAGTGAGTGAGGTCAGACTTTAGTAGTGTTATCTGATTACTTTGTGTGTGTGTGTGTGTGTGTGTGTGTGTGTGTGTGTGTGTGTGTGTGTGTGTGTGTGTGTGTGTGTTGGTCAGGCCATCTATCAGCCAGCTGTCTGCTAGGACTCTCCATTAGGCCTTGGACCTGAGTGATGGCTGCACCAGTTCTCCCCTCACCACGCCTCATGCCCATACATCACAGACACACACACACACACCTAAGGGCTGCAGAGTGAATGGTGCCCATACTATAATTCATATGTCTGACACAGTCCGTCTCAGCACACACACTCACACTCGTAGATCGCTTCACCCAGCACTCAACAAGAGCCAGTGGAGCGGCAGTGTGATGTGACTGCACTTTCCTGGTGACTTCATTAAAGGATATGTATAGAGCCATTAGGTAACTTGAGGTCACCTTTAGTGTCTCAGCTCCTCAAACACTGTTCCTTTTTCATTCTGCACATAAAATCCAATCATTCCCTTTTTTCTGTCTCCACGATTCATTCCTCTCTAATTCATCCATCAGCCCTTCGCTCTGCTCTCCTTGACCTAATTAGAGAGTAGACACCTGATCTTTTACCTCCCAAATGGTGTCACCTACTGCCTAGTTTATCACATCACCTACAATGTTCTTTCTTTTTCCTCTTATGCTATCACTCTCTCAGACTCTCACTTCTTCCCTCTTTTCCTTATCTTACTCCCCGTTCCTCAATCTGCCCTCTCTTCATCTGGCACGCTGCAATTCTCTGTTCCCTCGCCTTCCTGTCCTCTTCCTCCAGCACATCTGCATCAGCTACTCTACTCCTCATCTCTCAGCTCTTTATTGTTCTATCAATCTCTGTGGCAGAAGATCGATATCGGCTCGGTGGGTGCTTTTCTTCCATCTCTTCTCTGCCCCGCTGCTCTCGCTTTCGAGCTCATCGCCTTTCATGCAGCAGGATCCTTTTTAGTGGTCTGCTGACCACTTCCATCATGGTTTTACTGCTTGCTCTATATCAGCTGTTATCAAGAGAGTTAACGCCCGCTTCTGCCTGAATCCCTGTCAGCTTGTTTTTCTTTGTTCAGTGTGTGATTCCATGAGTTATTTTTAATCAGCAGTTGGAATGTATTTATGTTCAAGGTAAAAGATTGTTTTGGAACAATTTGTTGTTCAAATTTGAACGTCCTAAATAAATGAAAAATAAGACAGTTAGGGCTTTGGTGGGATATTTTTTGTAGGGAGCAATGTGTTGCAAAAATGTTTGTATCACCAGAACATTTCCATATTCTGTCTTGTTCCAACTACAAACATCACTGATTGTATTTCACTGATATTTTATGTTTCTCTGGTTAAGACATGTGAGATATGTAAATGCTGAATTCTGGCCTACTACCAAATAAATGAAAAACAAAATGAAGAGATCCAAAATCCTGATTTAGTAACAGAATATGCAATCAGACAGGTCTGAGAAGAGTTAATGTTAGTAAAGAGTTAAGATGTTAATCTTTCGTTCAATTCAATTTTATTTATATAGCACCAATTCACAATACATGTCATCTCAAGGCACTTTACAAAGTCAAATTCAATCAAATAATACAGACAGACTGATCAAAAAGTTTCCTATCTAAGGAAACTGAGCAGCATTCACTCTTCCTGGAAGAACATAGAGCCACGGTGGAGAGTGATCTGCATTATCGATGGCTTTTCAGCAATCCATCATACTGAGCAAGCATGTAGCGTTTTCAATAAATGCTAATTATATACAAATGCTACTTTGATTAGTCAATTTCAAAAACACCAATTATTTAATACTGGTTTAGTGGCCAATATGACCACAAGACTTTATGTTCCTTATTCAAGGTGGAACAAGCAACTCTCAAACTTGGAGAATATATGCTAGATAATTGTAAAATAAATGAATGTTAAATTCAAAGAATTTCTCCTTAAAAAATGGTCTTTATAGTCGGGGTATTCTTTTGCAAGTATGTAGTTGCAATCCAAAATCTCTAGGAAACCACAATACAGAATCTGACCGTTAGCTGCATGAAAATGTATGCAAAAAAATGAAGCAAGGAAGTTTTACAGAGATAATAGCTGATCAACATCTAGGCAAACTTTCTGACTTGGACATTTTGGCACTATGTGTGCCATGCGTAATAGTTATGCTCTCCTCTCACATATATTTCCCCATAAACATTCCATCTCATTCCATCTAATAACAATTGCTCTGGGGGTTTCTTTGGAACAATTCAAAAAAACATCTAAATAACCAATAAAAAAAAACATACAAAGGAACTGATCATTGAGTTGAATTCAAGGATATTGATGAACAATACAATTGAAAATAGAATTCTAGAAATGTGTAAATGCAAACAACATTTAGAACCAATCTTTTAGAAAACACTATGAACAGTGGCAGAAACTGGTGTAGATTTCTTCAAAATACAATAACAAAACAATACCAATAAATCTGCCGTAATAAAAACAAAAGAACCAAACTGTCCTCTCTGGTGTGGCTCATCATAATCCTTAACATCACTGTAAACTCACTTCAAGAAAAGAGATACCATATAACATACAGTTAAAATATGTTTACTCAATCAATTAAGAAAAAAACACGCATGAACAAGAAAACAGACATGTTGGGGTAAAGAGCCGTGTACTGAGGAATTCAACTGTCAAAACATTTTTTAAACAAGTTTAAGCATAGACTATATTTACACAATGGATAATTATCAGATCGATAAATCAGCAATTTTACACAGAATCAATAACCAGGGCTTACCAGAATTGATTACAGATCTGTTTGTTGGTGGAATTTCATAATAAGAGTCTCTGGTATGTCTGGATACAGTAAGTCCTCCTCATATGTAGAAGAGTCAACAGAACACAGACTACCTCCACTATGAGCTGCCAATGTATCCACCAACTCCTCAGCGGAGGAAATCAAGAGGTTTTTGCTACTGTTATTCTCACAAAATGGAAAACACAACAAAATAAGAGCTGAAATATCTTGGAAAACCGTTCATCATGCCCTCTGCGTCCCGTGCGTAAAAAGCGTTCAGGAGTCGGACATTTTAAGTTGCACAGGGCAGTTTGTAACCCAATAGCCATTTGGGAAGATTGACAAGTTCATTGAATCCTCAGAGTCAATAGAATTGGGGAGTGTTCCCAAAAATCCCTTAGCTAACATCATTCACCAATCATAGCAATAGAAATGGGATTGCCGTAAAGCGAGGGAATCTAGTGACACAGTCTTCAACACAGTATCCATGATAAAGCTCAATGTAATCCAGAGAACCGTGAAAGCTGAGTTAGGCAGGATGATAAGGGGGAATTCACCAGAGTCCGAAGTGAGAGAGCAGGTCCCGGGTCAGAGCTAGGTGGTCAGAGATACAGGGGGAATCCAAAACACAATCCGAGAGCAGAGTCAGGGCACAGAAGCAGGTCAGAAATCCAAGTAGCACAACAAACAGGTCTGACTGGGGTTACGAAGGCTTGGAGAATCAGGAGACAGAAAGAGGTCGAAGATGGCAGGCAGGATTCAGAACTCTGGATAAGACTCACCGGTGGCTCGTAATAATCTGGCAAGGATGAGTAGGCTGAGACGGGTGTAAGTAGGCAGGTGAACAGGTGACCTAAGTTGAAACTAATTAGTGAAGGATGGTGGCTGGAGGTGGACTGAGCTGATTGGGTAGTAGCTGGTGGCTGAGAGGTGAACAGGCAAGCAGGAAAAGTCTAGAAAAGTCCAAAAGCAAAATAAACAAAACCCAAATCATGACAGACGTAGAGAGAATGGAGTACGGGATCTATCGTGGAAATACTGTAATATATACTCTCACACAGATTAGGATTCTGTGTATGACACAGGATCATACACAGTATCTGGAAGTGCTGCAGTCCTCACTACCAGGGGCAATCGGATCATTCAGTCTAAAGGGCCAATGGAGTAGAATTTACTGCTTAAACCGGTCTGGGAATAGTTACCAGGAGAGTAACTAAAGTTCTTGATCACCTCTTGATCTATGCTGCCAGTCCTGCACCAGATAGCGCAGCTTTGTCCACAGTCCCCCCCCCCCCCCTCCAATTCCCCAGACTGGCTTTGATCCTTCAAAGACTTTCATCTACCTCAGTCGGGTAACATTGCATTATTTTATAAGAACCGTGTGCCCAGCTGCAATCTCCCATCGGTTCTACTCAACATGGTGTCCTTAGGGGAAGTGCGTGCATTTGTGCCCGCTGCTTTGCTGTCATGCCAGTATTACTAGCTGTTTCCAAACCAAGGGCTTGATCCTTTGAAAGGGCGCAGCCTCTGAAGCTAAGTGGCTGTAAAACACTGTTACTCTCCGAGGAGGAGTTTAAGCATCTTGGTTTCTTGGTCATAAGTGATGGTAGGATAGAACAAAAGATGGACAGATGGATTGGGGCTTCGTCTGCAGTAATGCAGGCACTACTCCTGTCTGTTGTGTTGAAGAAAGAGCTACGTCAAAAAGCAAAGCTCTCGAATTATCTGTCCGCCTATTTTCTGATCCTCACCTGGGAGGCATAGATCTTGAGTTGAAAGTGCAAGATCTTGGATACAAGTAGCCGAAATGAGCTTCCTCTAGAGGGCAACCAAGGTCAGCCTTTAGAGATAGGACGTGGAGCTCATTCAGGGGCAGCTCAAAGTAGAGCCGCTGCTTCTCTGCATCGAAAAGACTCAGTTGAGCTGGTTTGGACATCTGATCAAGATGACCCCTGGGTGCTCAAAAGAACCTGGGGAAGGCTCAGAACTCTCTGGAGGGACTGTGTATCCCGTCTGGTCTGAGAACGCCAAAATGTGCAAGATAATGTTGGTATGGAGAGGGATGTCTGGGTTTCCCTCTGGGACCCATTGCCACCATGACCCAATCATGGATAAGCAGAAAACAAAGGATGGGTGGTTACATCTACCTGAAATATGTTTTCCTTACATGAATAGTGTATTATTCACTCCTGTATGTCCAAATATTAGTCTTGAAATAGCTGCTTCTTCTTTCTTGTTCCTTCCGGCATCCCTCATTTCTCCAAACTTTCCATTGAATTCTACAAAAAACATTTTAATTTCCTCTCTTCCTCCCATTTCATTCGCCACCTTTGCTTCAGTCTCTGTTTAATCAGACTTTTAAATGCTGTCATAAGTGTACTGAGGTGAACCGTCATTTCATTGGATCTTCCTTTGCACCTTTATCTCATATTTAATTTCCTTGAATTCTTCAGAATCAGCTTTAATGGTTATAATTGTGTGCACAATCTAGGAATTTGACTTTGGTTACAGCACTTACAGTGTAAAGACAGGCTTATATTTTTAGGTAAATTTAGAAGCAGCAGTATGTACAGTACAGTGGTGTGAAAAAGTATTCCTCTCAACCCTCCCTTTATGTTTTTGAATGGCTGTCTCACTCATGATTTTCAAGCGTTCCTTTTCACATTGAAATGAATTCTGTTGTGGTCTATCTAAAGTGGAACTGTAATGCTTTAGTCTGAATTCCTTGTTAACCTATCACATTCCTCATTTTTACTCCTGTTCTGAGGTGCGTCTGAGAGCAACTAGTTTTGGTGCAGTCGCTTTCAATCTAAAGGAGGCACTTCATGCCCGTCCCACTCCAGGTGCACTTTATGCCATTCAGCCACTTTTGTGTGATGGGGGATAGTGTAGGAAAAAAAAAAAACTGATGAGCTATCCACTTGTAGCTTCAGCATCCTTAAGCTTTGACTACAAAATCGCTCCGAGAACTAAAAATGGCAGATTAGCAAGTGTTGTGCTATTACACACTGTTTAAAGTTATTTAATGTTTAATAAATAACTCTGTCTGTTAGGTATTTTCAGGTGAATATCAGCCCAAACAGTTGATAACAGGACAATAGTTGAAAGGGATGATTCGAGCACTGACGTTCTTTTAACAGAAGTTAAAAGAAGGTCAGAACAGTGAAACTTAACTAAAACTACTACGCACAGTTAAGATAAAAAAGATAAGGAACTATGTACACAAAAAAATTAAAAAAATAAAATGGCTGACCATCATCAGAAAGATTGAGTGAATCCTGGTTCACTGCAGATCCAAGTAAAATAACCAAAGTTCATCTTGAGAATGTGGGGTGAGGTTAAATTAGCTTAAGTATTTCAGAACAACATTTGGTATGCGTTTCAACCCAATCACAATGCAAATCCTGAGTTAAACAAAACATTATTTGATAAAAATAACATTTTAAATTATAATTTTGTCCTGATTTTTCTTGGATGAACCCAGAAATACACCACACACACGGAGCTAAAACTGAGAGTTTATTGAAAGGAAGATGAGTAGTGACAGATGAAACCAGGGAGGCAGGACTGGACTGGAACAGGGGTGTAGATGTGAGCAGGAGCTGACGGCCCGGAGAGAGAGTCCTGGATGGCAGGATTGCTGGAGCACAGAGGAGGCAGGAAATCCAGCGGCTAGCAGCACAGATGAGGCAGGTAATTCCAACAGCTAGCAGAGGCTTGACGCTGAGAGGTGGCAGATAAAGTCCAGGAGGTGAAGCACAGATGTGGCAGGTAATTCCAACAATCGGCAGAGGCAGCTGGAGCACAGCAGAGACAGGTAATTCCAACAGTGGGCAGAGACATGAGACAGAGAGGTGGCAGATAGTTAAGTTATAGGCAGAGACTTAACTTGAGACTCAGAGGGGGCAGGATTCCAAGAGGGGGCAGGATTCCAAGAGGGGGCAGGATTCCAAGAGGGGGCAGGATTCCAAGAGGGGGCAGGATTCCAACAGCAGGCATGAGCAAACCAGGTAGACAGGCAAGGAGAGAGTGGAGTCTGATGACGGACCAGCAGGGAAGTGAAGACAGAGGGAGGCTTATGTAGGGAGGCTGGCAGCTGGAGTGAGTCTGACTAATTAATGACCAACAGGTGTGACTGACTGCAAAAGGAGTGGTGGGTATGCTGAGTGAGAGGAGGAGGAGGAACTGAAAACTAACAATAAAAAGGCTAGATAATAATTAAACCCTGACAGATTTGCTCAGTAAAAATTTGTAAACTTTAGGGACGCTTGATTTTATTAATGCAATTATACCTCTGGGAAGCTAAGGGGTCGCTGTAGCGGTCGGTCACTAAATGGGTTGGTTGATTTCAGACCGACTCTTGCTCTCAGCTTTGCCCGCAGACGGTGAGGCCGCAGGTGGGAGGCCGCTCTGCGCCGTCTGCAGCTGTACTGCAGCAACTACTATGTTCAAAAAGCATAATAGAAAACTGAGAACAGTCGCAAAAAGAATATCTAAATTTCTATGCAAATCCTAGATAGATTACATTAAAAGTTTTGGCACTCTGAGAGTAGAGTGACCAGACGACCCCGAATTCCGGGGACAGTCCCCGTTTTGCATAATTTGCCCCTGGATATGCAAAATGGAAGCTGTCCCTGGAAATGTCCCCGATTTCAGTGTATGATGGAGTAAAAATGTTTAGAGCAACAAGAGGTATTTTCCTGGTCCTGAATGAAAAGGGTTACAGAGCCATTACAGTGAACCACAGTGAGAGCCAGAGGTGGGGAATCCAGGTTCAGAAGGTAAAAAGACCATCCAGAGATTAGTTCCAACCATTTGCATTTCCAACACAGATGGGGACTAAAGTCACCTGGTTAAAGCTATAGTTGGTAATCCTGTTGAGAAACACTTTTTGTTATACTGGGTAAAATGGTCCTTTCCATATGGAAACTAAATATATTATGTATTCAGAAAAAGGAGGTTAAAATGTTTGATCTCTGTGAGAGCTGCAAGCCTTTAAAAATTCTAACTAAGCTCTGCCGTTCGGTCTGAATGGCAGGGATTGGTCAGAGTTTTGGAAATGACCTCACTCCCCTCTGTCCCTTGAGTTTCAAGGGTATCACCTTATCTATTAATTGTCCAACATGCCATCATTCTGACATGCTCACATAACACCTTTATGGGTGCACGTTCCTTGTTATTTAGCTGACCTAAATCATCCCAAGAGCGCAGCAACAATTCATCCAAGAGGTCACAAAAGACCCTACAACAATATCTATATAACCGCAGGTCTCACATAGTATTATATTAGTCAATGTTGCAACATTCCAGAAACACAAAGCAGATAAAGAAAACAGGAGATGACTAGCGGAAGATAAACAAGAACATTGATTCTTTTTAAGAAATGCAGTGTGGGTTAATGCCTTAAAAAGGCACAAACATACATGAGAAGCACTGGGTTTATAATATTATTTAACCTTCTTTGACAATTATAATACATCTTGCCTTTAAAAGCTATTTTTTTCCTTGTGAAAAAGCCTTAACTAAACTATTATTGATATGAGATTTAATAATACAGTGGGAAACAAAAACTGTTTTAATTATGTGAACTGGGGCTATTCCTAGCTGTGCTCATGTTCATTTATGCTACATATGTAAATAAGAATTTTCTAGCACAAATTTAGGCATATTAGTTTAACATGTCTGTTATGAAGATTCTGCAAGGTTCTAAAGAAGGAGGTCACCAACATGGCACCCACAGGCACCAAGAAGCCCCAGAGGACCACATGTGGTGCCCATGAGCCTGTTCTACAAAAAGCACAATCCACCAGTGAGCTGCATCTAAAACATTAATGTATTCCTTTATTCTTCTTGTTTAATCACACTTGCATTTATATTGATTTAAAAATCACAATATCGATAAAAGATGAAAAATTAATTCATTTTACATAAAGTTAAGGTGAACTCTGACTCTTCTAGATCAAAGGTAAGTACTGGTAGCCCTTCGTATGACAACACGAAAGAAGTAGCTCTCAGTTTCAAAATCGTTGGTGACCCCTGTTCTAAAGGATTGATGGACAGCTACTCACTGCAGATGGGAATGTTATTTAAACTGTTTTAATATGTACATGGTAAGATGCTTCAGTGGCTGCTGAAAAGCCTCCTGACCTTCTGAGATGGCCAGCAACACATGACTTCCATGCCAAAGCATCAGTCAAACAGGCTGCACTCCCAGCCATTCCAATTACAGACATTAGCAAGCAGTGAGCAGCAGCTAATTTGACAAGCTGAGATGATGCCCATTCATATCCACCCTGATTCAGTTGCCTAGGGTAAATATTTCCCCAAGCTCAGTATAAATAGAAAGACAATATTTGAACAGCTGAGAAGAGAGACAGACTGGGTGAAAAAGAAAGAGTCAGAGAGGAACTGGAGGAGAGATCTTAATCCTTTATGTATACATGCAATACATATTCATAAAGTGGCTGCTCCTTAAGGTGAAACTGGAGATGTGCTGCAGAGGAATGCCATGTTATCAGATGCAACCGAATCTTCAGGAATAAATGACAACTGGTTTTGAAGTTGGATTTCTGGTGTTTTGACTGAAGGGAACTTGGGGATATTGGGTATAATAAGAAAAACAGAGAGGGGTTGAGCTTAACGTTTATTTTTTATTATTTCTGGACTTTTTCTATAGCAACAGTAGATGAAAAAAGAATCTGATTCCATTAGTCCATTCAGAAGATTTTGAAAACGATAATTTAATATTGGTGACGTTTTGGGTGAATTACCAGCATGCAGCTAGGCTACAAGAAAAGCAGGAACTTAATTCACTTTCCTCTACAGCTAAATACACGCCATCTCTATTGCCTAATGGGTGTCAGATAAAGAAACATGAGCTTGATGGGAATTTAGCAAAATTATAAATCATATCCTCATCCCGGCACTAAACGAAAAACACCCACAAATTGGGACTTTTTTCTCAAAATACAAGAGGACAGTAATAAAAAAAAAATTAACTAGCCTTACCAGGAACATAACAAATGTAGGCCAATGTGGTAAATTTCTGAAGGAAAATGTCAGAATATCAGAGTTGAGGTTCTATTAAAAGGTTATAAGTCACAAGGAAGATCATTGATGAACCCATGAAGCACAACTAACAAAACCTGGTTTGACACGGTTTATCAAGTACAAGCACTCAGGTGAGTCACATTAGGGATGGGTGGAAAGCAGATACTGGGGGATAGGCAGATCTGACATGGGGCTGTGTCTCTCTCCTAGATGAAGCCACGTCGGGAGCTACTATTGTGTTGCTGTGCTCTTTTTGTGTCTCTGCTCTGTCTGTGACCGTTCATACTGAGCCTGGTTCTGCTGGAGGTTTTCCTCCATGTTGAAGGGGAATTTTCCTCTCCACTGTCGCTTCATGCATGATCAGTATGAGGGATTGCTGCAAAGCCATCAATAATGCAGATGATTGTCCACTGTGGCTCTACGCTCTTTCAGGAGGAGTGAATGCTGCATGTCAAGACTTGATGCAACCTGCTGGGTATCCTTAGATAGGAAACGTTTTGACTAATCTGTATGATTTGATTGAATTTGACTTTGTAAAGTGCCTTGAGATGACATGTGTTGTGAATTGGTGCTATACAACTACAATTGAATTTAATTGAATTGAAATTAAAATCCTAAAGAAGGATTAACTAATTTTGTATCAACAATGGTGCACATATATACTTCCACACAGGATGACTCTGTTTTACCTATCAAGGAAGAAAATTAACAGACAATACATTTTGAGTGGGATTAAAATGAGAAATAAAGTACAATGGATAAAATGCAACAATGGGCAGTGTAATACAGAACTAGGACTCATCCTATGAAGTGCTCTTAGAATTAGACTTATTTTCTGTTCTGTTTTCACATGTTGTATCTGTTTGAGAAAAAAAAAAACTAAAACAGAGGTAACTGAACAATGTGATCATGTTGAGTTTTTTTTCTGGGGAAGATTCATAAGGAGGAGCTCATTAAAACCAAAGATCCTCAAAGTCTGCAGAACTTCTGCTAATTATTTTAGATTAACATACTTTCACTCTGCAGTTCAGAGCAAATCATTTTTTAATTGAAAAACGGCATGTGAAATGATGCTTTGCTATTTTTCTGTCTACAACAGTAAGTTGTAAGTTGCAAGTTTTTTTTAACATTCCCATTGCAACCTTTTTTCTATTCATCAATTTATGACTCTGTTAAAATATCACCTGTAGTGTAGTAGTCCGTGGGCCAGAATCTGTAGGACGTCTCCTTAAGAGGTTTCGTATGAACTGTCAGGGGGCAACTTTCTTGCACTTGGATAAGTTGCTACACATAGCAGTGATCTCAAAACACCAATGTTCCCAAGTTTTCACTTGCACATTAATGAGTTATTGCTGATAAAAAATCTGAACTGTTGCGCTCCGTGATTCGATTTTTGCTGCTCAGCCAATCAGATCGCTGTATTGTCAGCTGAGCAAGTTGAACCACTTCATCATGGATGGATGGATGGATGGTCTGGGCTATTTCTTTTTCCTTGCCATCAAGATCTTTGCCAACTGGCGCCAGAAAATGCTATTTTTGGGCTTTCTTCGTCTGGAAACAAATGCTTACAACCCTTTATGGGCGCAGCCTTGATGAAGTGGTTGAACTCACTCAGCTGACAATACAGGGATCTGATTGGCTGGTCCCCCACTGGCCCCTGGTACCTGACAGATCAATCTAAACCGGGCTCAGTTTAGATTTTTTATCAGCAATAACTTATTAATGTGCAAGTGAAAACGTGGGAACATTAGTGTTTTGAGATCACTGCTATGTGTAGCAACTTATCCAAGTGCAAGAAAGTTGCCCCCTGACAGTTCATACGAAAAGTCACCCTACAGATTCTGACCCACGGCCTATAGGTACTCTTTTTTCACCACTCAATTACATATTGCACTCATGGAGGGGGACACCACAGGAGAGACTGGACAGATGTTCATCGTTTTCTTGAGAAAATATTTTCACATTGCTTATATATAATAACATGCTTTAAACATTTTTATTTTAAATATGTCGTTATTATGATTTTAGGGAGGAGGAAACATTTACAAATAGAAATTTTTAGGGATGTAATGATACGTAGGAAAACCACACTGCTGTTTTGGTTAAGACCTGACTCTAGTACTAGGTGTGGTTTACCACACAAAGCTCTTTGGTGAAAAGCCCTATTGTTTACTTTGCTGAGTTTGTAGGCATTCAAATAATTCTGCGTTTTTTTTGTTTTTTCTGGTCAGAAAAATGTTGGGACAATATAGTTAGTGCTGCAAATGTTAACAATAAAGAGGTGAAGGAAAATGGAAAGGATGTATGTAGGAGCGCAGGATGGAAGGAGTGGGATGTGATGGATGGTTTTTGTGGGCCTACAGATTCCTATTTAGTTGTAAAGAGCAAGCCCCCTGAGAATTTAGACCGCCTAGTGGTGACTCAGCTTGAATGTACAAAGATTAACCCTTCACGATTAAAAGGAAGCAAGTGTACGCCAAAAGACTGTAGAGGGCAAATTTAAAACATGCTATGCCAACTCTATTTAAATGCAATGCTTAAAAATATACATGAATAATGAGCATCATAACAAGTCTAAATATATATAAAATTTCTGTCAGTAGGGAAAGCTATTTTCTGTCCTTTGAGTAAATGTTTTTTTCGCACAAGCAAAATATTGTGTATATTTCTTTTTTCTACCAAATTCAGTAGTTCTAGTAATTACACACAATCAAGGACTATATTTATCATTAAAAAAATTACATTTACGAACCATCTTTGGTCGCTCAGTTTCAGCAGCATCAGAAAGCTGCCTTAGCAAGAGAAACAGAATGGCTTACCGTGGTCCAGATCTCACCTGTTTCACCTCCTGGTGAACCAGAATGTGGCCTCTAAACCTGGGTTTCTGACAGCTGTCTCAGCTTCACTGATGGGAAATATGTCGCCACATCTGTGTGAACCAACCTGGGGACTTTGTGGCACGTGGGGACCGCCAAGGTCTTTTGATGTTTGGATGGTCTCCCACTTTGGATCACTGTGGAACCCAGTCGGATGTGAAGTAATAATGCTGTGTGAAGAAAAAGCCTGCAGGAATTTCACACAAAAATTATACAAAAATTTGCTGTGCCTCAGCCCTCAGGAATAGGAATCTCAGACTGTAATCTGATCTCTATGAGAAATATGAGATTGTAGGAGCTCCCTAAGACTGCCCCTAGAGCAACATGCTTCCTAGCTTCTACAGAAGCTTTCCTCTCGAGTCAAATTGCTCTCTTTCCTGTGGACCCTGCCAGAAGATTCACACCAGAGACCTACTACACTCTCTTTTCCCACCATCTGCATGGCAGCAGCATTAGAGAGCCGCTGTTTCCTCAGACTGGAACGTGAGCTAAGTACAGTCTGATTTCTGTGAAATCAGACATCACAGTAGACAGAAACAGGCTGTTTGTGGTCTTCCTCTCAGCTTTTGGGCTGTGTTTTACGGTTATGACAAACTTTACTTCCATGAGGGGTTTTTAAATGTTTGTGTTTTCCGGTCCACTCAATGCACTGAAGTATAACTGAAAGGTCAGCTTAAACAAGCTCTGTATGTCCCCTAGCATTAGCAGATATTTGTTTGCTACTAGCGAAGTTAAACATAACTACGATTTATTTTAGCATAACGTTTGTTTTCATTCGCGCCGCAATCGTCTGATAGTGTCATGAGCGTTCGGATAAGATTAATATTATTAATGATATTTTGTGTAACTTAAGAGAAAGTTATCAAGTTAACTGCCACATGACCAGGAGATGCATTCTACACAACTTCTGCTTGTCAGTCGCCTTAAAGCGTTCCTCACCTGTCATAAGTTCAAATCTAATATTTCCAGAGAAATAGTTAAATAAATAAAAATCTGGTGTTCTATTCAATTCAATTCAATTTTATTTATATAGCGCCAATTCATGAAACATGTCATCTCAAGGCACTTTACAAAGTCAAATTCAATCAGATTATACAGATTGGGTCAGATTATAGTGATTGGTCAACAATTTCCTATAAAAGGGAACCAGTTGGTTGCTTCAAAGTCTTGACAAGCAGCATTCACTCCGGGAGAAGCGTAGAGCCACAGGGAGAGTCGTCTGCATTGTCCATGGCTTTGCAGCAATCCCTCATACTGAACAAGCATGAAGCGACAGTGGAAAGAAAAACTCCCCTTTAACGTGAAGAAAAAACCTCCAGCAGAACCAGGCTCAGTATGAACGGTCATCTGCCTCGACCGACTGGGGTTACGGAAGACAGAGCAGAGACACAACAAGAGAGACAAAAAAGCACAGAAGCACTGTTACATCTCCCAGGTAGATGTTTGTGGTTGTGCTAATTCTTTGTAGGCTCCACCTTCTCCAGGATGTGGGTGTGATTTCCAGAGTCCAGTGCAATCAGCAATCACCTGTGTCCTATTTAAAGGCTGTGATCCTGCACCTCAGTGCCTCTTGGCCACTTGCCTGCCGTACCACCTCTTGCAGATGCTTGCCAGTGCAAAGGCCTGCCTTTGTTATGTTTTTTAATGTACACTTGGTCAGACTGGGTTGGTAGGGGAGAGCTGCCTTTTGGTTTAACCCCAGTTTTCTCTTGTTTAAGTGATTGTTAGGTTTAGGTTAGTTTGTAGGTTTGTACTATTTTACTTTCATTGTTGTTAGGTAAGTTCTTCTTTTTATTTTCTGATTAGGGTTGTTTTGTTTGTTATGTTGGCCTGGGCTCTCTCTGAAGTTTTAACCATCTGAATTGTAAATAATGTAAAATTAGAAGTAAATAAATGTCTAATAGATAACTTTGCCTCCTCAGTCCACTTCCTCATTTTATGTCCGTCCCATATAACCCCTAAGCCAAGGGACGTAACAAGCACACATTGATCTAGTAATCTGTTCTACATTAGATAGTAATAGCGGGTGAGCCGTCTTCTCTGGATCACAGTTAACAGAACGCCAGACCAGGTGTACCTACTATGAAGAAAAAGAGAGAGAACAAAAAGTTAAAAGCTGAAATGACAAGTCATTTCAATATAATGCAGTGCAAAACTGGAGAACAGTAGAACTCAGTAGAGTGAGAGAACTAGACCCTGATGTCCTCCAGTAGCCTAAGCCTATAGCAGCAATAACTACAGAGGTAGCTCAGGGTAACATGAGCCACTCTAACCATAAGCTTTGTCAAAAAGGAAAGTTTTAAGATTAGTCTACGGGGTAATCAGAGCTCTGATATATGATGGAGCTTGATTATTAAGGGCTTTATACGTGAGAATGAGAATTTTAAATTATATTCTTGATTCTAAAAGTTAATGATTTTTAATTTAGCAAATCATTCTTTAAAATGTTATTTACTCACTGTTTTATCTAATTCAGAGTTGCACTGTTAATGGATCGAACACATGGCAGTTGTTGTTCTAGATTACTTAAGATACTTTGACTTCATTCCAAATTCTTTATGATGAACTTTGGTTCACCAAATTCAATTTCCTCACTGAACCTAAAAATGACTGAATCATTTTTTGATCATGGTTTTGAACCATTTTTATTTTTCCTTTTGTTTGTTTGTTTGTGTGTACATAGTTGTAATGATTCTACCTCAGTTTTTGCCTGATCACCTCCTCCCCACTGATCACCGTCACCTGCAACTAATTCCCTGCTCTAATTACTCCTGTCAGCCCATCCCTATATAAGCACTCCTCTTTCAGTTTGTCTTTGCTGGTTTGTCTGATCTCCAAGACTCTGCACTCCCTCAATCACCAGATGTCCAGCTTCCCTTCTGCTCCCCAGCCTGTGCACTCCTCGCCAGCCAGCCTGCTACCTCACGCCATCCCAGGTTAGTGGATCTTGCCTCCCACTCACCTCTTTACTTTGTGTTCCAGTCTTCCCTCCTGTCTCGATCCACCAGCACGTCCTGGCTTTCACCCTGACGCACCACAGCCACAGTCCTCCTTCACATCCTGGTCCCTGTACCGACGCACCACCTGTCCCACTTCGTCAGCACGTTTTGGACCCAGCTCGGGAGCTCATCAGGCTCGTTCTGTCGGTGCTCCAGCGTCCCGTCTGCGGTGGCTCTGAGGACCACCGTACCCGTCTGCCTGCTAAATCTCCACCATCTCCAGTCTTCTTCAGCCCGGTCCTGATATCCTACCTTCTTTGTGGCAATAAAGCTCCTAAATATCCGGCTCTGTGTGTGGTTTGAATTCGGGCTCGGACCCCGGTCATTACAGAACAAACCAGCCACGACAGAGTCCGTCACCCACACAGAGCCGATTCGGGGACCGGAGCGTAATGGCGGATGACGAGGAGCCGCGGAGGGCTCCGCAGGCTGTAGCGGTCCCGTCCAGTCAATTGGATTCGGCCGTCCTGCATGGATCGGCTCGCCGCCGGAGACGAAGACATCAGCCTGCCTGTCCGGTCTCTCTCACCTCCGTGCAGCCATTAGCCGAGCCAACCCGGCTGCCGTCTGCTGCCGAGCCCCTGTCCCAGTCGGTAGACTCCATTGCTCCTGCTGCCACTTCCTGCCCAGTTCCTTGCTCTGCAGTCCGGAGCCCGCAGACCAACGGAGCCAAGCTCTCCACAGCTCCCCCTTGTGACGCCCCCAGCTCAGAGTACAGAAGATTGGAGGACAAAATAAGAACTTTTGCCCCAACAATCAAGCGTCTGAGGGAGACTTTATTTTCTCAGTACTCTGAGGAGCTGGAGAGAAAATTAAAGGAGTTGGAGGACAACTATAGATCAGCTCTCAGGGCATTCTACAGCCGTTCTGCTCCAGTCACTAAGGGTCCAGCGGACGCTTCGTTCCCAGAGCAAGTTTGTGAAGGTGCACATGCCCCAGTTTGGCACGATGTTACCATGGCCGCACCACATGTTGAGGAGTCTCACCTTTGGGACTTCTTCTATGGGGACAGGGAGGACCTGTTCTCGATAAGGGCTGTTCCGGCCCATGGAGGGGCTGCGCACACTGCGGCCACCGAAGGCCTCCCTGCTCTGCCATCGCAGGAAGACCGGCCTGCGCCCAAGCCTCAAGAGGAGGTCCCGGAGGACCGGCCTGCGCCCAAGCCTCAAGTGGAGGTCCCGGAGGACCGGCCTGCGCCCAAGCCTCAAGTGGAGGTCCCGGAGGACCGGCCTGCGCCCAAGCCTCAAGTGGAGGTCCCGGAGGACCGGCCTGCGGCCAAGCCTCAAGAGGAGGTCCCGGAGGACCGGCCTGCGGCCAAGCCTCAAGAGGAGGTCCCGGAGGACCGGCCTGCGGCCAAGCCTCAAGAGGAGGTCCCGGAGGACCGGCCTGCGGCCAAGCCTCAAGAGGAGGTCCCGGAGGACCGGCCTGCGCCCAAGCCTCAAGAGGAGGTCCCGGAGGACCGGCCTGCGCCCAAGCCTCAAGAGGAGGTCCCGGAGGACCGGCCTGCGCCCAAGCCTCAAGAGGAGGTCCCGGAGGACCGGCCTGCGCCCAAGCCTCAAGAGGAGGTCCCGGAGGACCGGCCTGCGCCCAAGCCTCAAGAGGAGGTCCCGGAGGACCGGCCTGCGCCCAGGCCTCAAGAGGAGGTCCTGGAGGACCGACCTGCGCCCAGGCCTCCAGAGGAGGTCCTGGAGGGTCCGTCGCCGACTTGCGACGCAACGACCCAGGAGGGTCCGTCGTCCACCTGTGAGGTGGGAACCCAGGTGGACGCTTCCTCCTTCGAGCGCTCCGATCCTCGGGAGAGGGCTCAGCACCCAAGATCTCCTGAAGGCTTTGCCCCCCTTGGTGTTCTTCTGAAGCCTCAGCCCTTGGTCGCCCTGGTAGACAGCCTGCTCTGGGAGAGACTTTACTGGCTGTCACTGTCTGACATCCTCCAGAGGCTGGTTTTGAGACTTTTTGTTGCCAAGGGTTTGTCCTCCACGACAGCCTGTAGTCAGGCTCCCCCTCCAGACGCCTGTAGTCAGGCTCCCCCTCCAGACGCCTGTAGTCAGGCTCCCCCTCCAGACGCCTGTAGTCAGGCTCCCCCTCCAGACGCCTGTAGTCAGGCTCCCCCTCCAGACGCCTGTAGTCAGGCTCCCCCTCCAGACGCCTGTAGTCAGGCTCCCCCTCCAGACGCCTGTAGTCAGGCTCCCCCTCCAGACGCCTGTAGTCAGGCTCCCCCTCCAGACGCCTGTAGTCAGGCTCCCCCCTCCAGACGCCTGTAGTCAGGCTCCCCCTCCAGACGCCTGTAGTCAGGCTCCCCCTCCAGACGCCTGTAGTCAGGCTCCCCCTCCAGACGCCTGTAGTCAGGCTCCCCCTCCAGACGCCTGTAGTCAGGCTCCCCCTCCAGACGCCTGTAGTCAGGCTTCCCTCCAGACGCCTGTAGTCAGGCTTCCCTCCAGACGCCTGTAGTCAGGCTTTCCCTCCAGACGCCTGTAGTCAGGCTTCCCTCCAGACGCCTGTAGTCAGGCTTTCCCTCCAGACGCCTGTAGTCAGGCTTTCCTCCAGACGCCTGTAGTCAGGCTTTCCCTCCAGACGCCTGTAGTCAGGCTTTCCCTCCAGACGCCTGTAGTCAGGCTTTCCCTCCAGACGCCTGTAGTCAGGCTTTCCCTCCAGACGCCTGTAGTCAGGCTTTCCCTCCAGACGCCTGTAGTCAGGCTTTCCCTCCAGACGCCTGTAGTCAGGCTTTCCCTCCAGACGCCTGTAGTCAGGCTTTCCCTCCAGACGCCTGTAGTCAGGCTTTCCCTCCAGACGCCTGTAGTCAGGCTTTCCCTCCAGACGCCTGTAGTCAGGCTTTCCCTCCAGACGCCTGTAGTCAGGCTTTCCCTCCAGACGCCTGTAGTCAGGCTTTCCCGTCTGTCGCCTGTAGCCAGGCTTCCCCGTCTGTCGCCTGTAGCCAGGCTTCCCCGTCTGTCGCCTGTAGCCAGGCTTCCCCGTCTGTCGCCTGTAGCCAGGCTTCCCCGTCTGTCGCCTGTAGCCAGGCTTCCCCGTCTGTCGCCTGTAGCCAGGCTTCCCCGTCTGTCGCCTGTAGCCAGGCGCCCCCCTGTAGACCCAACCTTTCCCCAGAGCCGGGTCCCAACGGACTCGCCCCTGGGCGCCGCTTCCGAGCCAGCGCTGCTCGGCACGCCTCACCAAGTTGGCGCAGCCCAGCACGCCCCCACATATTTGTACGCCCGGTCGGGGTTGTCTTTTGTTCTTTGGTTCCTGGCCCTCCGTCCTATGCCTCCCTCCGCCCACCCTGGGTGGGTAGTTTTTCGTTTTTTGGTCTTTGTCAGGTCTGCCCCTATTATGCCCGGTTTTGGGCGTCTGGAATCCGCCCTTGAGGGGGGGGTTCTGTAATGATTCTACCTCAATTTTTGCCTGATCACCTCCTCCCCACTGATCACCGTCACCTGCAACTAATTCCCTGCTCTAATTACTCCTGTCAGCCCATCCCTATATAAGCACTCCTCTTTCAGTTTGTCTTTGCTGGTTTGTCTGATCTCCAAGACTCTGCACTCCCTCAATCACCAGATGTCCAGCTTCCCTTCTGCTCCCCAGCCTGTGCACTCCTCGCCAGCCAGCCTGCTACCTCACGCCATCCCAGGTTAGTGGATCTTGCCTCCCACTCACCTCTTTACTTTGTGTTCCAGTCTTCCCTCCTGTCTCGATCCACCAGCACGTCCTGGCTTTCACCCTGACGCACCACAGCCACAGTCCTCCTTCACATCCTGGTCCCTGTACCGACGCACCACCTGTCCCACTTCGTCAGCACGTTTTGGACCCAGCTCGGGAGCTCATCAGGCTCGTTCTGTCGGTGCTCCAGCGTCCCGTCTGCGGTGGCTCTGAGGACCACCGTACCCGTCTGCCTGCTAAATCTCCACCATCTCCAGTCTTCTTCAGCCCGGTCCTGATATCCTACCTTCTTTGTGGCAATAAAGCTCCTAAATATCCGGCTCTGTGTGTGGTTTGAATTCGGGCTCGGACCCCGGTCATTACATAGTCCCTTAGTTTGAGCTTAATTTTGCTCAGTATTCATTTTTGTTAAGTTTCCCTAGCCTTGTAAAAAATAGGTGTTAATTGAAATGTATTCTTAATTCAGGTAAACATTACTAATGGTGCTCCATGGGCAGGCATTTTGTCCTGTTAATAAATTCTTATAGTTCAAGAAAAGTTTCGTCACTCATTTACTTAGTTTAGACACTAATTTATTCCACATGTGCAGGGTTTGCTGTTAAATAATGCTAGTACTCCAATCACTGTTTCACCTATTGTCCTAATACCAAAGCCAAATTGGGATGATACTCACAGGACACTACCTGACAGACCAAGGGTGATAACTTAAAATCATTTAATTGCACAACAATGCAGACAACCATTTGTAGCAGCTGCATCTGATAAGTTTATCAGACTTGGTTCTTGCTAGTCTGGGAAAAAAGCTTTATACTGGTTGTGTGGCTTGTTTGTTTCTGTGATTCTCAGAACTTTGGGAAATGTGTCACTAAATCAAACTAAACTAATAAGAAAAACAAAATGCAGTATCTCTTTCCCCCGTCGTTAAACAAGGGTGAGGCCTCCAGGTTTAGTTGTTCCCCTCTTACAATGCCGTTATTGGGTGTATGGCTCAACCCCCAGGGAGCAATAAGTGGCCATCAGAGCATGGCTTGCTATGCTGATGATCCTCTCTAGCATGTGAGCAACCAGTTTTTATTGTCACCGTCAAACTTGTTGATCCACTATGCGAAGGTACTGCATTTTTATTTTCTACCTGGAATATTGTGATGCATCAGGACACAAGATCTGGTGGGTTCGTTTATGCTACATAAAATACTAGTTACTCAATAATGTCATTGTCTTTGATATGGAAAATCAACATTACATTAGGTTTGTGTCTGGAGAATGTTTGTCCCTGAAAGTGAAATATTTACCCAAAATAACTCAGTAGCTTATTCAGCATAGTTAATACCTTTTGCTACCTGTGTTGTTGCATAAAGAAAAAAAAAACTTCTGATTATCTGAATGTCTGCTTGTTTCAAACTTTGTGCTACTCCTTTTATAATACTTTGGAAATGGAAATGAACTGGTTTCACCTGTGATCACCTGTAGGAGAAACAAATTTGCCTCTTAGTCTTCTTTAATGTGCTTAATGAAAAAGTGAGTGAGCAATGTCTGAGTAATGAATCCTGTAAAAGTATAATTCAGTAATTATTTTCCACTTAGTCCCTCTATCCTTTCCCCCTAATGGTTTGTACTCCTCAGTACAGTCAGTTATCTCCCTGGCTATGTTAATATCACTACTGTTAAAAAACCATCACTGATATGTGAATGGTAGCTTGGCTTAATGTGGCCCTGACGAATATATTTAGTCGTTTTACTCGTCTGTTTTCAGCTTAAGTTTGCAGTGAACAAAACTGTGAATGATTTGGGAAAAAAAATCCCATCTTTTTTTGGTCAGATTAAACAAGGCATTCCTGACATGTTCCTTCTGTGTGTTTCTGTGTCACTGATCTCCGTTATGATGCTGTGGATGATTTTAATAGTATCATCTTTGAACCCTAATCTACAGTGCCTTGCTAAGTATTCATGAAATCTAAACTTGTTCATATTTCAATATTATTTTGTTTGCTACCAGATACTTCAACATATTTTGGGGTAATCTTATGTATGTTTGTAATCCGTCCCCTTTACTTTGATACACCTAAGAAAAATCCAGCACTGCAAGTTACTTTTAGGAGATGCATAAGAGAAACAGGAGCCCCAGGGTAACTCAGGAGGAGCTTGAAGGATCCACAGTTTAGGTGGGAGAATCTGCTGTCATGACAACTCTTAGACACTATCTATCTGGCCAAAATGGAAGATTAGTAAAAAAAAAAAAAAAAAAAAAACATTGTTAAAAGATAAGTAGTCTCTTTTGTATTTTGCCACTAACCATGTAGGGGACACAGTAAACGTGTGGAAGAAAGAACACTGTCCACACAATGCACAGAGTTAAACGTGGTGGCAGCTTCATGCTATGGGGATGCTTTTCCTCACCCGACAGATGAAACCTGGTCAGAGATGCTGAGAAAATGCACGGAGCTAAATACAGGACAACACTGGAAGAAAATCCACTTGTGGCCGCAAAAGACTGATAGTAGACCTGAACCCGAAACCTGCAGCCAAAGCTGCAATGGAACACCTTAGATTAAAGTATATTAATGTGTTAGAAAGTACAGACCTAAACCTAATTGAGAATCTGTGACTTGAAAGTTTATGCTCACAGTTACTCTCCTCTGGTCAGGAGCTATTTTTGCAAAGAAAAATGGGCAAGACTTCAGGCACAATCTGCAATGCAGGAAGTGATACGATGTAACTGCAGGGAAAGGTGATTCTTTGAGATGTTGACTGAGACTGAACAGATATACACGGTACACTTCTCAAAATTTTCAATTGTGAAAAAGAAAAAAACGTGTATCCTTTTATTTCCACAACATCACCATGCACTACTTTGTGTGGGTGTATTACTTAAAATCTCAATAAATTACATTGAAATTTGCCGTCATAACATGACAAAATCTAAATTCCTATGGGTTTGAATGTTTTACCTTTTTCTTGTCTGTTGTGTGTTCACCTCTGATTTGCTCCCTTTTACGGAACCTTTTGTTTTTTAACGAAAGGTTTAATATGCATCTCATCCATCTTTGTCTATGTTTAATGCCAAATTCATAATTAGCCCAATTCTTGCCCTGATTACTGGTATGGCTCTTAAGATAATTTTAAGAGCTATTCCTACCATGTGTGGTGTGTTGAGAGCAATCTAGTCTGCTTGGAAAGAATTGGATTATGTTAGCCATGTAGTAGCATTTTTGGTGTTTCCTGAGAACGAACGACCACAAAAACGTGTTAACGGAAACCCGTAGTAAAAAAAAAAAGAAACAAACACGGCAAATCACCTTCACATCATAGTGTAGCAAACGTAGAGCTCCTGTTTGCGCTGTCCCCACTCCTTTAACGAACACCTTTTTGTTTTTGTAAGTTTTTTCTCTGTCATACTTAGTCCTGTGTGACATCTGAACGTTTCTGAGCGAAATCATTTACTGTGTGGTGTGTGATGCTTGCAGTTTGACCGGACACCAAACGCTGTACAAGCAAACCTGTTATGTCTACCATGTTTTTATCATTATGTGAGGAGTCTCTCAGTTTTTGAAAATCAGCCGACAATTTTAAAATATTGCCATGTGAACCCGGTACAATCCCAATAATCTTTCCTCAACTGCCTGATAGTTGCTATAACTCATAATAAACGAAACATGATTTGATTGAATGCGATGAATCTTTTTTTCTTCTTTCTCAAAGCATCTAAAAGGTTGCGAGTTTTCATAGCAAACCAGTTTAAACCAGATGGGATATTTTGAGATGAATGATTATTCACGTCAAATGTTTTTCCCCCCCCCAACCTTTGGATGTTTTAAATATAGACTAACATGAAAATACTGTTTCCAGAGTTGAAATAGCAGCTTCCTCGCAAAAATACCTCTGGACTGATTAATGACATTTCCATTTTGGTTTAAAATAAACTGTTTATTTTCTACATTTGTATGTTTCACAGATGGGTCCCTTCATTTCCATGCAGCCAACCTTGATTTGTTGCCTGGCGGCTCGTGTTGCCCCATCGTACTGCTTGGAAAGGCTTAAACCCAGGTCCAAACCCAAAAGGCCCCCACTGGCCCCTGCAATGAAAAGCAGATGGCTGTTCCTCTGACGGCAGCCGGCTCCAGCGAGCAGTCCAGGAGAGGAAACTTCTCATTCGCTGTCATCCATCATCGGGCAGGCTGTGGGATGGAGAGGGGGGCAGAAGAGGGAAGACAGAGTAACGCCTGACAGACGGCGTCTGGCCTCTTTCAAACGCCTCTGCATGGCACATTTAGGGCTCACACTCGCATGTAAAAACACACACACTCTCTCAGTCTCTCTCACACACACACACACACACACACACGAGGGATTCTTGCTAACACCCATGGACCGCCCTCACTCGCGGAAAGGCTGAAATATTCCGGCTCACGCTGCTGTGACTTGCCTTTTATTAGCGCCGTTATTTGTTTCAGATTCGGGTCAGTGGTCAAAGGTCGATTCTAGCCGATCATCATGTTGAGACGTTGAAACAGAAAAGGTTCTGGTTAATGTTCACTCCTGCTCATCTTTGATGTTTTTCCTCGTATCCTCTCCTGAGGTTCCGTGGAAGTGCAGAGAAAGACGTAAAAGTAGAGGAGGATGTGGAATGAGGGGAAAAAGGAGCGAGACAGAGCACAGTGAGTAATGTACCTGACAGCTGAGGATCATTAATCACTGTCAGAGTAGAAAGGAAAGGAGGGAGGGCGGGCGGGGAGGGGGTGGGGGTGGCATTTGACGTGGCAACACAGACAAAAAGCCCAACTGGCCTCTCTCCTACACACAGCTTCACACATTCTTTCACAGACCTCCTGCGTTTCCATCCCTCTCTTCGCCACAATTATTCCTCATGACAGAACAGTTTTCCCAAAATGTCAAAAAAGGACTGAATGGCTAACGATAAAAAGGAGAGAAACAAGCAAACCAGTAAACACACACACACACACACACACTTAGACACACCCGGAGCCCTGTCATGTTTGTGCATTGCTCGGACTAATAGGGGCTGCCGAGGGTTTGACTCTGCGCGGCGGGCCGCCACGGCACAGCAAGGACGGCCATTCACGGCCTGTCAACCCTCCCTGCAGCGAGAGGCATTGACAAAGACATGCAGAATGGGGGGCTCTCACAAAGAGATGAAGGCGACGTAGTGACTTCAAATCTCAAACATGCAGGCATGCACAAAAAGACAGACGCGCACATACACACATCCTTGTCTTCCACATTCATCCTGTCCTCCTTCCTCCATGCAGCAGGACGGCAGCTGGCCTGTTTCATTGTCAGTCATACTGATGAATCTACTCAGCTGTGTCCAAGTACTGTCCTCCCACCTTCCTGCGAGAAAGGTGTGAGTACGAAAGTAGTTTACAAGAATTTTGCCTGTTTTTCCCGCATCACTCAAATACTAAAATATGCAAAATGATATGAAAAGTTTACAAACTATCGCTGTCATTATAAAATGACAAAACTGCTAGACAATTTTTTAAAAAACAACTACCTTGTCTGCAACAGGACAACAAACAGTTCACGTGTTGAATACTTATGTTGAATTTTATTCAAATGTTGCGAAATTGTTTAAAGCGAGCTTATTGATGTTTGCCCTAACTGTACAGCTGATGCTGATCTCCAGAGTTGTTGCAGCTACTGTTTTACAGCCGATATCTTTGGTGTGTTTTGGGAGAAGGGTCGAGCAGAAGCAGGTCACCAATTTCAGGGTTAAACTCTCAGTGATCCAAAGTTTTTGCAATTCTTTTTATTAATTAATTAAAGGTATAGTGGACAAGCTTTTTCGGCTTCGGGTACCAGGCCATGAGGGGCAGAGGAGCAGGTACAATGGTCTTACGCATTATTCCAAAAGGGACTTGGGCATTTCTTACCTACATTTCAGGGAAAATAGTCAACTCTGCCTTTAAAGTTTAAAAAATATATATCTTGTATATTTCGTTGGGATATTATATGATGGAAAACGAGATAAAAAAAAAAAAGTATACAATTTTCTTACAAATGAAACACCTGACAAGTTTGGTGTGTGTTTGTATTCAGGACCCCTAGATAATATCCATCAATTAGTTGCAGGGTACTGTTAAGCATCAAAGAGGCCCCCAGTAACTCTAGCTATTAGTCATACATTTGATAAATTTGGCCTTTGATGTAAGTGGTGATGTAAAGACTCCAGGATCTGAACCAATATTTTTAGCTGGCATTTTATTTCTACTCCTCACATTTTCATGCAATTTTCTGTGCTTTCTACTCTTTCCATAAAAAAAACTACACCTAAACTTGTGGAGGTGAGGGAAACATGTTAATAAAAAAGATTTTAACCGCAGTGAAATTATTTTTAGCGGCTTGATTTCGCGGGACTCAGAGTGTGGGCATTGGTGCGCGCTGACCAAGCTAGAGGTCTTAGCAGCGGGTGTAGGTGCCAGGGACAGACCGGTCCTTCTCACGGCTGTTTTCAGTCATTTACTAAATATTAATATTTACACCGTTATATGAGATCTTTTGTCTTAGTCATGGAGGGGGCATGTCTGAAATCACCCGGGTGAGGTGAACTGTTCTGTCATGTGGAATCTAGTTGTAATTTAAAGCTTTATATCAGGTCTTTTACCTCAGCGACGGCGGGATCAAGTAGAACACGATATTAAAAGAGATTTTAACTGCAGTGAAATTATTTTATGGGCTTGATTGGATTGTGGGCTTCCTCGCTGCGGCCGTGGTGAAGGCGTGAAAGTGTTGACCAAGCTCGAACTTCTGTAGACAGGCCAGAGCTGGCGAAGCAAACTGCTGCCACGCCCGGGGAATTAGACACAGTAATTATTTAAAGCTTTATATTAGATCTTTTGCCTCAGCCATGGTGAGGAAAACACGTTAATAGTTTAAAATACTTTTAACCGCAGTGATATTTTTATTGGTTGGATTGCGTGCCTGCTACTAGTCTGTGGGCTGCTCTGTCAGTGGATGGAGTGTTAGCCTTGACCAAGCTGAAGCTCCATCCAGCGACCACCTCTGTAAAAGCATCTAGCTGCTCCCCCCGGGTGCTTTATACAGAAAGATGGGTGGGCAGCAGGGAAAGGCAGACAGCCGCTGCCTTATACTGCATGGGGTGGATGGACGGACACTTCAGAGACAAAACTTAACAGCTTTCAATGTGAAATGAGAGAAAGCCTTGATAAATCCATGGATCTGACACAGGGTCTGGGTATAGACAAGTCTTTTCTTTTTTCTTATTATTTTTACCCTTCAGGCGTGGTTTATGGTTTGAAAATAATAAAATTGTATTGCGGTTTGACCCACTCTGTCTATAGTTGTCCTTAATATTAACGGGGCACTTGGTGACTACCGTGTCTGTGTGCGCACATCCAGGCAGCAGAGATGAAGTTCAGCCTGTAAAAACCATGCAGGCTGTGTCGGCATATGCGACTGCCCCTCACTTTAGACTGGAACAGAAATGGTCATTGCTCTTTTATGTGTTGCACAAAAAGACCCAGAAAGCCCAGCAGAGGTTTGGGTATATGTGTGTGTCTGTGAATGTGGATATCAGGTGGGGTGGGGCGGTTCAGTCCACTGGAACAGAGGTTTTGTTATTGACAGTTCAAACAGTCCAATAACCCGGGGAAGGAAGCTGATGCTGAATCTGATAGTTCTGCACTGGAACCTCCTGCCTGGGGCCAGCAGTCTATGGTGAGAATTGGTTGGATCCATTGTAATCCTCTGGGCCGGTCATGAAGCGGTGATGTTGAGGACCCATATTGCAGCAGGAGTGACGCAGAGCCATAATGAACAAAGCTTCTTTTAATAATTAACTGAAGACCTACTAGATAGAGGAGAGACAACAAAAGACAAGGCTGCGGAACTGAGGATGGCACAAAAAACAAGTAAACTACACGCAAAAGATAAACAGCAGGTGATTGTGACTAATTGCCTGAATAACCAATGACACCATCCAAGAACGACACCAGAAGCAGCCAATCACTGAAGAACGCCTGTAAAACAGGCTGATATAGCTGATATGACTGCTACATAAACTCTTGTGGCACCAGCAACCTGCCCACTTGAGAGTGCAACATGAAAAGACATGCACAAAGCAGGCTTAGCCCTGAGATAGAGCAGAATTTTCAATGGCACGACCTCAGACAGTAAAGTGTGGAAAAACATTGGTCACACCATCCAACGGCCTCTTGTTCCCACAACAGCATATTGGTTGTCAGGACAACGTGGCTATTCAGCAAGTGGGCCCAAAGAAAAGAGAGAGAGAGAAAAAAATGAATCTCTCCATTCAGAGTTTTATACTTTTAACCCACATTAAAGAGCACGCAGTGTCCTACTGAACAAGGATCAGTGTATCCTAATCCTGAATACTGTGAAAGCATTTTCATTCCGGATTCTGATGTAGTAAGGATAAATGCTAATGTTGAAGTCTGGAAGTTGACCTTTGGACATTTATATTTTTAAAATATCAGAAAAGAGTCAAAATAATATTTCAGGACATATGAGTAACCTACGTTGTGTTTATGCACCCCTCACTTCTCTAGTTCTTTGATGAGCTGACCACCAAACGATAGCTCCAGGGTAGAGATTGTCAGCTGAGGTAGAACAAAGCACTGTTTAGAATTTTTATAATCACCAATTACCCTGCTGTAAAGAAACTATTAAAATAAGCCATCAAACCCATGATAACAAAGCAGTAAAACAGTGTTCCTGTTTTTACGATTATTCGGGAACACTAAGAACAAACTGTCAACAGAACAACTTATCTTTGTTCACACATTAAGCTTTTCTGTTCAGGCATGATTACTGAGACTTGTAACCACATGATGAAAGATCCAGAAGTTGTTCTCCTACCAGCTACTAAACAGTTAGAGATGAAAATGGTGTCAAGTCATACTCTCATATTCACATTTGTGATACACTTGTACTAGTGCTCCTGGATGTACATGATTCAGACAGAACACACCTGTTAATGTACAATGGCACAATTAATAATGCAGTGCCCTGCAAAGGTGTTTTTGTCCTCGTAACATTTTAGCCAGATCTTTAGAATAGGACATATTGCTAAGATGGTAAGAATCAATTTCTCCTTAACCCTGTTAGCTGGATGGATCTAAAATATGTAATCCAAAGCAAACAATTATTACATTATTCAATTCAATGCAGTTCAATACAATTCAAAAATACTTTATTAATCCCAAAGGGAAATTAAATGCTGGTGTAACTCATAAGAATTTCTACGCACATAAAGTTTCTGCCTCTGACTGAAAACACTCTGTTGTCTGATGAAGAGGATGTTCACGGCTGTCCATAATTTTCTTAATTTTATGAAGAATCCTTATTTGCACAGTCATCTCCAGAGGTTAGATGGATCTCCAGAATTTCTTTATCAGCTTGTTGAGCTTCTTTAAGTCAGTTGTTCTGATGCTACTACCCCAACAGATGATGGCAGGGGAGATAAAACTCTCCAGAACAGACTTAAAGAAGATCTGCAGCATCTTGCTGCAAAACCTGAAGGACCTAAGCTTCATCAGGAAGTACAGTCTGCTCTGTCCATTCTTGTAGACAGCTTCACTTCGTCACCAGTGCAGGGAAACACTGAGATATTTATACTCCACCACCACCTCCACTTCTTCTTTTAGGAATAGTGTTGGTGCTATTCCTGTTTCTCCTGAAGTCTACAATCATCTGCTTTGGTTTATCCACATTCATTGCTTACAAATCATGTAACAAAGCTTCCTGTACTCAGCTTCCCGTCCATCTCTGGTGCATTCATCGACTGCATAGTCATCTGAGTATTTCTTTAGATGACAGGAGTCTGTGTTGTATTGGAAGTCTGAGGTGTAAAGAGTGAAAAAGGAATGGTGAGAGCACAGTTCCCTGTGGTGTTCCAGTGTTGTTGACTACCTGATTAGACACACAACCTTCAGTCTCACAAACTGTGGTCTGTTCGTCAGGTAGTCTCTGACCAGGTGATCGTTGAGGCTACCATCAGAGTCTTCTGGAGCTTCTAATGAAGTAAATCAGGTTCAATTGTGTTAAATGCACTGGAGAAATCAAAGAAGACGATCCTCATAGTACTGTCTGCCTTGTCTAAATCACTGAGGGAGTGCTTCTCTCATTATGACAACGCTCTAATGACTGCTAAGACTCAGTACATGTCAAACCTCGTGTCCTCAAATAGCAACAAGCCACAGGTTCTTTTTATTGTTTTTAATCGTATTGTTGATCCATGTAAAAATGTTGGTCTCATATCCTGATAAATATGTGCAATGATTTTTGGTATTTATCATTAACAAAGATTTAGTCATCACATAGCCTGTTGTGTTCTGCTGTTTTAGTTTTTCTCCAATGTGCTCAGCTCTTTGCATAGACTGCACCTGGGATCTTGCCTGGTATAATAGATCTGGGCCTCTATTGCTCTGATGCTGAAAGCCTGCTCCTGTGCTGCCATGATCAGTGCTTCACTGCTGTCCTTTCAGTCCAACCCTACCTACCTACCTACCTATCTATCTATCTATCTATCTATCTATCTATCTATCTATCTATCTATCTATCTATCTATCTATCTATCTATCTATCTATCTATCTATCTATCTATCTATCTATCTATCTATCTATCTATCTATCTATCTATCTATCTATCTATCTATGTTTCTTTTATTGAATACAGCAATCAGTAAATCCAACTGTTTTTCTGACTTGCACTTCTTCATCTTTGCATATTACCCCTACATCACATCACTTTTTTTTCTAAACAGTTTATAGAAAAAAAGCCTTCCATGCAAAGCGATGGCCTAACTCAGAAACAAGCATTATTATGTTTCCAAACATCTATCTGTCTATAAGATATATAAATAATAGTACACAAGTTTGTTTTACGCACATAAAGTTTTTGCTCTCTGGAGGAAATGTTTCCAAATGGGAAAAAGTTCAAGGTGTATGTATACATGCACTGTGCATGTTAAACAGAATAAACAATACCGTTATAAGGGATTGATAAGGCAAGACAATGGTTTGTTGGAGAGTAGCAAGCCACAAACCTTTCAGCTCAAAAAAAGCATGCGGCAATCTGTGACCAGTATATTTTTGGTATAGAGAGAATTGGTTATGTCAGTGCCGACAGCCATTCTTTACTGTGCATGGCAATGTCTTGCAGCTAGAAAATGCCCACTGTCTTCAGAGATTATTTAGAAAAGCAGGACAGCAAGATGAAGAGAGAAATAACTGGAAGAACAGCAGACCGGAGGATGAAGACTCCCTTACTGGGTGGCAGCACTGATTCAACAGCTGACAGACCCAGAGCAGGATCATCTGTCTCCATTATGGTCTTGCTGCAAATCATCTACATTTCCCTTGTATTCCTTCGCTGCCCACATGCTCATAAAGCTAGCTTTTCCATGCTGCCTTTGGCTGGATGAGTGAGAGAAACATCCAGAGACGTGTACTGTGGGTGGTCGAACCCATGCATAGTGACACACACACTAGCACCGCATGCGATTTAGTTTCATCAGCGTCTACCGCAAAACTGCTATTCTTTCCAGAATTATACATTTCCCGTTTTTGATTTCAGCTGAATAAATGCCACCGAGCAAAAACATTCATTTGGGCTGTCTGTACATCCCTTGAGCCCTTCCCCTGGCTCAGAGGTCATGGGAGAATGTTTATACCCGTCGTCAGCTCCTTTCATGCACTAATGGACACGGGTGATCTCCACTCCCTAGTATTATAACTCAGTTGATAAGTGTGTATGTGTGTAGGGTTAGAATCTTTTAGTTTCTCTACATTTGCACTAGTCTCACGAGGAAGAAGATGGTCTATGATACTGATTTTACTCCTAAGGCTCACTCTTATAGATCACTATATTAGCTGCATCCTCACTACTGTGCTCAATCCTGTCGTTCTTGTTGGTAGATGAAGGACATAAGTGGAGATATTTTGGCAAGGCTCTTTAAGGAAAAAGAAAGAAAACTTACAGGTGGTATGTCACATGTAGAACAGGTTCATATATGTATAGAGTTCCTTGCGAAAGTATTCGTCTCCCTTGAAGTTTTCGACGTTTTGCCACATTTCAGGCTTCAAACAAAGATATTAAACTGTAATTTTTTGCAAACAAACAACAATAAGTGGGACACAATCATGAAGTGGAATGATATTTATGTGATAGTTTAAACTTTTTCACAAGTAAAAACAACTAAAAAGTGGGGCGTGCAAATTTAATCGGCCCCTTTACTTTCAGTGCTGTAAACTCTCTCCAGAAGTTCAGTGAGGAACTCTGAATGATCCAATGCTGACCTAAATGACTGATGATGATAAATAGAATCCACCTGTGTGTAATCAAGTCTCCGTATAAATGCACCTGATCTGTGATAGTCTCAGAGGCCCGTTTAAAGCGCAGATAGCATCATATAGAACAAGGAACACACCAGGCAGGTCCGAGATACTGTTGTGGAAAAGTTTAAGGCTGAATTTGGATACAAAAAGATTTCCCAAGCTTTAAACATCCCAAGGAGCACTGTACAAGCCATAATATTGAAATGGAAGGAGTATCAGACCACTGGAAATCTACAAAGACCTGGCCGTCCCTCTAAACTTTCAGCTCATCCAAGGAGAAGACTGATCAGAGATGCAGCCAAGAGGTCCATGATCACTCTGGATGTACCACAGAGATCTACAACTGAGGTGGGAGACTCTGTCCCTTGGACAACAATCAGTCGTATACTGCACAAATCTGGCCTTTATGGAAGAGTGGCAAGAAGAAAGCCATTTCTTTAAGATATCTATAAAAAGTCTCGTTTAAAGTTTGCCACAAGCCACCTGGGAGACACACCAAACGCAGGAGAAGGTCAGATGAAACCAAAACCGAACTTTTTGGCAACAATGCAGAACATTATGTTTGGCGCAAAAGCAACACAGCTCATCACCCTGAACACATCATCCCCACCGTCAAACATGGTGGTGGCAGCATCATGGTTTGGGCCTGCTTTTCTTCAGCAGGGACGGGGTAAATGGTTAAAATTGATGGGAAGATGGATAAAGTCAAATACAGGACCATTCTGGACGAAAACCTGTTGGAGTCTGCAAAAGACCTGAGACTGGGACAGAGATTTATCTTACACTTCATGATTGAGTCCCACTTGTATAAATGTGGCAAAAGGTCAAAAAGTTCAAGGGGGGCAAATACTTTTGCAAGGCACTGTGTGTGTGTGTGTGTGTGTATATATATATATATATATATATATATATATATATATATATATATATATATATATATATATATATATGTATATGTGTGTGTGTGTGTGTGTGTGTGTGTGTATATATATATATATATATATATATATATATATATATATATATATATATGTGTGTGTGTGTGTATTTGTTTGTTTGCGTGTGTTTCTTTCTTCGAAGGATATTGACAGGGGTGAGCACAACTAACCAGTTAGCATCACAAGCTCATGTAATACAGAGGCTGTAAACAGTATAAATGAACAAGCCCAAAGTAACTTATACTTATCACAACACTGCTTGAAGGCTAAAACGCAGTACAGAACTGAACCTTTCTGGAGGTTCCTTTTCCCTCTGTCTTCAAACTTTTTTTTTTTTTTTTTTTTAATCAAACGTGCAATAAATCATGACTTTTTGAGTTACTTATTGTTGTATTAAACATAACAAAATGTTACGTTTAATGTGCACTATTTTTAATAAATAAATAAATCATTCTCATCATTGCTGTGGGGAAACATGTTTTCCTATCTTATACATGCTGGTTAAATGTCCTTCAAGGATTGCCAGGGTGGGCGGTAAATGTTGGCCGGTGTTTTGTACGCAAGAGTCCCACCGAGCCATGCATCATCCCAAAAGCTCAGCTCTGAGTCCAGTCTCCTTCAACCTCATGCTGTGCCCTTAACAAACCCAAAAAGCTTAATTACACTAGTAATTAAATGTGACCCCCATCAGACTTTTGTCTGAACAGTTCAAGACGCCCAAAGTGACCTGCATGTGCAGATAACAGAGGAAAACGTCACACAGCAGCTCTACTTGTAAGGAAAAAAGACCACAGATAGCAACAGCTCCGTGTAGCAATGGGAGCTGACAACATTAGGAGTACATCATAAGAAGAAGAAAAAAAGAAGAAAACAGCACAACTATTAACAGTGTTGTTTTGTGTGTGGAGCCGTGACTGCTATTGCTGCAGAAAGTTGTGTGGATGTGTAGTGAGAAACAGGACAGTGATGTAAATTGCAGATGAATATCTTGTAAAGACTATACAACAATTTACAGGTATCAAAACCCAGTATAGTGATAGCTAACCAGTTTGCAAACAGTTTCTGAACTTAGAGAGAATGATAATGTGCTGAATGAAAAGTTAGTTCTGCGATTATCTATTTGCGGATTATCACAACTGTGCCACCACTGTAGGATTTCCATGGCGACCAACCACTCCATTGGACGATTGGTGAGTACTTCAGATTTCAGATTTACAGATTACTTATATTCACCACGGCAGCAGTATATAGATTTAGAAAACATTAGCATCTTGTGAGACAAGTTGGATTCAGAGATGCATGTCGTGGCTCTGCTGCCCAACCTCTGTCTCCAAGCACACCACATTCCATGCATCCTCTCTTGCATTCTCCCTGCTGCATCAACAGCTTCTTCTCTTTAACAATGCTTTTAATATCTTCCATACATTATTTTAAGTCTATCAAGATCCATGGAACCAAAAAGGAACAGATATCCTTAGAGTAAGCAACACAGATGATTTTATAAATCTGTTGATGCTTAGACAGCGGATCAAACTGAACCAGAACTCCTTGATTAGAATAGTGAAATAGCAGCATCACAGGTGACATAGATGGCTGCCTGGTGTAAAGCAATCTAACGTACTTCTAAACACATTCTATCACACAATGTAGACAAACGCACTAAAACAGGCATTTCAGTGTGAATGCTGTTGCTGTGAGCAATTACAGCACCTTATCTAACAGCGCGGATAATGAGGTTACACAGAGAGCAACTTCTATCATGTCGACATAATGAGAATTGGGCCTGTGTCTCGTGTCCTGGGGTCGAGGACAGAGACGAGGACAGACACGCACACACGATTGTATTCAGCTTTCTTATCTGCCCCACCTCACATCTCTGCCTGACATTCAGGGGAAATTGCATTCGGGCTGAAAGTGTGATGCGGTTTGCGAATGACTTGGAGGCTCTACCCCTCTTGCTCTCTCGTTCAGTCCCTCCACCCCCTCTTCATGTTCTCCAACAAACCCCACCGCTACTTCTGACAGGCTGTTTGATTTATGACTCCAATTCCCGGGTGCAGACACATAGGCGCAGGCCGCACTCCCAACTATATGTATGTATTTTAGTCCCCCATAGCAGCACTCCCTGTGCCCTAGCTCTCTCTCTCTCTCTCTCTCTAACACACACACACACACACACACACACACACACACACACACACACACACACACACACACACACACACACACACACACACACACACACACACACACACACACACACACACAATCACATGCACACGTCTTAAGTGTGGTGATTGATTATCCTTGCAGGACCGTCTTGTGTATTTTTGATCCTTTTGAAATTTAATCTCTATGAGCAAGAAATGTCTCAACACACCCAAACACATGCACGTGCACGCGCACGTGCACGTGCACACTCACACAGTTTCAAAAAGGCAATGCAAGGTAGCACTGGAGCACTTTCTGGCAAGAAATTTAAGGCTGCATACAACAACTTAATCAAAAGTTAGAGCATAAAATAGGTGCAGAATAACTTCCAAAACCTCGCTTTTCATTTTCCGTTCAAGGTGAGGTCTGACACACAACACAGGATGTTTTTTTTATTTTTTATCTAGATTGAATCTGAAAATTCAAACACAAACTCAACAGAACAGAGCAGTACATATTTCTCTTTCTCACTGGAGCTGCTCAGTGACTCATCAAGCCTCATTCCTTGAAAGAAACCAGCAAGACCTCACTCCACATGCCCTATGATTTTCAACAGTGGCAATAGAGGTCTGCTCCATCTCTGTAAAACTTTAATGCTCTTGCTGGTTTTTAGAGCAACAGTTATCTGCAGCAACGTGCCTGTTCACCCTCCTGGTGCAAACACCTTAGAGATCACCAGCAGTGACAATCTAGCAACAAACTCTCACTTCTCTTTAACCAAACTCAGCAATCCCAGGAGCCTCAGTAACCTCCTCCCAAGCCCCAAAACACCCCACTAAGAAATAAGGAATAAGCTTTTCACTCAGACCTAACTGAACGCCTCTAAACTTCAGCCTGTCTCTTCCAGGTGAATCCTTGGTTCTTAAATCTTCCACATGTGTTGCCTTTTATCAAATAAGCATTATTATCACACTTTCTAATAGTTGGCTATTTGGCTTAAACCCTAAAAAATATAACAAACTATGTTGATAATTAGGTTAAAACTCTATCAGGCTATCTGTGATGGACATACATTTCTGCAATGAATCAGCTCTGGAACAAATGGCAATCCATCTTATTTCTGTCAAAATATTTTAGTTTAGCCAATAATTTCTACCCTACAGCTGTGCCAAGCCTTAATGTTGCTGAAAACGAAGCCAACGTGTCAGTGCAAAAAACTGCAAGCTGCTTACAGAGCCCCTTGGTGTTACCTAAAGTCAGACCTGAAGGACAATCCAAGTTAAAATGCGAAGAACTCATCTCTGAAAGAAGAATGTTTCAGGCATAGAATAATCTTCCAGTTCATACTCCGTCACCTAACTGTGGATTGTTTTGCAATGCAGCGCAAATCTTTCAAACCAAAGTATTCAGTTGTACCTTATTATGGTTATGAACACAGTGTATTAGTCACCCTGTTTAGTCTCCATAACCTCACTCTCATCCCATGGCCAAAGCAGGTCTTAGTTTAGACCAGTCAAAGAGTTGTTCTTATAGGGGTGTTTTAAGGAATCTTACAAGGTAGTTTGGTTGTTGATACATATATTTACATTAGGCTAAGGCAAACCTGAGGTGTCTATGGTTACATGTCTCTATGTGTTTTGGGGGGTGGACTGAGGTACTTTGGTAGCGATTTCACAAATAAGGAAATACTAAATCTTTTTAGCACATCAGCATCATATTATTGTTGATATCAGGACTTCGAAACCACTGCGCAAATACCTATGTGGCTTTATTTTTGTAATATTACACCTTTCTTCTAGTAGTGGTATTTGTTCTGGCTACCTAATATTATGACTTTATTCCTGTAATCCCCTCCCACAAAAAAAATTAAAAAGAAAAGAAAAGAAAATCTAATTAGGCCTATTGTAGATTAAAGAAAATGTATTTTTGGCCACGGAGAGGGACAAAAGGTGAATTTATGTCACATAATGTATAACGTGTGTGGTGACAAAAACAGGCAATGTGGATCGGGAAACCACCAGAATGGGCAGAGCAAGCGGCTGTAACTCACAGGGAGACAGGCAGACCTGCAGCACGCAGACACAGACAACTTATATCAGAAGAGTCCAGCTGGCTGAGCACACAGGAGCTGGTAGAGGCAGATCATGTCTAGACGAGATGAGATGAGACATTCTGGCCATGAGTGCATGACAGAGGCAGTTATATGTAGGCAGGCGAACAGGTGACCAGAGTTGACAGTAATCACTGGCAGCAGGTGGAGTTGATCTGGGAAGATTGACTGAGGAGAATGAGCTGATTGGATAGTGGCTGATCCAAATCCAGAAAAGTCCAAAATAAACAAACATAAACCTAAATAATTTTATTGAAAGTTATAAGAAATACAGGCCAACAGTCTGTTCAAGAACATAAAAAAAAACAAAAAACAAAACAAAACATTAATCAACTCACAATCATAACACAAAGTGCCATGGGGGTACATAACTCAGTTTTTATAGGGGCTTTTTTAAGGAGATGCATCTTCTTTCCTAAGCCATGATATACACTATTGCTTACTGAGGTTCTAATAAAGTATGATGTGCAGCATAAACTGGCACGTGAATATTTAAGTCACATGATTTATAAAGGAATAAAGGTCACATAACCATACATTTATTAATCCCATGGGATGGCCTAGGGTTCTGTTATAATACTACCATGTCCTGTGAACCAAACATCACTCTATCTCTCATGTGGTCCTTGATGGAACAATCTTACCATCACACAACATGACCTGACATAAAGCAGTCTAAAGGTCATTTTAGTATAGTGTCTACAAGAAGGGACAGAGCAGAATGGACATCTTGAAGAAGCTTAGGTCAGTGTTTGAAGCAAGATGCTGCAGATCTTTTCTGTTGTGTAGTGTGTTATCTCTTCTGCCATTATCTGTTGGAGCAGCATCACATGCAATTGACTTAGAGGTATTAGGATTAGAGTAACTGACTTGAAGAAAGCTTGTTGAGCTTCTTCAATAAAGACAGCAGGTTCTGTTCTGGGGACTCATCTAAAACCTCTGGAGATGATTTTAAATGGAAGTATTCTTCATAAATGAAGAACTTTATGGACAACCCTGAGCATCCCTCTTCATCAGATTGTCATACAACAACAGAGTGTCTTCAGTGAGAAGCTTCTCCAGATCCACTGTAAGACAGGAGATCCTTCTTGCATGCAGCCATCCACAGCTCATTGAAGAAACTCCAGTAATATGAGTTATACCAACATTTGGTTTCCCCTTGGGGTTAAAAATGTATTTTTTCTTAAGTTTAATGAAAAAAATTAATAAGTGAATACACATTACAGTGATAATGTTGTTTTCACACAATAAGTTATTAAAATTCGTCCTTAATTCTAAATGTCCCTGCAAACATGTCAAGCAGTTGTGGACCAGACTGCACTTTCACATGTTAAAGTTTCTTCAAAGGAAACAGTTTTCACAAAGACTGTGTCATGATTTAGGTTTTCGTTTGTCTGTTTTGGACTTTTCCGGACTTGTTTTTAGAATCCGCTCTGTAACCTCTGAGCCACAGAAACCTTTCAATTAGCTCAGTCCACTTCTCAGTCATCAGCGCGTACCAGTTCTACCTGCTGCCACTAATCAGTCCCTACTCTGCTCACCTGTTCCCTAGCCTTCATATATCTGCCTCACTCACCACTCACTGCCAGACTGTCTCTTCTCCTATCATGTGCTCTGCCATCGTAACACTCCCAGTTCTGTGTGCACAACCTGCTGGACGTAGAAGCTCTGCCTGTGTTCAGGTCAGACTGAAGAAGGCTTCCAGTGTCTGCCTGCTGCTTGTCTGCTCTTTTTCCCTAAGGTCCTGCTGCTGGCTCCGCCTGGTCTGGTGAACCTTCAGCCTGCATCATCTGCTCAAGTCACCTCCTACATTCACCACCGGCTTAAGCTCATCACTGCTGGCCTGCACTTCCTGGTCTGTCTGCATCCTCTGGGGTCTACTTCCCATTCCTGCCTGCCTGCCTCATCTGCCAGTATACTAAGTCCCAAACCTTTTAAAACGTTTATAAAGTTATACCTCCAGCTGTTTTACGCATTAGGATCTAACTTTACACATTTAGCATGGGTGTAACTGACATTCACAAGCCTTTAGCACATACAGAGATTCTACTCCAGACACCCAACGTTGGGAAGCAATTCACACAGATACCAAATGAGAGAAAGTGCCACTATGTTTATATATATATATATATGAGTGTTCATTTAGATGTAAGGCTCTCCTGAAAGTAATGAAGTAGATCTGGGCCTAGTATGGGTAAATGAGGATTTTGGGATGTATCTGGTGCACATTCCTAAAAACTGTTAAAAGCCCAACTTAAGTCAAGGGCTAAAGGGTAGCATGAGTCCAGGTGTCTCACATATAAATGGGTCTACAATTTGGCCAAATTCAAAAACTGGACATATATGGTGAAATGTATCCATCTAAATAATGGAAATCAGATGTTCTAACCATTTTCGTGGCAAAAGGTATATTTAAATAAAGCACCAGGCATGCAGAATGTCTCTATCTATACTTCCTGAAATATTAAGGAAATATATTATGCATACTTTTGCAAGAAATGTCATAAAAATGTAAAAAATAAAAATGCAGATCGTGTTTTCAAATGTTGCCTTTCTCTCTAAGTACAGCGGATGGATATAGAGTAAATGGAATGCACCCCGCTTTTGGTCCGGCCTACACGCCGTCGAACAAGTGACACTTAACCATTCAGCGAAACTAATAAATGAAAGAATGTTTACCTCTCCTGAACGAACATCATAAATATATTAGGCATATATGTTTTGCTAGAGATGTCATCAAAATGCATAGACCTGCAATGTTTTTCTTAAAAATAGATTTTTACGAACACAGAAGTCCACACACGTCGGTGACGTAACTGGTTGCGTCCTTGGCACCCACCTAGCAACGTGACGTGACTGCTTCACATCCTTCTGAGACGCACTGAAATCTTTGGCGATATTCTAATAAAGGCAAGGTTGTCTTCCTTTCCTGAATGAAGCTTAAAATAAAGAAATTTGTCAGATGTCAGACGGATCCATCATTTAAGACAGTTCTTACCACATTGTCTTGCCAGTGAGGATATTGTCTGCGATGTTGAAGAAATTCTCTGGCCAGATCCAGCTTGGCCAAGAGATGTGTGGTATTTACTGTAATTTATGTTATTCAGATTTTTTTTCTTTTTACATCACAGTACTTTTAACCTGCACTGGTAGTACAGTATTTTTGTCTATTTTCTGGGCTTACATTGTTGAGGCATGTTTTGTTGTGATTGTCTGTGTTGACTGATTTAAATTCTATGAAGAGAAATAAATCATGTTTTCAATAGTGCACAGCACTGATTTTGTGTTGTGATTGATGAATTCACCAAGTTATTATATGTATATTTTCCCTTTCTGTGTGTACTTCATATACAGTAATCTACTCACTGACAGGTAGAACTGTTAAACGTGTTTGAAGTTAAACAGCAGTGTGTAACTGGTTCAAACAGAACTAAGCCTTATGAAATGTGTGTGTTTCATATGGTAACATGAAAGTAACATATGAAAGGAAGTAGGGTCATATAATCATATGGAACCATCTTCGTTTCAATAAATGTGTGTGTAGTTTTTACAAGAAGGTTTCATTCTGATCTGATCAGATCAGAGGTGTTCTGCATATTGTGTGTTTAGTTGTGCTAATTGTGTGTTATGCGCAACAGCAGCCATGTTCTTGACTTCATAGTCACATGACTTGGTTGCAAACCAATGTAAATGAATACGGCAAATAAAACGTAAGCCCAACATGTATGGAAGAGCCAAATTGTGACAATCGTACATTTCTCCATGTGGACCAACGTGGATATTACATATTTTTCAGTGAGACTCTGTTGTTTCTGCATATTATGTGTGTGGTTGTGCTAATTGTGTGTAGTGTTTTAAAATTCTGAACCTTGTTTTACAAATCGTGCTTAAGCAATCGTAAAACATATAACCGGAAGAAACCTCCAGCAGAACCGGGCTAATTTTCAATGCCCATCTGCCATGACTGACTGGGAGTTTGAGAAAACGGAGCATTCACACAAAACGAACACAGAAGCATTGACCAGAATCACTTTCCATGTTAAAGAAAAGTAAAAAGTTAAAGGCAACACCAGCTCCTTTAGTGGTTTCATTTAGGAGAGAAACACAGAGAAGCAGAAAAGCTCTGAGCCAGGTTTCAAGTCAAGAGGGGGAAATAGAGCACACACAGTTAGTCACAGTAAAAGCTCAGCCAACAGCTATATCTAGGAGAGAGACAGGGTTAAACACGCAAAGACAGCTCCAAGTGTAATCTTTAGAAGGAGACCATGAAGTTGTTGGCAGCAGTAGCCCAGCTGATACCCCCTCCAGGACAATATCACAGTTAAGCAGAACGCCATGTCAGATGTAGCTACCACTAAGATGAAAAACAGAGAACAAACATAAAGTTAAGAGTTGAAATTGGACAGTAGTAGAGCAGCAGTAGGTCAATAGGTCCTAATTTTCCTCACCTTTACTGAGAAAATCTGCCTCTATTATCAAGTTGTTTGAACCAAACCCTACTTTTTTCACCATTTTTCTATTTTTCTACTGAAGATGGGACACTAATTTACAAAATGAGTATAATTTAATATTGTAGCAAACCTGAAATCTACAATTGATACCCTAGACTATTCAGAAAAATATATGGAATGTATGTCAAGTTGGAAGTAGAGTCATTTTCTCTAAGGTTTCTCATAGATTTTTATGAAATTTGACTCATAATGGTCACATGGATAATTGGAGTGTTCATGCCCGTGAACCAAAATCCCTTTGAGCATTCCCAACTTGGAACACTGAGTTGTTCCCTCAGTCAACTTTGTGTGTCAGTCTGTGATCAGCACTGACAAACACATTGAGACAGTAATAATGTAGCCAATGTTCTTTAGACAACCACAGATATGTGAACTGTGCAGATTTCCCCAGGCTCACATTCAGCTGGTTTACCACAAGAAGATCCAGAAACTCTTTCCCATGGTACACTGCTGGGAGCAAATCCACTGGGGAGAGCAATGAAGGCTGAGGGCCTAAATAGATGGCTGTGAGTGTCTGTTCAAACAGCGTGACTACTTTTAAGCCACTCTATCTCATAGTTAATAAACAGAACTGTAATAGTCATAATGTATGTGGAAAAACAATGAGTGAGTTGGCAGATGAAGAAGAAAAAGGAATATTTCAAAAATGTTGTCAGGAAAGCAAAATGAAAGGAGATATAGGAATAGAAAATCAACAATGTGTCAAATAAATTTTACATTTTATTTATTATTTATTGGTCTTAATGCTTTGGGTTAGTCAAGTTTTCAAGTTTATATGTCATATATTCAAATCATTAGTGTGGAATTCTGTGTCCTGCTGCATCATATCCAGGTAGATTATTCTTTGGTGACATATTCTGGTATTTTTGAATCTAACACTGTTTTTGTGAGAAGTACCCGCTCTGTTGCAAAGGTAGTTCAAGGACATTTTGACCTAGTCAACACGTAGCCAGATATCTGGGAAAACTGATTTTTATGCGGTTATGCCTTTAATCCACACATAAACGGCATTTTACATCCCTAAAAACCAATGATTCTGAAAACTCTGGCCAATGTGGAGATTCATAAATACTCCGGTTTTGAACCTGCAAAGAGAGATATGAAAAGAACAGCAAAACCAGCCGATAAACTATTAAAGGTACAAACAAACAACGCCTTGATACCATCATTGAAGAATATACAGTATTATTTAATACAAAATGTATAAAGTGACAACTAAAGACAATAATAGGGGTTTTCTGTATACAAGTGAATCTGTAAGTACCTGAATCCAAGCACCTGTGGGTGTTTGCCAGAGTGCACTTGGTTATAGAAGGTTTATCCATGAGAAAAATGCTGTTTGTTTCTAATATCGAACTGGTGGGAGACAGGAAACCTCAGGAAGAATGAGTAGGAACTTCTGAAAAGGGAAGAGACTGGTTAGTCGATGGTAGAGAGACTCATTATTAAAATGACTAAACTTTTCAGAATCCAAACAGGGGACTAGGTCCTGATAGTTTTTTCCTTTGTTCTCCACAGAAGACAGTGAGAGATGTCTGTGTTGGTAATGGCGTCATAGCATGCTACACCTTGGCCTTTTGGAGTGCTGGCTTTAAACACTGCCACGGAATCTGGCAGAATAGCAGAGATTAATCCTGGATCCGAGGGACAGGCAAGCAGAGGTCGGCAAACAAATCCAAATGTTAGGCAAAGCTCTTAGGTCGTGCTGCAGAGATCAAGAGCTTGACAGAAGTCTGACAAGGATCAGGAAGGGACATCCAGGAGACGCATCAAGGTTACGGAGAGATGACTGGCCATCTAAAAGCAAAAGCCTTTGATAATTTGACAGTAAGCTAGTGGCTGTAAAGCACTTAAGTTGTGCAAACCACGAAGCTGATTGCAGCGTTGCATATGACATGTGCGAGACACTACGCTGATTACAGTGGAGCAGGTGGGCGTGGAAGAATGCAGAAGGCAAACAGGCACAAATCATGAATGACCAGGCTAATTTGAAAAGAAGATTAGGTAAATTTGTTCAGGCCCTCTACACAAGTAGCTGGGTCTTTATAAAAATGAATATCAACACCATATGATTGTTTTTACGTGTCCTGTCTTGCATAGTAGCTCTCAGAATTGCTTTCTTAGTGCCAAAGAGAGCCCAAAATATTTACTTCCAAAAGTGGAGCATTGTTGCTTTTGCTAAAGTCCTCCACTTGATTCTCATGCAACAAACTTTATTGGACATTATTTTGGCATTATTTCAAATTCAATGGGCACAGAAATGTAAAGGTAAGAGAGAACCTGGCACAGCCCACTCCCCTCCCGGAAAGCAGCCGGTGCCAGTACGCCCCCTCACACATCCCACCCAGAAACCTCAATGTCTATATGCAGTTTAACATTTGGAGGCAGGGGTAGACCCCATGGGTGAGACCTGATTGTTTTGTGGCCAAGAAATGACAAATGTGGAAAACCTTTAGGTTTATGAATACTTTTTGTAGGCATTGTACATTGCAAAGAATTGTTTTCTCTTTATATCCCTGCTGATTCCATTATTAGTTGAGATGATAATTTTACAAACAATAATTTTATTTGGTTGCATTTTTTTGCTTTTGATGACGCCTTATGTTCTGCTACCTCCCCTAAGGCTGATGGTGAAACAGGTTGTCAATTCTCCTCATACATACACAGTTGAACATTCAGAGTACATTGCCATTCTAATAAAAGATTTTGTTTAAATAACGGGAGAGTTTCACTGCAAATCAGCGGCAAGCCAAGTGTAGCCTTACATGTATGACTAAATATCTTTAGGAATGCAAACACTACATTCCTATTTTGGATTACTTCTCAGTTTTTAAATTTCTCCGCTGACCTCTGCTGTCTTCTCACTACATCCATTCATACAACCCCCTGCCTCCCTCAGACCTCACCCAACCAAGCCATCCATCTCTAGACTGGGTCAGTCAGTGGCAGCTGCATTGATAGGCTAATCCAAGACTGATTAATGACCCAATAATAAGGGGGATCCTCAGATCAATCATGGCCGTGATCAATATTCTCCCCAACCAAGGCGATCATTAGCCTGCTAGAGTGCATCCTCTGTCGGAGCCACAAAACCAAAACAAAAGAGCGAGAGGAGATGCAGGGCATGAAAGGTGGAGGAAGGAGAGGGGAGCTAGGGAAGGTTTTGTAGGAAGTGATGTGAGAACGTGATGGAGGAACTGAAATATAACCTCTATTTTCACAGTAAAGAGGCTGAATGTGTCAAACAAATCTTTGTGCACCTCTAGAACAAACTGACAACATGTGTGAGTCTATGCACTGCTGTGCATGAAGCGGTACTTGTTTGTGTACATGAAATATATGCACACAACTGTACTTTATGACTTTTTTTATGGGTACTAGGAATTCCTGTCTGCTCATAAGAGTTTGTGTGTGTTTATGTGTGTGTTGGTGCATAACAGAAGGGTGCGATGGTCTCTGATTTATGGGCTATGTCCCTCTGTGCCAGCACTGTGTCTGCTCCAGCATGGAGGATGAATGGACCTCTGTGAGGCCGGGCACAACCAGCCACCCCACAGCTACCTCCTTCCCCACCAGACTGTTCCTCCCCTTCTACTTCCCTTCCTCCCGTAACTCCCCGAGGCAATATGAAATTCACCGCAAACACACATAAAGGAACTGTTTACCAGTTCCTATGAAAGACCTGTCTGACAGCTGCAAACATAACCGTCATACCCTTTTTCGTGTTTTCAAACCTTTATTTCTGCCCATAGATTTCAGACAGTAGGAAATGCAGCAAAGTGCCTGTTGTCACAGCTGGTTATTATGGTTATTTTTTTATGAAGGATTTTTTGCACTTTCTTACATTACAACCACTAGCTGCACAGATATTCAATGCATTTTAATTGAATTTAATCAAAAAGAACAACAAAAAACTAGTGCATTCAAATGTACTTAAATTTAGTTTTATTTGATTAAATTCTAAAGGCAAGGCAAGACAAGTTTATTTGTATAGCACTGCTGTGTTATACAAGTTCAACCTTTAATGTTTATTAAATATCCCTCGGTCTGTTAGGTATTGTCTGTTGAATATGAGCTGATATTAGGACAATAGTTGAAAGGGTGATTTGAGCACTGGCATTCTTTTAAAAGCAAACTGCACACATGTAGAATAAATCAGTGAAAACGTCTCTTCAAGTTCAAGAATTTATTAACAAAAATAAATGAACATTTATAAAACACCACTATAGAATTCTGTTTGTCTGAATTAATACTATATTTCAATCAACAAATTATCTCTACTAGGCTAGTGAACCTTAACTAAACTACTAAGCAAAATTAAGATAAAAAGGAGCTGAGGAACTATGTACACACAAAGACTAAAACGACAAAATAAAAATAGTAGAAAACCGTCATCAGAATGATTCAGTGAATCCTGGTTCACTGCCGATCCAAATTAGAGGAACAAAATTCAAAAAATACGGAATGAGATCAAATTACCTTAACTAATTTAGAACAACATTTGACATGTGTTCAACCCATTCACAGTGCAAATATGAGTTAGGCAAAACATTATTTGAGGAAATAACATTTTAAAGAATGATTTGCTAAAAAAAATCAATAACCCTTACAACACATTAATTATGAATGCTGTACTAACGTTCGTAGCACTATCAAAACGATGGTAGCGCAAATTGAAAACAAACATTATGTTTAAAACGAACGGTAGTTATTTTTACCTGGGTAGTAGTAAGCTATTTAGATGGGCTAACTACCGGCTACTGCTAGCGGCAATTCGGCGCTCCCTTAAAAAGACTTTTAAGCTCTATTTTGTCGTAATGACCAGACCAGGAAACACAAACATTACTGTCCCATTGGTGTATAAAACTCTTATGGAAATATAATTTGTTCTAACTGTAAAAACACACTCACAAACATCAGCAAAGCCTGGTTTCTTTTTTTTATCAATTTATTTATTTTTGCAGAACGCTAGTGGGAACTAGCCTCTAAGCTCCAGGTCTGTTACCTCGGGAAAGCCTTAAGACTAAATACTAAAATACATTGAAAGTAAATGATTTTAAAGGTATATAGCCACATTATAACTGATAAAAAAAACTGTTTGATCATGATAAAATAAAGTTATATACACAGACCTCTCAACTTTTATCAAAAGTTAAGAGTGACATTATGCTAATTTTTGGGGGCATGATTGGGGACCCTGGAAGAGCTGGCCCAGTCAACTCCGTCTCATTTTTATCCGACCAGACATGGAAGTAGACATGTATTACTTTTGTTAAAAAGTGAAAGAGAAGTATTAACACGTTATTGTTTGGTTAGTGGGTTAAAACAGAAAAAACACACACAATTATTCAAATAATACTGATAAAATAAAGTAGTTTTAAGTTATTGACCGTATTATTACACTTAATCTATGGGTTTGTTTATCAGTGTAGATCTATAACCTCATTGGTGGTGGTCCGACATTTGCATCTTTAGCATGATCCAGCCGCTGATGTTTTCCCTCTTTTCAGCTCCATGACAGAAAATAACTGATGACTGAAAACATAAAATAAAATCAAACCTAACTCAAAAGAGATGAAAAAATGAAAATAACAGAAAAACAAAGCCAAACCAAAACTCAACCATGACACCATGATGTTACAAGTTCCTTAAAATTACCCTTAAAAGTGTGCACCTAAATTACATGTAACGTAATTATGCGTCCCTAAGCTAAAGCGCAAGGCGGAATGCCCACCGAAGCACCACTGGTTCTGTGTTGTTAAACAAAATAGCATCAAACACAGCTACTAACTCTCCTATTGATTATATTTGGGACATTTTTCTACGGCTGTGAGGACATTAAACGTAATGATTAACGTTTTGAATGGTGACTGCTGATAAAAGCACCTGAGTCCGAAGGAAGGGAGTGGGGAGGATCAGTAAGAGCGTTGAGGAACATCCCTAGAATCTCTTAAATCATCTGTAAATCTAAATCTTAAACCTGTATGCTTGATCCAGTCCCAACAGCCCTCGTCAAACCCTGCCTTCAAGCACTCTTTCCATTAATAACCACCATCGTTCACTACTCACTTAACCACTGTAATTGTTCCTACTTTCTTTAAAACTGTCATTATCATTCATACTGAAGAAATCTGGCTCAAATCCCAACAACTACAATAATCTAGGAACAAGTACAACAATCTAAGAATTTATTAAGAGAAATAAATTCCTCTCTACCAGGCTAGTGAAACTTAGCTAAGCTAATAAGCAAAATTAAGATAAAATAAACTAAGGAAAACACAAAAGATCAAAAGGACAAATAAAGATAATTGAAAACCATCATCAGAACAATTCAGTGAATCTTGGGTTCACTGCAGATCCAAATTAGAGAACAAAGTTTAACTGAAAGAATATGGAATGAGGTTAAATTAGCTCAGCTAATTTAGAACATATGATATGTGTCCAACCCATTTACAATGCAACTCCAGGTTAGATAAAACCTTATTTGAGGAAATACCACTTTAAACAATGATTTGCTGAATAAAAATCCATAAACTCTAGGACACTTGACTTTATCAACGTAATTATTTTTCTTGGAAATAATTAGGACTCAAATTGGTAACTGGGGAATCTAGAGGGTGTTGTAGTGGATGATCCACCAGAAATTACTATTAGCTTGATGGGTTAATCTTAAAGTTACACAAAACACCAATAAATCAACAATAAAATTCCCTAGAAATGCTGCAATAATTCTTGTAGCACTATTGAATGATGAGGGAGCTGAGGACAAGCATTATGTTTAAAATAAACCATAGTTACATTTACTAAGGGAATAGTAAGTTATTAAGAGAGGCTAATAGTGGCTAATGCTAGTGGCAATTTGGCGTCCACTTAAAAAGTTTGATCATTTCTGTTTTTAGGGCCTGGGGTAATACACATGACAAGGGACTTGTTATTCTTTTGAGTCAAATCAAATGTTATGAAATGGAAAAGTATCCTTCTAAATTTTCATTTTTGCTTGGTATTGTGTTTTTGGTGATGGTTTTGTCCATTCTTCTTGCAAAAAAGCTCAAACTGAAACAGTCAAGTTACATGGGTATCATCAGTCAGTTTTCAAGTGTTGCCATAGTTTTTTGGATTTAGGGCTGGACTTTGACTGGGCCATTCTAATATATGAATATGGTTTTATTTAAACTATTCAACTGCCGCTGTGGATGTATGTTTAGGGTTATTGCTCTGCTGGAAGGGGAACCCCTGCCCTAGTTTAAAGTTTTGTGAAGCCTCTATTTGGCTCCATTCATCTTCTCATCAATTCTGAAAAGCATCCCCAGACCATGATGCTGCCACCACTATGTTCGATGGTGGGGGTAGAGTGTTGAGTGCGATATGTAGAGTGAAGTGTTCTGCCACACATAGTTTTTATAGATTAAAAGGGAAATATTGGTCACATTTAACCAGAACCCCTTCTACATTTTTGCTGTCTCCTACATGGCTTGTAGAAAACTGCAAAGAGATCCCTTCATGGTTTTCTTTAAAAAGTTGTTTTCTTCTTGGATCTCTTCTATTAATGTCACATTTGTAGAGCCATTCTCTCTAGGGGAACACTCATAATGAGCGGTTTGGCACAGCATCGTCATAGGTCCCTGTCAAATGGTAGCTTTAACACACATTGGTTATGTCATGCTGACGTAAGCCAAGAAAGAAAGGACAGCTGAAATTCAGCTGTAGATTTTTATTATCAGAAGCATTGATGGTCCTGGTTCAAATAGGATCGCTGGGACCATCATCTGCTAACTAGTGAGGGTTGTTTAAAGATGGTGATATATGTGTGGGTTAAAGGCGCATATAGGCCCATACAATGTAACTTTCCACTGATTTTGTAATCCTGATCTGTGGTTCTCCTCCATTCCCCCAGAGTAATTGAGTTAATTTGTGGATTCTTCTCTGATTAATGCTTTCCTTGCCCAATCTGTCAGTTTAGGTGGACAACCATGTTTGGTAGGTTTTCAATGCGATGCTCTTTATGTTCTTACCTGTTTAAACTTCTAAACAACACCTTTGGTGTTGAAATTATTCATAAATAAATCATAATTTTTAGTAGAGCAGATTTACTTTAAGTATTGAAAGATCTGTACTGACTGCTGACTTTACTAATATAGCTTACTATATTAAGTAGCTTACAGGTCATTGGAATCATAATCGTAGAACATAACATTTTGCAATAGAATGAAAGTATAGTGAATGTTGTTGCAATAACTTGGTACATAGATAAATGGCATAAATTTAAACCCCACGTCAACGTACCTCTTCCTCGTAAAGTTTTTCTGCCAAAATTTCTATTTTGCACAGGTGTTTGTGTTTGTCCATATGGGGCTGTGTTTGTCAGTCTGTGTTGAGAAGTAAACGTGTGTGTGTGTGCATGTGCGCGCACGCGCAATGGCTCTGTGATTTGGCAGCCTGCTGTGTGTACTCATTTATGTGTAATGAATGCTTATGAGGATAAACAGATGGTGTGTTAACATGGTAAAACATGATCTGCTGCCAGACAATATGGTGGCACGCTGGTGTTTACAACACACACATTACACCCTGGGACAGGGGAGCAGCATTGGAGAAGCTTGGATTTGAGTGGCATGATAATGCCATTCTCATACATGCAGTGAAGCTGCTCACTTGCTTTTTTTTTAAAGTTTCTGTACATCATCATGTATGTTTTCCCTAAATCAATGTTATTGTTCCAGTTATGTCTGAAAAGACCAACCTGAATAAATACACTTGTTTTGTTTGACAAAAAACATCATGAAAGCAATATTTGTTAAACATATTTCATCTTCTGTCTTATTAACATTATGTAATTTGTAAATGAACATTAACTTCAGCTATTTCATCCTTGACTTTTAATCCAATGGAACCCATCGCGCCAAAGCCTTTACTAATTTATGATTTTATATACACTCCCTCAGCATTTCAGAGATTGTCTGGCTGTGTGAATAGTGAGTAAGAAGGATTTGTATTTGGTGCCAATGTTGCTCTTAATTTTATCTTGTGCCTTTAGATGGCAGTTTTTCATAGTAATTTGATGTTCCATCAGCTGGGATCTCAACAATCCGTCCATACAATCGCTGGTAGGTTATGTAATGCTTGAGCTGTATCAACCACAATTGGTAGATTAGTTCTCATCATTTGGACAGCTGCTGAAGACTGCTTCCACCGGGTCATACAGGAGAGCCACTGTTTCTACATATGCATAAAAAGATGTTTGTCAACCGCACTGAAAGCATGTGAAAGAGTCAGAGAAGTTGCCATGGAGTCAGTAGAAAACCAAAAGCATAGTCAGCCACTTTTGTCCCGGTTGAGAAAAAGGTGGTTATCACTAGCTACGACTCAATTCTAAACACTTTGAAGTTTCATTCCCACACGGTGAGCTGACCCTTCAGCGTGAGAGGAAAAATAAATGGCGGCGTCACAGTATAGGGGATGCAGTCTGTCCCGATGCAGATGAACTCTGTGAATTCCACACCCTAGATCCCGATACATGTGCACAATTCACAACGGGAGCTCATCAAAAACAACACGAATAGGCCTACCTCAAAAACATGTCAGGACAATGCTCCTGAGAAACACTGTGCTGAGTTTTAAGTTTAGAGCAAATTTCAGTCAGACCTAGTATATTGGATGAAGCTTAAGACGAATATTTATTTTGTACATTCCTTTGGAGAGTTAGCTCCATAAAAGCAAAACTTTCACCCCTCAACGGCACAAAGACACACTCCTCCCTGTGACCCTGTGCCCCAGCTGTCGGTGATGAACGATGACAGAGGTGTGACAGAAGAAGTCAGACTAAAGAGTGATGTACAACCTGCTGCAGGAGGCACATCAATCACACACACTCATTCTCACACATGCACACACAGAATGACAGATGGTTCTACCCACTCTTTTGCCTCTCCTTCACTCTGTAGGCTCAGTAATGTTCCCACTATTATTTCCTTCTAAGTACCGCCTTTGCTGTCACTAATGGGTTGTTGTTGCACATTAACTGAGCTCTGTAAATGATCGAGGGCAGACAGGAGGGTAAATTGTAACTCCCCTTTTTGACATGTTTGGGATGGTTGTATACCGCCTGACTGGAAGATAAAAAAAAAAACTGTGGGTGGCATTGTATTATTAAGCCCCTTTTACATTTCTACTGCCTTGCAATGGGATGTGCGGAAAAAAGAACACACCGTAGTGATAATTTCTATAGAGCTACGGATCCTTTAAACTGACTGACCTGCAGGTTAAGTGTAGATTTACTCACTGTGGTTCCACATCTGCTGCTGAGTAAAGTTTTGGGCTAAGAAATCCCAGTGTTCATTGTTGAAGGAGACAGTGTCGGTGCAGTAAAAGAGTTAGGCTTTGTTTTTTCTCCAAAGTCCCTTGAAATGAATAATGTAGTCAGTGAGCGTTATATAAATAACTGTATGGAGCTTAATGAAATATTATTAAGATGTTTGGGTGAACACAGTAGCAGAGCCTGCCAAGACATATACAAAGAGAGGAAATTTTTTTCAAAGCTTACTTAATGTCACCCATATATATATATATATATATATATATATATATATATATATATATATATATATATATATATATATATATATATATATATATATTATTAAATGTGACCATAAGAGAACCTAATTACTGTTGAACTCTTCCACTCAGAGTTTAGCAATAAAATGTACATCAAGAAATATTCTGAATTGGACTTATCTCCCAATAGCTAACTGCTTGGTAAGTCATACCAAGATATAAAAGTATTTTCCCTAACACAAATTAGTTCTGTTGTTGTTTTCTCACATAAATATTTCTCATTATGAAACAAATTTTAATATCAAACAAAGGTAGCCTCAGCAAAATAAAAATAAAAAAGGTTTTCAGCTAATAATTCACTGTATTAATGGACAAGGTTATCCAAATCAACCTGGCTCCTTACATCTAATAACTGATTGAGCCATCCTTGACAGTAACAACTGCTGTGAAGTGTTTGTGATGACTGGCAAGGACTGTTTTACATCAGTGCAGAGGAAGTTTGCCCCACTCTTCTTCCAGGATTGTTTTAATTCAGCCACACTGTTGAGTTTTTGAACAGAATGACCTGTTTAGTGTCATGCCACAACTTCTCTATTAGATTCAAATCCAGACTTTGACCAGGCCACTCCAAAATCTTCATTTTGTTTTTGAGCCAATTAAGGGTTAGTTTGGAATTTTTGAAGCTTGGTCTTGTGGAGTTATTATTACTGGTAATAGTTCCACTAAATTTCACAGTGAGCTTTTTGAAAATGTAAATAAATCCACAGAGGTGAGATCTACCAAATAGTCAGATGTACATTGCCTTTTTGGGTAACTTCGGCCATTTAAACCCGCTCAGAAAAGTCGAGCCTGCCCTGGTTGTTATACTAGGCCGATTTCACAAATAAAGGTTCACAAATCAAATCTTTTAAAAAAATAATCTGCAATCACTGTAAATAAACCCTTTCCAAGTTTGACTAGACTAATATTTTTAAATAAGAATAATCAAATGCCCTTTAGCTCAGTATCAGTAAGGAGCTACGAAGCAAGTACCAATTTGAGCATTATTAGGAGATAATGGTTAGCCAGTCTTGGTATTCTTGTAGAGCTTATAAATCATTTGTATCTTGTCTATCACCTAAAATGCTGTCACATACTATTTATAAATGGCGGGGAACTTGTTGTGTGGATATCGCTGTGATATTTAAAACAAACCTCCAAACTGCCCTGGCGACAGCCTCGCTTCGATTCAGTCTGATCTGCGAATTATACCAGTACCTCAGCTGTGCAGGCTAGAGTCACTAGGCCGAGAGCTATGCTAGCAGATGTGAAAAAGTTTCTCTTGACATCCACAGAAAACTTTTTTTAAACTTTTGGAGCTGTAAGTGTTGAGGCCGACTCTTTTGGAGTCTCCACTACTCTGCCATCATTTTGCGGATGGCAGAGTAGTGGAGCTACTGACAAGGTGTTAAGGGGAGGGTGGGCTTGGGGTGTTCTTTCAGCTATGTCTTTGTCAAAACTGGACTTTCCATTCCTATATATTTTTTTTCTGCTCTCTTTGTCCCAGGAATAGTTTTACTTGCTTCTCTGGAATCTGACTGTGTCGAATCCTACTCTACACAGTTACTCAGATCATTCGCAGATAACAACCAGAAGGCTGTAGAAAGTTCTGGACCAGACCAGGTGAACACTTTTACACACATATGCAATGTGACTTTTCTTAATTCAGTTGCAGCGCTACCACATTACCGCCCCATCCACAGGCATGGCATATGCATTAAAGCATCTATGTTGGCCCCTCCAACTTCAGTCGGCTTCATTTTTAGACTGAAGCCTGTCTGTGTGGATACCTTGTTGGCTTTGAGTGGTTGTAGCCTAAGAGGAGTGAATGATCCAATCAAACAGTTTTTTTCTCATTCAAAACAAATGAAAGTTGATATAGTTTTCTTATAGGAGACACATATGATATTGTGATGACAAGATATTTAGTGAAACAACTTTTTTGGAGTACAATAAAGTTTGGTTTTGAAAAGAAATTTATTTTCTGGACTGAGCTTTTGTGTGTGTCTCCCCAAACTAGTATTGTGACAAATAACGATTGCTCAAGTAACTTTACACTATCTTGGACTACTAGGCAGGGTTGCCCCGTTTCCCCACTCCTTTTTGCCTTAGCTATAGAGACACTCTCAATTGCATTAAAATCAATTTCTTTATTTCAAGGAATCTCTCAACTGGGCATGGAAATTAAACTCTCCCTTTATGCTGATGACCTACTCTTGTATGTGCCTAACCCAAAGGCAAGTTTGTTTTGTCAATTTTGGTTCTATTGCAAAAATATGCCTCTTTTTTCTTAAAAGCGGATCTTTTCCTGTCAACTCTTTAGCTTTATTACTTACCAAAAAGAAAATCCATCAGGGTTTAGGGGTCAACATTGGCACTTCATTTACGTTTTTCTACTAATTTGGCTCCTCTGGTTGCTCAGATCAGGGCAGATTGGAAAAGGTGGTCACTTTCCTTAATATAAAAAATTAACAGTGTAAATTCCTCATTTCTGTGGGGCAGCAAGAACCCCAGGTTGTGGTTATATTTATTAAAACATATAATTTGTATGGTGGTCATGCCCCTTAGGAATTAAACTGTCTGATGCCTGGTGGGATAAAACTGTCTAGAAAATATGATCGACCACTCCCTGTGTTCATGATTCCTCCTGCAATCCAAGTCACGTGTTTTATTTCTGTAATAGCCCAAGGAGATATTGGTCGGATTTTCAAATGTCAAAACTTTTAGGAGCGCAGATTACTAGGGACCGGATCATTGCTATTTTGGGAGTTTCACATTCTCTATCACAAATAATCTCTTAGCAATGTGAATCACTTTCTTTTGCGTCTCTTATCACTAGATGTTGTATTTTGCTTATGTCATAACCACCTAAACCATCAACCATCTCTCAGTAGCTTCAGGTAGTTATGTCGTTTCTTAAAATTGAGAAAATTTATACTTCTCTTAAAGTGAATTCTAACAGATTATTGCACAAATGTCAATCAGCTTTAAAAATAAAATGTTTTAATGCTGGTCTTCAGGCTTGGCTGCACAGTGGTACAGTTTGTAGCACTTTTGTCTTGCAGCAAGGCAATAATGGGGTCTTTCTGCCTGTACATGTGTGGGTTCTCTCTGGTTACTCCAGCTTCCTCCTACAGTCCAAAACATGACTGTTAGTGTAATTGGTCTGTCTAAATTGCCATTGGTGCGAATGCATGTGTGTGCATGGTTGTTTGTTCTGTGTGTCTATGTGCTGCCTTATGATGGACAGATGACTTGTACAGGGTGTACCCCACCTCTCAACCAATGAGCCCTGGAGACCAGCCCGGCTTCCATTTATGGCCCATAACTTAATCTGGAAAACGTTTCACCCACAAACTACGACTGGATGGGGAATATAATACAACCTCAGTTTACGAAGATATAAACTCACAAGAGTGCAGTGGGGCCTGGTAGACTGTGATGGTATATAAAACTGTTTATCTCTGAGAGTCAAGATTCCTTTATGGTTCTCTGGTGCCAGAAAGACAACAGGGGCAGTCTTTTTATAGAGATTTAAAACAGAAAACAACATGGCTACTCAGGCTGGCTGGACTGTGCAAACCTCTGTAGAAAGACACAAAACCACAGCTAGCAAGGCCTGGATTCTGTCAGCAAACACATTGACAGTTACATCTGACAGGAACACACACACACACACACACACACACACACACACACACACACACACACACACACCGCTACTGTGCAATCAGGATGGATCCCACCCCATGCAGTAGTTTACCGAGCAATCATCAAAGCACCATTAAATCAGAAGTGACTGCCAATAAAGGGAGGAAATTGCGGGCAGGGATTACAATGTTTGCATGATAAGGGGTATGTGTCTGTAGGGGGGCTGTAATCTGAGGGAATCACAAGATTTATGTAGCATTTACTGTGGAGCATGTCGTAAAGTGTAATTACAAAGGGGGTGTCTACACACCACAGAGCCGCGTCTCAGTAGGGCGACTGGCAGGAAGGCAAGGAGACAAGTGATCAAGGCCTATTTATCCGAGCTGTCTCTCCATTTGTCTCTTTCTCCATCGTCCTCTCTACACTGCTCCAGACCCGTAAATCAGTTGCACCAAGTCCGAGTTCCAGTATGACAGCAGCTGAGCCTTCTGCAACGAAGAGCTTCATGGAAACCATGCTGTTTTGAAGGAAAATTACTGACTGAAATTTCTACTGTTAAATACAGGAGCGAATAAATCATGAAGAAAAGTCTTGGGGTGCCTGCACATGTTACATGGCAGGGATTAGTACTTTCTAAATTTAGATTTTGTTCTGCATTTTGACCTATTAAAAAAGTTACAGAATGAGTGTATCAGAAATAATAGCTGGTGGTCAGTGTTTAAACATGGAACATGAAAAAACTGCAGGCAAGGTGGATGGATAGATAAAAGGGTGGGATTAGGGATGGATAAACCAAGAACACATTTTGAAAACATAAACATTATTCCACACTCTTTTTTCTTGTTCTGTGCATGGAAATACTTAAATCAAATCCCCTAATCTCTAATAGGACTTGTGTAAATGAATTCCTCTGTTACACATCTCTCATGTTGTTCAACCTCTTCACCTCTATTTCACAAAGTTGACCCCTTAGCACCACTTCGCTCTACATTTCTAACTGTGCCTCAGATGTGGAGCGTCGCCACATAGTGGGATTTATCAGAAAGTCTTATTTCATAAAACATGTTCGTTTGGCTTGTAACCCAATGACACATTTAGAAATTCTTTCCACTGTGTTTAACTTATGTGGTGAACAGCATCAAATCTCTTTGAAGCCTCAGAAAGGGAGTGGACATTTTTCAACCATGTCAGCCTCTTGGACACATGTAATTGTTTCCACTGCATTTTCTGTTCCTTTCCAGAGAAATGAAGAATGATAGATGATAAGAGAGAGAGCCAAAGACGGAAAGAGCTGCAAGTTGCAATTAGGAAAATCCCCTGAGATTTATGTCTCTGTTTACAATTCCTTCTCCATCCCTCCGTTAAAAAGAGACCAGGACAATGATAAATCATCTCTGTTTAAATGGATGGGACACTTGGAACAATTTAAGCTGGACCTACTTTATCTGGAAGCTTTCAAAAGCTCAGACCTACCCTGAGTAAGAATATATCAGACGTCTCAGTAAAGAGCAGTGGCATTGCAAGAGTTATTACCCAGGTGTCCGAGCATAACGAACCTCATATCCAATAATAAAAGGTATCATTCTGTAGTGAAACCTTTCTCAGCTTCTTCTGGGTGGTATGGAAGCCAAGAGATGCCATTATAGATAAACTGAATCAATTTACATTACATTTCCCTACCTGGATGAGTACAAATATAACCTTGCCTGCAAGATGAATTTTCGCGTATTTGTGCGTTCACAAACAGATGAGGATCCATCTTGTGCCACTCCGGCTTCAACTGTTTGTGTCCAAACCAAAATCGGTTCGGGCCAATCACTTTGCAGAATTGTGGTTTAAGGAGGGACATACCGGTGCAACGAAAGCAAGAGCGGTTGAGCCCACAGCCGAACCAACGCAAATATGGCAGCGCAGGAGGACGCATGCATGGCTGCTGCTATAACATCTGTTTTATAAGAATCCATGATTTCTTCTTTGAGAGTAGAACAACAAGAAATGCCTTAACTAGCTTACCTTCTTGTGGTTTCTTATACTTGCTGCTTACGTTTCAATTTGATACCGTGATTGGTTGAAAACAACTTTTTGTAGGCAGGTACTAGGTGTCGTTCGCCCTTTCAGCTCAGAAAGTTCTGCTGAAATTCCCTCCTTTCCCCAAACTGATTCAAATTGAGCAGTCCCAGATTGATAACGTGCAGAACTAGAGTGCTGCACATTATCAATCTAGCTAGCCAGGTTAGTAAAAATAAGGATGATGAAAACTTTTAATAACATAGAAATTATCTTAAATTATATTGAATTATTATTTTTTTTTGCTCTGATTGTATTTCACAGAGAAATTTTTTCGCTTCATAAACGGTTCCTTTATTTCTGTTTTTGCGTGTTGTCTTTACATAATCGATCCGTGTACCTTGTTACCATTAAGGTAGGTCCTGATCAACTGGAGAGCTGACCATCTCAATCCTACCCATTGCCCTGCGATGAAATCAGATTATCTAGATCTAATGTATAGAAGGCAGGGGTGAGATCTGAAAGTACCACCATTACGTGGTTACCCTAACACATATATAGCTAATCTTTTTGCCAAATCTTTGGCGAAAAAAAGATATTCAATTACTGGTATATACCAAAATTAGCCTTGTTTTTAAACAAAGACATGGGCACAAACAGGTATGGTACCATACCTCCTAATAGCTAGCGTTGTCCCCTTTGGCTGAAATAACTTTCAGTGAGATGCTTCTTCTAGCCATCTACCAGCCTTTGACATCCTTCTGAAGAAATCTGAGGACATTTGAAATATTCATTCCATGTTTAGCCTGTTTCAAGTCTGTTTTGGGTCATTTTCATGTTGCTTCAGCTTAATTTTTTAAGAAGTTCTCACATTTACTCTCTGATACACTGTAGGATTTATGTCCTATTCTAAGAAGGTTAGTTAAGCAGGCCCTGCTGCTGCAAAGCTTTCCCAACTATGACACATCTTTATGTTTCACAGTTAGTATGAAGTTCTTTTCTGGAGTGCTGTATTTGATTTTAACCAAACGTGTTCTTTGTTTTAGTGTCCAGGTTTAAACGCATCTTTCCAAAGAACATAGTTCCAAAAGTTCTTGTCTTTGTTACTTTGTTGTAAAATTCTCTATGGCCTTCGTGTTTTTGTTAGAGAACAATGGCCTCCTCCCTGCACACCTCCAACAAAAGTTAAAGTTGTTCAGTCTCTTTCTCATGGTGCAGAGATGCATTCTGACATTGACAATAGAAGGACCATGCTGTATGTCCAGTGATAACGTTTCAGGGTTTTTAAAGACTTCATTTGCATCTTGTGTAGTCTGCTTTCAGGATTAACTTGGATAACAATATCTGGGTGTTCTGCTAGTTGTTTTGATTTGCTTTACTCGTAGATTATTTTCTGCAGTTAAAAAATTTATTTCCAGTTCTTTTCAAACATTTTTTATGCGTTATCAGGCTCATGACAGTCTTCTCACTGAATGGCTCAGATTTCTCTCTATATTTTACCATGTAGTTCACTTTCACTTCAACAGCCATGAGCTCGTCAGTCTAAGGCCTAGTCCACACGTAGCCAGATATCTGAGAAAATGGATACATTTTTTTGCGGTTAGGTCTTTCATCCACAGTTTTACATCCCTAAAAATGAATGATTCTTAAAACTTCGGCCAGAGTGTAGATTTCTAAAACTCTGTTTTTGAGCCTGCATGTATTCATGGCAAGGCGGAGTTTTAGGGTCCGGCGCGTCACAGTGCTGACGTCACATGTGCAGCCATTGTCATAGACTTGGCCATACATTGGAGTGAAAAAATATGTTGTCAGAGAGGTGCTGATTTGTATATTGTTGTTGTAATTGACTGTTGACAATATGAGTGTAATCAGTGTTAAAGGTATATATATATATATATATATATATATATATATATATATATATATATATATATATATATATATATATGATTTAAAAAACACCAAAAACCATTTGATCATGATCAAATCTGATTATATACACAAAGCCTGCATCATGATAATGTTTTTATGTTCTTTTTATGGCGAGGTGAGGCAAGGCAAGGCAAATTTATTGGAAAATAAAAACAGAATGAAAGCAAGTTGGACTAAAATGTAGAAAAAAAATTAAACAAAATAAAACATGGAAAAATGGAAACTAAAAGCAAGTATTTTTAACAGTTGGACTACAAAGTTAAACTAATGATGTTTCAGTAAAACAGTTTAACTAGAACAGTCAAAGGCTACGTTCCCACTGCAGCCTGAAGTGACCCAATTCCGATTTTTTTGCCCATATGCAACCTGGATCTGATCTTTTCATGACAGTCTGAACAACACAGATCGGATTTTTTCAAATGCGACCAAGGCCACTTGGATATGTGGTTCTGAATCCGATACGTATCTGATCTTTTCAAATGCGACCTGTGTCTGTACGGCCAGGTCGCATTTATCCGACCTGTACGTCATTGATACTCGACAAACGTCACTATTCTGCGTCCTGCTATGCAGAAGTGGAAAGAAAAACGACACCTATAGCGGACTACAATGAGAAGAGCAGTCAATGGACGGAAAGCTCCGGCTAGAAAATAAATGAATGACCGCAAAATGTTGCCAGCATTATAATCCATGTTTACTTCTGCAAACACTGAGGACGCTGGCTACGTGTGACGTCATCGCGTCCTCGAATGTGCATGAGGGACACTTCGGTTTTGCAAAAAAATCTGATTTCATAAAAGAATCGGAATTGAGCATCAAGACCTGCAGTGTGAACGTAGCCAAAGGCAATCCTAAACAAATGATTTTAATCTTGATGAAAAGAACGTAGGCTTTCAGCACTTTTACAGTTTTCTGGTAGTTTGTTCCAGATAAGTGGAGCATAGGAACTAAATGCTGCTTCTCCTGTTTTTGGTTCTGGTTCTAGGTATGCAGAGTAGACTGGAGTTAGAAGACCTTAGTGGTCTGGAGGGTTGATACACTGATAACAAGTCTGTGATGTATTTAGGTGCTAAGCCATTCAGGGATTTATTTACTAACAAATTGAGCAAAGACAAAGCATAACATCCCAAAAAACAACTAACACCCCCAAATATAACGCCAGCAGGAAGAGATAATCGTTCATAAAAAATTTCTATGCCACCAGAGTGAGCTATTGATTTATACATTTAAAAAAATGTAAAACGTGGCTATGCACCTTTAAACTGGACAAATTCACAAACCTACCATCTCTGGTTGTTTATTTTGGACTGACATTACCTCAGTACGCATAGCATTTCCTGTTTTCACCTTGGTATTGCAACTTCAAAGTAAAAGCTTAGAACTTTTTAAACATTACAGCTGGTTCAGACACTTTTTGTTCTTTTGTTTTTACGAGCCCAGCTGGTCCAATATGTTGAGGTGCAAAGGAGAGAAACTGCTTGGAGGTCAGCTGTTTTACACAGGCACATTGCTGTTCAACCTCGCTTCTATTTTCAAGGACTCTGATTGGCTGACTTAGGTTTTAGCTTCACAGTAAACTGCCCCTATGCCTCTGGCATGTTTAAAACAACGTTCAATGGGGATGTGACACCGGTTTGTGAGGATGAAAACTTTTCTATAAATGGTCCTATGTGAGCAGTATTATTTTTAAAAACAATGTGGGGGAGATGTTTTTTTTTCTCCTTCTAAATGCTGAGAAATTAAGTTTTAATCTTGTGCACCTGATATGTGCTTGTGTGATTTTAGAAATTTTAAATTTGAATAAATTTGAGGATTTATCCTTTACCAGAAACAGCTGTTTTATTGCATTTGACGTAAAAGGTTGAAAGGTCTTTTCTTTTAATGTAAACGTTTGTTTTTTTACGTAAATACTTTGGTTGCATTTGAATGGTTCAGTGGCCTTTGCTCAAATATATATTAAATATTTATGTGTTAAAAACAGAGGTTTTTCAGAGTAAAAATCTGCCATCTCAAGATTTTCACACGACAGGTAATCCTTTTTAAAGATGAACATAAAGGATAGCAAAAATCTACATACTAAATGATGTGATGTAATGACAACTGGCTATAGATTCTGAACATGTTAATTTTTCTTTCCTTTAAACGCTACTCCCGCAGAAATTATTTGAATGTGAACAATAAAAAGAGAAGCAGAGAGACAATTATACTACTGCTGATATGATTAAACAGTGACTGATGAAGTCTTTGAACCCCTTTTCTGTTTCAATTAATGTGACGGGGTCAACCACAACAAGAAGTCAAAAGCATTCAATGTATTATTTTGCTAAATTGAGATTTAGTTACTTTTGTTGAACCTTTCTGGATTTCTGAACATAATACTAAAATTCAAAGATGGATTTAGCTTTAAACAGCCATTATAAAGATCGTCACTCCTTATCTGTACGGTCAAACAAGGCATGGCATTTAAAATAAACCTCTAACCCTTCTATTTCTGTGGTCTTAACTAAATCACTGATCAACCTGCACATTCTAGGGCCCCTGCTGAGGGGCCTGGGTTCATGGAGAGATCAGAGGGGTTATTCCTGGGTCAGCGTCAGGTCAAGAACTTTGTTAAGCCTGCTCTTCTTCTTTCCCTTCCTCCTCCACCTCCTCCTTTCCAACACATGAATCTTTTTTTCTCCTCCCCCTGTCTATCTCTCCCAGGCCGTCCCAGGCCGCACAAGCTGTTTTTCTCTGTTTGCTGTCATCCCTTAAACACACACACACACACACACACACACACACACACACACACACACACACACACACACACACACACACACACACACACACATGCACGCAGATACACACACGCACAGAAACACGTGTACATAGATGCACACACACGAATACTCTCGCACCCTGAAGGATTGCCAGTCCTGCTGTTCAGTAATGTCACAACTGCCAGTGAGCTCTGAGAGGCAGAGAGCTTTCAGCACATGAGCATACAGGTAGTGAATGAGACACAATTAACCTGCTGTTTGTCTTGTCACTAGTCCACAGGATGACAGCTCAGCACTGATTATACACACACACACATACACACACATTTAGAGAGAGAGAGAGCGAGAAAGAGAGCGAGAGAGAACTGGCAAGAGGACAAGCAGATCTCTCAGTCCAAAGCTTTTCTCCAAACAGCCCTCATATGCTGTCATCACCTTCAGTATTACACTCCTGCTTTCACATCCCACACTCAAAAAGCAAACAAACACACACATGCACACACAAGGAAAGAGATCCGGATAGATATTTGCAGCCAAAAGAAGCAACCACATTTGGTGTACGGTTCTACAGCAGGCAGATTGTGGCAACTTGAGTCATGTGGTAAGAATAAAAAAATAAATAAAATAAAAATACTAAAGTGACCCCCCCCCCTCCTCCTTCAACAATCTCCTTCCTGAATCCTTCATGATTTGTGAGATAATACATGTAAATTGTGACCATGCAATGGGTAGCATGTTGTTCAGCTAGCGCTCCAAAGATAGTCAGGGTTTTTGAAGTGAGGTTTTGTTAAAAGGTTGTAAACATCTGATATCTTACATGCACTGGATAACACTCATGCAATAACCCAGACCCAGAGGGTGAAGTAAAAGGCTGGCCTAAAAATAGTGGATTTCAACTATTTCAATGGACTAAAAAGGGCCATTGTGGTTGATGCAAATACCGCTTCCAGGAACCTTTACACAGTTATTAAGTTTGTTTTAGACTGTTTATTTAAATCGAAGCGTACAATTAATTAGAAAGGAAATGGAGGTAGGAAGCGGTGCAACACAGATGACCCTCCTGTGTGAATCATGTACCAAAAACAGAACAAGTAAACCATTCAGAGTCAGTGAACTGCCTGATTAGAAGGTAAACCGTTCACTCAGACCATCAGAATGTATTTTATTTTACATTGCTGGCAGATAAAGTTTTATTTATTTCGCAGTTCACATATAAAAATCATTGTAAGTGACCTGACCTGACCCAGATGCCTATGTTTGTACCAAGATCAGAAATTGCAATGGCGTTGACGCGTGTACATTTAAAGCTGAGAACAAAAAAAAAAAAAAAAAAAAAAAAAAAAAAGCTGATAAAGAACCCTAAATCCAATCTGTAGAATTGAACCAAAAATCTGTAGTGCACTGGTTCTCAAATACATTTCCCAATAGCATTGAAAACATCTCAAACATATTCATAAGGACGGGTAAAAAATATATCCCTCTCTTTTCACAGTGTTAGCCTGATACCCAACACTGTCAGACTTCTGAAGCAATTAATAAAAAACCGGGATTGTGGTCTTTTTAATGTTACTGTCCAATAGTGAAGAGATTTGCTTTCTGACTGTTGCTGACTTATTGACTTCCAGGAAAGATATTCCGCGTCTGCGAGCCATGCCAAGAGACAAGGCTGTGACTTAAACATGATGAATCCCTCACTCATTTAATTGCTGTTTTACAGTTCAGTGACAGCCCTCAGTTAAATAAGCTGTCACACACACAATGCAACAGAAGCAACAGCAGGAAATTCTAGGTTTTGTTAATAGACGGAATCAGTTTTCCCTACAGAGGGTGCATCAGTCTGTATTAACACAGCATTTACCAAAAATAATAATTACACAGTTACTACACCCATTTTATGCAGACAGAAATATGAAAAAAAAACCTTACATCATATCATAGAAACTCTGTTTTCTACTAACTTTCCTCATCATCTAAAGTAGTACATGGGAGAGTGGCTGTGTAAATTATTTCTCGCGGAGCGGAGCATGAGCAGGTTGTAGTTTAAAAATGCATTTGGATGGAGGTCAATATCAAGTACATGGCTAAGACTATCCTCACATTTAATCAAAACTTTGCTCTGCAGGACCTACAAAATTCACTAGAGTGTGGCTGGATTGGCTCAACTTTGGAAAACTTTCTAAAGTGTGAAGACAATAATGATGCTGCTACACTTGTTCTCAGCTCTATGTCCAGACCGAATGTAGGTAGTGGAACAGAGGAAACATGTGGAGCAGAAGCAGGAGGAGGCGGAGGAAGAGGAGTAGGGGTGGTTTGTCATAGGAGTCATCAGTTACTGTCGCCACTGTGCTGCGGGCTTAATTAACTAGCTTGCTCGTTAGCATTGCTGCCCCCTTTTCTCTCCCTCCCTCTCGACTCGCTGGCTGCTCTCAATTGAAACGCCTGATTATTCTATGCTCCAGTCGCGGCCAATTACAGCCTCCAAATGGAACAACATTAATCAAATCTTTAGTATGGTGGCAAACTTCGAGGTATCAGATTGCGGAGAGGCACAAAACTAATATGTCACTGTCACTGGTAGTTGTGCAGGCATTTAGCAGCTAGCATTTTGGAGCCGCATTTGCACTCCTGTAATAGGGAGGCTGATCTGGAAAGCATTAGCATAACATGGCAGCAGAAAAGCAAAGTCTGTCCTCAACCCCGGCTCATTTTTATCCACCCCAACCTCGTGGCTGTAAACTCCTTTTTCATCTGCAGTCAGACAGGAGGAAAGAAAGATAAATTGGGGGAGGAAGAGTCCAAAGTGAATGAATAGAGAAAGGGAAACAAGGAGTGGTAATGAGAGGTGAACAGTAGGAAATGGTGGGGACAGCGAAGAAAAACAATGATAGCTTTGGCATCCAGTTGGAATGAAGAAGACAAAGGAAACCAAAATTTTTTTCTGGAAGAGAATATGCAGAAGTTGAAGAATGATGACGTTTAGATCTTAGGGCAGGGCTGTTCTAACTGCGGCTTATGAATCCTTTATGGTCCTTGGAATAATTTTGTGCAACTTTCAACCACAATTCAAGAGGGGTACAAATTTGACCCACCACAGGGGGTGGATGAAATGGGAAATATTTAAAAAAAAATTAGGGACAGATATTAATTAATTACAGGCTTATTAAACTTGACTAAATACAGCGAGTGTTTTTAAAGAAAGAGTGACCTGTATCCTGTTCTTATGACGGTGCTAAGGATGTATTAGGAATCCCATAATCCTTTGCGTGACATGGTGTCTAAGCACATTTAACGAAAATGGCTGGAGAGATGAGAGCGCATACTTTGTAGTTTATTTTCAGAAGGCTGTAGACCCGGATTTGACTCACATCATCCATGTGCGTTTCTGTCACGTCATGACGTCAGAGTTAAAGGCTGTCCGAAATCCGCACAGCAGTCCAAACCTCCTTTCCTCCCCATGATGGTGTTTTTACAGTTGATGCCTTGAAAGGTCAAGGAACAGGAGCTAGGAGCTATAATTAGATGTATTCGGATGGAGCCTTAGGGTAATTTGGAGTACGAAAATGGCAATAAAAGGCCGAATGCTGAAACGGATGTGTCTCATCCAAACAAGGCTGATATTGGGAGCGGAATCAGACAGCAAACTTTAATGACTTCCCTGTGCAAGATGACAATACAAAAGTTCCCACCTCTTTGGCATGACCTATCACTACATCCTCCTTTCCTTTTTTTTTTGGGAGTTCATAATTACATTTGAAATTCACATTCGTCTGAGAAGCTCTGCTCATACCATTCTAGCAAAATCTGATCTTTTCATGTGAGCATGAAACGCAAAACGTTTAGTGTTTTTAGCTGCTCAAAAGGGCTAACATAAAGCTGTGCTTTGCCTTGTTTTCTATTAACTTAAGCAGGTCAGAACTTATTGTTGCAAACATCTGGCATGTAAACATTTCATTTCTCTTGTTTTATGCAATGTAACCCACACAGGTTTTATAAAGCAATTTCCCCTAAAGACCAATGTCTTCTCAACAAATGAAGGGGTTATTGTTACACAGCTTTCTCTCAGTGTCTAAGCAACACAGTCTTTGAGTCAAACAGCAGCCATCCTGATCCTGGCAGGATAGTGTCTCTCAGGTGTCTGTTGTCTGTGGTCACACTTGTCTGATGTATCAGGCAATGTGTGTAGCTGGAGACACTGGAATCTATGACTCCGCAGTGTGCCTGTGGATGTCTCAGAAATGTAGGATCTTGGCGCCCCTGTGGTGGAAATAGTGGCGCTTCTCTGCTGCATGTCTCTCCAGACGTGTTATCTAAGTTGTAGATCTGGCATGTCATGAGCAGAATGATGACGATTGTAGGGTTGCTATAGTTTTCTTTTGTCTGCAGCTCCTCTCTCTTCCTTTCAGGCTTTCCATATCTGTACTTGCAGGGTGGAGCTGTGATGATATCTGTTGTGTGGAGATTCCTTCACATAAGCAATTCTACTGGAGTGTAGCTGCTTGCAAGATGAGCAGAGCAGTAAACCATCAGAGCCAAATAGGTATCGGTGGATCTCTTCAGAAGATTTTTTGATTGTCCTTATAGTCCACTCTGCCTCTCTGTTGCTTTATTGAAAGTATAAACCGGAGGTGGTGTGACTAAAACTCTAATCCTGTGCAAATTTTCTGAAGGGTTGAAATGCAAACTGTGGGCTATTTTCTGTGCGAACCACTTCTAGAATGCCTTGTTGAACAAAAATAGATTTACAGCATTAGATCCTGCCCTCTGATGTGGTTGATGTCAATTTGACTAGTTCTAAATATCTTGCAAAGTAGTCTATTACTACTGGACATTGCTTCGCCTTTTGTAGAAACAGGTCTGCTCCAACTGTGGACCATATGAGAATTCAGTCGGCATTTTTTCCCCTGAGATTTGTTCTTTCTCTTTCACATGTGCTACAGATTTCAACAACCTTTGCCAGCTCACTGTTAAGTCCAGGCCATGATACTGATACTTGTCTCTCTCCTGATTTAGAAATGCCAAGATTTCCCTCGTATTATACTGCTCAAAGAAATAGAGGGAACACTTGGAGTTACATTGTGTTGTTTAAGTGTTCCCTTTATTTCTTTGAGCAGTATATTTGTTTAGTATTTCTTTTCTGTGATGGTGAAATTACGAGTTTTCAGAGGTATATAACACATTGTGTTATAATGTGTAACCTCATCAGATGTATCTGGATTTTTGGTAAGAGTTCATCCAGGCCTTTTGGTGCTGACAATGGGATGAGAGGTTTATGGTCTGTCTTGGTGTGGAACGTTAGGCAAAGAGGAACTCTACAAACCTTTCACAAGCTAATGCAGGTGTGACAGCTTCTTCGCTGGAATAGATAAGGCTGTTCTCTGTTTCTAAGTACTCTGAAATGATATGTCACTGGTTCCCAATCTGCTGTGCTGTTCTGTCACTGAAGTAGGACTGTGTCCATTCTGTGTGCAAAAGAATCAGCAGAGATGACCATGTCAGTGTTTAGATCATACAAAGCCAGACCTGGGGGAATGGTCAGGGCTTATTTGATGCTGTGAAAGGCCTGCTGTTGTTGAAGCCACCAAACCAACATACTTGACTTTAGAAGCTCTCTGAGTGGATGTGTGTCATATCCACAGGGTAGGTGTAGGTTTGTAAATGTGCATTATCTCTCTGATTTCAGGGTGTGACTCGCAGGTGTGTCCGGGCTGCTGGAGCTTGTTCAGGCCAATTAGGAGGAGCTTGAAGAGGAAAGGATCCCCTAAAGCCCATGCTAGACTGTTTTTGCTTGGACAGAGGTAATCAGACCAAAGTACTTTATTGTGTTCCAGCTTCCCTTAATGCTACTCTGGTACCTTCTTCCTAGTTCTGCTGCCTGGACATCTCCACATACTATCCATTACTGACCTGCCCGTCCACTCTTCAATAATCTACCACTCCACAGTTATCTTCTTATTCATCCTAGAACAAGACAAAAACAAACAAATCAGAAACATGTAAGCTATCAACATAACCCCTGTGGATATACTCACCTCTATACACACCCCCTCACTATCTCCAACAACAGTAAGCTTCCAACTTCTTTCACTCCACATTTCAATATACCAAGCTCCTTGCACCTGTAATCTACCTCTCCTTCTCAGTGCAATCCTGCAACCCCCCCGGTCAAGAAAAAATATTCAATTTTTTTGTTGTATCAATAAACCAGCTAAACCCTTCTTCACTCATCTGTGGTTGTTGCCTGCACAAGTGTCTCATTGATAAACACCATGATGTTGTTGTTGTTGTTTTTGCAAGTTGAGGCATGAACTTTCCCAGATAATTTGTTATTCCCAGGAAGCATCTCCCCCATTGACACTTCTGGGCTCTTGGATTTTAATGATTGCCCTTACCTTGTTGAAGTCTGTGCTGACTCCTGATGCCTCAATGATCAGTCTACGTAGCTTTAATGTGTTCTTTTAAAACTCACACTTGTCATTTAGCATCACTGCTTCTTCATGTAGCTGTGTGAGAACTCTCTGCAACCAGTTGTCATGTTCAGCATGACAACTGGTTGGTGAGCTATGTGAGATCATTGGATATCTTCACTTTGTCTCATGTACTTTATGGAACAACAGCCATTCCGTGGATTATGCCACTTTAGAGATAATACCTTGCTGCTTAATGTGGTTCATCACCTCTTTGATTTGAGAAAGGAGGGGAGGAGGGATACACCTGGGTGTTGGAATGGCAAATGCCTTTGCTCCTTCTTTCAACACACTGATGTACTTGCCCTTCATCTTTCCCAGACCTGAGAATAATTTCAGACTCTCTTTTTACTGCTTCTCTTGTATCTAGACTGTTGTCTTCCAGTCTGGCAATCAGCTGCAACACTGTTGATCCTCTGCAGCTAAGCAACAATGTTCTTAATCCATCTACCACATATACACTGCTGAAAAAATAGAGGGAACACTTTTTAATCCGTGTATACTACCAAGGCAGTTAAATTTGTGGATTATTGATTGGGTCAAGTCAGTAGTAGATGGGGTTGTTAATTGGTGTCAGCTGTGTTGATGTTAATGAAATCAACAACAAGTGCATTAAAGGGGTAACAATGAGACGGCCCCAACAACAGGAATGCTTTTTCTGGTGAAGGCCACAGACATTTTTTCCATCCTTGTTCTTTTCTTCGACTCCGACATGTGGTTCTTTGCCGAATGTCTCACCCCTTTCCTGTCAGCCTACTGTACTAAATAGTGAGCCACTAGAGCTGTGAAAAATCTCCACAAAGACATCACAGTTATTTGCATTTTTGATGACATCTCTAGCAAAAAGTATGGATACTAAATGTATACTGTAACTTCATTCAGGGAAGGTAGACAATCTTAGATTTATTAGTTTTGCCAAAGGTTTCAGTATCACGTGTTATACGCAAAAGTTATATGTAAAAGCAAGGGGCATTCCATTTACTCGCTGTCCAATACACCATGTTGTATTGTTTGCAGGAACTCCAAAGCTCCCTGGTAGGACCTATCACAACATATGTGCCTATTTGTCGTGACTAAGAACATGCCACTTCACAACACGATGTTTTTGTGCTGAAAGAAAAATAATTTATTTATTATTAAATCCCATTCTAAAGTACAAAAAGGATAAGCTCCATTGAATTTTTACTTATGATGTTGTATTTTGTTCCATTTCTTGTCAGCTTCTCTTACTGACTTCCATGTTTGTAGGCTGCTACTCTTTTGCCAAAATAAAATACCAAATGCTGTGCTCTTTTTTGGGAACCCTGGAAACTCGCATATGATTGGCTCAGGAACCAGGAAGTAAACACAAGGCTACTTGCTGAACCAAAGTAGTTCTGTATAGTACCTCTAGGTTTGAAAGGAGAAAAACAAAACTAAGACATTGTTGATGGGGAGGACCAATTGTTTATAGGAAATGTTACTTCCATCACAGGTGACAAATGAGAATGGTTTAGGTTGATTTTACAGTAAATATCTTACACATAGCTCCTTTGAGGTCCACAGAAATGTATGCATTTCACTTTGCACGTGTTCAGCAGTTAAAAAAAAATTGCAATTTTTTTTTTTTTTTTTTTTTTTTGTATTTCTAATTATGAAAATCAGTTTTATATGGCCCATGAGCCCATAATGTTTTGGCAATCTTTGCTTTTTAGGGAAAAGGTTTGGGCACTACAGCCTTAGAGTCCGAGGCAGTACAGCAGAATCCAATCTGGACCCACACAACCATGAAATCATGACCCAGAAAATTCCTTCTTACCATCTTACTGGCTTCCCAGGACTCAGCCCAACCATCAAGCCACAGTGTGAGCCAGCCAGAGGACACCACTGTATAATGGCCTCATTAGGACAAATGATTAAAGCCCAACTGAAATGTGCTAAATGCCTGTGTCACTGAAGTGGCCTTTAAACAGGCATAAATAAACAAGAGTTATGCTGAAGGTTTGGGTGTGCACCCTGGCAGCATAATAAATTACAGGGTAATGATATTAAAAGCACTGAGTCGTTAAGATGCCAAGCTAGGATCCCATAAATCCAGACGCGGGCTCCCACTGGCTGTCCCCAAGCCGAGTAATTAAAGCAGATTTATGAGGCGCATTACATCAGTGCTAGATAGTTCATATATCGGCCTCCTTTATTGGACAGCCCGACAGGCGCCAAAAAATATTGTTTCGAGTTCCTGGCCCCTCGCAGCTGAGAGGCCTCTCCCAGCACTCCGTCTTTTGTTGTGTCAGTCCTGCGTGGTCGTGATGGATGGAGCGATCCACTCTTCAGTCGCTCCCCTCGCTTGTTCAGCCCCCGCCACCACCCCTTCCTCAATGGGAGACTTGTGACAGTACCAAATAGCTTTATTGTCACTTGGCAGCTTTTTTCACACCCTCCCTGTCCTCCTCAGTGAGGGAAGACAAAGAGCACAGACACAAGTTAGATGGACAGCACAGGGACAAGAATGGGAGAGAACAAAAGGATTAAAAGAGACGTGGGAGAACTGCATACACAAATGTAAAGAATAGTATTCTTGTTTCACATCCTAAATATATATTGGATAAATAGGTTCAGCTGACAGAAAAACAGACTGACAGCCTGTTGCTGTAAGTGATCTTTTGTCAACATTCTGAGTCTCAGGGTAGTTCTTTTAAAATGTTTTAAGCTCTTTGGCACAGTACGGCTTTGTGTGAGTTTCTCTGGTCCGTTCTGCAACCTTTGAGTTACTATGTCCATTATCTTTTCAAACAAAAGAAAACATTTAAACTCAATTCTCACAGTGCATTATAGTATACTATCCATTACTCTGAACCTTTTCTAATTTTTTTTCAAGTGCATAACTGTGAAGTAGAAGAAAAATTATACATTTTTCAATTGTAATCTGAAAAGTGTGATTTGTCATGTCTGATTGGATGGAGAGCATTGGTGAACATCAATATTCAAGTCTAGCCAAATATCCTCATTTGGATTTACATCTGGACTTTGACTGGGCCATTGTAGCACTTGAACAAACTTTGGTCTATTCCATTTCACCATTGTGGCTTAGGCTGTATATCTAGGGTTGTTGTTCTGCCAGAAAGCCATGGGTCTTTTGTAGCCTTTGAAATGTTTTCTTTCAGTACTACCCTCTATTTAGCTCCACCCACCTTCCCATCAACTCTGACCAGCTTTGATGATTTCACTGTGTGTTCAGGGTGATGTGCTGTGTTCTGGATGATGGGCAGGACTTCTCATGGTTTTCTTTGAACAATGGCTTTCTTCTTGCCACTCTTTGAAAACAAAGATTAGTGCAGTGATCTAATAAACAGCTGGCAGATTGTGCCATCTGAGCTGCAGATTTCTGCAGCTTTTCCAGAGTTACCTTATGCATCCTCTCATCAGCGAGGTAAACTTGAAAGGGTAAATAATTGAAGTAAATTATTAACATGGTCTCCTGAGTCACATAATGTAAAATAAGATTGAAAAATTGAAAAGTCCCCAAATGTTCCCTGCAAACCTGACACAGGCAAGGCTTCCTGTGTCAGGTTTGGGAATTGTCCTGACCCAAATAAAGAATCCTTTACAGAAGCAGTGTTGGGCAAGTTACTTAAAAAATAACTAGTTAAAGTTCCTAGTTACTTCTCCCAAAAAGTAACTGAGTTACTAAACCATACTCCACTATCAGAGTGACTAGTTGCTAGCAAACATGTCAAGTAGCTGTACTAAACTACTTTTTTCAGGTATCTGTACGTTACTTGAATGTTTATTTTTCCTGACGACTCTTTATTTTAACTCACTATTTGAACACATATATTTGTACATTCCACTCCTTACGTTCTCAAAACTGGCTTGTTACGTATTGGTATTGGTAATGACATGAGGAAACAGCCATAACAAAACAGAGGAAAAAAAACGAAAAACACAGATGGCAACATTGAATAAGACAGGAATGGGAAATGTTGCAGATGACAGAACAGGTTCGGAGATACAAGACATTACCCATCCAGGGCCTTATTTAGGAGAACTCTTCATATTGTTGGCTTCAACAATTATTCATAGGGAATTTACTGCTGTGTTTTGTGCCAACCTAAACAACTATGAGCTTATGGCATTTAATAATTCTCCTGAGACCTGAGCTAATGCTAATTAGCTCCAGTTAACCCTCAGCAGTTTGCTGACATGCTACTATTGGGACCCCCTGACTTTTCAGTGATCTCTTGTCAAAATCGTGCAGGTTTATGTCTGAAATGATACTTAGGTTTTAATTTTCTTTTCTTTTTTTTGGCAGAGAAGACTTTCATGCCTAAAACCCATGTTTCAGTAGTAATCATCTGTCAACTCCCTTTGAATAAAACAAGTTAGTTGTACTTCTGTCCATTAAAGATGCCATGACATCACTGTATAAAACTATTTCATGTAGTTGATATTGCTGCATATGTAACTTCTCCAACGCATTTCATAAAAAATTGACACCAGCTTGTTATTTTTTCAGGCCAAATGTCCCTCCTCACTAAATGGGTTGGTTGCGGTAATGATATGCAGCTCTACCTAGTTGACTTCAATCTGATTGGCTACAAACATATTTGGATAACTGGTCAAATGCCCTCCATCAACATCTCCCTTCTCAGTGCAACACTACTAATCATTACTAACATACTAAACATTACTAATCCATCATGGTTTTATGGCTGGTTGAAGTGTGTTGCAGCTTGTCGGACAGGCGAGGCCAAGCTGACCAAAAGCTTTAACCTGGCGGCGCGATTCAACACAGTGGGACTGAGATAAATAGCCACATAGACTGCAGCGCAGTGGGGGGATCTTTTACTACCTGGTACTGTAGCAAGCTTCCTGCCACAGCTGGGATCCAGATCTTCATTGCGGTACCTCAGTGGAGAACTCGCTGCCAGTAATAGCTACGTATGCTGCTCTCTGCCAGCTCTCCACCGTAGTGACAGTGACGATCGCAGTGGTCATCAGTCAGCCACATTTTTCAGTTACAAACACATATTTGATACATTTGACAGCATTAAGAAATGAAATGAACTTACAGGTAATGACAGCAGTGTGGTCGCCACTTTTCTTAGAAATCTGTTTAAAAACCACCTTGAATTTCCTCACAGAAACAGTTTTCAGTAAAGTCCTCATAAACTCTTCTGTTTTTCTCTCGTCCTTCGGGAGTAAGTGGAACCTTCACGCATATTAGAGCGCTCATGGACATATCAGCTCCCCTTTTTAGTAACCTCTGTGAAGTTAGTTTGAGGTTGACTATGGAATATTTGCGCTCTGCGGCTTCTGTGGTGACTGCCTCCTGTTAAAGCCGATACAGAGAGGCTGATCTGGGGCTGCCGTCTGCTCGCTGCTCCACCTTCCTCCTCTCAAGTCAGATGGTGCATCAGCAGGGGGAGGAGGGAAGGGGAAAGGCTGTCTGCTTGATGGTGTGCTCTGATTGGAGAATATGAATTACATAGAAAAACAACCTACATAGAAAGACATCCCGTTTTCTGATCTAACTGTTTTTGAGCAAATTAACAAAGCTGACTGCCACAGAGCAGGTCCTTTGCCTCAGATATATTCCAAAATCCTCATTTACCCATACTAGGCCCAAATCTAATTCATTCCTTTCAGGAGAGCCTTTCATCTAACGTAACACTCACATATAAACATAGTGGTATTTGATCTCCTTTGGTATCTGTGTGAAGGCTTCCCAACTACCATTGGGTGCCTGGAGTAGAGTGTGTATGTGCCATAGGCTTGTGAGTGTCAGTTACACACATGCTAAATGTGTAAAGTTAGATCCTAACCCCTTATTAGGCGCCCGCCTATGCATTGAAAATGCATGGCGGAGGCCTTATACTATGCACCTAATAAGGGTTTCTTTATTTTTATTTTTCACACATTCTCCTTCATCCGTGCGTTCTCCATTACGTCACAAATGAAAGCCATTCTAGTCAATGGGGAATTTCCTGGCAGCATGGGAGAGCTACAGCATGACAGAGAAACCTCCTCCGTTGTCCGTTAGAAATACGGATCGAGTCTATTTGTGACCGATGACAGAGCGAAATGCGTCAATTTCTGAAAACCAGATGAGTCAGACAGGAAGTCAGATGCAGGAAGTGTAAAGCAGATCCAGTGATATTTCAAAATAAAGGAGGGGGGTGGGCAGGCTGTATGGCTGCACCAACGGATCCAGTTTGGATTCCTGCGCAGCACATTTTTCAGTGAATGGACAGAGCACACAAGGAACATAGTAAGTGTGAAGCCAGCTTAATGTGTAAAACAGCTGGAGGTATAACTTTCTAAGCAGGATTATACTTTCATGGTAACTTCAAAACAGGAAACAGCCTAACCTTACAATCTGTTGCCTTTGCAGAAACTTTAACATGTCAAAGTGCAGTCAGCTCCACAGCTGATCAATCTGTGCTCAACACTTACAGGCACATTTTTAATTAAGGACTAATTTTAATCACTCATTGATTGAAAATATGAAATATATCAATCGACCAATATACATCTTTAAGCTTTTCTATGGCTTAAGCCTGACCCCAAACCTAATAGTGGTTGGGCTCTTGAGTGACAAGCCTTGGCGCGTGCCTTGCCTTTGACTCCCTACAGCAAACTTTTTTGGTAAAATGACTGAATTAGGGGGATGTCAATGTGATACCAAACTCACCCTAACCTTTAGGGGTATATATCTAACCCTAATCTTTACCAGTATATGTCTAACCCTCACCCTAATCTAAACCTAATTGACACCTTAGTGCTAAACCTAAACCCCGAGCCCAGAAAAAAAGTGAGGACCAAAAAACCATCTCACTTAAAATGAGCAAAAATGTTTCAGCTCACCTGCAAGTACAAGAACACACACCCAGAATCATGACACTGAAGTATGAATGCTGACTTCAATTTAAGGGAGAAAAACAGATTATTCTGAGCATCTTGAGGGCAATTAGCTAATGCAGGTAAATAAACTATAATTCTCCTTGGCACATGTCCTTGCACCCATGTGCACAGGCATAGATAGCTACTGTACATAGCGTTTAAAAGTAATCACACTTGTGCACTCACCATATATGCAACCTGTACATAGCTGTGGATGCCATAACGTCTCTGTGGTTAAAATCATGGATATTCCTCAATAAAACCACTGTGCGTCTTTGCCGGTGATGAGCCTTAAATGCTCCCACAGGAAACATGCTCCTACAGCCAGACAACTTAATCAGTTTGGCAGTATGTAATTTTAATAGCTCCTACAATTAAGCTGCAAATTTAGAAGGAATCAGGTCATAAATCATGTTAAACACTGTTACATAAACATTTCCAGTCATTAAAAAAATGTTGTTCCACCGCTGCAAGTGCAAGGCGAGGGTCACATACCGTGTATCTCATTTGTGGAAGATGAAAATAAAAATAGACTGAGAAAAAAAGTGCTCAAGGTGTTGAAATCACCACAGTCCTTAGAAGTTAGTGGTTATTAGGGAGCAAAAATATGCAGGAGTGAAACAAATGTCAGATACCAGTCTCTTTTTTTATGGTTATAAAAATCTAATCTCTATTTAATGCTTTGAGTGTCATAACCAAAAAGTAAGTGTGTAAAATCATAAGTGACAAAATATGGCAGTAAAGAAAAGTACACACACACACACACATATACATATATATATATATATATATATATATATATATATATATATATATATATATATATATATATATACAGTGAGCAAATTGTAAACAAGCTCTTGTTAATTTTGTTTATAAAAAAAACATCCATGGATAAATGTTACCTGACTCCGCCAGATAGATTTGCTCCGCATATCCATCTGGAAACCTTCCGTTGAAGTAATTTTGGGAAGAGGCGAAAATACTGGTTAGCTGATTGGCCTATGTTGGTGATAGACGGGCCAAATAAACCAATCAGATTCCTCGTCGCTCTGTTACGAGCGACGACGAAAACTCAACCACAAGCCAAGCTACTCTTGCTGCTGCAGGTAAAGGCTCGTTAGCTCAGCAGAGAAATACTCTGTAATTCCGATAAAACTTGCTCGATAGCCACGCTAACGCTAGTTTCATCGGCTGAAGCCGCCATGTTCTTTAGACTGAACTGTCGGGTTGCGTCACACCTCAACCCGCCTCAAAGCCAACGCTGATTGGACGTTCGTTTGGTGAACGGCTCCAAATTTTCTTTAATGGAGAGTAGCCAGACTGATCTGCGAGTGAAACCTTGAAAGCTCGCGAGATCAGGATGGTCTCACGAGGCTAGGATAAATGTACATGGAAACATTAAACAATTAGTTCCACAATTGTTCTGATATGTTTTCACTATAAGCAGAAGAGTCACATCCATGCCGGGTCAGCAGAGCCACACATTTCTGCATCAGACAAAACAAGACACCAAAACCCAGGCACACGTCGACTAAAAGAAGATAGACCGAGTTATTGCATATGCAGGAGTTATTTCAGCCAAACCATCTGAATTACAATACTATTCTGACAGAGGATCTTTGCTGCCTTGATTTATTGCTCTCTGATTCTCAGTCAATCAGGCTCTGCTTTGAACAGATCCACCCCCAGAGGTTTCAGAACACAGAAATACCACTATGGTGCGGAGGAGAAGCGGGGGAGTCTAAGGGGAGCTCTGCTACTATGCATTACCTGCAAAAGAGTCCTCCGTCTTTTCACAGATAGAACAGTACTGAGGCTGGATGTCATCCGTGACTTCCTCTGGCTTCTTCAGTGCGTCTTTAGATCCAGATACCAGTCATGGCAATCCGGAGGGTTAATTAATACAGCAATGGACCAGTCAGCTAACTGGTCTTAAATCTTTTACTCACGTTGCCCATGTTCAACCCTGTCGGAGGTTTTTGAAGATCCTTTACACCTGTGCAGACCTAAAGGTCTACCGTTACAAGATGTTGAAAAAAGGCAGAAGGGAAGCTTGCAATAGAGGGTTAACCACAAAACAAAAAAATGAACATAAAACAGTACAGTTGATTGTGTTAATATGGACGCTTGTATTCTTAACACACATACTAACACACACTCTTTCCTGCTTTGTGTGCCCTTTACAGGTGCTCCCCAGAGCGCTCTTTTAACCACCAGTGCCAGTTTGGAGGCTCTGTGCGACCCGCATCTCTGTCCTACTAAATTAACCGCTGTGACAGCTGTTCCTCCCAGGTCTCCACAGCCTGACTGTGTGTTTGTGTGTGAGAAAGCACGGGGGGGTTAAGGGCTACTAGCTAGCAGCATAAAATGCCTGCTTTGTCCTTTACAATAATAGGCTAGGGCTATGTTATTTAGACCAAAGTATGGTCCTCATTAATTTTCATATCTGCTGATAATTCATCACGTCTTCTTTTTGGTTGGGTATGCATTGCACGTGTGCTTATAGTACAGTTGGGTTGGCTCACATACACAGTGCAAAGAGGGCTGTGTCATTTGGCCGGTCCCAAATTGACCTGCAAACTTGAATGTGCAGCAAAATTAGTCATTAGCAGGATAAAACATGACTCAACATAATAAACGGTGGTGAAAGGGGGGTGGGGTGAATTTGTAAAATCTAAGAACTACCTGATATAAATCAATGTTTGTGTTGGTATAAGGGTCTGCTCTATAACATTTTACAGCTGAGAATAAAACATAACACTTCACAGTGGGGTTTGTTGTCTTTCTTGGGAGATTATCCTGATTTGGTAAGTAGCAGGAGCAATTAAAAGCCAAGCCACCCATACTGTACAATCAAAGGGTGACGCTGTCTAGGATCAGCAGCACAGCATCTTTCTACAGTTACTGTTCACAATGGGGCTTGACTCTACATTAGAGATTGAGTAGGTGCCATACTGTGTTTCATGTTTCAACATATCAGTGACATTTCACTTGAGGAGTGGTCAAATTTCCACATAGATGTGAGGTGCTATCTTTATTTTGGATGACTTTAAATAAAAGTATGCATATTTTTTACATGATAAACTTGTATTGAGCACAGCTTGCCCTAAAGAACCTTCTTACACTGTGCAATTTTAGCAATCTTATAAGACTAATGTATGACACACTGTGCGACATGGATTTATTAACCTTGTGTAAGATGTCAAGTTTGATGTGTGCACATTGTACGATCGCCATTTACTAATAAATCGCTTTAGTACGTACCACAATAAGCAACTGCATTAGCATGCACCACATCAGCGTCTGCCATTCATCTACCCAGCATCGTCTGCATTTAATATAAACAAAATCAGCTGTTCAGCCGCACGCTCTAGTCTTCGATCCCAAATCCATCCAAAACAAAATCACCATCAAATCAGTAATGAATGAAACAGTTGTTTTTGGATGTTTAATCAAACAATGTCCTTTCATAAATAATAATAACAATAATAATCCACCAGGGAGAAAATGCATCGTGGCTCAAATTATTTATCAGTCTCACAATAAGAGAACAATAATTGAAGCTCTCGCCGGGTGCTGACTGACATGCAATCATCAGCTCACATGCTTACAGCTGATGAAGATGCACCTGTCCACAGCTTTGGTCAATGCTCCTTGTCCAGAGTAAAGAATCTAGAATCAAGAAGCTTTATTGTCATTGTGTGTTACCATAATTGTATATTTGTTGAGGCAGACATATAATCACACATGACACGCAGGCGCAACAGCACATGATCTTTCCATTTTTTATAATTCAAGCAAAAAAATAAGCAGCTGATTGCACTGCCTAACAACAGCACTCACTTAATTGTGCGTATAGTCCTCAGCGGCTAAAGGACTCAATTTCAAGACAGATAGGAGACTCCAATATTCTGCAGTAAATTTAGTTGGGGTATTGTGCAAATTGCATGGTTGTCTGAACAGACAGCTCCTGGGAGATTGAAGTGTGCAAATAAACATTTGCAAATGAGAGATAGTATAAAGGACTTTCCTCAGGCAGGCAAGGACAGCGGAGAGCTGCTGGGAGAGGTTAAAGATTTCCAGCAAAACCCCTGCATGTTCAGCACATGATTTTAGCATCCAACCTGTCACCATGTCTGAACCTGCAGCCTTGTTGATCTTGATCTTCTTTAAGGAGGTCTGCATCCTGGACCTTCAGCAGTGACCGCACCGAGCTGTCCACCCATGGTTTCTGATTAGGAAACACGCAGTGTCTTTGTGGGTAGGACAGCATCAGGGCAGAAGTAATGGACTTGTGTCTATACTTGTCCTGTTAGATCTCAGTGCTGCGTTTGATACAGTTGATCACAATATTCTCCTACAAAGACTTGAACATACTGTAGGGATTAAGGGGAAAGCATTAGGCTGGTTTAAATCTTATCTGTCAGACAGATTCCAATTTGTTCATGTTAATAATAAATCTTCCTCAAACTCTAGGGTCACCTGTGGAGTACCACAGGGTTCAGTCCTTGGACCAATTCTCTTTACTATATATATGCTTCCGATAGGCAAAATTATCAGACAGCATGGGATTAATTTCCACTGTTATGCTGATGATACTCAGCTATATTTATCCATAAATCCTGATGAATCCAACCAATTACTTCGACTGCAGTCATGTCTTGATGACATCAAAAGCTGGATGACTTTAAATTTCCTGCATCTAAATTCTGACAAGACCGAAGTTTTAATCTTTGGGCCAGAGTCCTCAAAAAATAAACTTCTTAACCAATCACTTAATCTGGGTGGCATTAACCTGGCCTCTGGTAATAAAGTAAAAAATCTTGGTGTTATTTTTGACCAAGACATGTCATTTAAATCCCATATTAAACAGGTTTCCAGAGTTTCCTTTTTTCACCTCCGGAATATCGCCAGAATTAGAAACATTCTGTCCAGGAGTGATGCTGAAAAACTGGTCCATGCATTTGTTACTTCAAGGCTGGACTATTGTAATTCTTTACTATCAGGAATTCCACAAAATGCAGTTCAAAGCCTTCAGCTGATCCAAAATGCTGCAGCAAGAGTTCTGATGAAAATCAACAAGAGGGATCATATTTCTCCAATTTTAGCTTCCCTTCATTGGCTTCCTGTTAAATCAAGAATAGAATTTAAAATTCTTCTTCTAACATATAAAGCCCTTCATAATCAAACTCCATCATATATCAGAGCTCTGATTACCCCGTATGTTCCTAACAGAGCACTTCGCTCTCAGACCGCAGGTCTGCTGGTGGTTCCTAGAGTCTCTAAAAGTAGAATGGGAGGCAGATCCTTTAGCTATCAGGCTCCTCTCCTGTGGAACCAACTCCCAGTTTTGGTCCGTGAGGCAGACACCCTGTCTACTTTTAAGACTAGGCTTAAAACTTTTCTTTTTGACAAAAATTATAACTAGTGACTCATGTTACTCTCAGCTACCTTTATAGTTTTACTGCTATAGACTTAGGTTACTGGAGTATATCAGGATCTAATTTTCTCACTACATTGAGTTCTACTGTTCTTCAATTATGCATTATGTGTTGTCATTTCTGCTTTAACTTTCTGTTCTCTCTCTTTTCTCTTCATAGTAGGTACACCTGGTCTGGCGTTCTGTTAACTGTGACATCATCCAGAGAAGACGGCTCACCCGCTACTACCATCTAATGTAGAACAGATTACTAGATCAATGTGTGCTTCTGTGCTTGTTTGTCTCTCTTGTTGTGTCTGTGTTCTGTCTTCTGTAACCCCAGTCGGTCGAGGCAGATGACCGTTCATACTGAGCCCGGTTCTGCCGGAGGTTTTTTTTCCCGTTAATGGGTGGTTTTTCTTCCCACTGTCGCTTCATGCTTGCTCAGTATGAGGGATTGCAGCAAAGCCATGTACAATGCAGATGACTCTTCCTGTGGCTCTACGGTTCCCCAGGAGTGAATGCTGCTTGTCGGGACTTTGATGCAATCAACTGGTTTCCTTATATAGGACATTTTTGACCAATCTGTATAATCTGACCCAATCTGTATAATATGATTGAACTTGACTTTGTAAAGTGCCTTGAGATGACATGTTTCATGATTTGGCGCTATATAAATAAAATTGAATTGAATTGAATTGAAGTGATATAGGAAAGCATAGAGGATGTGAATTCCTCTAGATCAGCGCACTCTTTTAGCACTTCCCACTCTGTGTGCTCAAAATAGTGTTGTAAGGCTGATCAGGCCTCTTCAGTCTAAACCTAAAAGGTTTTGATGACAGATCTGGTTCTACAGCTCAGGGGTTTGAACACAGGGATCAGGTTCACAAATATGTGATCTGAAAGTCCAAAGTGAGGAGCTGCTGCAGCATTAAACGCTCCTGAGATGTTGCAGTAGACCTGATCTGATATATTATCGTCTCTGGTTGGAAATTTCATGAATTTATGGAGTTTGAGGAGCACAGCTTTTAATCCAATATGATTAAAGTTTCCAGTGACAATCATATCTGCCTATGGGTTACTGTTGTTTTTTGCTGCTGATGAAACAATAGAGTTCTTCCAGCTATTCCAGATCAGGGGAGCAGAAGATGTAGATCAATTTTGCAGCTGTGGACCAAGAGTTGTGGATGTATATTGCAAGAACTCTGCCTCTGCTCCCTGCTAGCTCCACCACAGCGTCGGGTATGTATGTTGTGGTCCAGGCACGTCTCCGTGAAGATCACTACACAGCTGCCCTTTTCATGTGAGGCGATCCTCAAGCAGATCTCATCCAGTTTATTGGTGACTGATCTGTTGTTAGCTAGGGGGAGACTGGGCAGTGCCGGACTGTGTGGGTTAGCCTTTAGCTTGGTGCGACGGCCACCACAGCAGCCACGTCTCCTTCTACACATCTGCCCGCGTGTAGGCCTACGAAGCAGGGGGAATGGAGGCTCTGTTGTCTGTTGCGGTTTGGGCAGAATAAAGTTTCGTGATCCATAAGCTTCAGGGTTTAACCCCAGTTGGAGTAGCTCTCCTCTCCCGTTGTGGATTAGAGCGCGGAGTGGTGATAAAAGAAACAAAAACAGGAAGAAAAACATGAAGAGCCGAGGGCCTGCCGTGGCTAAAGGCTTCCGCGTCGCCATATTGTGGTGGTGTGGTTGCTCCGACAGGTTATCCTCGACAGGAATCGATTCAGAAAGCCAAAACAAATTTCCTTTGTTTTTAATTTATTTGTTTTATTCGGAATCTCATTGATTGAAAACTGTGGAACCTCTCACATCATAGTAGCTCTGATTAGTAGATGTAGATCGTAGCAGCTGTCACTTTGTGAGATGTTCATCCTAAATATCTCACACTGTCAGATATTGATAGCAGGTTATCTTTTGTCACAAGACACTAACAACAGCTGTCCTTGAACCTGTCACACTGTGCGATGTAAGACTGCAGATTTAGAGCCACAACCAAAGATGTATCCACGATTTTGGGCACAGCGCTGTGCCCAAAATCGCACAATGAATACCAGGCTTCACATCATTACATGACAGTCAGGAGTGAACAAAATCTAAACTTAGAACCTTTTAGAGCAAACTTTAACTATTTTATGTAGAAAAAAACTGGTGACATTTACCCTGAGGATTAAGAACCCATTGATTTCTGAGTGTGTCTGTCTTTGCAGGATTTCCTTATTGAAAGTATCTCTTGCTCCTACTGCACTTTAAAAACTCTGAAGTGTTAGATCTTGTTGAGTTGATTTTGCACTCAGGATGTATTATTCTGCTGTAGGCACAGCGTGAGTCCAGTAGTGGGTTTGCCAGAACAAAAGGGGCGAGCAAAGGAAAGAAGATGCATGTTAAGGAACTCTGTCATTTCAGCCCTTGCTATTAGGTCATTGTGAAGGTCAGGAAAAATTAACAGCATGCCTGGTCACTTTTTATGCTTGAAAAAAAAAACAGCACACATCTATTCTTTAAATGACACAAGTGACATTTAAAGAAGACCAAAGCATGTAAAGGAGAGCAGATTTTTAAAGAATTCGGCCAAATTTTAAATAGTTTATAAGCAAAGAGAACAGGTCTCAAATGCAATTGCTCCCCTAATCGTTTTACTAAATAAATCATGAAACATATTTATTAACAAATGAAAACTAAACGAGAACTAGTTCATTTCGGAACTTCATTTAGTTCAGAAGGTTTGGAGGTGAAACAAGAACTTGAACTGATTTTGTTTTAACCTGTGTGATCTGAGCTTACAACCAGTATTTATTAGAGATGAACTTTTTGTCTCAAAGGATCACTTCCAAATGTTCAATGTTATTAAGTTAGTATTTTTATTCTATTTTAACGTCTCCTGTCTGGTAGTGTAGCATTAAGAAAATCTGTCTTAATGCCAAATAGGTGTTTTCTGTATAGAAGTGAATCTGTAAGCAACTGAATCCAAGCATCTGTAAGTGTTAACGAGAGTTCTTAAGTAACGTTTATCCAAAAGGAAAATGCTCAATAGTGGTTGTGAGGAGCCAAAGACCCCCACCCCCCCAACCCCCCAGCACCAAGTTAGTATTTTAGATATCTTAATCTTGTCCCACACTGTAGTTTCAGCAAAGAAAAGTAAAGCAGAGAATTGTGTCCAATGAAACCTGACAGTGATTTAATGCCTGAATTTGACAAAACAACAACCGCAAAAGCAGGTCAAACCACATGAGCATGAATCAAGAGCAAAGACATAAAACATCATTCCCCACATTTTTTTCTGTGCCTTCCCTCTAACACCACTCTCCAACATCCTTATGAGGATGCTGTTTTTTTCATCCATCCATCCATCCATCCATCCATCCATCCATCCATCCATCCATCCATCCATCCATCCATCCATCCATCCATTCATCCATCCATCCATCGTCTTTCGCTTATCTGGGGTCGGGTTGTTGGGTAGCAGCTTCAGTAGGGAGGCCCAGACGTCCCTCTCCCCAGCCACTTGGGCCAGCTCCTCAGGAGGAACCCCAAGGCGTTCCCAGGCCAGCAGGGAGACATAGTCCCTCCAGCGTGTCCTGGGTATCCCCCTGGGCCTCCTCCCGGTGGGACGTGCCCGGAACACCTCACCAGGGAGGCGTCCAGGAGGCATCCTGACCAGATGCCCAAGCCACCTCAACTGGCTCCTCTCGACGTGGAGGAGCAGCGGCTCTACTCTGAGTCCTCCCCGGATGACTGAGCTCCTCACCCTATCTCTAAGGGAGAGCCCAGACACACTAGGCAAGGTTGTCGGTGCATGTTGTGGCGGCAACCCTCAAACCCGCTGGTGGACACCAGCAGTGATGGAAGCCGTCAAGCTGAAGAAGGAGTCCTATCGGGCTTTATTGGCCTGTGGGACTCCAGAAGCAGCATATATATCGGCAGTCAAAGCGGCAGGTGGCTTAAATAAATGTTAAGTAAATTAAGTGAACGCTAAGCTAATAAATCACTAACCAATAAAAATAACAAAAAAATCAATATAAGGACCACAAAACCCAATATTCAAACTCCTATTTGCTGAAGAGACTTATGAGACGGAGATGCTTTTTTTCCCCACACAGTCAGCGCTGTTTCTCCTGGTGAGGTCACAAAGACTTTTGAACCAGTAGCAATACTGATTCATAATTCAGTTCACGATACGCTTTGAACCTTAGGAGGGTTTTACACAAAAAAGCAGGATTTCAACAAATATGCAGTAATTTGTCTAAAACAATGACCAGGCTATGTAGACAGCACTGTAAGACAACCAATTAACAATTTATTAACAAAAAAAAGTTTATTTGAGTTCCTATCATGTTGGAGTTATGCACTAACCTTGCCTGTAAGATGAATCCTGGTGGTATTTGTGCGTTCACAAGCACAGGAGAATCCATCTTGTATCGCTCCGGCTTCAACCGTTCGTGTCCGAACCAAAAACGGTTCAGGCGTATAGTGTTGCAGTATTGAGGTTTAAGGCAGAACATTCTGGTGAGACGAAAGCACGAGCAGTTGAGTTCACAGCCGAACCAACACAAACATGGCAGCTCAGGAGGACGCATGCATAGCTGCTGCTATTTCATCTGTTTTGTAAGAATCCATGATTTCTTCTCTGAGAGTAGAACAGCAAGAAGTGCCTTAACTAGCTTACCTTCTTGTGGTTTCTCATAGCAGCTGCTGTTCACGTTTTAATTTGATATTGTGATTGTCTAAAACCAACTTTTTGTAGGCGGGCACTAGGTGTCACTTCACCCAATCAGCTCAGAGAATTCTGCTGAAATTTCCTGCTTTCCCCAAACTGATTCAAATGGAGTCTCAGATTGGTCATGTGTGGAACTAGAGTGCTAAACATGACCAGTCTGGCTGGCCAGGTTAGCTCTGCGCTCTCTGCAGACAAACAGGAGCAGGACTGAGACTTTTTTTTAAAAGAGAAATGATTATTCAATAGTCATTTGCCTTATTTCCTAACCACCTTTTAAATATTTTTTTTAATTATGCATACATGCATGTAAACAGAGGTTTAACAAGCTTCTGTGTCTGTGTTGCAGAGGGAAGAACTGCATTGCAATTGAATATTTTTTAATTCCCTCCACCACTTGTCAACATGACCTTGGGCAAAAACATACCAAACGTTGTATTGATGCATCAGTGTGAATGTTGTGGTTGTGACTGGGTTAGTGAGACTCAGTATAAAAGCACTGTCAGTGGCTGGTATGGCTTTAAAGACCCTATATATAGTTAAGACCCAGGTTGTTACACAGTTATAGTACAATAGCTGTATTTTTCTACTTTCTTGTGTCTAGTTTTTGTTGCTGTCTATGTTTTTTCCCCGTTAGTTTTGTCCTGCCTTAGTTCTCGGGGTGACCCAGGTTCGACTCTAGTCTGTGGTTCTTTGCCACATATCTTCCTCCTCTCTCAACCCCCCTTTACTATTAGCCCACTTTTGATAAAAGGATGGCTAGTGCCGTGATTAATTAATCTGTGATATCTGGCATTAAGGCCATGTCAGGGTACTTTAAGCTGTTTATGGTGTTCTTTGCAGTTTCTGTTTTATAAGTTTGTTTATTAAATTGTTTAAATTATGACACTGATGGTTTGCTGCCATCATCACAGTTTGTGATGTGTAAGCGGGGAAGGTTTTTATGGGAGGGCCTGCCAGACCTCTTAGTCCCGGGGCCTACCAGAAGGTTAAGCAGGCCCTGCTTGCCATCCCCATTATCTTTGGCTCCTTCCACACCACTCTGGGGGGACCACTCCAAGATATCGATATCCCTTCCAGTAAGAAGAAACAGGTTAGCTAAATTAAACAACTTTAAATGAAGGTGGATGAATTGAACTTGCCACCCTGTTGTGTTTCTGTTTGACACTTATTCTGGAGCAAGAAAGGAAGTAGTTCTTCGGTTGCGACATTGTGTTGATTAAATTGAATGATAAGGAATTAATGTTGGGCTTGATTATGAAAGCGTTGGAAAAGCCTCCACCATTTTTCATTCATGTATTTAACATGTTGGGTACTCACTCTGTGAGAGAAAGGGTCGCAGAGTGACAGGTAAGATATGAATCAATTCCAAGTACAGTGAGAATACTGCAACTAGCAACCAAATAACAACTGACGGAGTCTGCTGCAAATCTTCCTATTGGCACTAAACTATGGCACGATTTACAAAAGAGAAAAGGACATAAGGACCACCTCAGAATAGTAATATTTCAGACTAGTCAAATCTGCCATGTTCTACATGCAATTACAACAGTCGTTACAAGTTGTTTATAACACAGTTTATGATTTGTTATTGTGAAAAGAAAAAAGGGAATTTTTCAGTGCCCCCAAAATATCCATAAATTCTTGCCTTGCTCTGTGAAAACAATATCATCCATCCCCTCTTCTCATGAACTGGATGTACTGTTCCTGTCATGTGTACAGGTCTGTGTGGAGGTGTTGTGGTTGTTCTTTTCCCTTGCAGGGTGCGACAGGCAGGCTGCAGCCACAGGTGTTTCTCATCGCTGCCAATCAAGAGGTGCCTTAAAGAAAGCGGCTAGGCGTCAGAACATTGGCTCAAGTAAGCAGTACCTTACATAGAACTCTGTCTCTATTCTTGTCTTACCTGTTCATCACCCGTGACTCATCCATGTTGTCTCCTTGCAGAACACCTACTCTAATCATCCAGTTCGTGGTCTGTTCCTGCCTCCTCGGAGTAAGCCAATCCTTCCTGGAACTCCTGCTGACGTTCGCTCCAATACGGACCAATTTCCATCCAGCTCCCCAGCTGAGCCACGGCCTGCCCGTCCACCCTACCACGCTCTAAAGAACTCCTCCAGGAGTCGCCACACCAACCACCGCCCAGGCTGTCAGCCTCAGCTCTCTGTGCCTCTGCTCACTCGCTCTCCAGACTCAGCTCAACTCTGGCAGCCTTTCCTCCCATCACATATGCAGCCGACATGCTTGCTGTCGGTCTCTTAACTCCTTTTCATTTCCGTTTACGGTCAATGACCAGAGCCCTCCTGGTATCTCCTGCCACCATCTCTCTAACGTTTCAACAAACCTGTTAAACAGCTTTCCCTGGGCGTACTTCGGTGGCGCAGTGGTTAGCGCGCAGACCCATGTACGGAGGCCTTAGTCCTCGACGCGGCCGACCACAAGTTTGACTCTGACCTGTGGTCTTTGCCGCATGACTCTCCCCTCTCTCATACCCCCTTTCCTATCAGCCCGCTATACGAAAAGCGAGCCACTGGTACCGTAAACACCTCCAAGTTTGTTGCTTCCAGAGTCATTATGGCAAACATGACAGTTGCAACTCTTTACAAACTTTAGATAGACAGGATGAATACGGGCGATGGGACACCACATATATTTAACTACAAATGGCATGAGAGGCCACCTATAAAAATAAGCCCAATTGTTTTCTATACAGAATCCACGCCAGGAGCATCTGGTCAAAGGCCGACTCCCCAAAGCACTCCACCATCCCTTTCTAACCTGCTCTATGCAGAAGTATGCACACACTAATAGAACCACCTACAGGTGAAGTCCAGTAATCTGCTCCGTCTTAGTGCTCTTCACCAAGTTGAGTCTGTGTTAAAGATGCCAGTTGACACATAATCTAATGAGACAGACTGCACTGTTGCCACCCTGCGTTGCCCCTAACTTGTGTATTGCAGCCAGTTTGTGTGAATCTCCTCAGCATATATGCATGTAAAAAGAGTCAGGTTTCTGTCCCTGTCTGTGTCTTAACAAGCCAATAATGTGAGAGAAAGCAAACAAGCAGTGTGCAGCCCAGAGCAGCACAGCCTCTCCATCACGGTGATAGGCCTTGTCGTTTTTCTCGTCTTCCTTCCTCTCTGACACCTGCACTCTTCCTATCCTTCATTTCCCCCTCTCTGCCTAATTCATTAACTGCCGTGCCCTCCGTGGCCCCGCACAATCATCGGAAGGACACGCCAATCCTGCAGGCTCTCTAACACCCTGTTCTCATCGGCTGTCTTTGCATAGCAAGAAAGCAGCATCAATTAATAAAAGCTAAATTGCCCTGTGCCCCCTGGATGTGCAGTAGGGCAAGTGTAAGCCTGCTGAATTAAGGTGGAGAGAGACGGTTAGGTGTTAGTGCTAAATTATTTAGTACAGGTGGAGTTATAAGGAGAAAAAAGTCTTACATCCTCTCCCAGCTAGAGTATGTTTGGAGAGTACTGTGTTAAGTATCAGCAGTGCATTGTTAGTCGAGATGCAAGATGCAATTACCTTCTTACAGACTAGAGCAAATCTGATCATTCCTAACCGCTAACCAGTCTGTCTGAAAGTCAGATGTCTTTTCTTTTCCGTTTTTCAATCAGCCAACAGAGCATTGTTAGCGCTTCATGGATAAACCCATAACAACAATCCTCACTCTGGGTGCTGTCGCTGGCAAAAGGTAGCTGTTTTTTTAAGATCACCTAGGTGTTTAAAAAAACGAAGTCAGAGGAAGCGGAGATTTGTGAGAAGCTAAAAGTAAACTATTTTCAGAAAAAACGTCTGTGGTTCATTAAGGCTGCAACAGAGCGGGAGAGAGAGAGAGACAGAAAACAGAATATAAGTTAACCAAGCTGAAATGTGTGCAATTTAATGAGGAATTCAGAGAGTAGAGGTGGGACTTAGAGTTGAGTGCACTTTAATTGCAAGTCAGAAATTGGTGAGCAATTATTATGTTGTGTTGCAAACAGTTTTCACATTTTCACAAATTGAGGCTGTACAGTAATATATGTCACTGGTTCAATAAGATACAAACTAGAAGTGCTAATAAATAGTCTTTACGTGCAATTTACACTTTTTAAATGTGAACACATTGGATATTGAAGGTATAGTGGACATGCTTTTTTCTGCTGAGTTCTGGGGGGATCACCTTATATATTGGTTGTCCCACATGCCAATAATTGTGACGTGCTTACCTAACACCAATGTGCATGCACGTTCTTTGCTAGTTCCCTCTTGCTGTGCATGCAGACTTATAGTGTTTATGTAACCAGTGAGCCTCGGTTTCAGCCGTTCTTTGTAGCTCTGCTGCTCTCTACATATACTTTGAAAATGGCTGAGAGTCGCTAGAAGTAAACTGTCTTACAAGTTTATGAGAAGAAGAAGAAGGCTTCAGTAGAAAGAAATATGACCAGAGTATATTTGGCAGATCCTCCTGAGGAGCGGAAAGGCACGTAGGATGGTCTTGTGCATGCACTGTCATTCAAAATGGACGTTTCTTACCTATATTTACGGCAAAAGCGTCCAATATTCCTTTAAGTACATTTTTGTTGTCTTAGTTAACTGGGAAACCCCAACTAGAAGACAGGAAGAGTGCCTTTTTTTGTGCTTTTAACCTCTGTCATTCATAGAACTTGTCTTGAAAATGTTGACAAGGTTATGGAAAATGGCTCATTAAGGTAAAAAGCTACATTTTCTAAGGAATACACACAGAGGCTGCTGATTGTGTAATGCCACTATACCACCATAATTGCTAAGATGCTAAAGCCAATTTAAAATGTTAAAATCTTTTGTCTAAAATGAGAAGATCCCAGTTTTTCTGCGACTGCTACCTAAAACAGTGTGATGTTTCCCTGCCCTACTTACTGCAGGTAATGACTGCTCATGTCAGCAATGCTGGAAAAAATATTATATCTTAACAAAACAAGACACTGAAAATTGACTGGAAAAATCAGTCTGGTGCTTCTCTTATTTTTATTGATTTCCTGTATATTCACTGAACAGCTATGGGTTCGCGTTTCGGTGTTCTGTCGCTGACCAGGTGAATATCATGCCCTCAGCTCGTCCTAACAGGTGCTCCAGGCTCAGTGTCCTTGTAAGGACACACTGTGCAGTGCTTGGCTTAGTTGTTTACTCTCTGAGTCAAGCAGCTGTGCAGCACATTTATAAAACTCTCATAAGTACACTACAGATGGATACGGGTCCTCCCTCGCCACCACTCCCTGGCTCATGATTAATGAGCAGCACTTGGAGCCGCATGTGTTGCCGCCTCTCAGCAACGACTTGTCTTTCCGGACCCGACATTTTGTGTTCTCGGTGAAAAATGAGCTCCTCTGTGTCGTTCATTACAGTGTTCCCCAGCCAGAGCTCTCCCGTGCATATTTCTTCTCACTAAGCCTCGTGCTATGCTTTTACTCTGTGTGGGTGTCCGTGTCAATTTGCATCAGACTCACTTATCAAGACAGCAATCCAGTGAAATGCATGCCTGGGGAATGAGCTGACAGTAATTTGGGACCATTGGAAAAGGGAGACAAGTCAATACAGGACAACGTGACAACTCAAGGAGGAAGGATTGCAGTGTTCTAGCGGCAGCCTCGCTGCCTGGGAAGCCCTGGCATGGCAGGAAAGTGGCCACTTTTCTGCTGTGGATGCACAGTGTCATGACAATGGCCTGGTAATGATTGTTCTCTCCCTGAAGTTATTGCTGTAATTTGGTCTGTTGTAGAAGGGAGTCCATTTATCTAACAATGCAGGCTACAGCCACTTTACTGGATCAACACACTCTTGCCGGTGTATATGCAGACCTCTCACATATACACAAAACATGCTTGCACACCTTACCCCCAAAGCACCATTGTGCACACAAATAAACACACTCCTGCAACTCAGCACTCTCTCAAGGGCGCGTTTCAGTAAAGCGGCGTTGGGGAAAATGCCATCTGATGGATTGTACCTGGAGACGGCAGCGCAGGCAAATCCCCTAATGTGGCATAAATACGGCTGGCGTGCTGTGATCGCTCTCCACAGGCAATGTAAATTATATTGTCAGACTCAGTCATTTCCCCGCTTGCTGCGCAGCTAACAAGAGTCACCCGCCAAAGCTCAACAGGGAAAGGAGGAGCCCTTAGTATGAAGGGACAGGAAAATCAATTGGTGTAGCAAAGCATCTACAACAAACAGCAAATCAGATGAATCCACGCAAAAAGAGAGAAAAGGAAGCATTTGCTCTTTTGTTTTTTTTTTAGCAGCTATCAGCTTTGAAACTAAAGTTGCTGTTACACTGTTTCCAATGTTGCTCTGCATAATGACATATTTAAAAGTATAAAGTATGTGGGTTTAAATGTCAGAAAATGAAGTGGGGTTCCTTTGAGGTGTGCCACTTCTGATGTGCTCAGGCTGTGAATAGAGTGTGTCCATTGGGATCAGAAGTGTGGGATTCACAGTGTTGATCAATCTCGGGTCTGGGTATGTTTTGCTGCTATGCCACAGTCTCATTTTGTTATGCTGAAGGATTAGGAATAAAAATGTATTGCTCTATGAGTGAGCAGATAATTATTACATGCAATGGCTAGAAAATAAGCCATGTCACCACTTTTACTTTCAGTTTCAAGCATCCTGCGTGGTGAGGTGAGTGAAGCGTCTCAATAGCATAGCATCTGGTTTCTGCTGGTGCTGGTGGTGCAGATGTGCAGTATTCATTGTGTGTTAGACCTACAGCAAGAAGGTAATACATTTTTTTCTGCATGTCCCAAATAAATTCCTGGCAGCTTGGCTTATCTGGTGCTCAAACGTTGTATAGTTTCAAACGCATACCTGGCATCAATGTTTTCCTGTAGCCTCATGTCTTCCTGAACTAAAAGGGAGCTATGCAATGATGGGAGTATAAGAAAAATATTGTTTTCACAAACCCTTATGCCTGAGCTAACAGGTGTTTATGGAAACAGGGCAGGTGATATCACCCTGTCATTCAAAATTTAAAATAAAGTAAAACACTGTAGTGGTGCTTGAATTAATGTTTTTTTTTTTTAGCTATGGTTACCTCAAAGGAAACACATGCTGTCATCATTACTTCATATCAAAACAGATGGGCTAGTAAGATTTCACCCATAATTAACCATCAAACCCTCAATAATTTTAAGTTGGGAAATTTTAAAAAGCTTCAGGGTATCCAAGTACGTCCAACAAGTGCCAAGATGATCTACAAACAGGCTGTAACTAAGACAGGTTGATGTTCTTCAGGGAAGTACCACCATTGGACTGCTGAGGACTGCTGAGGACTCAGGTAAAATCAGTTCCTCTCATGAAGCCGGACAGACCCCGGCTCAGAATGCACACAGATTACATATTACACGCAGACACAACATGACATAATATATCCACAGATTTTTTTTTATAAATTCAATCAGTTGATGCCAAAAGCATTGCCAGTATAAAAAGAATGGGATATAAAACGTCCTACAAAAGCAACTTCCAGAATCAGTTTAGTAATGGACAAGGCTTTTCCCAACACGATGGAGCACCATGACACAAAGTGAAACTAAAAAATAAGTGGCTTAACAATCACAACATTGAAATCTTGGGTATATGGCCAAAAAAATATCAAAAATCTTAATGGCATTTTAAACATGTTCATGCTGTGCATAATACTATACGTAGTATTTGATGTAGTCCTCAATAAGAGTATTTGAAACTTATGTAATGTTTGTTAATTACCTTAATGTCACCATTAAAACATCTGACAAAAAGAGCATCTATGAACATTGACATTGAAGAAGTAAAGTTTTTTTCTAACTTTTGGCCTCGACAGTCAAGGATGGCCATTGTGATGGTGGTGCTACGGCACAGAGGAGATGCTGCTCACCCATTTTGAGGGTAGGTTCCCCACACCTTTTCTTGATGTCTGTAGATTCTCAGAGTTGGAAAAAGCTAAACACTGAGGTTTGTGAATAATATTGAATGTGAGACACCTACTTCCATCACTTCAGAACCTCCCATTGCTGGGAATGGTTCAAGGCTGTGCTAAAGGCCAGAGATTTAGTGTCAGTATCACACCTTGTGGACTGCTCTTCGTCTCCTTCGCTCTGTCTCTCGCTCTTTACCAAAATAGTCCTTCCTGTGTCTTGCTGCTGCAGCAGCTGTTTTTTGTCACGTTTGTTCCAAGAGTTTGTCAGACCGCAGCTGTTTGATCCTCACCACAGTTGTGTTCTCATAAACAAGCTTGTGTTGCTAGGGAAGGCCCCCGTCAGATGTTCATTATGGTGCATGAATTTTTCTCCAAGTTCTTACAAATCGTAGCGACACCCCGTAAAAACGTAGCAAAAGGTGGTTTGACATATTGCCGACAAGATGGCATTGCTCAGAAGAAATAGAATGCCCTCAAAGGAAAAGGCTACAAACTTCTGCTGTAAGCTTCTGTTGCTTGCCCAGCAAAGCTTTTGGCCTCAACCTACAGGACAGCGGACGGTGCAGCCGTTGCAATTATGTAGCAACAAGTAGATCCACGAATAAGACGAGAAGTTGGTAAAACAGACAACTTCTTTCACACAAATATGGAAGCCCACAAGTTAACCGTGCCTGCAAACTAACATGCAGAGAAACAGCTTTGCCCTCTCCCCGTCAGACATTTCCTCCCATAGCCGGCTAAAAAAGTGTTTCCCAACGCTGACAGGGAGAATGGATGGCCTCCATTACGTTTGGCTACAAACACATTCCGCCAGGATGAAGGGGCCGTAAATTATCCTGTGAGCGCGCAGCACAGGCCACAGTCGAGCCAACAACACCCCCCCTACACACACACACACACACACACAACACACACACATTTTTAATGGGGTTGGCCTGTCCACAGTTTGCAAAACACTGAATCACACGCCCCATATCCAAACACACACTGTCACCTGTGTGTATATAAACGATGTGTGCGTATGTTACTGAAATAGAGCAGGCTTGTTGATTCAAGCACCTGGGAATAAGTCCTTGAACATATCATTTGAATAAGTCAGGTTTAACAAAGACATGCAGTGTAATAAATAGCCGCCTGCTTGCTCTCTCATGACTGGGCAAACCAGACTTCTGTTACATTACAGAACAATAAATGTGTGACGGGCCTAACAGTGACAGGTCTAATGATGTGAAGCTGGAGGGTGTAACTGTAGAAACATCAGCACTATGTCGGGTCGCATTCAGTTCACATGACACAAGAGTTGCTGGCAGCTGGTAAACCATCAAATAGGCCGAGACATTGCCCTGTGGCATGGTGAAATGCTAAGCATTTGTGCGTAAATCATTACGGTGAAAAAGTAAAATGTCACCTCCCACAAGGTAGAGCTTATTCGTCTTGGGTGACAGTCCCCTCCCCTTCTGAGTGTGCGGGCGCTCTATGGAATCTGCGTCCTATTTTTTTTTTTTTGGGGCTGTTGACAACAAAATCCCCAAAGGCAATCCCTTCCAACTGTAACTAGTTTCCTTTCTTCCTTCTCATGACATTTCAGCTGCATGTTTGTCTCCTATGCCTCTTTTCAGACTCTACGGGGACACCTGAGAGGCCTAAATGGGGCCTCAAGTTGAGGACTAATAAAAGTTAAGCCGAGTATGTTTAAGCTTCAAGGCTAATGGCTTTATGTCCTGTATCTTGGTAAAATATACAAAACCCTGTTAATGTTTCCACTTTTTTTCCTGTTACAGCTCCAAATGTCTATGTATTTTATCTTACAGTGCTCTGTAAGTATAAAGTAAAGTATAAAGTAACTCATAATTGGGAAGTGGAAGAATATGTTTGGTAATTTTCTGAAATGTGCATTGGTATTCAGCCACCTTTACTCTGACACTTCTTACTAAAATCCAGGTCAACTAACTAACAGATCAAAAAATATTAATGTATTGAATTAGCCAAAAGTCCAGACCCAAGTCTCATTGACAATCTGTGGCATGAGTTGAAAAGTTCACAGACAGCCTCCCTCTGAGCTAATTGAGCTTGTCACTCTCTACATGTGCAAAGCTGAAAGAGATATAACCCGAAACTGTTGCAGCTGGAATTACAGCAAGACTTTTTAACACATTATTCACTCTAGCTGAAAACATATCAATTAGGGCCAGACGATATTTCAATAACAATATATATCGATTGATAGACAATATATGCGATAGAAAAAAAGGGTCAATAAAAGGTTCAATAGAAGAGTGTTCCTTCCTTTTGCATTCTAGCCTATCATGTAGGGCATTGATCGCCATTACATCCTCCCAACCAATCACAAATGCAGACTCAGGAACACGCCGTCACTAAGCTTCGCCCCCTTCAGAGAGTTCAGAGAGCATGTGTTCTTTTTTCGTTTTTAAAAAAAAAAGAAAGAAAAAAGCAGTTTTGGTAAGAAGTTGGTTAGATAAAGCTTTGAGTTTAGTTTTTATCTAAAAATGTGTCATTAAGCAACAGCAAAAAATGGCCAGGTCTGTATCGTCATTCATTTGCTGTACAATTATGTTCTAGTTTGTTGTTCTGTCAAATAAAGTAAAAAAAAAAAAAAAAAAAAGTGAAGCACGTGAAAAGCATATAGGGGCATGAATACTTTTGCGAGTCACTGCGTGTCTGTCACTTTAGATCAAATGATAGTGTTTGTGTATCTTGTATATTTGTGTTGAGTATTTGCCTAATACAACAGCCTCAAGCTAAGTTTTGTCATTTATTACTGATTACTTCTGGCTGGCAGTCAAGATGTAGAATGTAATTGATTGACTTTCAATGAAATACATCATAGTCCCCATAGTTTTTCTGGAACTAGTTATTATTGGGAATGGATTCCTTGGCATTACAGGGAAACTGTGTCCCAGCAGACCTGTGTCAGAATTTGTCGTTATTGACCTTAACCAAAGCGCAGACAAGATATTTGGAGTGGCATGATGAATTGAAGGATTTTAATGGAAACAAAGGCAAAAACGTATAACACGGCTTGAGGAGAACAGAACATGGAGCATGGATAGAGACAAAGGCAGTAACCCGAGGAAGTAAAAACCAAAGCAACGAACAAGGAAATGGGCAATGTAACGAGATACAGACCAGAAGCAACAGAATGATCCAGTGGGGAACAATGAGAACTGGGGAACATATATATATATATATATATATATATATATATATATATATATATATATATATATATATATATATATATATATATACACTGAGATAGAAATAAACTCACTGAGCAGGAAATGCTAACAAACTAAGATGTTACACACGAAAGAATTAACTGAATCGGAAGAGAAAAATTATCACAAATAAACTACTAATATTAGCAAAAAAATACTAAAAACATAAAAGAAAACCCAAACATCTGGAGATAAGAAAATTCAATTCAATTCAATTCAATTTTATTTATATAGCGCCAAATCATGAAACATGTCATCTCAAGGCACTTTACAAAGTCAAGTTCAATCATATTATACAGATTAGGTCAGATTATACAGATTGGTCAAAAATGTCCTATATAAGGAAACCAGTTGATTGCATCAAAGTCCCGACAAGCAGCATTCACTCCTGGGGAACCGTAGAGCCACAGGAAGAGTCATCTGCATTGTACATGGCTTTGCTGCAATCCCTCATACTGAGCAAGCATGAAGCGACAGTGGGAAGAAAAAACACCCATTAACGGGAAAAAAAACCTCCGGCAGAACCGGGCTCAGTATGAACGGTCATCTGCCTCGACCGACTGGGGTTAGAGAAGACAGAGCAGAGACACAACAAGAGAGACAAAAAAGCACAGAAGCACACATTGATCTAGTAATCTGTTCTACATTAGATGGTAGTAGCGGGTGAGCCGTCTTCTTAACAATTTCTTTTTAGCTTGTGGTGCTTGCTTTTTACTGAAAACTAGTAAACTTGTGATTGTGAGGATTATCAATAAGACAACTATGGAAAAGGTTAAAAAAAAGCATACTGACAGCCAGCTGCCTACAAGAAACCTGTCATTTCAGTAAACACAACGTGCAGAAAGGTTAGACCTCTTCAACAGACAATGGAAAGGTTTCATTACGTATATAACCAACCAGTCAAAGACAACCTGATAGGTAGCGCCTTGTGATTTTTAAATGAATGCTCTCTAAACTTGACTTGTTGCATCTGTTTTTGAGATTGCTATTTTAAAGTTGCAAAGGAAATACGTTCTGTAGATTTTCTGCTGTACAGTTACCAGTAGTGCATTTTTAGTTGAAATATGTTTAAACTATGTCTAAATAGCCAGATATTTAGGACTCATTTTGAGATATCATTGATCTAAAATTAAATGAGTAGAACATGATTAAATCATTATTTTAACCATGCAATGCAGCAATATGAGCAGCTCCCCTTCTTACTTAGGCTCATACGCTGGAACCACCTGTGACAGGGTCATACCTGAGGTCAAATGGGCCTCAGGCCTGAGGTCATATTGTACATAGGTGCTGACAGGACAAAAAGGGTCAGCCATGCTCTTTGGTCCAAAAAGGAAAAGAGGAGGTGGAAGGAGTGGGTGGAGGTAGACTTAGAAGGAATGGAGCTCCTTTAATTGGTGCCCTTTTTTGAGTGACAGGCAGCACAGCTGTAACTCGAATGATGCATACCAACATCCGTGGGCTTGAATTCACATGGACAGGCCTAGAAGGACTACCACAGGAATGTGATGGAGGAGCAATCCAACCCCCAAAATTCTATTTACACATCATATAAATCGCTGAAAAGGTTAAACCATGTCCTGAATCTGAAAAAAATTGGTGCACAGTAAATTAAAGCAGGGCTTAGAGTACAGGTCCTTTTCACTGGTAAAGAAAAACTCATACTAATCAGTTATACAACTGTCACGCTTTAATGCAGTTAAACCTGATTTTCAGCCAGACACAGAGTTACGTTTTAAAGAGTTTATTGAAGGGGTGAATAATGGCAGATGAAGCAGGCAAACAGTCACAGTCTTGCCACAAGAATCCTGGTAGAAAGTGCTGGTTTACCAGGATGAGCAGAGAACCAGGAGATGTAGGCGGTGACAGAACCAGCAGTGCCGTGTGGACCGGAGAACCACCAGAACGGGTAAGCAAGAAGCTAAGACTCACGGGGGAACAGGTAGCAAAGCAGCATGGAGACTCAGGCAACGTCAACTTGGCGAGTTCAGCTGGCAGGACACACAGCATCCAGTAGAGCAGGAAACAGGCTGAACTGCAGCATGCAGACACAGGCGACCTTAGCAGGAGAGTCCAGCTGGCAGAGCACACATGAGCTAGTGAAGCAAAGGCAGTTCACACTGGAAGAGCAATGAAGAGAGTGAGCAATGAGGAGCAGGAAGAAGAAGTGAGTGAGACGTTCTGGCAGAGAAGGGCAGGCAGAGGCAGGTATAAGTAGGCTGGTGAACAGGTGAGCTGAGTGACTAATTAGTGGCAACAGGTGGAGATAATCTAGAGTGGGGTGGTGGCTGGAGGCAGACTGAGCTGGAAGGATAACTGCTGGTGGCTGGAATGGTGAATGAATGAACAGAAAAAGTCCTCATGAGAGTAAAGTTAAACTAAACAGAACCATAACTATGACAACAACCATAAATGGCTGATCTGAAATACCATACGACTGAAAAGTCTGTCGAGAAGATTTCTCTGTTTTTTAAAGTTCTCTATTTTAAGTGTAGTATATGATAAAATTAGTGTTGTGTCATTCAAGAGTGTTTTCCTCAAATGAACAAAACATTTGTGAGAATGAACCACCAGACACATAGTGTACTGCCGCTGAGGAGTGATTCGCCAACTAGTGCTGTGCTACTTTGTTCATTCGCGCTGTGGCCTGCTTCGTTCGTTCACGCTTCATTTAACAAAAAAACTAAAGTATAACATCTCTGCAAAGCTTGTAGCTGATATTCAAACACAGGACGTAGGACTTTCTCACATTTTTCTCACATTACAACCAAAGACATGAGGGAAACTGACCGGCGTTACTGGCATTTTACATAATAGACCAACGCAAAGTAGGATGTTGCTTTGATCAACTGAGATACATAGTTTTCTATATGTACAAAACAATATGAAAAGTGTGAACTGAAGAAAGAATCCCTAAAGCCTGATGCTAACATCCCCGGATTTATCTTGGGGAAGGTGATTCCTGAGTTTATATATAAACTATATTCTCACGTATCTAATTTAGACAAGAGCTTCTCTCTTCCACGTGATTTCTTTGCCCCCTGTTTGGCTTGTGGTAAACTAGAAATATAATGTACATTTTTGACACTGTTCCATAAAAGCCAGATTTGTAACATAGGTTTTGCTCCCACTCTTGAATAGTTGTCCTGTAGACTGTTTTTCTCACCTGAGCTGTGGATCTATTCTGCTCCTTCAGAGTTACCAGCATATTTGCATATTCCTTAATTAATGCACTCCTTGCCCAGTCTTAGTTTAGTTTTCGCTAAATATAGTTGTGCCTTTCTCTTTTCACCTTCAGGTAATGGTTTGAAAAGTGCTATGTGACATGTTAAAAGCTTGAGAGATTGTTTACTAAGCTAACCCTGCTTTAAACTTCTCTGCATCCTTCGTCTTGACCTTAATGCTATATTCTTTGGTCTTTATGATGTTGTTTGTTCACTAATGTTCTCTTAGAGATCTTTGAAGTATTCATATAACAACTAAATTTATACTGACATTACACATAGGCAGAGTTAATTCAATAACTAGGTTTGTATTGAAAAACAACAGCTTCTGCTGGATTTTAATTAGGGGTGCCAGAGTAAAGGAGAGCATAACCAAATGCACTACTTTTTCTATTAAATAAAAAATTACATCAAATACAATGAAATATGTGGCTGTAAACAGACAAACGTTAAAAAGGGGTATGGACAGTTTTGCAAGTACTCCAAAAAGTCACTGATGTGTGGAATACAACGTTGTTGTTTTTTTGCTAACTGTGGTTTACTTCACCCTTCAGTGCCCAGAGTTTTGCAGCTGGCTTCGGGGACAAACACAGCTGCAAACTGTCTTTAGATGCATCAACTGATACACATGTTCCCACTGTCAGTCCTCCCCTAAACCCCTCATCAGCTTGACCCAGTTTCACCCACACTCTTCCCTTTTGCTCTGAACAGTGAACATTCACCTGGAAGATTGAGCACACATCCTGTGAACGTGCGTTATCATTAGAAACACTGCCCTCGGAGAAATTCTACTGACTTCCAGAAATTTGGCTTATAAATACAATTTCGTGAACGAGCTTTAGAACAAAAGCCATATTCCTTTTTTATGAATCCCTACCACCGTATCTGTTGTTGTCTTTTATAAAGGATTTAAACACATAGCCAAAATAGTCTTCTTCACCTCATGATGTTACTTTTTTTTAGACCATCAGATTTGATTTCTGTGTTGTCTACCACCAATGTTAATGTGTGTCTGTTTTCTTCTCTTGGCTCTGCCCGAAAGATTGCTCAGTGCAGCCATTTCTAACCTGTCAGCATCATTACCACTTTTACCCCACACCCATTCATCTGCCTGTAAAATAAGTAGCAGGTTTATGAGGCTGCGGTAAAACAATCCACCCTCCACTTTCTGAAGCCAAGCACAGAGAGACAGCCAGTTCTCCTTGTTAGACTCTGCTGACACAGCTTTTGTGCCTGTGTCAGATGGCCAACTGGCCATCACCCTAAAGAAACTAAAGTCTTGTGCACACACACACACACAAAACACACACACACACATCTTTGACTATCTTTCTCCCCTTGTTTGCAGCGGGCAGTCAGCAGCATTCACACTCACTTGATGCTGATGATGAATGGGAAACTGGTGCAGGTCACACTGGCAACATGAAAAACTGGTACAGATGTAGAAAACAGGGCTGCATCACATTACTTATATTATTTCACAATCACAATCATATTTATACAACCTCCAGTTCATAGTCTGGATTGTTGTATATAATACCTATATAATACTTGTCCGTTACTGTGTTTCAATCCATTATCTTAACAATACCCTTTTAAGTTCGTGTGAGGATGACGTGAATGTAGCCTGACATCACATCCGACAACTTTTTCGAAATTCTTCCAAAGCCTCTTTCACAAATGTAGCCACAAAGATGAGCCCCTCTAGGGACTGTCTCTGGCCCTTCATAAATACCTGATTAAATGGGTCATGTACTGCACATAAATGAGCTTTCAAAAGTCAAGTCAGTGGTGATTTGAAGTGTAAATTGTGTATCAAACATCTTCCTTTCTGAAGGGTAAAACATGCTGTTGGTGTACATTGCCATATCAGTTTGATTCTGGTTGCCAAGAATCACTACATCTGAAGGAACTTCCCTTGGCTGGAGAGATCTGCTCTGCAATGATTAGGAATGTGTTGACACAGAATGGGAGGGGGTGGGGGCTGTAATAAGAGATAAGAACAAAGAAGGTAGCACTGGTACAATTCACAGTTACCAAACGGTGAACCTTTATAATCCCCTATGGCTTAGTCTAAAAAATTACATTGTCCAGCAGAATCAGATGTACCATGGTGTTTATGACCTGAAACCAGATTTATTGTATTTGAAACCCTGAATGCATTTAGACAACCAAAGGACTGTTACATAGAGATCTGCCAAGAAATGATTGGTAATAAGGGGAATGCCTAGCACTTACTTGCCCAGGTGAAGGAGTTGAGTTAGAGGGCACACCTCTTTGGTTTCTCCGTCTCAACTGCACTTTTTGAAAGCACAAACAGGCCTTAGCAAATCGACTTAAGTGCTATGACTAATAGTGTGATCCAAAAAGATGGTGCATGGTTGCGTGTTTATGGTGAAACCATGGTATGAAAGGGGCTTCAGAAAGTTCTGCTGCCCACATTCAGCAAATGTGTGTTGGACATAAAAATGTAACTAATGTCAAAATTAGTATCACCAAGAACAATGAACATACAGCCATCCAAAACAGAGGTACTTGGTAATAAACCCATAGCCTATTGTCTGTAAGGAGAAGTACTCCAGATACCATTTTCTAAAATACTTTTATCAGAATCAGCTTTATTTGCCAGCTATGTGTACTCATACGAGGAATTTGACACTGTATTGTACAACACTCACAATGTGCTTGCTTATACAATAGTACAGTAACAATTATGCAGATACGACCACACTATAAACAAAGCGGACGGATTGAGATACAATCATCCAGATGTCTCCTGGGCTGCAGTTGTTGGTATAGAGGGATAGGAACAGTGAGGGGAGCACACACCCCTGGGTGGTACCTGTGCTAATAGTCCAGGTGCTGGATGTGAAGTCTGTAGCCTAACCTGCTGACTCCTGTTAGTCAGGAAGTTTGTGATCCACTGACAGGTGGAGGGTGGCCCAGTGAGCTGGGTTAGTTTGGTGCTGAAGATGTCCGGGATGATGGTGTTAAACAGAGAGCTGAAATGCACAGACAGGATCCTCTCATTTGTCCTTGGAGTATTGAGGTGTAGTCCCAAGTTGACTGCATTATCCACTGACCTGTTAGCCCTATAGGCAAACTGCAGCAGGTCCAACAAGGCTCCTGTAAGGGTCAGGTGGGGCCAACATCAGTTTTTCAAAGAACTTTGTTGCTATAGATGTCAGCTTAGCAGGTCCATTGTATAAACACCTAAATGGTTCAAAGACATATAGGCAAAGATTCAATCAAATTTCAATCTAAAGGCATTTTCAGACCTTTATATGAGGTCTATAAGTATTTTAGGCAATTGGCAAGAACTAGAAAGGAAGGGTGAATGAGTTAGGTTTGAGCTTAGGACATCTTCATTTTTACACAGCATCTTTACCATATGAGCTTCTCAATCTCACACCACACAGTACGCAGATACTGTATAAGTCCAGGACTCACCATGTGCCCCAGTCGCTGTTTTATTGTAAGCTTTATGGCAAGTACTTAAAAAATACATTTAAAAATGTCTAAAAGGTTCATAGACAACCATGTTAGATTTGGCACATAGTTGGTAATTTATTGGAGAGATATTCCATAAGCACTGAATCATCTCTTCGACTCTGTCAACTTGGTCACAGAATTGCTGCTGGTGTACAAGGGTGCAGTGGTTCTATTAAAAGATTATGAGTGTTGCACAACAGTTAATTTTAATCTTATAAAATTCGAACTGAATTCTGTGTCTGATGATTTTTACAAAGGGTCTTGTTGTCAGTGCACAGTTGTACAGCTCAAATGATGCTTTTGCTCTTTCTTTATCTGCCACTATACCACACATTTGTAACTATGTTGTCATTTTTTCTTGACTTTAAAGCATTAACAAGGACCACAAAAAGCAGTTTTTATTTGCACATTGACATTATTAATGTATTATCACAAATGAAAAAGGCTGCATGAGTTTCAGACTTTTTTTGAAGACCCGATGATTTTTTTTGTTCTACGGTTAAGTTTAGACCACTTTAGACCAGGCACCTTCGCTTGGTCTGAACCTAGACAAAGATTTAGGTCTAGATCAGAGCTGCATGTAGACTTAACTATTATTGCTGTCTTAATGAGCTCTACATGAACCCTCAGAGTAGAAGTCAGGTCTGTTGCTCAGACGGTCTGCAGATCTTTCTTTTGTTTGATGTATCCTGCACAGACACAATCACGCTGATTCTGTTTGGCCACTACGTAAGAAGCAGATCTACTCTTGTGGTTCAACTCAGACCTCTGACTGAGAATACGATTTACAACTGCTTAAGACAGAATAAATCATAGAGGAGGTGTAAGACCCGGCTCTCTTTGCACGCCTTGGATCCACACTCAGAGAAGTTGACCTCCATCTGTTCCTCGTTTCTTTTTTTGCTGCCCTTCTATTAATGTCACTCTGACGCACACTGCCAACATTTGACAAGTTCATTGGGATGACAGGCTAGTCAACATGTATGCCCACATGACATTTGCACCGTGTCATCTTGTTGTCGTGCCCTTACTAATGACCGCACACGCACACATGAATGCAGGCCTGGAATCACCGAGGTATTTGGCTATGTCAGTCTGATGTGCAGAGCAGGTCGTCGGCTCACCAGGCAAGATAACATCAAACAGACAGGCCTCTTCATGGAGGTCTGGCCTCTTTCTCCTGCAGACAAATACACACTTTGGTTTGCAGGTAATTAGAAACTGGAGGCCTTCCATCAGACACAAGCTCACCCTCTTGACTCAACAAATATTGATAAAGCATCTGTCTGCACGGATTGGGATTCCAGCAGCAACCATGCAGAAATAAGTGTCTCCATCAAGATGTTGTTTGTCTAATTAGATTTTTTTTGTGCACAGAGTTTTGAATATGTGTCAACCCCGCTGCGCGTGCTGAAAGCCCATCGGGTACAGCGTTTCTGTGCACCCCGACATTATTCGTACAAGAAACGGTGCGTGTGCAACCCAAACACACAGAGTTCAAGACAAAGGCAGCCAAGAATTTGGGTGAAGTCAAGCGAGGTGCATAAGTGTCAGTCAGAGGTGATCTTCCTGTCTGTCTCTTCCTGTTCATTGTGTGTGTGTGTGTGTGTGTGTGTGTGTGTGTGTGTGTGTGTGTGTGTGTGTGTGTGTGTGTGTGTGTGTGTGTGTGTGTGTGTGTGTGTGAGTCTGGCTGGTTTGTTTGGAACTCAGCCTGGAGTCTATCCAGGCCATCACTCACACTTTACCCAGGGAGAGGGCGTCGGACAGGTTTTATTAAAACTCTGTCAGAGGGTGTGTGTTCTTGTGCGTATGTGCAGTTTGGTGTATATGTGCATGCATTTGCCCCAGGCTCAGAAGAGATATCATCTCTCCCTTGACATGTTCTTTCATCTTGCCTTTCTCCTTCTTGACAGACACTATTTTGGTTGCCAGTCATATTTTTTTCTTTTACTCAGGCCTTTCTGCAAGGCTGACTTAATCTTTTGTAATGTGCGCTGCAGCACCTCAGTTGCATTATGTGTAATGGCGGTTAAGTTGTACAACAGCAGTAAAATTAATACAAGTGAATCAGAACTTTGGGATTTAAATGAAATAGTTCAAAATTTTCACCATTCTACACCAATTTATCACATTGTAAGTTTTGACTGTCTTCAGAGTACTGGTTATGTGTTCATGTCAAATTTGATAGTGCTTCCATATTTCACTCAAACCTAAACTAGTGCAGTGCCTTCCAAAAGTATTGACACTGTTTCAACTTTTTCCACGTTACAGCTTCAGCTTCAATACATTTTACTGATGTGTTATATGATTGACCAACACGGAGCAACACATATTGGTAAAACAAAAAGAAAAAGATGCATGGTTTTAAATTTTTTAGAAAAAAAAAAGTTTTCTGAAAAGTACAGCGGGCATTTTATTTATTAAATAAGTAAATAGTTTTGCAGATCTAACGTTTGCTACATTTACAGTTGCTGGTCTTTTAGGCTATGACTTTCAGATTTCCACATTTAGAGATTTTTTTTTTTAAAAGAACAAAATAAATAAAAGTTTCAGGGAGAGGCGGGTCATTGCTGGGCTGCTGGTTGCTGTGCTTGTAGTTTGTGATGGTTGTGATGCTTCTCCATATGTCGCGTGGATTGTTGTTGCTGAAATGGGCCTCGATGCGCTGCCTTTACCTTTGCTGGCCTTCTGGATGCCTTTAAATACGCTTCCAGCCCTGCTGTAGGCCAATCTGTCTCCGGGAAGGGTTATGCATCCTGGGCCTTCAGTAGGGACCGCACCGAGCTGTCCACCCATGGTTTCTGGTTAGGAAACACTCTGATTGTCTTTGTGGGTAGGACAGCATTAGTGGAGAAGTGAATGTAAGAAAGAACAGATGATATGTAGCTTTCTATGTTAGTGTCCTCTTTAAACACTTCCCAGTGTGTGTTTTCAAAACAGTCCTGAAGAGCGGAGCAGGCCTCTCCCGTCCAAAGCTGAAGTGTTTTTATCAATCTTAGGTATGGTTCTGCAGATCACTGGCTTGTAGGCAGGTATTAGCTCCACCATTATGTGGACTGAAGTGAGGAACTGCGACAGGTTTATACTCTTTTGGGATATTGTAATAAACTTGATTCAATATATTATTGTCTCTGGGTTATTGTTCATTTAGTCGGTAACAAAGCAACAGAATTCTTCCAGAGCTAGCTTAGAGTTGGCTTTTGGCTGGATGTATGCTGCAATGATGATAACAGAGCTGAGCTCTGTAAAAAGTGTAAATGGTCTGCACTTAACTGGAAAGTATTCCAGATCAAGGGAGCAGAAGGTTCCGACCATCTTTGCCGGTGTGCACCAGGTGTTATGAATGTAAATTGTCAGGCCTCCACCCTTCCTTCTTTCTGCAGCAGCTGTGTGATCTGCTCTGAACGGCGTGCAATCCTCCTGCTACACCACGGCATGGGGGACATCGCTGTCTAACCACGTCTCTGTGAAAAAAGTTGTACAGCGGTCCATCTTACGTGTGGCAATTCTTAACAGGATCTCGTCGAGTTTGTTGGCGAAGGATCTTACATTGGGCAGAACGAGGCTCGGTAGCATTGGTCTGTGTGGGTTAGCTTTTAGCCAAATGCGTAGGCCTCATCGCCTTCCCCGTTGTTTCCTCTTGTGTTTATGTCGGGAGCTGGCTCTCCAACACAGGGAGAGTGGAGGTTCTGTTGTTCGGTGCAGATTAGGATGAATACAGTCTAGGTTTGGCAGTCAGTACGATCCATGTACTCCAGGGTTGAATCGCAATTACAACAGTTCTTCACCACTATATTGGACTAGAGCTTGAAGTGGTGATAACGTGAACAAAAACACAAATGCAAGCAAAATTAGCTCGAGAGCCTTGGCATCAGAAAAATCCTGCTCCGCCATCCTCAACAACTCAGACCAGCTTCCCTTTCCCTACTGAAGAAAAGTATCCCAGAGTATGACCCTACCACCTTCCTGTTTCAAGGTGTGAATGACTTAATTGAAGTGCAGTGTTAATTTCCCACCATGTTAGGCATTTTGCCTTAAGGCCTGAAAGTTCATCTTTGGTATTATATGACTAGCACGCCGACATGGCATGTGGCATACAACAAATGGGATGTACGAGATTCTTCCAGCTATGGTTTTCTTTTCGCCACTTTTCTACTGTGAAATCAGCCAACCGGAAAATAACGTAAGATCACACTCTAAGGCTGATCTAGTTGAAGTCACCCCACTCAAGTCACTGTGTTCTCACAGCAGGGGGGGGACTATATAAAGCCCCCTGGACACGCTGCAATTGGTCTCTTTTCGCCCACTACTTTAAGCAGCATAGGGGAGCCTCTCATCTTCCTCTGAGGACGATCAAAGTGGAGTTCGGACATCCACGAGCATTTGCGGCATCTGCTTTCTGTGACACCAACATTGGAACTTAAACAGTTGACTGACATGGAAGTGGCCTGCTTGTAACTTTCCCTCAGCTTTTGCAGGAGAGAAGCTGATCTGAAAATTGCCCCTTCAAGCTGTGCAGGGAGCCTAAGGAAACAGCCACCCTAGGAAGGCCATGCAGAGATCCCCACCCTCCACAGGCCAAACACAGACCACTGGAGGCTCGTGTTAAGCTCGCCTTGGCCTGGTTTCCAAAACGACAGCTGAGCCAACCACTTCCTAACATCCAGCTTTACCTTGGAGTGATTTACTTCAACCAGAGGCCCTGTCGCCACAACCAGACAAAGGCAGGTTTGGCAGAGAATAAGCAGGAAAAGCTTAGAATAGTTCACTCTTAATGTGTTTTAAGATTTGACCCAAGGTAAACAGACCTGGAGCTTACAGGCTAAGCTACCTGTTAGCAACCTTTGAAACAAAGCTTTGCTGATATGTTTGAGTAAGTTTTACGGTTATAACAAACTTTATTTTAGGGTTAGGATGGGATATTAATGTTTGTGCTGTCCAGTCCGCTCATTATGACCAAATACAGCTTAAAAGTCTTTTTGAATTAGCACTGAAATTCTGCTAGCATAGCGCTAATAGCATTAGCTATTAGCATTAGCATTCTAATCAAAAATATCTGTTCATCTTAATTGTGAAAAGTTATCCCTCGAGTCCTGATGTCAATAGTCTGTCGATTTTAACAAAAATACGCCACACAGTGCTGAGGTATCTGTCTGTTCATCTTAAATCAGCAGCTTAGGGTAGCAGGTTGACCGTCCGAAAGATGGCGGCCGTAATTTCTGCGCTGCCAATGCGGGGTCTATTCTTATATAATGTCTATGTCCGCTATAGTACCCTCTAGCTTCCCAAGTTACCAATTCAAGTCTAATTATTTCCTGGAAATATAATTACATTAACAAAATCAAGTGTCCTGAGGGTTATTGATTTTTACTGAGCAAATCATTCTTTGAAATGTTATTCCCTCAAATAATGTTTTGCCTGACTTAGATTTGCATCGTGAATGGGTTGAACATATACCAAATGTTCTAAATTAGTCATGCAAACATGATCTCATTCCACATTCTTTAACATGAACTTGGGTTCTCTAAATTGAATCTGCAGTGAACCAGGCTTCACTAAATCATTCTGATGATGGTTTTCTACTATTTTATTTGTCCTTTTTGTTTCTTTTATGTACATAGTTCCATAGTTTCTTTTTTATGTTAATTTTGCTTAGTTTTAGTTAAGCTTCACTAACCTATTAGAGAAGATTTGTTGATTGAAATATAGTGTTAATTCAGATAAACAGTATTCTATAGAGGTGGTTTTTTTTGGATGTTCATTTATTTCTGTTAATAAATTCTTGAACTTAAGGAGAAGTTGTCACTCCTTTATTCTAAATGTGTATAGAGTTTGCTGTTAAAAGAACACCTGTGCTTGAATCATTCCTTTCAAATATTGCCCTGATATCAGCTGTTGGGCTGATATTCACCAGACAATACCTAACAAACCAGGGGTTCTTTATAAAACATTACATAACTTAAAACTGTGCCTAATGGCTCAATACCTCCATTATATCACTCACAAGTTGACTCCACTAATTTGGTGATATCTGTAAAGAGTTGTTTCAGTAGATTACATTTAGGGACATCATAGGCAAAGAGGCTGAACCCAAATGGACAGCAGTACTCTAAACCTTTTCTAAAATCAAAAAAGCCCAAAAAAAGCACAGCAACAGAAAGTACCAAGAAAGGACGTTAGGCAACAGTTTTAACTGAAGTCAGGATGAACTTAATGAAGATGCACATGATGGGAATTACACGCAGCTGCTGTAAAAGGTGTCACAGATGTTCTTTTTCTATAACTGAATATCTGTTCATTGTCACATGTAGAGAAGTCTCACATACACAGCAAGCAGGCGCAGTAATTAGAAAGCTGAGACAAGGCTTCCCCTGTGAGACGGGCTTTCTGCCTCCACTCCCGTCCTCCCTCCTGAGCCGCTCGCGCCCATCAACAGGCTGTAAGTTTTTAATCACGCTGAAATGATTTATTTAAATGTCAGCCAACGTGTCACCCCACTTCCTTTCATTTTTCAACATGTTTGTGTTCTTTGCTGGATGATAAATTTATCTTCAGACAGCCCCAATATGACTAATTAACTTTGAAATATCAGAACCAGATGTCGAGTTGAAGGAAGTTCTTCACGGGGAGCCAAGAGAACTGACTCACCTCCTACCTTCCTCCTTCACTCACAGCCCGCTTTCTCTTTCTCCACTCCTAACCCTCTGCTGCCCTCAAATATTTTCCCCTTTAATCCTCACATCCTCTTCACTGGTAGAGCCCATCTCATCGAGGACCGACACGTTGGACCAGGTCATAAATCTGACAGCAGGAAGTTAACCTGCACATGCCCTGTGTTTACCTCCTCCTCCATTACCCCTCTGTGACACTCAGCACCTCCACCTAATTTATTTCCCTCCCTCCTCTCACGACCAACTGGCTCCCTTTTCTCACTCCACCTCCAAATATTCAGGTTTAGTGAGGTATTGAGCCTGAGCCCAGAAAGTGTAACCAGACTCCAACTTGGTGAGTTATTGCTCAAAGACGCTTAGAAAAGGGGGGGGGAGAAAAAAATCCCTTTGCGACTCTTTAACTTATTCCTGTCTCTTTTGCAGCTATTTTCAGACAAATGTACTTTTTTATGATTTATGTCAATCTTTATTTCCGCCTAATGTCAGAAATGTTTGGATCAAAAGAATTAAGTGGGATATAAATTCTGCCTTTCTGTGTTCTGGCTCGCACATTCATAATGTTTGGAGTTGAAACGGTGGTGAAAAATCTCCTGTCCCCGCAGAGCTGCCTGGAAAAACAGCAAAGGGCCCCTGCAGGAACATTGCCGCGCTGACACTTTGACAGTTTGCCATGAGTGACGTCTGATCTGTACAAATTTCAGGACTAATAAATCTACCTGTCAGAGCTTGGGACTTGAAAGGGCCGCAGCCCTGCGGCACAGCTTTAACACAACTTGTGCTGATGAAATTCTGTAGGCTGGAGAATTATAGCTGTCAGAAAAACGCCCACATCAAACCTGAAGCCTTGGCGTTCCTTCTTTTTTCCCCCTCAGCTCTCTCAACACTCACATATTGCTCATTCACCTCCTCCCCGGCTGCCGCTCCCCTCCACCACATCTCTCTTTTCCTGCCTCCTCTCCTTCTATGCTGCTTGAAAAATGAAACAGGCGTCCCTTCATTCTGTGGTGACCATCATTACATCACTTTGACACCCAGCAGCACAACACACACTTTATCATTGATTTTTTTTCCATCCATTGCTCTGTTAATAGAAAAAGTTTGCTTCCACAGAATAAGTTACAAAGAATGACAGATGAGGCTCTTTGGATTTTCTGCTGTGGTGGAGGACATTAAGATGAAACAGTCTCATTGGTGGGATTCAGTCAAAAGAGCACTGGGGTCAACAGCTACAGTGCCTTACAAAATTATTTAAACCTCTTGAACTTTTTCACTTCACAGCTACAAACTTCAATGTATTTTGTCAGGATTGTATGTGATAGACCAAAACAAAGTAGGGCACAAATCTGAAAGGGAAAGAAAAGGCTTTCTGATTTCTTTAAGCAATTAAAATCTGAAATATGTGACCTAAATGTGTATTTAGTCCTGCAATTGCAGCTGGAAGACTTTGTGGGACCTCTCCACAGGCTTTGCACATGTAGAGACTAAAATGTTGGGAAAGGCTCAGTCAGTTCTCAAATCTTACCCCAAATTCTCATTTGGATCTACGTCTGGACTTTGACTAGGTCATTCTAATACATAAATATTTGTTTATTTCAAGTATTCCATTGTAGCTCTGACTGTATCTTCAGGGTTGTTGTTCTTATATAAGGTGAACCTCTGGCCCAGTCTCAAGTCATTTTGCTTTTTGCAGGGTATGCCTGTATTTAGCTCCATCTGTCACTGGTGACCAGCACCCCTTTCACTGGAGAAGAAAACCATCCCCATTGTACTGTGTGGCCACCATGTTTCACAGTGGGGATGGTGCGTTTTGAGTGATATGAGTGATATGTTGTGCAGCAAGTAGGATTTTCCATGTAGACCTTCGTTTGTTTTCCACGTTTGCTGTGTCTTCTTTATGTTTGTGGGAATTTCAAAGGAAGTTTTAATGTCTTTCCTCAAATAATTACATTTTCTTTTTTTTTTTAGTGGAACTAGTGACCTTTATTTGACAGTAAGCTAACAGGAAAAGAGGTGGAGGGAGAGGGGTAAGACATGGGGCAAAGGTCCAAAAGCCAGGATTTGAACCCTGGACGGCCATGTCGAGGACTGAAGCCTCCAAACATGGGTCGCATGCTCCTCCCGCAAGCCACGGCAGCACCCCATAATGACCTTTTCCAGCCACTTTTTCACAAAAGCCAGATTTCTGGAGTGCACATTTAATACCTGTTCATGGATTCTCTCCAGTCTCTCCAGACTGAATGGCCTAATGGCTTCCCCCAAACTTGTCAATTTAGGTGGAAGGCCATGTCTCAGCAGGGTTGCTCTCTGTCAGTTATCAGATAATGGATAAAAGCTCGAGATATTGTTTTACAATCTTAACTTGACAAAATCTTTCTCTCCTACCTGCCTGCTTTGTTCCGTGGCCCTGCTGATGCTGTTTGCTCACTAGTGCTCTTCAACAAACCAACAAACTCCAGACAGAGCGACTCTTTCTTCTGATTAGGGGACATCTAAAGGCAAATGGTTGACCTAGATTTTGTGATTTTTGAGTAAAGGGTGTTTAATACAAATGCTGACAAAAAAAAATTCAGAGTTTTACATGTAAAATATATATAAAAAACATGAATAATGTTTCTGTTACATCATAACTCTGCCCTACTTTCTGTTGGTATTTCATATAAAATCCCAGTTAGATGCTTTAAGTTCTGTGGTTGTAATATAAAAAAGTCAAAGGGGTGTAAACATTGTTGTAAGGCAGAACAGGTTAAATAACATTCTGATAAAGTTTAGTTCGGTTCAGTTCAGTTAATTCGATCTTGAGCACATCAAATATTTTAATCAAGCATCAGTCAACAGTTCATCAAAGTTCGATTCATTAAATACAATTTTAAATCATACATGTTAGAAAGATCAAAAAGGTATAGGCTGAAGCTATTCAGCTTATAAGTGCCTAAATTCCAATAACTATCGAAGCTCCTGATTTCAGTGTAGCAGATACATACACTATTACAATCATCATTACCTTTATTCCATTTTATTAATATATTCTAGGTATATGCAATACATTCATACACCATTTTTCATTGTCTTATCCCTCCCACTCCCCTCTCCTTGGTTTCTGAGCACCATTAATCAATTTTTCTGTAATTTTCTATTACGTCTTATTTGTACATTTAAAAAAATATATTAATTGTTTTAGAACTTTTAGGTTGATTATCGAGAGAATTGCATAAATTGACACCTCTGGTGGATATACACCTGCTTTTTAAACTTGTTCTCACCTTAGCTTTATAGAAAAATGCGGTACCTCTGAGATTGTAAGTGGACATTCGAGTCAGGAACAACTCTTGGAGACAGTGAGGAAGCATGCAATTTTGTGCTTTGGACCTCACAACTGCTGTGTTTAGGTCCACAAGTTTGTGTAATTCTAAAATATTTAATTTAATAAAGAGTATATTTGTTGGAGCAAAATATTCTACATAGTTGATCACTCTGATAGCTTTCTTTTGTAGGAAAATATGTTGAATGGTTGTTTTATAATATAAATAATATATATAATTATCCCCCCCATATTTCCACATACTAATTTAGGTATTGAAGGATAAGAGAATTATACAAAATATAGGGTGCATGCATTTTGATTTATAAATGTTTTTATTTTACATAATATACCAAAGTGAGGGATATAGCCACTTCTTCTAACAACAAAGGGTGTTTGTGGGTGACATAAGACCAAAGCGGACACAAATCAACTATCCACCACTCCCAGGTTTAACATCCCCTCTCGTTTCCAGTTCCTCCTATTCGCACACCCTCCCCTTTTCTCTGGATTTATTCCTGTTTATCTTTGATTCCGGACTGGTTTGTTCTTCATCTCCTTTCAACCCGAGCCGATGTATCCTGTGGCTTATAAATCATCTGTGAATGTTTAGATAATCAGCTGCTGCTGCAGCTTTTCCTGTAAACCTTTCAAGAGGGGTGGATATTATTTGCATTCTTCAATACACCGTTGTCCGTGTTAAAAGTTCATTGGAGTCTGTGGGATAAATGACGGCTCTGGTTTAATCATTGAAATGTCAGAAGGTGTGCCTTTTGAATGGATTTGGGACCCTCTTGATGCAGCTTGATCATTCCCTGACAGTCTCAGAAGTTTCCTGCTTTATCATTAAAATGCTTCACTCTGCTCCATGAGCCAGTGACAGCCTTTGTTAAAAAAAAAAGGTTTCCACAGCTGTCAATACAGCAATGTGGGAAAACTAATGATATTCCTTTATCATTTTGTGGGATTTCTATGGGAAAGCAGCTGATTAATTGATTCCCACCAGAAGTTTGTGCAGTTTGTTGGTGTGGAGTGTACAGAGGTGTGTTAACAATATGTGTAGGTGGATACGCCTCAGGAATAACCTTAAAGAAGCAATCTTTGCTTCTCATAAACATGGGAAAGGCTATGTGAAGCCAGTTTAAAGTATGTTCTGGTGAGAAAGAACAGTCAAAAAAGGAAAATATCAAGGACAAGGGCAATATTTCCTGGAGTGAACGTCACTGCAAAATCACTCTACGTACAAAATCTAATGATCAGAAACATTGCCAAAAAGCATGCAGTGACAGTGAACAGCCATTTGCAGAAATCCTTCATACTTAGCCTCCATCTAATCAAAAGCACCATATTCCAGCTGTCAGCTGTGTGGTGGTGGAGGGGGTCATGATTAGAGATTGTTTTACAGCTCAGGACCTGGACAACTTTCGCCCATTCAGTTTACCATGAACTCTGAATTGTAGGGTATGTTAATGCCAAATGAACAGCTGAAGCTTGTACAAAACTGGGTCATACAAACAGGACAGTGAGCCTGAGGAGGAAAATGACAAAAATCATGGTTTTGTAATCACCCGGTCAAAGCTCAGCCCTAGCCATGATTAAAATGTTTCATGCGACGTTAAGGAAATGCACACAAACTTCAATGAACTGAGGCAATATTGGAGAGAACAGCTGCCAAAAGAGACGGATAAAGTCAAACAAAAAACTACTTAATGTTACAGCTGCCAAAGGTGGTTCTACAAGCTGAAAAATGCGTAGTTTTCCAATTTTGAAAACTCTCGGTTTCCCATACCTTTAGCGTTCTCCCTACCCCCACAAGTGTTGGCAGAGAAGCACATTAAAATAAATCCAAACTTAATTCAATTCATTTCAATTAAATTTTATCTATATTGGGCCAATTCATGAAACATGTCATCTCAAGGCACATTCCAAAGTCAAAATTCAATCAGATTATACAGAAATCCTATCTAAGGAACACCAGCAGATTGCATCAAGTCCCGACAAGCAGCATTCACTCCTGAAGAAGCGTAGAGCCACAAGGAGAGTCGTCTGCATTGTCCATGGCTTTGCAGGAATCCTGAGCAAGCATGAAGCGACAGTGGAAAGAAAAACTCCCCATTAACGGGAAGGAAAACCTCCAGCAGAACCGGGCTCAGTATGAACGGTCATCTGCCTCGACCGACTGGGGTTACAGAAGACAGAGCAGAGACACAACAAGAGAGACAAAAAAGCACAGAAGCACACATTGATCTAGTAATCTGTTCTACATTAGATGGTAGTAGTGGGTGATCTGTCTTTCCTGGATGATGTCACAGTTAACAGAACGCCAGACCAGGTGTACCTTCTATGAAGAAAAAAGAGAGAGAGCAAAAAGTTAAAAGCTGAAATGACGACAAGCAATGCAAAACTGGAGAACAGTAGAACTCAGTAGAGTGAGAGAAATAGGCCCTGATGTCCTCCAGTAGCCTAAGCCTATATCAGCATAACTACAGAGGTAGCTCAGGGTAACATGAGCCACTCTAACTATAAGCTTTGTCAAACAGGAAAGTTTTAAGATTAGTCTTAAAAGTAGACAGGGTGTCTGACTCGTGGGCCAAAACTGGGTGTTGGTTCCACAGGAGAGGAGCCTGATAGCTAAAGGATCTGCCTCCCATTCTACTTTTAGAGACTCATAAAATAAGCTAACCCTTTAGCTCTTGTGATAACCACTTCATGCATGCCATTCATGAGTCACTCCTACTGCAGTGTCATTTTAAATGCTTGAAACACAAATCAGACTCCTCTGTGTGATCTAAACTCACTTTGATCTCACCTGGGCCGCTCCTCATCAGTCTCGTCTCATGAAAGGGCGACAACAGAAATATCTTTGTTCATTTGCCCCATGCTGAAACAGCAGCAGTTATACACACACACAGCCAGCGCAGCGATCTGCCAATCCAAGTGCTTGTCAATCACTCCCGTCCTCTGTGGGAAGCCGGCCCTGACTGACGGCCCGTGTGATCTCTCCCAAGGGCAGGCAGGAAGGCAACAAAAGGCCCGGCTACAGCAATTGGCAAGACAAAGGCTTCCCGCCAAAGCGGCACTGTCACTCATGCCGTTCCAGAGCAAAGAATCAACATAAAACATGCCACACCAGTTAACCAAAGGGAAAGTATGCTTGTCGGCTAACTAATCACAGGGCCAGCTGCAGGTCACATCCCCTGGCGACTAGCTGAGAGGTGACCTGTTTAAACTAACACATCACAGCTCTCTGGATACACCTTCTCCCCCCCCCCCTGCATTGACCCCTTTCTGACCTGCTGGACCTTGGCTCATATGGTCTGAGAACATAAACGGCCCCTGCTTTCTGTCGGCTCAATCCTTCCTCCATCCTTCACACACCTGCTTCTCATTCCTCACATTCGCCTTTCCATCCAGAGATCCCATCTGTGTGTAGAAGAAGAAGATGGTGAATGTTTAGCTGGGAGTACAATAGATGGGTCCACATAAAGATCACTACAGCTGAGAGTGGAACAAATGACCCTGCAAAGTCAGTTTAGGAATACTTTTGAGTTTTTGGAAGCAGAGCAAGGCAGGTAATCCACTCTGAAAAGGTCAAAGAGGGTATCTTCTTCTCCTGAAGATGTTTTGCGGCAGCGTGTGGGTGAGCGTGTCTCCTGGTGACCTGGGCGTGACCTCCCTCTCTGTCTTCTCTCAATCACCCCTGTCTCCTCAGACACCTTTCCTCCCCCCTTGTCCTTTCTCTCTGTTGCAACAGGAGAGCAATGTGAGTGTGTATATGTGTGTGCGTGGAGTGGGGATGGGTGGGCTGTCTCCCCCGAACCCCCCTCCCCTTCCCCCCCCCCACACACACACACAAGAAGGATGCTGTGTCTGGCTGCTTGGCTCTTCATGGGGCAGTCATTAGTCATCAGACATATCAAAGGACAACGACAGGAAGTGAAAGGAGCCTGACAAGGAGGAGTTCATCTGGCTGGCAGGCCATCGCTCATCCTCAGCTGACAGGAAGGCCTCCCTGCATTTCAATGCAGCTTTTTGCTCTAAGTCACATTTTAGCCTTTTTTGGGACAGGTTAAAGGGGCAGAATTTCGGTTCTGTTAAAAGGTTACAAGCAATTGGCATCTTATACACAGATAATATCTTATATAGTTTTTGCCTACAGCACATAACTCTTTCAGCCCTCTGATTAAGCTCTTGTGTGCTGTGGCTCTTCCATTATTCTATCATATCTGTGCCAAAAGGAATATAAGTCCATTCAGAAATACTCATGGACTAGTATGACATAGCCTTAAGTAAAAATACCATACTTTCACTGTATCATACCTTAATTCATTTATACAGTTGGGTGTACAGCTGGAAATTATTTTGAGATTTTAACTTAAGTTCCTAATATTTTTTAATTTGTCACTTGGGTAGTGAGTCTGCAGTTGGCTACCCACCTACCATAGCCTGCCAAATCAGAGCAACTGATGTTATTTTAAAAAAGCCACATTTCCTTTTCTTACATAAGTGTATGATGTTTGATTTAGCCAACTGACTGGCTGCACACAGTAAACCTTTTAGCACTTTGGCATAGTCTGCTATGTTCCACTGTCCCCTCAATCTGCTCAAAACCTCTATGATGCAAATGTCCTCATCACTGCTAGCCCACTTGTGTCCTCTGGGGGGTTGCTACGCATGCCAGATCTGACTGTGGCCCAGACGCAACGTAAAACTTAAAAAAAATAAAAAATCTGCCCAAACTCAACCTCTTTTGAACTCATGTTAGAAGCGTAGACATTTTACACACATAATAAAGAACACACCTTTAGCTCACAACTGCACTAAATAAAAAAGGTGAAAATCTTGCACATATAGTCTCCCCTGAAAGTTTGGGCAACAATCTAACCTACACACAAAGTTCACCTTCATCATCATCATTATTATCATAGCAACCGCAAAATAGTTATCACCTGAAAACAAGCATTGACTATCAAAGTAAATTTAAAATTAATTTCTCTGTCTCTCACATCGTATAGATTAGTCCAACTATTTCTGTTTTACACACAGCCATGAAACATGTTTAGGTTGATGACAGTTGACATTTATCAATGCCATTTCATAGTGATTAACTAATGAATGGTGATCATTGATGATGTCAGGTTCAACTGATTTTAGACATTGTAAAGTAAAAAACATTTATGAAAAAGTTGAAGTTGTGTAGTTTTGTTTGAAACAATGGCAATAGATTTTGCAGTGTTTCCCCAACCATTGTCCAAGGAAGGGGGGCACCAAGGTTAGGTGTATGACACAATATTTCTCCCCAAAGCAAAGTTTGGCTTGCACAGAGCAATCCAGTCACTGTGACTTCATCTCGTGAAGTTTAATGCCATGATTATGGAGGTGATTCCCTTAGGATTGAGATCCTGTATCTGTGTTTGGGTCTCTTATTTTAAAGTAAAAAAGGAAGTCATTTTTGATTTGAGTTGACAGAGTCAGCTAACAAGGGCTTTTCATGAAGCTGGTTGACAACAATTGCTTGCATAAGCATTTAAGAAGCGTTTTTAAATTGTTTGCATGGCAGCATTTTGGGTAGTCAGTAGAAAAAAATGGAGTGTAAGACTGTGAGATTACTGTGACTTGCTGTTGGCCAATAGCGAAGCAAAAGTTGACAAGTGAATCACAGCTTCCTATAAACCTTTTCCAAGTCTTGTGTAAAAAGTTTTTACAGTTTTTTCAAAATCAATGCCAGTATTTTGTCTCGTCTTGTTGTTGTGATTCCAGCGCTCTGTCTCATCAGCTGGATGTTTTGTTACACCACCACTTATCTTTCCAACTTCATCCAAAAGCATTGAACCCGCTATCGGTTAAATGATAATTAATGTTATTAAAGCTGCTGGTTGAACTAAAACAAAATCTTTCACAGGTAGTGCATGAAGTACCAATCCTTCATTCTAAAAGCTGGAACCAAACTGGCCATGCTAGCTTTATGATATGCAAGGGCAAGCAAAAGAGCTGACGGCCCATTTACCTCCACCGTCATCCTTTTACCTCGTTCTTCCTGTCACCACCCACCCTGGTCTGTGCGCAGGGTGACCCTTTCCTTTTTTTTCTGTGTGACTGAGCGCCTCTCCTGCTGCACAGGAGGCATCAATTACAGGCCCCAGCCGTCCCCGTGTCACTGCTCTGTAATTAATGGGCTCTCCCGGCGCTGCACCATGGGGCCTGGCCTCGCCGTGAACTCCACAGGAATTCAGACGCAAACACACACATGCATGCGAGAGAAAGCACACGTGCGGGTTTTGGAGCTGCTGTGTTTAATGTTGGATACTGGCTCACACCTGTTCACAGGAGGCTCATCTGTGCCTTAAGACATCCTGGAAAAGTCCGTCCAGACATAAATTAAAGAGTTAACATATTAACAGTGGCGTGCAGGTGCTTTGTTGAGGCATACCTCTGTGTAGTGCTGCACACACACACACACACACACACACACACACACACACACACACACACACACACACACACACACACACACACACACACACACACACACACATACACAGAGGCCCAGCCCCCCTGCTTACTGCCCCTTCATTTGTCAATCAGCTAGACAAACAGAAGCACAAGGTTCCCCCAGGTCACGGGGTCATGGGATCCTTTGCTACTCCTTATCTCAACTCCATATCTCGCCACACACTCTTGACCGGCCCACCTCCCCACAACCCCCCTTGCTCCGAGTCCAACTATCCAACAGGATCCTGTCACACGTTAAGATTGAAAATATTCGACAGCACAGTTGTTGATTTCCATCCAACAGTAAGAGGAGAACAAGTTTCAGGTGTTATATGAGCCGAGCATCGAAAAGATCGATATCATGCATGGACAAAAGAGGACAGTGACCAGTCCATAGCAGAGGTCGGACTGCACCATTTTCTCCAAGAATTTTAAAGGACAAGAATGTTTCTTGATATTTTTCTTTGGGAAAGAGAGAGCAAAATTACTGAGCCGAGATTTTCTGTACCGGGCGGCTGACAATCACCCACCGTGAACCCAGCCTAAATGCTTTAAAGCTGTTCCATCATTTTTCTTGATTGTGTGCTGATTCATCAGGTTCTCTTTCGCTATTTCAGCCTTTGTAGTTGCTTGAAAAGAAGCGGTCTACCGACCATGTGCAACTCAGTAATTTAAAGTATTTTTTCTACATTATGCTCATATCTATGCTAAGGAAACACAGTTATATGACTCCAGTCACTCAGAGTTATTTTGCTTTGAGGGCTGCTAATTTGTCATATTTTTAGTGAGCGATGACTGACCCAGATGGTGTTCAGAACCAAAAATGAATGGAAAAAGCATTAATAAAAAAATGTTCAGGCGATAACATGCAGTCAAATGAAACATTCAGGTTGACTTCAACATTTTGCCACTGTTTATCTCCAAAGTTCAGAAAAATTCTTAAAGATATTGCCAGGTTTGTACGTGAACTGGTTGGTACAAATCCATGCAGCTCACGAATGAGGCACCTTCTCCAAATCGCCCCACTGTGCCACCTCCAATATGGCATTGACCTGGGATTTACTGCTCAACGAGGCGCCTGGTTCAGGCTTCTGTTTCAGTCGAGTGAGTCAGCAACGTCTAGCGGAGACGCAAAAAGAAAGAGGTTGAGTAACCCTGCGGATCTGGTTGGTTTTCGACCACTCTGAGCTGTCACTTTGCTGCGAGGCCTTGCAGGATGAGAAGAAAATGATACTCAACGAATTAAGCAAATGTTTATGAAAAATACAAATGTATGAAATGGTGTGTTTAGGTGTATGAAGTGGAAATAGGAAGAAATAAAATGGCAGCACACAGGTAGGAGAAGAGGGTGTTCTTTGGTTAAGGGGCAGATGGGCCTGCAGCCGATTGTTTCTGCCCCAGACATGCTTGAGATATTTCCTTGAGTTCTCTCCCTCGCTTTCAGTTCCTGCTTTCACTTTTCTTGTTCTTTCTTTCTGTTCCTTCCTGTTTCCTTCCCCCCCCATCTCTCGCTCCCTCAAACATCACGCCTGCTGCTGACACCGAGCGTGACCCTGCCTTTATTGTTGCAGTGGGGCGGAGGCGCAAATACGGGGCAGGAGCTGTCACCCCGGTGATTAAAGAGCGCATGTTTTCAGTCAGACCACTCAGAGGGGAGCAATCCCAAAGAGGGTAAAAATGGAAGGGTGAAGGATAAAAGAGCTGTTTGCATCTTTCTCATCTGAGGAATGAAAGCATTTCTGGAAGGTTAAAAGACCTCAGAAGTGACGACTCTGGTGCTGCTGGTGGTGGTCTTCTCATTGAAATGAAGATGCCTTACCTATTATTCTGTAGATCACTAGATCTCAGACTTTTTATGACAAGTATAGCCACAATAAATAACATTTAGTTTTCAAATTGTACCATCTTGAGAGACTACTTAAATGCAACATGGTCAGGTTGAAGCTCGTGTCGTTCCTAGAACCATGTTCCTAACAGGTTCTAGATCTGGTTGGTAGAGCAAACTTCCTTTAAAATGCTGAGTGCCAATGTCCTAATATGATATGCTTGTGTGTAATTTTAGCCATATAAAGTGTGAGTAAATGTGTAGGTGTGTATTAGAATATTAGAGAGTTGTATGTTCCTCTTTTGAGAAGTGACAACCTATAAAATAACAAATTTTACACGCGTCCCCGTGTGTTTTAGGAGCTGTAAACCTACTGGAAAAATTTCAATTAGTGCTGAGTTATATCCCCCTCATTGGCAGCCTGGAGATGTTTCAGAAGCTTTCCTCTAAACCTGTCACATTAAGGGATGTTAATAGGCAAAGAAAATAAAAGTATTGTCATCTAGGTCCCATAAAAACTAATTCAGACCACCGTGAGCGCATTGGCAAGGCCAGAAAAATGCAGCTGTAAGACAATTTGTCCTTGATGGCTCAGAATGAGGCAAATAAAAAGCTGGTTGTTGAGTTATGGCACCAGGTTGGAAAAAGAGCAACAGATTAGTATTTTGACCATTAGCCCTCACACTAAAAAATATTATTTTTATTGATGTGAACAGGAATTGGTTTCTTCTACAACACTCGCGAGGATAAAAAAAAAAAATAGGGCCATGAAAGCACCAGAGAAGGACAGAAATAAATAAATAGTCCTGCTGCCTCCATGTTTCATTTAACAGTCACCTCCAAGAGCTGTGGGCCTCTGTGTTAGGCGTCCAAACTAAACACATGGAAGTTTGCTTAGCCATAAATTAACAGCTTGACAGTAAAAGTGTTCAAACTAATTTGTCAAACCTCCTCTGTTTTGTTTTCCATCCTTTAAATTCATTGCAGCAGTTTTTTATTTCTTTCCAAAAGTCTTCCAGAAATGGGGTTCACTGTACCTTGCAGTATTCAGGAAAGATAACTCCTGGAACTAAACGCCCTCGGCTGTAAATCATCGGCGCTAAAACCAAAATCCATCAGTTTTCTCCAGTATAGAAATAGGCCTGAATTAATTGCCGCCCTGGCACAATTCATCTCCGTGGGTTGCCGTCAAGGGACAGGGCTCAGCTCTGAAAACGCTTCAGGCATCAGATCAACATACAGAGCTCATCAACAACTAGTATTTTTGTTAATTCAGCAGTCATGTTTTGCTAAAGTGGAATAATTACTGTTGACAGGTTTTTGCCAAACATGCCTGCGTAGAATAAACACGGTGATGCCTTGGCTCGAAGCATGAAACAAACAAATGTCTTGAAGGTGGAGGCAACGTTGCTGCATGATGGCTGTTCAGCAGAATACCCATAATGCACTGTTACTCTCCTGCAACTGAAGAATCCATTTCTTTACATTTTTTCACACAGACATATCAATGTCCTTTTGAGGATTTTTTTTTAGAGAACGACTTCGACTAAGCAAAGAATAGTAAGGATTTTTTTATTTACATTAAAGCCAGTGACACACTAAGCAATGTTTTGCCGGATTTTGCATTCAATTATCTGTTGAGAAAAGTCTGTAACAGTTGTGGTCAGCAAGCTGGGTGAATCAGCACTAAAATGTATTAGTATAAGAGGGGGTGAAGTCTGCAAGTGTGTGAGGGAACCCAACCCGATCTGAACAGTGAATTGGTACTATATAAATAAAATTGAATTGAACTGTTTTGAATCCTGCAATAATTACAGTTTTTTTATCCAGGAACTAAGAAATGTACAGGTATTTATGGAGACATTAACAGGGTGTTTCAAGGATTTAACTAGAACATCTCTGGACCTCTTTAATATAAAAGGAGTCTGTTGAAGTAGTTAGTAGTTAGTAGTTTTATTAATTAAACTTTTATATATCAAACGATGAGTGTTAGATTTTGAACACATAGATTTTTTTCAGAGCTAAATTTTACTTCTTCGTGAGTTTTCAGAGATTTAAATTCTCTTGGCCTAGATTTTATTTGTTTATTCCAGTAGTGCTGCAATGGCTGCTGTAATGGAATTACAGGACTCCTCTACTTCATCTAGACCCAAATGTTCCCAGTTTATGTTATCGAGTTCCCTTTCAAATTCCACTATTTTTGATCTATTTGCATCCAAAATATTGTCTCCAAGTTGCCATATTTGGGTCATGGTGGTAACACCCTGTGATGGACTGGCAACCTGTCCACTGTGTACCAATGACCGCTGGGGATATAGATAATGGGTGGATCGTAGTAACACTTTGACCTAAAAGCTCAATTCATAAAACCTGCAACACGAAGATATTGGAGGTTTGTGTCTTTTGAGACAAATAAATGTTCAGTTTGGGTAAGTTTTGGCTTCTAATGGGAATGTTTTGTGACTCCAGTGTCACCAGCACCTCCACAAACTGATGTTGCACATGTAAAAGTAAAGGGTGTCATTTTTTAGGTTGTGAAGGACTCAATATCAGAGATTGGTTGAGGGGAATAGAGTACCAGGCAGTAACAGGCATGGAAATGGACAGTCAAAACGGATAATGAGACAGTATCCCAGAAGCCAGCAATGAACCACGATAACTGATGGGCATATACTGAGGGACAAGTGGAGAGTGACGTAGAATGAAGGTGAGTTAATCAGGAGATAATGTAAAGCAGCTTGTTGGGCAGAAGGAGCTCCGGAAGATTGAGTAAGGAAGACTCAGTAACATGAGTGGAATTGAACTGATTTACACAGAGACTTCTGTGTACTTCAGTTCTCACACTGAACTGAGAGAAGTAAATCCAAATAGATGAACAGAACTAAAGGATAAAGGAAGAAACTAAACACAAGGAGCAAAACAAATAAAGCATCACCTCGAGAAAATAAACAACAGGAAAATGATGAAAACAGAGACATTACAGAAACGGAATAACCCAAACACCCAAGGATCATGCCAAAGAGAAGCTTGTTTTCATGCAAACAAATAAACCCAAAAGCCCCTAAAACAATGATTGTTCTGTCTGTATAAAAGGTGGAATATGGCATGATGCCTGAAAAAACAGATGCTTTAAAACTGTGAGTTTTTAGCTGCCTCCAAAACCAAGGAAGTAGTTACCCTGCTGCACAGGCACAGTTTGACATTGATCACCTGTTTTTCAGTCTTTTGATCAAAGAAGCAGGTCTCACTGCGCAAAAGGAACATGAAGTGATGATGGCCAGAACAGACAGAAATCACCTTAACAGAAACCTGCCTGACAACATGATGCGGGCTACAAGATTTTAAAACGCAATGATGGGAGAATCTTATAATGGACCGTCTGTATTTGTTGTGTACTGCAAAAATCTAGCCTTTCTGGAAGAATGGCAAGAATAAATTCATTGTTAACAGGAAACACAACAAGGTATTTTTCCATCAAATGTGTTGTGGTCAGATGAGACAAAAACTGAACTTTATGGTATTCAAGAAAACCATTATGTTTGGGGGAGGGGGGCTGCTGAATATTCCTGTGAACTGCATGGCAGTCTCATGCTATGGGGATTGTTTCTTGTAATGATAATAATCCGTTTTATTTATATTGATATAGAACTTTATAATGTAAAGTACTACAAAAGTGCTACAGTGAAAAAGACTTTTAATTAAAACAGAAACCATGAAAATACAGATAAAAATATACCAGTGAAAGTATTGAGTGCACTAAAAGCAAAGAAAAAAAAACCTTTAAGATATGATCATTAAAAACATTGGGCAAAAAGAAATGTTTCAGACTTGAAAGGTTCTCAAGGCTGTTAAAGTATGTCACAGTCTGTGGAGCCCTCAGATGTGGAGGCAGATCGTTCCACAGCCGAGGGGCAGCACAGGAAAAGGCCCGGTCTCTTTTTAGCAGCAGCATGCAAGCTGGTCAGAGCTGATGGGAGGATGGATGGCGCTAAATGCAAAGCAATCAGGAAAGGAAAACCTGCTAATTTGTATAACATGCATAATTTGTTTTTTCACATCATAATTGTGTGTGTGTGTTTGTTTTTTGTGTTATGCAGACCTGCATAACTTCAGCCCTCAGGCCAAACTCTCACCATGGCACTTGTTTAAACCTTTTTTACTCTGAAACCTCTCATCCAGTGCCTGACACATGCCAGCTCCTGCCTCTCATCGTCACATAAAAGTCAATTTTCACCACCCTACCCCCCTTTGTGTGTGTGTGTGTGTGTATGTGTGCGTGTGTGGTCTGCATGGCTCTGAATGTGCGAGTGAGTGTGTATGCCGTAGCCAGAGAACAAGACAGGCACATGAGCATGAAATCCAGCAAACCTCCTCTAATTCCTGCTGTAATTTATGGCTCTCAGATACATGTCATGCTTAGTCTAAACAAACGGTCCTTTGTCACTGACAGCAGCCTTTGATCACAATGAATCGGATTCACTGTCTAGCTGCCACCCCGGATCTGGCCTGCATCGCTTCTGCTGCGGCAGGGATTTCTCTTCACACACACGCACACACGACCCGAATCTCGAATGTGTTGTACTGCACCTTACCGGATACACAATCTTCCTAAAGTCAAAAGCTTTAGTTGCCATTTCACTTTATTCTGAACTTTTGACCTCTACCAACACATCCAGCCAGCCCCTCCACCGGACACCCGTTTCGCAGACCCCGCTGGGTGACCGACAGCTGTGGGGGGATTTTTGAGCCCTGGGAGGAGAATGGCAGGAGGCAAAGCTCTGGGATCAACCAACAGCAAATGATACAGAAGGTTACAAAAGCGGATGTGACCCCCTCCGGTCAAACCACCAAGGTCTTTGCCAGGCAGTATTCTCACCTGTAGACGTTCTTGCGGGAGATCATTCTCTGAAGACCCCACCAATCAACAAGCTATGCTTTGGTTTGGTGGGCTTTTAAACGAGAGGTGTGGTGGGACTCCTTTTAAGCTGTCAGCCACTGGGACATGCAAATGTGTGCACTAGTGGTGTAGGGTGATTTAGCACGTCGCTATAGGCCTATGGGATTGACAGTAACTCTGGCTGACTTGGGCGTACAGGGAGGGTGGGGGGTGGGGGGGGGGGGGCGAAGACTGGCGGCACTTGTGTAACAGAGACACACAGGCAGGTACTGTTCTCCTGCTGAGCTCGAAACAAACCGCTGTTGACATCCCTGTCACCAACGCTCATTTCCAGCGCTCAATGAGATTAGACTCAACTGGCGGCGGTAGAGACAGAGGCATCAAATTAAGCGAAAGCGGCTGACAGCGAGCATGTTCGGTGCGCCGGCTTTCTGCAGGCTGTTTTCTTCCGCTTTGCTTTGCATGAAATGTTATCTCTCAGCCTGCATTCCGAGGAGGAGGGATCAAAGATTAAACTCGGGGCAGATTTGAAGAGCCGTTTGAAGAGGGAGTGCACCAAAAGGGGGAAAAAAAAAAGTGTGGGTTCAAAACAGCTGAACTTTAAGGTAGAGTTACAAGACAGATTTCGTCATTCAGTTTCAACTTCTGCAGACTTTGTTGTAGTGACACGGGCATAACTCATGGCTCTGTCTCGGTCTCTCTGTTGCACACGTGCGGATATCAAATCCCCGCGCTCTCATTCGCGCACTTGTACACCGAGAAATCTCATCCCTCACACGCACGCAAGCAAACACACCCGCCTACCCAGCTAAGCACTCACTCGTAGGCATTCTTGACATAGTGAAGTTGTCAGAGAAATGGAGAGGAAATGACACAGGGCATATTTTCCCAAATCTCCCCTGTTGGCATGCTCTGCTCTGGCACGGGGCCTGTCAGCAGCCTGTCTCTTCAGTTTAGCCATCAGACACAGCCGCAGTGCCAAACACACTGGGACGTGCCCGTCCTAAGACAGGAGGGAATTTCAGCTGCAAGACGAAGGTGTGTGGATATGTGAGGGTGTAGGTTTGGGAAAGAGATGTTGAAGAGGAGGCATGAGAAGAGGAAAGTACAAGAAGAGGTTTGGGCTAACTTTACCCTGTGCTCCCAGCCATCCTCTCAAAAATAGAAATGTCAAATGCCAGGTCTGCATCCCTTTCACCAAATCTGTAACCCGAACCGTTGGGCTCAGGGCGTTGCATGTCACCTCAACTTTGCTAAAGTGACTTGATGAGGTGGCGAATGGCCAACGCAGGCAGCCTGTGCGTTTGCCTGGTTCACAAGAGCTCCGCTTTGGTCCTGATGGATGCCTCCTGCAGCCCCCTGCTTTGCTGCTACTGCTTTCCTAAACACACTCACAGTCCCCAGCTGTGAAACCCATCCAGCTCTTGCAAACAGACACATCACTGTTCCGGCTGTTCCGGCCTGAAGCCGGGTCCTGTCACACAGGATGCCTAATTATCTTAAAGAGGAGAAAGACAGCAACAGAACAAATGCTGGAACCATGAGTCCTAACACACTGTATTTCTGTCAGAGGACACCAGTGCAAGTATTGGTAGCTATTCGCATCTGCTCCACATTCTACAGTGCTGTGGTTGAGAGCGTCTCTGTAGAGCATACTCCAGCAGCAATATGGCGGAAAAGGGGGCCCTGCAGAGGATAGTGAGGGAGGCTGCTCAGAACTGCTGCGGGAAAATGGCTCTTGAATGTTGTCAGAGACAATCTCTCTATAAACTGTTGGAACTGTTGCCGAAAAGCCCCCCCCCCCCCCAACATTAAAAGTAGAACCGAAAAAACTGAAAAGGTTCAAAAATGAACTTGGCAGTGGAGCTTCAGCAACTGACCACCATCCATATTGATGTCCCGATGCTGTGGGGAATGTCTGATATAAACCTGGAATAGGAGTAGTGGAAACTGCTGCCTGCCTCCACATGAAATGTGCTGCCACTTCCCCACCTGCACATTGCAAGTCAGCAGGCAAATGAAAGCTACTTTTCTCTTGCATTTAAAAAAAGGCAAAACTGGGACGCTTCTGAAAGAAACTGGCATGATTTAAAAACAAAGCAATGCCTTCCATTACTCCCTTAAGGTAACTACATGTGGCAAGCTGCAAGCAGCATGTCACTTAGGCAGCTTAATGTTTGGTTTTCTGTTTTTAATCAAAGCTAATTGGAACTAATACATGTTTTACATCTTTTTCTGAAAACCATGATACGATGAAACTGTTGTGTTTGTACTTGTGCTTGTAATACCTGCCCATGACTGCATCTGTAGTGTTTCATGCTAATATTTTTGTCCAACAGGATGAGCCTTTCGAACGCTAAACTGGTGACATCCGTGCTGAAGAAAAAACAGCCGAAGGAGAACAGAGAGGTCAGCCCACTGCCATGGAAGTCTCACGGGAAAGACCAGAGGCCAAAGCCACCTTTCACCACAGTCCTCACTGCAGCAGGGACAGCGGCAGGACTACAAACAAGGGCATGTATCTACTTTTGCCTGCGTGCAATTGTGTTTGTTTACATCGCTCTGTCGGTTTCTGCCAGGGGACTTTTGATTATCGTGTCCTGAGGGAGTCATCTCCCTGGGGAGTGTGGATGATTAGCCTGCGGTTATAGCCTGTCACCAGTTCCCACATGTCACCGCGTACACGCACACGCACAAACATCACACACATATTGCGCACGTTGGCAGGGAGAGATACGGTTAACGTGTACTCCCCGGGCAGTGTGAGGTCACTCGGTTCTCTATTTCAAAGGAAACAGGGTCGCCGCTGAGCCAGCCGAGGCCCCCGTGGAAGCAACCAGTCATGTGTGATTTTCCAGTTCAGTGCTCCGTGATGAGCAGGTCTGGCCATAGCTCAGCCCCCAGGGCTCAGCCCACAGAGAGACTGGCAGCCTTGGAGCTTGTCCACCCTTCTGTTCCAGCCCTGTCTTATCATTGAGAACGAAAGCCCATCATGGAACCGCTGACCGGGGCTCCAGTCATCATTCTCCTCCGGTACCTCAGCCCTGCCATGGCCTCAGCCCAGCTAAATTATGCTTACCCGCACCATTATTAGACTCATTATAGACCCATTTGAGTGGATTTCAGCCTGTCACAGCTGCTCAACTATGTCTTCAGCCTGACTTGATTTCCTCTGACAGGCTTTTCTTAGACTAAAAGGCTGAGGAGGAGGGTCACGGGGATGTGAGTCTGGAAAAAGAAAACACATAAAAATGCATCTTGAGGGAAGAAAGCAATTAATTCTGGGGCTTGTGTAAAACATTAGTTTCTTTTTGTCATGGCGCATGTTTTAGGCATGGCTCTATATTTTAAAAAAAAACATTTTTGTTTTTATTTGCAAGCAAACATATTGGCAAGAAACTTGGCAAATTAAGTCAGCTTTCCTGCTTGTTGACAGATTTTTAAACACGGTTGAGAAATGACCCTCATTTCTGGAAATTCGCAGCCTCTCACTTTAACTGTGCTTGGCAAAGCGAGACAGGCTCACTTGGATGTCCAATCCCCTGTCAACTGCTAGATCCCTCGTCTGTTCATTTCACAAGTTGTATTCCTGCTCAGTCCTTCTCTGCATCTTTCATTCTGTCGTCAAGAACATGAGAGGGAATTCCTCTGGAGGAAGGGAAATGTGATTGGTAAAGGTTCAGAGACATGTGTACCAGTTCCCCCTTCTTTGCTAAATGTGAACGGAGCCAGAATCTCTCAATCTGCAACGGCTCATTTGGAAATACAGCCTTGAGCTCATGTTCCTTCTTCCCATTGCCAAATACAATAATTCTTTTTCATTTCTCCAACCCACTTTTCAAATGATGGGATTTTTCACTTGCAGCTCTGGTCTCTTGAAGTATTTTATTGAATTTCCTGCTGGACTCCGCTCAAAAGTCCATTTGCATTTAGTTTAAGTTCGGATCCCACTGCTGTTTCACTCTCCTGTCACCAAAAGAGCTTTGCAACATAGTCGAGGACCAAAAACCATTCCAACATTGCCAAAGTTACTTTCTGAGGTACATCGACTGCAGTCATTGCTCCATCTGGATCTCTCATTACGTTCCCTGATATTTCTTAGCATTTCACCTCCCCGCTCTGTCAAGGAGAGCTGCGGGTGATGTCATTGTTATGTCACTGCTCATCTCCATCACGCATTGATTGACAAGAGGAACCCTGGCCAGCTTTGCTTCTGATAATGGCTGATCTAATCCATACAGCTATGTACATTCTCCCACTCAGCCCCTCTGTTCTTGGCAGAGACGCATTTTAAACCCAGAGAGCCTCTCCTTCCAGACCCCCTCCATTACATGTGTTTGCAATTCCCCTCCAGGGGGTTATGATTCAACAGCGGCATTATCTCAATTCGTCTCAAAGCGTGAGCCATCGCAAGAGAAATCTAAAGTGGGAGACTAGAAGGCCCTCTCTGTACACCCCCCCCCCCTTTTCCTTTCTTCGAGCAAAGAGCCTGAGTGTGTTTGGCGGAGTTGGACGGGAGGCTCACTCTTCGGGATGTGGGAGTTTAAGAACAGAGTGCCACGCTGGCCTAATCACATTACGGGTGCTATATTATGTGTCAAGCTGTCACTTTCGATTTTAGCCACCCCACTGCAGTGACGGGCCCTTGCTTTCTTCGCATTACTGCTTTGATTGGGGCTTGATAGTGACGAGGCTGGATCCGGGTGAACGCGGAAAGCAGGGAAAGCGTCGTTCCACTGCAGGAGGAGCAGCGATCATATGCTTACGATTAGTACCGGTCAGGGTGAGGATGAAGGGTATCTGTGTGTCTCTCGGGAAGGGGTGGGGGTGGGTGCTCCTTCATACTCACCTCTTCACTCTTGAATCACATGTTCAGTCTTATTCTTGTCTCCCGTTTGAACCGCTGTCATGTGTCTCATCATCTAATCTGCCCACAGCGCTTGATGTGTGGACCATGTAGAAATGCGTAGAAATGAGTAGAGCGTGGATTTGTGCAGGGAACTCTGTGAGCAGTTTCCACTGAAGAGACACAGCCTGACAAGAGGGACGGAGAGGGTAGGGAGGGTTATGGGATAAGGGGGGGTGGTGGTGGGGCGTGAGTTCAGTCAAAGTCAATTGTCCACCAATTGAGTGGAATGGCTCAGAGGAATCGGCAGAAGTCAAGTCTTTTGTGTGCAGGTGGCTGAAGCATTTGAGCAATTGAGTCAAAACCCGCCCTGTTTTTCTACTCCATAGACTCTATTTGGACAGATAGTCCAATTCAGCTTCCCCTGAGCAATCACTATCCACCCTTTGTCTTCTTCTGCCTGCCTGCCTGCCTGCGTTTATCTGCTCTGTCTCTTGCTCTATCTCCCCATCTGTCTCTGTCCAATAGATCATCGGCATGCTAATAAAGCCCAGCGGCCTGTCAACTCCGAGGACTTCAAGCACTCTGAAACAAAGCCACACTATCATACCAAAGAAGACGGCACAAAAAAAAAGAGGTGGTATGCAGTAGAGAAGGTGGTTGGTGAGAGTGACACCCAGCTGTGTACGGTATAGGTCGTTTCTGGTGCTGTTTGATCTCAATCTGCTCTAAAAATACCAGGTATTCTCTGCACTCTAGAGGCTTGTTTGAAAGCAGTTAGAAGTGTTTGAGGTTATATACACTGATCAAACATAACATAATGACCAGACCAGGTTAGTGGAAAAGTCTTGCTAGCCTTCTGTCATGGTACTTGTTAGCACAGCATGTGAATTTTTTGTTTATATGTTGAAAAGCATGAAAAACGGCTGCGTATAAAGATTTAACCAACTACATTTGGTTAAATCTTTAATGTTGGGAGATGTTAGGTCATCAACACTGATGTTATTTTTACACGTATTGCAGGCCCTGTGTTGCCTTTCATGGAAAGAGTTTTTCATGAATGCTCTCTTTTCAACTCTAATCCAACTCTTTTAGTTGGGAAGGGTATGCCTAAAGCCCTTGCCAGTTACGAAACTGAAACCTTTTCTAGTTGTGGTACCATTTTGGTACAAGAAACTGTTCTGTAGATAGTTTATTTGTAAAATAAATCCAACAGATGGTTAAGAATTAGATACATTATTTTATTTAAGTTACAAAAGGACAGAACAAATAGCCCAGGCAGATCAAGGTGTGGACTCCAGTAGACCTCTTGAATGTGTGCTGTGGTATCTGGCACCAAGATGTTAGCGGCACATCATTAAGTTTATGGGCAGGACCTCCAAGGACCTGACTTGTTTGTCTCGTCAAACCTTTTTCAGCCATTTTGTTTTGCAGCAGAGTGCATTATCCCATTTTATAATTCCTCCTAATGAAATAGCAGGCAGAGTGCAGGAGGGACCTGTCTTTTCTTCTGCTGTACTAAGAGGAGAAACACGGTATAGGGCGCTTGTGGCTCAGTGTGAATAGTAGCTGTCTCACCGTTAGAAAGTGGAGGGTTAGATTCCAGCTTCAATCTGGTACAGGTCAACATGCTCCTGGAAAAGGCACTTAAACCCAAGTTGATAAATGATTGATGTATTAGTGTGTGATTTTGTGAATGTTGTGTAAGCAGCCAAAGTATAATATAAATTAAAATAACCCATAGTTAACGTGAGAATTTTAACAGCCCTTATATTTTAAATATTAGTTTCAAAAGTTATCAAACCGGGAGTCTCATCTGATAAGGAATGTAATGAGGCTGCGGGTTTAGTTTGGTCCCAGTTTTTGCCTGTTTATTTTAGTTAAGGCGGTAAGTTGTTGTCATTTTGTTTATTTAAATTAATTAGGTCAGTTTGATTAATATTGCAGATAGTTTCCCTTTTTTTGTTGGTTTGAAGCGCACCCTAAAGTTACACCCAGCTCCTTCTCTCTATGTAACAACCTTAAACAAATAATACATTGTAATAAACTTCTAAATGTTTCAACTTTATGTTGTGACCGCTTGGGGTCTGATGAGGATCGATCACTTTCCTGTTTGCCATATGGCCACCCCTCGACAGGTCATTAAATGAATTGGGGGCTTGTTCTGTGTCTTTTTCTCGCTTTGTTTGGTAAGTAAATATTCTAGTTGGCAGTTTTATTATGTCTGTGGAGGAGTAGAAATTGATTTTTCACTTAAACACTTTGTAAAAGCACCTTCATTGGGAATAATAGAAAAATGTAAGAAAGCGGACCTGCTCATTGTGGTTATAATGTTGAAGTATCTTATAGTGCTCCCAAAGCGGAGTTGGAGGAAACCCTCTGTGAAAAACTGGTGGAAAAAGGTGTTTTGTTACAAATGGCTTCAGTGAAGAGGACTAAAGATGCCACAGTGGGAGTGGATGTTGAAATAACACAGGCTGATGTGCCTGGTCCGGCCACAGAGCATGCTCAGGTCTCCCAAGGTATGTCAGCCAAGGATTTGCGCCTCACTCTCTGCATAAAAGGAGTTGAAGACCTGCAACAAGGAGCTGGACATGCAAGCCATGCATCTCCGTATCAAAGTTCTTGCCTCACCTGTAAGTCCACTGAAAAAGGTTAAACTTAACAACCCCTGGGTTTTACAAACAGTTAAGACCTGGACCCTCATCCAAAAACAAAAAAAAAATTATAGTTTCTACAGGACTCCTGCAGGACTACCAGACTTGGGCTGCATCTGAAAAGGCCTCATTGGTAAGGACACTTCAGCCAAAGCAGAAGTGCATCAGCGGTCACCATGATAAGTGCTCTCCAAATAGTGCAGTCAGTAAGAAGGGAGGTAGGAAAAGCATCCTATCATAGCGAGCTCGCGGTGTCCCTTACAGGTGTTAAGTAACTATAAGGAATCCCATAATCCTTTGTGTCAAATGACATTTGCACAGCCCACCTAACATAAATTAACTAGGGCTGGGCAAGTTAACGCGTTAATTTTGCGTTAATTCATTAGACTATTAACGGCGATATTTATTTTATCGCGCATTAACGCATGTTGCTCATGCTTTCAGTCAGTGTCAGTCAGCACGCGCGCTGACTGCAGCGCGCTGTCACGGCAGCTCTCTCCCGCTCCCCCTCCCCTCTCGTACATGGCTCAGCGGCGCCAGCCAATCAGCACGCAGGCTCAGCCTGGCCCGCCCACTCAGCTCTCACACAAACTTAATACACAAACAGCTGAGAGAGACCGCAGCAGCAAAAAAACATGAACAGAGGAAGTAGCACCGTTTGGCTTTATTTTAATACCGTAAATGAAATCAAGCTGTATGTTTTGTAAAAAGCCGGCTCATTTTAGTTGAAACACAACATATTTATCTAAGCACGTGAAAAAACATGAAAACGTCGAGCTCCAGAAACGGAGAGAGGAGACGAAACTTCTCTCATTGCCCCGACAGACCCACAGACGTCTCTGACTGAGGCGTTTCAGTCCTCCAGGGAACATCCAGGTAGATCAGTGGATGGATGGATGGATGGATGGATGGATGGATGGATGGATGGATGGATGGATGGATGGATGGATGGATGGATGGATGGATGGATGGATGGATGGATGTTACTGGAGCCCACACATAACATGTAATTAAGACCTTGAAAGAACCCAGTACATATATTAAAAAGTGTTATTTAAGATAAGATAACATTAGTTAATCCTTTTTTTATCCCACGACGGGGAAATTTATAGGATTAAAGCAACAGGCAGGTGCACACAACACAGACAAAATTACATAAGGATTGAAATATATAAGAGGTGGATTAGCGAAAAAACACTGAACATAACATTATTATTATTATTATTATTATTATTATTTAATTGTAATAATAAAATAAAAAACACAAAACCCAAAAGGTCAACAGTTTCATGATACATCAAGCTTAGGGACTGGCTAATATACAGCAGGTCAAAAAAGGCCATATTTTGGCTGCAGTGCTTGCTGTTCTCTTATGAAGAAAAGATCAACTAGTGCACTAAATTCAATAGATGGGTTGAAAATATCCAGTATAAAATAAGTGCTACAAATGTTACAACACTTTTGTTCATATGGCAGCAGAACATTAAAATAAAAGTGCTCTTTACACTACTTTTGAATTCATTCTTGGAGTTTGTAAATACAATGCGATTAATCGCGATTAATCGCGATTAATCAGGGCGATTAATCGCGATTAAATATTTTAATCGTTGCCCAGCCCTAAAATTAACAAAAACTTTCGGAAGGTTGTAGGCCCAGATTTAAATATAGTCATTCCGTTGTGTAATGACATAGGAGTTAAAGCCTGTCCAAAATCAGCAGAGCAGTCCAAAGCTCCTTTTCTTCCCTTCTTACTGTTGACCCCATGAAAGGTGAAGGAAAAGAAGCTAGGAGCTATAAATAGAATGATGGGATTCCTTCTTGGTATCTGACAACATGAGGTGGCCAAAAAGCAATTCGTGAGCTGGAAAAATTAAGACCAGATAAAAAACAATATACAACCATTTCTACATATCCAGCAAAGCTCAGTAGGAGTCAATATCCACAAAGGAGAAACAAAGTACAGCTGAGAAGCTTCCAAGAATTTGTTAGCCAAGCAAAGTAACTGCAGAAGCACATCGACAACTCCCACAAGGTCATAAAACAACCCTCAACATCTAAAGCACGGCAGGCCAGTCGACTGACAAGACAAATTTACCCTATACAGTTGCATTCTTCTGAAATTATTTGAGTATGCCATTTTTAATAACCATTAATTGCAAAGTATTTTTTCTTATGTGGTAAATTTTCACTTACTGTACAGTCTCTAATGGTTTGTATATCTGCATGCCTCCTTTTGCATATTACTTTGCTGCTGGTACACTTGAATTTCTCCATTGCGGGACTATTATGAATATTTCTATACAACTTTAAAGGAGTCATTTTCTTAGAGGTGTGTCTGGTGTAAGTGTGTCAGCATTTTTGAAAAATAACAACAAACCTACAGTCAACCATGTTGGTGGTAGTGTGACCGTCTGAGTCTGGTTTGCTTCTTCAGGACCTGGATAACTTGCTTTAACTTCTGGACCAGTAAAATATGTTCTCCAGCAGAAAGTCTCGAGGAGAATGGCCTGTACTCAGTATGTGACCCTTAGCTCAACAGCACTGAGGTAGGCAGGACAATGACCCAACACACACCAGGAAGGCCCCCTGTGAATGGTTGAAAAATAGTGCTGCAGCGGCCTAGTCAAAGTCAAGAACAGGCCTTTCATGACAGAACACCCCCCACTCAAAACAATTTCACCATGAAGGATGGGCCAAAGTTTAGACACGGTGGCGTAACAGACTAACTCTTAGTTAGCAGAAAAGCTTGATGGCAGTTGTAGCTGCTACATGGTGCCACAGCAGGTTGGTAGGTTTAGGAGTAATTACTGGTCAAATTTTCCCTCAGTAAATGAAATCCTTTGAAAACTTCTTTTTCTACTTTTTTTTTTTAGTTTTTGTTTCTCCTAGTATGAAATTAAAATTTCTGAAACATTTAAGTGTGATTTAAAACAGAAAAAAAAAACACATTAAGGAGCTGTCGCTGCCCGACAAGAGAATGCAGAACATGACAGTCGTACCCTGGGCATGTAAAAGTGCTTCATCAGAATTGAATTATCCATCAAATCTGCCCCAGATGTCAATTTGCAGTTCACACCCACAACGCTCTAGTATTAATTTTAAAAATAACAAGAGTGGCCATGTTCAGGAAACTCCCGCTGTGAAGTCCAAGTGTGAAATGAGCAGCCGAGGAGAAAGTCCAGACCAGATTCTTTGAACAGTTTCAAGACACCGCACACAAAAACAAACGTTCTTTATTTCCACCGCAGTAGCAAAAATAAGACATCTGGATAGAATGGGTGCCGTTTAATAGGAAATATCTGCATATAAAGCAGAAACGCCAAGCAGTTCTACGCAAATAAAAAAAGCTTCATAATGTTGAGACATATGCAATGACCATAGGAACTATATTGTCACATTTGTGTAGTGGTTGTTGTAGGACCCAAAACGCAGAGAGACAAAAGGCAGGGAGCCGTTATGGGTGAATTTAATGAAAATCCAAAACTCACAAAGCAAAAACAAAACGTAGACCTGGAATGCAAACGAGCAAACGAGCAAGCGATCAGGCAAGATGACATGAAGCAACCATACTAACCAGCAGTAAACGGGACAATGAGAGGAGCTTAAATACTGGGAGGATGAGAGTGGCAGCAATGGCAGGGGTAGATTGGCTAATTGATGGCAGGTGTAGAGGAACTGGAAGAACAGCTGAGGAGAGAGAGCCAGTGGCCACAGGGGGCGAGAGAGAGCAACAGAGGAACAAGAAAGACGATCTAAATGTAACTGAGGATAACTAGATACAGGGAATAAACTAAATACATTGCAGGGACCTGCGGCAAGGCTGATCTGATACATCCCAAAACTAAGAACTGTGTAAACCATGACATATATAGGGGAAAAAAATTAGTGTCAGTTTACAAGCAACTAAACAATGCACATCTTTTGCAGAAATTATATTTTGCTCTGCCAAGACTTAATCTTAGCTAAGTTTTGTCCACCTGTAAGGCACTAATCAGCATTTTGTTCCTGTTGGATACAACAGCAAAGGACAAATAATACAGCACCAGGACCTGATTATCCGAATGCAGTTACAAAAGCCTCCATATAAATGCAAGTAACTTGTCATGCTCCAAATGCTCCATCTGACTTGATTTATTACACCTCATTTACATTCCAGCTTCTCATACAGCTAATGGTCCATAAATTCAGTGCAGATAATGTCAATGGATTAAAGGGAAATCACAGGCAGCATAAATCAATCCTAAAACAGAGGGATCTGTTGTTTTAACAATATGTGCGCCATTAGTTTGCAAACGTATATTTCTATTTCTCTCCTTCTTTCTTGTCCACAACTTTTTTTACTCTTAAAAGATTGGAACTTATTTAATACATTTCAGTGTGATGTTTTCTTTTCTTCGGATTCAGGGTTTATGTTGTGTAAAGTCTGTCAGTTTTAACCAAACGTTGAGTTGCTGACTCAGTTTGGCCTGTTAAAGAATCTAAATAGTGGTCGACACATATCAGGGTGTCAACCACTAGGACATTCAAAGTTTATTTAAAAAGATGCCAAAAAAGCACAGTGTTTTAATTTTTATTTTATCGAATATGTACAAGAATACTTATAGCATGTTACATAATGCGGATACACAATGTGGAAACTTATATATTCACACTCTTTATCCATTTGTTCTTATCTTTTACACAATCTTACACAATCCTCTTTATACACACATGCATGTAATATATAGTATACCCATCATTTCTTATCTATTTTATTACAGTGGCAAAATTATTATTTCTTTGGAATTTAATAAAATGTTTGCAACCTATAAAGTGCCTTTATTAAAATGAATATTCCTTGCACTATTAGTGTTTAATTGTGGAAATGTTATGCATGTGTTGCACAAAAGTGCGTAGGAAAAACTGCTAACGCTAGGATTTTTAATTACTTTTGTGCAACAGTTAGGGAGTTCGACCTGTTGCCAGGGGTTGCTGGTTCGATTACCCGCTCTGACTGTCCCAGTTGTTGTGTCTTTGGACAAGACACTTCACCTGCATTGCCTGCTGGTGGTGGTCAGAGGGTCCGGAGACGCCAATGTATGACAGCCTCGCTTCTGTCAGTCTGCCCCAGGGCAGCTGTGGCTACTAACCTAGCTCACCACCGTCAGGGTGTGAATGTGAGTGTGTGTGAATGACTGTGAGGCGCTTTGGGGTCGTCGGACTAGTTAACGCGCAATACAAGTACAACCCATTTACTATTTACATTTCTCAACTCTTTAGCATTTTGGGCCATTCTTGAGAAGTAGTGATTAGGCACCACGGTGGAGCGTCTGAAGAGCCACGTGTGACAGACCCCTGTCTTAGACTCAGCTACAAGGCTTTTGACATCCATCAAAACAGCCACACCAATAATGCTTAATGACTTAATGAGCTTGAGATAATGTGAGAATTAATGATTTATAACCTTAAGCCTCCCAACATTTTAAAACCGAGTTGAACATGATGTTTAAATACAAGCTAAAAAGTTAGACTTTGCAACAAAGAAAGCAGATCATTTTAGTGTGGTGTTGGAGGCACCCTTCAATCATAAGGCTTTGACATTGCTCTGTGTCGGAGAAGATCAAGCCTCTTAGGCCTTATGGACAGGCATGCACCTCCATATTGTCAGGGTTTTGTTTACTGATGAACTCAGGACACACACACGGGACTAAAAGTTTGAGTCTTTATTGAAGGAAGTATGCTGGGTGGTGAATGATGAAGACCGGAGGTTCAGGACTGCAGAAGGTCAGGGATGAATGTGATGGCAGGAGCTGACGGCCCGGAGACAGAGAGTCCACACTTGCTAGGCGCAGCTCGGCTAGCAGGCCTCAAAGCACTCGGGTTAGCAGTTCATTGGAGACACCAGGGCACAGAGCTGAGCTTCACCAGGGCGGCTAGTCAGGTTAGCAGAACTTGAGAGACACCAGGGCACAGAGCAGAGCCTTTCCAGGATGGCTAGTCCAGTTAGCAGTTCTCTGGAGACACCAGGACACAGAGCAGAACCTCTCCAGGAACAAACAGTCTTTAGAGTGACTGGCAGGACTAACCTTAACAACAAGAGCAAAACAAAGCTTCCAAGGCAAAACGGGAACTGGCATGGAGAGGTGTGGAATGATGACGGCCCAGTGCTGAACTGAAGGCAGAGGGAGGTTTAAATAGAGCACTTCACAGGTGGAACAAGGATCTGGCTAATTGACTGGTAAATGATAACAGGTGTGACTGACTGCTGAGGAGGTGAAGTGAAAAATGACAGAAAATAACTGATGACTGAAAACTAACAATAAATAAAGTCAAACCTAACCCAAAAGAGATGAAAAAATGAAAATAACAGAAAAACAAAGCCAAACCAAAACTCAACCATGACATTACCCCCCCTCAAGGCCGGACTCCGGACGGCCTATCAAACAAAACAAACTACAAAGTGACCGAACCAGGGTGGGTGGAGGGACGGCAGGATGGCGGGCAAGAGTCATAACTAAGCTGATCTAACCTGAGTGGGTGGAGGGAAAGTAGGATGGTGGGCTAAAATCAAACCAAAACTACCCACTAGGGCGAACTAAAAAGGATGTCTAACAGATGCTGGTAGGCAAAACAAAAGGCGTTTAACCGACGTTGACAGGCGAACATCGCCACCAGGCAAAAACGGGCATGACAGGCGAACATCGCCACAAGGAAGAACAGGCGTACGACAACGCCAGAGGGAAGAAACAGGCGTACGACAACGCCAGAGGGAAGAAACAGGCGTACGACAACGCCAGAGGGAAGAAACAGGCGTACGACAACGCCAGAGGGAAGAAACAGGCGTACGACAACGCCAGAGGGAAGAAACAGGCGTACGACAACGCCAGAGGGAAGAAACAGGCGTACGACAACGCCAGAGGGAAGAAACAGGCGTACGACAACGCCAGAGGGAAGAAACAGGCGTACGACAGCGCCAGAGGGAAGAAACAGGCGTACGACAGCGCCAGAGGGAAGGAACGAGCGCACGACAGCGCCAAAGGGAAGGAACGAGCGCACGACAGCGCCAAAGGGAAGGAACGAGCGCACGACAGCGCCAAAGGGAAGGAACGAGCGCACGACAGCGCCAAAGGGAAGGAACGAGCGCACGACAGCGCCAAAGGGAAGGAACGAGCGCACGACAGCGCCAAAGGGAAGGAACGGGCGCACGACAGCGCCAAAGGGAAGGAACGGGCGCACGACAGCGCCAAAGGGAAGGAACGGGCGCACGACAGCGCCAAAGGGAAGGAACGGGCGCACGACAGCGCCAAAGGGAAGGAACGGGCGCACGACAGCGCCAAAGGGAAGGAACGGGCGCACGACAGCGCCAAAGGGAAGGAACGGGCGCACGACAGCGCCAAAGGGAAGGAACGGGCGCACGACAGCGCCAAAGGGAAGGAACGAGCGCACGACAGCGCCAAAGGGAAGGAACGAGCGCACGACAGCGCCAAAGGGAAGGAACGAGCGCACGACAGCGCCAAAGGGAAGGAACGAGCGCACGACAGCGCCAAAGGGAAGGAACGAGCGCACGACAGCGCCAAAGGGAAGGAACGAGCGCACGACAGCGCCAAAGGGAAGGAACGGGCGTACTTAGCGCCAAGGGGAAGGAACGGGCGTACTTAGCGCCAAAGGGAAGGAACGGGCGTACTTAGCGCCAAAGGGAAGGAACGGGCGTACTTAGCGCCAAAGGGAAGGAACGGGCGTACTTAGCGCCAAAGGAAAACCCGCCGGGGCGTGAGGAAAACGCCGGGGCTGGGGAAGAGAACGTCGGGATATGAGGGAAGCAGGAACATCTAAAACGCCTAGGAACAAGAACGGAGGGCGTACTTACACGCCGGGGAACCGAGAACAGAGGGCGTCCCAACACGCCGGGGAACCGAAAACAGAGGGCGTCCTAACACGCCGGGGAACCGAAAACAGAGGGGGTCCTAACACGTCGGGGAACCGAAAACAGAGGGCGTCCTAACACGCCGGGGAACCGAAAACAGAGGGCATCTAAGCACGTCGGGAGCACTAAATCTAAACGCTAGAAATCTAAACACCAAGGAACCAGGAACAAAGGGCATCCTAATACGCCAGGAGACAAAGGGCGTTCTAACACGCCAGAAAAACACGAAATCTACAGGGGTCAGAGGGCGTCCTAACACGCCAGGAAACAAAAATACCAGGAACTAAGGGCGTCTAAATTCCGGAGAATGGAGAGCGTCAAACACGCCAGGGGACTAAGAGCTAGGGGGCCAAAACAAAACTAAGAAGCGCTGGGACCTAAAGAGCGCTGGGAAACTACAGATCTAAACCAAAAACTAGAAAACCAGGCATGAACTAACCTATAGAACAAAACCAGAAGAACTAGGGTAGGGATAACAAAAGAAAAACCGAAGCAAAAAACTAGAAAATCAAAATAACAAAAAAAACTAGGAAAAAGATCAAGACATTCAAGAAAAACTATAAAACTAATGCAAAACCAAAACAAAATACTAAGCAGAACTATGAGACTAAGGCTAAACTAGAAATTAAGGCAAAACAAGAAAACTAGAACATGAATAAGTAAACTAACGAGAAAACCAGAGAACTAAGGCTATAAATGAGGAAACAAAGCAAAGCTTGGAAACTAAGGCAAAACCTAGAATCCTAAAACGGAGCAGGAAAAACAAAAGTAAAACAGAGACTAAGAACTCTAAGAAAACAAGAACCCCAAAATAACTCTAAAACCCCAAAAATCCTAAGTAAATCAAAAACTGAAATTGAGCCCAAAAAAATAACAGAAGGCACTGGCCTTAAGGGCTCAGGCAAGAACGGCTGCTAAGCAAAAAAGAAAAAGTCTTCGTGGAGGTCGTCCTGGACGAGGCAGGCGGCGGAGCAGCATCGCCCGACTAAACCCTCGAGGAGGGCGGCCCCGACGAGGCAAAGTCAAGCGGCCCGGAGACCGCGGTCGGTGGCTCCGGCCGAACAGGAAAGTCAGAGACGGGCGCCGTGGTGGACGGCCCCGACGCGGCAGAGTCGAGCGGCTCGAAGTCCGCAGTCTGCGGCTCCGGCCAAACAGAGAAGTCAGAGGCGGGGCCAAGCTACCGGTCTCGGCGGAAACCGAGGCCAGAGGCGGGTCCTCCTGCACCTCCTCACGAGGCTTGGGCGGAGGCAGATCCTCCTGGACCTCCTCACGAGGCTTGGGCGGAGGCAGGTCCTCCTGGACCTCCTCACGAGGCTTGGGCGGAGGCAGGTCCTCCTGGACCTCCTCACGAGGCTTGGACAGAGGCAAAGCGGCTACCTCGGAAGCCTCGGGCTGAGGCAAAGCGGCTCCCTCGGAGGCCTCGGGCTGAGGCAAAGCGGCTCCCTCGGAGGCCTCGGGCTGAGGCAAAGCGGCTCCCTCGGAGGCCTCGGGCTGAGGCAAAGCGGCTCCCTCGGAGGCCTCGGGCTGAGGCAAAGCGGCTCCCTCGGAGGCCTCGGGCTGAGGCAAAGCGGCTCCCTCGGAGGCCTCGGGCTGAGGCAAAGCGGCTCCCTCGGAGGCCTCGGGCTGAGGCAAAGCGGCTCCCTCGGAGGCCTCGGGCTGAGGCAAAGCGGCTCCCTCGGAGGCCTCGGGCTGAGGCAAAGCGGCTCCCTCGGAGGCCTCGGGCTGAGGCAAAGCGGCTCCCTCGGAGGCCTCGGGCTGAGGCAAAGCGGCTCCCTCGGAGGCCTCGGGCTGAGGAAAAGCGGCTCCCTCGGAGGCCTCGGGCTGAGGCAAAGCGGCTCCCTCGGAGGCCTCGGGCTGAGGCAAAGCGGCTCCCTCGGAGACCTTGGGCTCATCCTCGACGGCCGGTGGATCCATTTTCTTGGCGGCCGGCAGAGCGGAGCCTTCAGTGGTCGGCAGAGCGGAGCTTACTGGTGGAGGCGGAACCCTCTCCTCGGCTACTTCAGGCAGTGACGGGCAACAGGCTTCAGAGAGCGGCGCCGGGCTACAGGCTTCAGAGAGCGGCGCCGGGCTACAGGCTTCAGAGAGCGGCGCCGGGCTACAGGCTTCAGAGAGCGGCGCCGGGCTACAGGCTTCAGAGAGCGGCGCCGGGCTACAGGCTTCAGCGGACGCCGAGGTTGGAGGCGGATCCTCCTCTTTAGCCTTGACGGACCCTCCGCGCCGGTGGTTCTGCTGTCTTCGCCGGGAGGGGACAGATGAGGAATCTGGGGCAATCTCGGGGGTGGCAGCTGGCCAGCAGGGCAGAAGGTCGTCTCGGTCACCGTAGTAGAACTCCCACAGCTGGCTCTCCTTGATGCGTGGGGCTCTGCTAGGTGGAATGATGAGCCTCACTCGAGGGGCCAGCTGCAAGTCATGGAGGTGATGACCGAGACGATGAGAGGCTGAGCGGCTTCTCTCACTGGGCTCCGGGGTAGCTGTAACAACGCCCACGTGAACCACGGGGGAAGTGGAGTCGACCCGGATCGGTGCCGCAGGGTCCCGGGCAGAAGCCATCTTGGCGTACCTCTCCCTCATCTGGCGTTCGCACATCTCCACATATGCGAGGATGTTCGGGTCGTCAACTCCTGCAGGTAAGCCCCGCATGGCGCCTGAGTTCACCCTTTGACTAGGCCGTACTGTCAGGGTTTTGTTTACTGATGAACTCAGGACACACACACGGGACTAAAAGTTTGAGTCTTTATTGAAGGAAGTATGCTGGGTGGTGAATGATGAAGACCGGAGGTTCAGGACTGCAGAAGGTCAGGGATGAATGTGATGGCAGGAGCTGACGGCCCGGAGACAGAGAGTCCACACTTGCTAGGTGCTGCTCGGCTAGCAGGCCTCAAAGCACTCGGGTTAGCAGTTCATTGGAGACACCAGGGCACAGAGCTGAGCTTCACCAGGGCGGCTAGTCAGGTTAGCAGAACTTGAGAGACACCAGGGCACAGAGCAGAGCCTTTCCAGGATGGCTAGTCCAGTTAGCAGTTCTCTGGAGACACCAGGACACAGAGCAGAACCTCTCCAGGAACAAACAGTCTTTAGAGTGACTGGCAGGACTAACCTTAACAACAAGAGCAAAACAAAGCTTCCAAGGCAAAACGGGAACTGGCATGGAGAGGTGTGGAATGATGACGGCCCAGTGCTGAACTGAAGGCAGAGGGAGGTTTAAATAGAGCACTTCACAGGTGGAACAAGGATCTGGCTAATTGACTGGTAAATGATAACAGGTGTGACTGACTGCTGAGGAGGTGAAGTGAAAAATGACAGAAAATAACTGATGACTGAAAACTAACAATAAATAAAGTCAAACCTAACCCAAAAGAGATGAAAAAATGAAAATAACAGAAAAACAAAGCCAAACCAAAACTCAACCATGACACATATGGACTGCATTTAGCTCAGCTGAACAACCGTGTTTCTTTCAGAGATGTACATTTTGCCTCACATGGAGTGCAACTGTGCTGGTTTCTACACAGGTGGACAAACAACTGGAATGAAAGAATACAATGAATGCTCATCAGAAAAGCAACACGGGTTTTTTTCAACCTGCCCCTGACAGGTAAATTATCTACACTTGGAAAACGGCAACTCTCTCCTGACTGGATTACTTAAAAACAAGTGCCGTAGCTTCTTTTTTTTTTTACCTCCTCTGCTCATGATTTGACCTGTCTTTTTCCATAACTGCTGCATGTTTGTTGGCACCCTTAAAATGGTAGTATTATAGTCCCTGCAGCACACAGGGTAGTCACAAAAATCTTGGCTGCACACAGATATCAGCAGTGTTAGCAAATAAAAATGACCAGGAAGAGGTTACAAAAGTCACGTTACACGTGTGTCATGGTTAAGTTAGGGGTTAGGGCTTACATTTGCAGCTAAAGGGGGAAACTATGAAAAAACGCTCACACCAAAATCAACTTAATTCCTCAAAACGATTTGCCATGCGTATAATATAAGCATGCCAAATTTTACATTTGGTATAAAAGGGTCTGACATAGATTTGAATAAAGTACACCCAACAATGCCAATTGCTCGGGTAGGATAAGAAAATTTATTTGATCCATTGCATTTACTGCAAAAAAAGGAGCCAAGATGTGGTCAGTGACTGACTGGTGAAAAACCCTGGGCAAACATAAAGAGAGGCCTTGGGTAGCTGTAGGCCTCTGTGCCGCCATCTTGGATCCATTTATATGTTTTGGTTTGTGTAGTGAAGAGCTTCAGATATTTTAAATGAAAGTTTACCAAGAAAGAATTCAGTTTCAGCTATCCAGAATGTTTACTTAAGAAGAGAAGGATATATTTGTGAATAGAAAAACATGCATAATAAATTGATATGAATAGAAAATATAAGACAAATGACATCGAGATATCTGAAATACGCGTGTATCATAGGACGAATCGACTTATGGCGTTTTTGGTTTAAAGATTGTAAATAACTTATAAATATTCAAATGGCTTGCCATCAACAAGGTGGGGAACTATCATCTTCTTGCTCATTGGACAAATTCAGCCTCTAGAGGGGAAGACTACGACATGCTGCTGTGGTTACACAGATTCCAAACAAGGACTTCAAAGGGTTCAGATCATTTCCTTTCATTGTTTCGTTTTCCTTGCTTGGTTTACTGGATAGTCTGTTTGCTTTCTCACTGTAATCCAACTACACCATGGTTTACTTTCATGTGAACCGAGACCAATGTTTTTTATGCAGACCACAGTACACTCAAGTACACTTGTTTGGTCCGTACCAGAGTGTGCAAGAGCTTCCATGCCTACCTGAATGAAATGGACAATCCAAGGAAGTAAATTGGTCTGTTTAAAGCGGACAAAACAAATAAAGGGCCTTTATACTGTCATTGCCTGGCGTGCTTAGTGAGGTTCATGCATATTACCTTGGGCAGGGCAAACAGCTGGAGTTCTATGCAATAAAACTGTAAGGGTCACAGATATGCATGAAGAGTGCCAGGATTCGTTTAGGGAATAGCTCCGGTTTACTCAGTGTACATTATGAGATTTCAACAAGTAAAAGTAAAAACTTCCACACATAAAGATGTTTTTACCAACCTCTAAAAGCTAAGGTTACTGTGTCCGTATTACCCGTTATAGATCAGCTTTGCCAAGATGCTCCATGCTAAGGCTCCAAATCACAGTTTGTAAAAGTTGCATTTCAACAAAGAATTTGCCTTGAAGAGGCAAATTCTCAAATTTTCAACAAATTGCAATTAGGTCATGGTTGTCTCTGTCACTGTGAATGGTGTTTCTAAATGTCGCTGTTCAGAAAGGGTGGAATTGGATGACTAGGTGGTGACGCCGTACACTCGGCTTGCAAATAATTTAAGTGTTTAGATTTTACTGGCTGTGTCCTCCAGTTTTCAATTACTTTTTCATTGCCCTTTGATGCTTAACAAACCATTAGTTGAGGTTATGTATTGACGGCGGTTCCTTGGCAGCAAGGCCTCAGTAAATCGTCTCCCCCTGAAATGTTTGTGATGTTTGTTATGTAATGCCGGTTGTAATGAAACAGTAATTTCCCTCTGGGATTATTAAAGTATTTCTGATTCTGATTCTGATGGTTTGGGTAAAATTAAAACATCTTTTACGGTTTACAAAAATGTTCCTTGATGGAGGGGCAGATACAGGGTCTCGTCCTCTTAACAAAAAATGCAAACCACAGATTGAGCACACATGCAATATTTTGGAATTCAAGCTGAGAAGGAAAAACATATATCTATATTTGTAATTAATTTGCACACCTAGAGTCTCCTTTTATAACTATTCATTTTTTTTTTTAATTTACCATTGCACGGGGCACTTATTTTAGTTTTAGGTTTGTATATATATTTATTTATATATATATATATATATATATATATATATATATATATATATATATATATATATATATATATATATATATATATATATGTGCAAATGTAGATAGATAGATAGATAGATAGATAGATAGATAGATAGATAGATAGATAGATAGATAGATAGATAGATAGATAGATAGATAGATAGATAGATAGGCACACTCACTCTCACACCCACACATCATTGCCCCTTCAGTTGGGATGTTTAAAAGGAGTGTTGTGGACTTGTATCCCAAATCTTGTAGTAGAATACATTATGTCTCCTCAGGCTCGAACTGAATAATGCAAAGCACATCCTGATATGTGTCAACCACCAATGAGAGGAGGCAGCAGCGGCACAGAGAAACAGGGAGAAAATCAGAATAAGAAAGAAATTTAGAAAGTAAGAGAGACATCAAAGGCCAAGTGTTTTCCATACAGCAGGGCAAGCAGGGCTTTGGATCTGACAAGCTCTTCTGTAAACAGCCTCCTCAGATCCTGCCAGCAGGAGGTTCCCCTTCAGCAGCCTGCGTTGTCTATCAAAGTGCTCCCGCAGCATTGAGGGCCACTGGAGCAGGCCTTCATCACCACTCCTCACCCTCCCATCTCATACAAACAGAGCTCCTGCACCCCCCACAACACCGAATCACAAAATAAAAGTGATAATCTCCTTAAAACCCCCACCGGCACTCCCACCCCATCTCCCCCTTTTCCTGCCTCCAGCTCCTCATTCTCTGTGTTCTCCTTCATGTGTTTCAAAGGTGTCTCTCTTGAATCTTCCCCTTTTACCTCACCTCTCCTCTTGCTTCCACTACTCCTCTGCAACACTTCAACACTTGTTCTGTTCCCAGGAAAACAAGGTTTACTTAGGTTTTTACTCAAGGCATATGTTTGCTAAATTTTGTAGAGATGCACAGAGCAGAAATAGTGAAGCTTTGACCTTCTGATACCGATATTTGGCTGATTCCAATTTCTGTAAATAAGCCATAATTTGATAAAACCTACTGTAAACTGCCTTGAGATGATATGTGTGGTGAATTGGCACTTTAAAAATTAATTTAATTTAAATTAAATGACAGAAAATGTGTACTAATATCTCAAGATATTACTGTTTTTTCTCCTTTTAAAGGGGACATATCATGCAAAATTCCCATTTTCGGCCCTAATACATTTTGTTGTCACCTTGGAGACTCTAGGAATATAGAAAAGTTTAATTTAGTCTGTCCAGGTGCAGTGTAGATATCATTATGCCCTGTGGGTCGTATTTTATTAATCCGTTCAGTTTTCTCTATTCTTTATTACGTTTATTGAACAATTACATTGCTGATTTGCTCCAGGGCTGCTAAGCAAAGTCATGGATTTCCAGCTTACCAATTTAGTGAATCCTGCATTTTTATTTGTCAGACCAATTCTTTATTCCAAGCTGATGGATGCCGAAGCTACAGGTGGAGAAGTCAAAATGTTTGGTTGTTTGGTTGTATTAACCCACACAATTCATTGCACCGATTGCACTGATTTTTACTGTGTTGCCTGGGTTGTAGAGTGACTCACTGAGGTTATTAAATATAGGTGTATTTTTCTGCTCCCATGCATTTTGGTATGTGTTTGGATGATTTTCACCTAATGCCAGTGGTTGACAGTAAACACTACTCTTTAAGGGAATTCTAATGAACAGTGCACGGTAGAACCTGTGTAACAACATTCAGTCTTGACATATTTACTATCCCATGTCATGCAATGTGATCATCCTGTTACAGCAGGCGCGTCCACAGGGTGGCCCTGACCTCAGTTAGAGAATGGTACAAATGTGGCCTTACAGCAAATGAAGCTGATGCAGATGAGAACTGAAACTTCTAGCTTTGAACAAAACCTATAATTGTTCTTTTAGTGGCCTTTTTTATTTTTTATTTTAGCATCATTGCAAGTTGGTCCGCAAACATCCAGCAACTTTTCACACAAAAACAGATTCGGGGAGACCCATTTATTGAAAAGGGATAATGCAGCCAGAGTTTTTAAAGAAAGTTCTTGTTTTTATTACCAGGAAAACATTTAAAGCAGTTTGTAGACCAACAAAATAGAAAAACATTTAACCTGCAAAGTCAGGACACTGTACACCTTTATTTTATCAAGGCAAATGAAGAATTCCCAATACTAGATACTAGAGTGGTCGTGGATTTGGCATGTATTGCTTATTAAATGTAATGGTTTTAGATAAAAAAAAAACCTTTATGATCATTTCCAAAGGAATTGAAATTGTCAAAAAAATGTGATTGAATTAAAATGTGTGTGTGTCTGCCTCCTCCACCCCCCCCCCCCCCCCCCCCCCCCCCCCCACACACACACACACACACAGTTAATGATGAAAAACATATTACTTGGAGAAGAGACAAGGTTCACGTCTTTCAGGAATATTTTTATTGGGTCCCTTCATGACGCTTTTTTGCCCCCTATTTTATGAGCAGTTGTGTTCCTGTAAAAAATAAAGAGTGCTTCAATTTGTTATGTTTTGCTGTAATGTATTATTTGTTAAAGTAGGAAGCTTTTTGTGGTGTGTTCTTTGGGGTATAACTTAATAGCGTTACAGAAATAGACATTACTTTTCTCCGATTGAGGAGCCTTTCTGTTGTGATGAATTATTATTTAGTAGTCGGTGTGACACAGCTCTACTTTTAAGCAAGATTGTTGCAGATTGTTTTAAAATGTCTTGTTTCTTATATTAGAAATTAGCATAATTAACAAAGTTAGCATGATTAGTATTTCTTACAGTTTTTTGGGTGTATTCTATCTGTCATTGTAAATGCTGATTCAGAATTTAAAATGACAGATAAGTTTAGACTCCAAAAAAGGGATAAAACCGAGACTTTGCTGCAATAAAGGCAGCCTTTCTATTACCTGCTAACGCTTAACTCACTGTTGTGACAGCCTAAGCAAATTGCTGACATGCTTCCATAGAAAGTAGTTTACTTTTTTTTTTTTTTTACATTTTTCAACCTATATGTACTTACTGTGATATGAACACCTCAGTGACAGAAAAAAAAATCTGATGGTCCTTCACTCAGTAACCACGTCTACACTGAAGAGCGTGATGTCATCGTAAACTGGTAGCACTTAGGTGTGCTGTTCTCTTATCGGAAAAGAGTCGGACTTTTCATTTACAACCTGCTGTTCAGCAGTCAGGGTCCTTCAGGCCTAAAGTTATCTGTCCCCAGCCACCAGCAACTTTTTGGGCTAATTTTCAACCGAGTAAGGGGACAAGAACAAAGGAACTCTGCCCTGGTAAGCATACCACCGAGACCAAGGGAAACTCAAGCTGCTCTTCACGAGAGAAAAGCTTGCACTCTGGTCCTGAGAGGAAAGTAATTGTGAGACTCATTCCTGTCTCCTTTCTGCTCTTTTCAGTAGGCTTTAGGATCTAGCTCCGCAAGCTCTTCCCCACTCTCATCCTCCACTGATCAAAGCCTGTTCGCACAGATATATTTCCCCTCACAGACAATGCCTCTTCTCAAGGTGCTGTCAGGTTCCCTTCTTTGCTTTAATTTCATCTCTTAAACTTTTTTTTTTCTTTTAAATCCCCGTACCCCTTGCCTCCCTTCCCGCTCCTTCTTTTGTGAGGGCTGTCAGCCGTGACAGTTTGTTGCCGGGAGGGACTTGTGAGAAAAGAAGGTAGGTGCACTCTTACAAAGAGCCGCCGCCCGGCTGCACCTCACTCACGCTGTCACTCAAAGCAGCCTGCCTCGCGCTCACACGACCGTACACACACACACACACACACACACACACACACATATACACACACACAGACAAGGTGACACACCCCAACTTTTATGTGCCGGCAACAACACGCCACTTATACTCAGATCCACACGGCGAAACATGACAGATACCTTGACCTTGTGTTGCGCGGTTTCCCACAAGGTACCAGCAGAGAAGGAAGGGTGAGGGGTGGGGAGACTATAGAGAAGAGTTGAGAGGCTATAGCTGCACGGCCTGGGTGTCTCAGATCACAGGTCTGAAGGAAACTCCGAGCGACAGAGCCGTGATGGAGCGCTGGCAGAGCCCGCGCTGACAGGGCTCTGATGACATACAGAAGCTGACAGACGCTGACATCGTCGCGTCGCCTCGGGGAGACAAGCGGCCCTGAATGAAACCTGAGGAGTCCAGCCTGCAGACATAACTACCAGCCAGCCCTCGCAGATTTAATCCCTTAAAGTTCGCAGAAAGACGGCTGGATGACAGAAGGGCAGGGAGGAAAGGAGGACAACAGAAGTATCGTTTAATTTCTAACAGAAATGAAGACGAGAGGGTTCGCCCTCGAGGGAAAAAGGCTGAGCTTGTGAAACATTAATTACACTTTCTTCAAGCCCACAACCTTCAGCTTTATCATCGCTCCCTCTTGTCTGTCATTCCTGGCAGGGCCGGGGTAGCTGCAAGCAGGTGAACAGCTTCATCTGTTCCTTTGATAGGTAGAAACCTGAGGAGTCGTTCAAACGTTCTCCTAAAAGGTTTTGTAGTTTAGACTTAATCCAGTTTGATCTTAAAAGAAGGTGCTTAAAGTCACCGTTTTGCATTTGAATTAATTGTTAAACACTCCAGTGTTGCAGGCAACTATCAAACATGCTTTGAATGCTGAGCATTGTATGTTGGATTTAACATCAGCGCTACAGGAAGCAAACTATGACTCTCTCCACTCAGGCTCTACTTGGATTTCACTGTAGATTTTCTGGGAGGCGTTTCAGCAGAGACTGACAAAGCAGGCCTTGTTTTAGCTGTCACTCATGACCTCAGCCATTCTCTTGATGGTCCCGTGAGTCCATAATAAGAATAAGTGAGTCCTGTGAGTCCATAATGAATACAGACACCGATCTTAACAGGCGTAAAAAATGGGGCCCAAATTTAAAAGTGTATGATTCCTAAAGTCAAAATGACAAATTGCAGGTTTTCACCTCCAGCCTCTTGTTGGAGCTCAATAATAGGGGAGCTCGGGCTCTGCCCCCATTAAATTTACAGGGGGAAAAAGCATAGACACAGTAAACATAAATTAAAAAAGATAAAGTAATTATAGTATCTATTCGCTTATAGAATATCTGGCTTTTGATTTTTCGGCCTTTCCATTCCATTTTGGATTTATTTGGGTTAATTTTAATGTTTCAGCAACGAGGAACACCAAACAGATTAGTTTGCATGTATGTTTTGAAACTTTTGGCTTCCATGTGACTTCATGCTGGTCTCTAACTGGTTACTTAAAAATTCTCTTTGGGCCACAGGGTTTTGCTCTTGTGGTCAATCAACGCTTTTTGTGTCATTCTTCATCCAATCAGATTTCGTCAAGATACTTGTCAATCAAATTCACACCCCCGGCAGCCTAGACGCAAAGGCAAAAATATCACTCACACATGAGGCAAATGGAGGAGCCAGACCGCACGAATGGAAAGACAGGAGACAGCAGCAGAGAGTATCTAAAGATAATTAGGCCAGGTTTAATACAAAACAATACTTTCACCAGACTTAAAAACCCAGCAGTAAATGAATGTGGACAGATTTATGTTCAAGTAGTTTATTGTGTAGTTTATGGTGTTGTAATGTACGACCTCTGACACCGAAAGCTATTAAGTATTGTCTCTAAACAACGCTTGGTTCTAAAAGTAGTTCACAGCCCCTAATCGAACCACCATGAGAGGGAGGGGCAGAAGACAGAGAGCAGCTGCAGGAGTCTGCCTGCATCGGCTCTAACCCAGAAAAGGAAGAAAAAAACTTCTTCCTATGAAAACTGTTAAAAATATCATCGAGGTTCAAGGCTGAGCTTATTTAAAAAGCTTCCAGATGTGCCCGTAATTTAAAGAAAGGAGTTGCATCAGGCAATCAATAAGAAGAATGTAACTTTGTTTTATTCTTTGGTTTTAAAGAGAAGCCAATAATGTAAACAAACTTTCTTCTTTGACAAATTTTTCTCCATTGGGAAGGTCTTTCCATAGTCGAGGTTTCAAACATATAAAAACAGTGCTGAATAAAAAGGCAGTTCATGTCAGCGTTTAAAAATATTAAACAAAATTTAAAGTTAACCTACCATAAATTATTTTCAAAGCCAGTCTGAATTTATAAATGAGCAAAAGAAGATGTTTCATATGAATATACACTTTAATATCTATTGATATCTACTGACAGGTGTTCAGTTTGACACACTGAATCAAATAGGTTAGGATCCAACAGGATCTAATTTTGTTGGATCCTATTAGATCCAATGATATCTTTCCTTCCAACTTTGTAAACCAAGGATTGTGACACCGCTGGATTGAACTACTGTCTTACTCTTTCTTAGATAAATTTATACATTCCAATCATTTTTAGACCAACTGCTTAGGACTGAAAATAAGCTACCACAGTCCTTGCTGCCAGTTAAAATTGATCCTTTATGTACGTGCTTTTTATTGTTGGTAGTGCAGTTATTAGCCCCATTTACACTACCCTTATTTATCCGTGCCGAGAACGGTCCGAGCTGGGTAACTGAGATAACTATCGAGTGTAAATGGATTGCAAACAGAATTGATCTGCGCTAAATCTAGACCAGTTCGTTAGTAGGTCTCGGCACGGTTTTTCCCTGGCTCGGTTCTCAGATAACAAAGAGTGCATGAGTAGATCCCGTCATCTCCTTACAATCAGCTGACTAATTTTGCGGTTTCAGACATTCATAATAATACTAGCTCCCCTACCGTGCCACACGGTTTCCAGTGATGATTCTGCTTAGCAGTGTGATGAACCTCAACGTCTGTTGTTGTTTCCTGCATCTGTAAACCCTGATTAGACGTTCGTTTGTCTTATCCACGTCCCAAAAGCCGACTCTGTCAAGTAAATTTACCAAAGGTTGCCTTCTTCGCCTGACTCTCCGCAAGCAACGAAATATCACAAATATAACCAAACATAACTTCCTGAATGTTACCGGCGCTGCCATTTTTATTTTCTTGAGTCCCTCCTTCAATCCTACAGAGCAGCAGTACCGTAGATCGTCACTAGGAGGCGAGGAACCGTGCTAGCGTGATGTGTAAATGGTCGTAAAAACCAAGCTCGGCACGGTTAACTGATCCAAGCTCGGTCCGAACTCGGCATGCATCAGTTAAAAAAGGGTAGTGTAAATGGGGCTATTACTTTAGGAACCTTTTTGAGTTTATGCAAAATCCTGCTGACCAAAAGGAAGAAGACTACTTCATTCAGAGTGCTGGAACACCATTCTGTCTGCACAAACCTCTGGTTTGGAAACTTCATCCTCCAAATCTAACAGCATACCTATATAGATTTTGAATTCTGCTAATCCCAGATGACATCAGTGTGTTAATGTGGACCTTCATATATTTTATATGTTAAATGTTTGCACAGATATCCATCTAGTTTGCCTTTACTTCAGAGGTATTGTTTTCCAACTCGGAGATGAATGTGGCATAACCATGTATTCTACAAAGTCACAACTTTAAATATCATCTTTCTCTCGCTTCTCCTGTGGCAAACAGCGCATTAATTTGACTGACAGCTCCAATCATCCCTCTGTGCTTGCTTAGCAAGTTCAAAATGTGATTGACACCCTGCTCATTCGACAGGGGGGAGGGTGTCTGGAAGCGGAGGAATGGGGCAAGAAATTAGGAAGCAACATCATCCAAACATGACAATCCGCCCCCCTCCACACACACACACACACACACACACACACACACACACACACACACATGCACGCACGCACGCACACACTTCCCCACCCCCTCCGCCATCTTATCCCCGCCACTCTTTCACACATGCACAAAATCTGTTCTGATAGTCAACCACCATGGCCTGCCAAATGACGTCTAATCCTTCACAGTTTTATCACTAAACCCTCTTCTTCTTATTTTGTCTTGCAGCATGTAAAGTACAGCCAGCCGCCGTGTTTGCTGATACAATCTGCCAGCCAACACAAGCTGCAGCAGATTACACAAAAGAATGAAGGAAACGCCACGCACTGCCATCGATTAGTCATGATAACCTTTCTTGCTTTTTATTCAAAAGACAAGAGGCATAATTTTTTTGCAATTCCTGGCAAAGGAATTCATTTGACTTTTTCACATTTATACACTTTACAACCACAGGCATCATACAATATTTTTTCCAACAATTTACACGATATTGAAGACCAACAAAAAGCAGTGCATGATTGTAAAGTTTAAAGGAAAAGAATAATTTTTAATTTTTTTTTTATAATAAAACTGGGGCCCCAATTTCTATTCAGCCACCATGAGTCAAAACTGGGGTATGTCTCTACCAGATTTGGCAGACGTTGTTGTCCCTGTCTCAGTCCAAGTCTGCTCAAAACATTAAGGTGACTATCTTTTGACCCCATGGTGTTAGGCTGGATATTAAAATCTTGTGCTGACCAACTAGCAGGGTTTTTCTGCACATCTTTAACCTCTCCCTGCAGCTCTCCGTGGTCCCCGCCTGCCTGAAGTCCTCATTATGGTGCCTATGCCCAAGAAAACAACCATCCCCAGCTTCAACAACTACCATCCTGTTCCTCTGAACCCACCCATCATGACACGCTTTGAGAGGCTCCCCTGCAACACATCAAGGACACCATCTCTGCTGGCCTGGACGGCTTGCTGTTTGCCTGCAGGGAGAATTGGTCTACAGAAGATGCTGTGTCGTTAGCGCTTCACACGGCTCTGACTCACCTCCAGCATCCCAAAGCCTATGTCCACTATTTGTGGACTTCAACTCAGTGCTCCCAGACATGCTGGCAATGAAGCTGCACAACCTGGGATTATCCTCACGGCTCCACTCCTGGATCAGTGACATCCTCACCAACAGGCCCCAGGTGAGGAGGGTAGGGAAATGCATCCACTGGTCCTCAACACTGGAATGCTGCAGGGATGTTTCCTCAGCCCTGCTCTCTTCACCCTTTTCACTCACATACATGGTTGTGAGGTTTGTGGATGATACCTCTGTGGTGGGTCTCGTCTCCAACAAGGATGAGACCCACTACATGGATGAAGTCAGTAATCTGACGCAGTGATGTTCCAAGAACAACCTGATCCTGAATACAAGCAAGACCAAGAAGGTCATCGTGGACGACAGGAGGTCCAGGAAGACTGTACACGCGTCTCTAAGCATAAAAGGGGAGGGGTGGAGCGTGTAGACAGCATAAAGCTCCTGGGCATCCACGTCTCCTCTGACCTCCACTGGTCCGTAAACACCTCCCATCAAGTGAAGAAGGCCCAACAACAGCTCTTCTTACTCAGGAAACTGAAATGGACTGTACTTTCTATTAAGCTGTTGAAAATCTTTCAAAGAGCCACAATAGAAAGCATTTTGTGTTGTGACAGTATGGTATGAGAGCTGCCCAGTGGAGTAGAGGAAGGATTTAGCATGGGTGGTGAGGGTAACACAGGTGATTGTGGGATGCCATCTACAGGATCTGGACACAGTCTATGTTGCACGAGTCCAGAAAAGAGCCAGACGTATCACCACAGATCCCACAGACCCGAACGATGCACTGTTTGACCCACTTCAATCAATAAAACAATTCAGGGACATTAAATAAAAAAATAACACATTTAAAAACAACTATCACCCCCTGCTCAAAATCAACAAACCAGATAAGAATTATTTAAACTGTCTCCCACTTACAAATGTGTAGTGGCACACTTCAATCTCTCAGGGACTGTCTGTTTACACGTCCATGAAAATTGCACAATTCTGCAACTAAATTCATTGCACAGTTTTGTAAGCTGCTGTTTGACATATGACATAAAAATGAATCCTTTAGCTGCTAAAGGATGGTTCACAAAGCAAGATATTAAAATTGTCAGCCAATTTTCAAAGCCTGAGAGACACCACACATAACAATAAAAATCTTAGATATGACAGGTTTGCTCATACAGTGTGTGGTGTCTAGACAAAGCACAACTCACTACACACGAACAGATTACACTCAGGAACATTCAGGTGTCAGATGGGAAATCTTGCAAAACCTGTTGAGATTAGACATGAGTTTATAGTAAATAAGTATGGATGACATGGAAGAATAATGGCAATAGTTTGTGGACTAATTTTAACAGAGAAACGCATTACATGTGTTGGATAAAGGAGTGGAGACAGCATGAACAGGGGCTCCGTGTTTGCTACACTACGGTGAGTTGTGGGTTTTTATCGCTCACCTACCTTGCTGATTGTCTACATGTCACATTCAATAGGCTGACTGCTCGTTTGTCCTCGGGGAACACCAAACATGCTAGTATATCAGCCATAGACAATCCAACATCTTGAACATAATATTTGAGGTCTGAGCGGTCCTGATGTCCTTCCTAACAGACCAGATCACTCTTAACACATCACACACGGTGAGACTATCTCTTAAAATTATGTTAAGAGCCATCCTGATAAGCGGGACATGTCGGAATGGGCAGATTGAAGCAAAACTCTTGGTAATTATCCTGCCGTGTGAACCAGACCCAAAGACTGTGTGAACTCAGGGAGTGTTGTTGGCCAGTGCAATCAACTGTTTGAATAAATGAATAAAAAATTAAAAGATTATGGTATAACAAAATTTATAATAAAGATTATTGATTCAGGTACAAAAAAGAGGAGTATGCTAGGGAAAGTTCTTTACTTACCGTGGGTCAATTCATACATACATAATTTGTTTCTTACCTGCTTTGACAACAAATGTTTTAAAGCAATTTTCTATAATCTAATCTTTCATGCGTCATTATCTACTGTAGAGAAATTTGTTTTTTAATCTACAGTAAATAATGTCTACCAGTGGGTTGTTGCTAAGGATTATTTTTATTGTGATCAGGGGCCATATTCTGTCTTGTTTTCTAAGACTGAACCGGCTCAAATGGGGAATGTAAGTTCTCAATATTTGCTCTTGCAAAACAGTGTCTGTCTATCACAGGTTGCATCGTTGAAAAGAACGGCAGAGTTGCACCATCTTGCCCAAAACACTTCTCAGAGCAGAGGGAGTAATCTTGAACTTTGAATCGCTCAACTTTTAGTGGCAGTAATTTGCCACTGGATTTCTGTTCCCATTGGATTCTCTCATGCATTATTCTCCTATCACAGTGGGGTTCCTCAGACCAGCATTCACAGCTTGGTGCCACGCACAGCCATCGCCAGTGTTGGGCAAGTTACTTTAAATTAAATAACTGGTTATAGTTACTAGTTACTTTGCCCAAAAAGTAACAGAGTTAGTAACTCAGTTACTGTGCTATGAAAGTAACTAGTTACCAGACAAAGTGACTATGCAGTTACTTTTATGATCTAAAATTTCAATGATTTTGGTTGCCTTTCATATTATTGGAACTTTAAATACTTCTGAGTTCAATTATTAAATATAACATGCATAATAATTAAATGGGCTAAATATCTAAAAACACTGTACACCAATCTATACAATTTTAGTGTGTGTGGTGGGACAATTGAGTCATGAGTCAAAACCCGTATCATTTGCAATATATTTATGTTGATAAGATTATTGTGTTCAATGCTTACTATAAAACAACAATAAAACAAACTAGATGTTTTAGAATGTCATAATTATTGCACATTATCAGGCTGCAACAGACTTAAATAAGTATAGCAAAAATGACTTTTCAAGGAATACAACAAACTAAAATACACTTTGCAGTAATATTAAATTGGGTACACCATTCCAGACAACATCCAAGTAGAATGTACTTCAGGTATTTTCATGATTGTGATGGTAAACAATAACAGAATATCACTAAAGCGTAATGATCCTGCCTGTGCAATCTCTGCCTGCAGTCATAGTGAAGTCACTCTCTTCCTGTCAAGCTCTGTTCAGATATCGGGTCTGAGTTACACCTGCGACATCTCTGATTCTGGCAGCTGCTGCGCCTGGGAGGAGCACTATATATTCCTGGCTTTCCCGGTGTGTAAATGCCAGATCTTTGGAAATCCTTGTTTGACTAAACCATCAAGCAATTATTGTTTGTCTACCAGTTCATGACCAGTGCCGTTTTCTGGATTGCTGTCTTTTGCCCCACCTTTGTCAGCTTCTCTAATGACTTTGGAACTTGGATCTGCCCTTTTGACCAATCTGTTGCTCGCTCCTTTTTGGTTAGCTCTGCCTATTCCTGTCTGTTTTTATTGTGGAGGCAAGGGGCATTCCATTGCCAAATGTTCGTTAAATGACCAGGCTCAGGAACACATAAGGGGGTTCTCCTGAGCCAGAACAATTCTTTGTTTAAACCCCCTAGTTCCAGTTCTCAGGCCACTATTAAAGTTGCTGATCACCTCTATGTGGTATCTATGTTCGTTGATTCTGGGGCTGACGTTGAATTTATGGACAAACAGTTTGTGAAAGATATTAACATTGGTCTGGTTCCCTCCTGTACCAACCAAGGGTCTTAGCATTGGACGGTCACAAATTAAATCAGTCCTATGCCTGTACTGAGGCTGTTAAACTTTTTATGAGAGGTAATCATCATGAGTCGGTCTCATTTACTGTGATCAATTCCCCTAAGTTACTCATTATTTTAGGTGCTACGTGGTTAAAAAGACATAACCCACACACCCAACTGGCGGACTGTGGAGATTTTGGGTTGGTCGTCTGAATGTCTTTCTACGTGTTTAACAGAGGCAGCATCATCCATTTCTCTGGAGACCACCAGTGAAGATACCTACCCTGATCTAGCTAAGGTTCCTATGCTCTATCACCGTCTCAAGGAGGTGTTGAATAAACATAGGGCTTCATCACTCCCTCTGCATCAGCTCTATGACTGTGCTTTTTACCTTCTTCCTGGCACATCACCTCCTAGAGGAAGACTTTACTCGCTCTCATTACAGGAGCAACAAGCTATGGAGAAATATTTGGGGGATTCGTTAAAAGCACTCATCTTCTCCGAATAGTGCTGGGTTCTTTTTTGTAAGGAAGAAAGATGGATGTTTACGCCCATGTACTGATTACAGGGGACTTAATGATATTACTATAAAGAACCGTTATCTTCTTCCACTCATGGATACTGCTTTCGACCTTATTCAGGGAAGCTAAGATTTTTACAAAGCTAGACCTCCATAATGACTACCATCTAGTCCGGTAGGGAGATGAATAGAAGACAGTTTTCAACACTTGTTCAGGACACTACAAGTATTTGGTTATGCTGTTTGGGCTTACTTATAGCCCCAGCTGTTTTTCAGGCATTATTAAACCACGTCCTAAGGGATATGGTGGAACGTTTCATGTTTGTGTATTTCAATGAGATTTTGATCTTCTCTAAAGATCTTGAGATCCGCATGGAACATGTCAGATCCATACTTCTCCACCTGTTACAGAACAATCTATTCATTAAGGCAGGGAAGTACATGTTCCACCATATCACCACTTCTTTTTCAGGTTTGTCATTTCACCTGACCAAGTTTCTATGGACCTCACAAACATGGAGGCAGTTCAGGACTGGCCATTTCCTGGTGACTGGAGGCAGTTACAGAGGTTCCGTGGGTTTGCCAACTTTTATCAATGTTTTAGCCAGATAGTTGCCCAACACATTAAAAGGAACTTACCAAATGAACATTATTGCTCTCTTAAATGTTCCATGTTGTACTCACAGAGCCGTGCTCTGTGTTGAAATATCTCTTGTTGGGGAGGGGGCTCTGGGTCAGGGTCGTCATTCTCAGGAGAAGTGAGGACAGGAGGTAGACAGATGCCATGCTCAGAGCAGCACACAACACACTTTGCAATCTTGCACATCTTCCTTGGATGATATAAGAGATCCCCCCCCCCACCCCCCCAACGCATCCAGACACCTTGGGGTATTAAAGTGCGCCTTCTCTGTGCTCTGGGAGTTTGGAGAGGAGGCTAGGAGCCAGCGCCTGAGGGGGTAGCCACTGTCCCCTGCAGGTTATAGGCGAAGAATGCATCAGTACATCAGGCCCAAATAGTTAGAATTTCCAAAATAGGTTTTTCATTGACATACCAAGAAGCAAGCCATCATGTATAGTGCCTGTCTGCTGTCTATTCCTTACACTGATTTGCAACAAGAAAACAGATGGCACCATGAGGAAAAACCATCATGTGGCAATTTGTAACAATCATTACAGAACCATGCATATTGCATATTCATTTCACAATGTTGTGTAAACCAGCGGCTGTATTTCTTTCTGTTTAACTTGAATATTTTCATTTTTTCAAAATATTATATTCAATAATTGTGCAATATTTACTCCGTGTTTAATTTTATTTTTGCCTTTCTGACAAGTTCATTCTCGGTTGCCTTAGAACTAACATTAGATTAGCTTGTTTTTCATTACTGATTTAGAGTGTTTTTTTTTTTTGTTTTTTTTTTGCCAATGTCACACCCAAATTTCCCCATTGTGGGACAATTAAGCTATTTCTTATTCTCCATTTACAAGGTGTTCCAGAAGTGTCTATGCATCCATCTTGCAGCATTACAAAGCTCACCAATGTGTTTAAATGTTTACAGTGATCAGTGTGATTGCCTCACACTTGTAACAATCTATGTGTTAAACTGTGTTACACGTCACCCCGGTGAAGATTGGGGAGAGAAATATGATGGTGAGAAAACTGATGAAATATTGTGCAGACTCTGATTCAAGATTTAGTGCTTATATGCCTTTTTTTTCTTCTTTTGAAAGGTCCTTATGTATAATTATGGCTCACCAGCACAAGCACTGTGGTTTTGAAAGCTTATGATAAACAATCTATGATCTTGTTCTCTTCTTTGCCTCTCTATTTTTGTCACATTTTCTCCCCTTTAGCATTTCGTCTCATCTTTTCTATTCCTTTATTTTCTTTTCTACCTTCCAGTTTTAGTGTCCATTGAACATGAAATAGTCCCAGAATAAAATCTAATAAAGTTTTCTGCATTTATGAATCAAGTGGAGCACTATGGCAAAAGCGGTAATGCTCCACTTGTGACAGTAAAATCCGTTGGGCTCTCTTTGGCATTAAGGCAACAATTCTTAATGCTACACTGCCAAACAGGACTCATAAAAAAAATTAAACATCAAAGAGGAATCATCATGCCGAGCGGGTCAACATTTTGAAGAGTGACCGCACATTCTCCTGACAAGTTTGTTTTTTATGGATTACAACCTTTGCATGGAAAGTGACGTTTCAGACCCCATTTGGTGCGTACGCCACAGTTTTTAAAAAAAGACCCCAGATGCGGATCACCTGCGGAGCTTCCACTGTCAGTCCCACCCTGCAGGGAGAGGTTGATAAGAGACACACAAACACACACCAGCCTGTGGACATTAAAAAAAACTCACCCAGATGGAATTAAAACACCTGAGACCATCAAGTCTCTGTGTGTAAACACAGCAATAATGGTGCATGAAAAAAATCGAAAAATAAAGAGCATATGAAAGAGCAGAAGTAGTTTACATTTCTAACGCCCTAGCAGAGTAATGTCTGTCAGACAATTAAGTCTCTTTCCAAGTCGGCAGCAGTTTTGTTGCATGTCAACAAATGATTAATACGTGTCTACACAAAAGATTTAGTGACTTGTTTATGATGGTAATAAAGTGTCTTCACTAACACCAAAAACGGGAGCGTTGCTATTGTTAAAACTGTCAAGCAACCACAAACAGGCACTGACAGTCGTGACAACGTGAAAACTGACCCCCATAATTTACCTGCCACAAGTCAATTTTTCCTCATGAAAACAACAAAGATGTCTTCCAGCATACCTCCATAATCACTGATCATGAGTCGCAGTAATTTATTGCTGTCAGTGTCACGTCAACTAGCCCGACAGGCCGAACTGGCTGGAACATTAGAGAAAAGCGACTCTTTAAAGTGATGCCAGTAAAAAAATAACAACAAAAAAAAAAAAAAAAAACCCACAGAGGTGGCAAGAAACTGATGTGAGGAATTAATCAGATGATTTACTGCTGATTAAACAGGTTGGCCCGGGTAATGGCTCTGATCCATCCAAGAGGAAGCAAGATCATGAAAAATGACGGGAAAATGCTGGATTTTTCTTCCTCCTAAAAAGCTCACACCATATCATGTTAAAATCCTCGTGATCTAGAGATGAAAGGTGCATTATATTTGTTTTTTTCTGAAGGGAGTGATCCTGTGAGGTCATTCAAACACATGAACAGATTGAAATGGATTTGTCCTCCTCCCTCATGGTTAAAAGACTTGTTCCTAAACAACCATGGATGAATGCCTCTGAGACATCGGACACTTATTAATGGAAAGGAAAAAGCTGCTTAGATCCCTGATGGAAAACGAAATGCTCCTGAGGAGATGACTTTGAAAGCAGAGTTAAGAGATTTCAGACATGATTCTAAACTAATCAGGCATAGCATTATGGCTACCGACAGGTAAACGTAACAAGTGGGTGCAACGGATTATATAGCAAGCCACATGGTTTTTCTCCTCAAAGCTGAAATTATAATTCAACAAATCGAGTAAAAGTGTGATTCCTGGGTAACTGGATCAGAGCATTTCCGAAACTGGATCCCTTGTGGGGTGTTCCCAATCTGCCATGGTCAGTGACTATTAAAACTGGTCCAAAGAAGAAAGATAAGCACTGTAAACTGAGCATCTCAACGGGACCATGAGCAATGGAAGAACATGTTCTCATCTAATCAATAGCATTTTCTTATGCATTCTGTGGGTGGCTGGACATGTGTGTGTCCACTGCTGGAAGGACAGCTAGCAGTGAGATGATTAAGGCACGTTCTGCTGGCAAGCCATGTGGTTGACTTTTGATACATACTTCCTATCTAAGCATTATTCCAGACTATCTATGATTTTTCACAAAAAGGATATTCCCTTATATTTGTCATCAAGTAATGTTCCCTCAAGCTGAATCTGAGGTGTTGACTCGGCTCCCATAGTTCTCAAAATCTTAGTAAAACCAAGCCTGAATAGTATGTGTTGCATGAACAAGTCAAATCCATGGAGGCACCACCTTGTAGCTTCCACGACTTAAAAGACCTGCTGCTAACATCTTGGTGCCACAAACCACAGCTCATGAGGAGTTATGTCCATGCTTTGACACAACGGGGATGTTTTGGTAACAAAAGTATGACCAACACACAATTAGGCAGATGGACATATTGTGATGCCTGCCTGGTGTATGTTGGTACAGTAGACCAGTGTTCATCAGTGGGTAGAGTAGTTGTCTTGCAATCGGAGGGCTGTAGGTTTTATCCCCGCTTCCACTTTTCACATTTGAAAATATGTGAAAATACGTAGCCAATATGTGTATTGGTGTATGTATGTGTGCGCGGTAGTCAGTGTGATAGGGTGAATGTGGCTCCAGTATCAAGCTCTCTGTATGGCCAGTATGACTAGAGAAGCGCTATATAAATACATTAGACCCTGTACTAGGAAAAATTTGAGGCAGGATGATACGGAGAAAAACAGGTTATGTTGTGTATGCAAAGTAACTGAAAGATAAGTCATACAGACAAAACCCAATGTTTAGTCTGTTACATCAGCACCAACAAGATAATCCCCAAAAAGCAATCGGCCAAAAAACGTCTGATGTCTCTGCATTTTGTGTCTGAAGAAACTGAGGACACAAAGGAAGTGCATGTTCTGTTGTCTTCAGAGAATGAATGTTTGAGAAAAGATTTCCTTAAGAAAAAGGGGAAAAAAAAACAAACATTACCCAACATAGAGCATCTTTACTTTGATTAGATCCTTTTCACATATTTCAGTTTTTCAGAAAATATCTCTCCAGGAACAGCTTTGGGGGTGAAATCAAATTTTATTCCTCACCAACGGTAATATCTCTGGCTTTTAACATACAGATCAAGAAGCTGAAAGGATGTCTCGGCCACAGACTAAAGTGTCTAAAGATGTATTCTAAAATCGCTTCTTTGCTTTGTCATTTATATGTGCAGACAAAACAGTTTCTGAGCCTTCTTGCTGGTTGACTGAGTGATTGTTCACAGTATAGGTGGCTTAAAAAACAAAACAGAATTTTTTTTTTTTTTCACAACAGTTAAGAGAGCATTGAAAAAGTGAATAAGCAACCAAAGTTCAAACAACACTTAAAGAAGCTGGTGTTGTTGAGTGTTGTTGAGCAAGAACTGCAGCTCACAACTCTTCAAAAGATTACCAAAGGTCTGACGCAATGGAAGAGAAGCCTAAAGAAATTAGGGAAAATAAATGTACTTGGTCTCAAACACTAACTCCGTCTTAGGATATTTTTTTGTGAACAAAACAGTTTTCTCAACATTGCAGGCTTAGTGTAATAGTTGTTTGCAGTCCACGTGTGTTGATGAGGATGAGAGGCAGAAACAAAGAGAGTTTTCCGTTGGATTTACGGGGAAGAGTTTTCTTTCTGTAAAAGATTTTAGGATTTCACGCAGCAGTGATTCCACTTTGTCTCAGCAGGTTGGAACAAGCTGATCTGTTTTGGACACAATAACTGAGAAGGTGAAAAGAGCTGACTTCACTTTACAATGTTATGTTGTTGCATTATGTCACAACAGGGTCGATTCTGTTTCTCAGAAGTCGGCATTTCTAGAAACTCTTGACAGAATTTTTAGATCAATTACACATACATATGAATTTTGAATTTCCTGCTTTGTTTTTTGAATCCATTATAAGTGGCACTTTTAGCTGTTAAGCAGTTACCAAAATCCTTATGAGAGGCTAATGAAGTCTTTCAACTTTACCTCTGCCACGTTTTTTTGTTTGCTTGTTTTAACCAGTCCCCTTAAACATAACTGAATTAAGTTTTGGTGATTTCTAAACAGATTTTGATCATTTTTTCTTTTCTTTTTTCTTTCCATGTTCAAAACATGAACAGTTATTGGAGTTGTCACCCTGCCCACATGTAGGTTTATTGCACATTAATATGTCTTTGATCTTGTTTTAGGACCGGGGTTTCCAGGGAGTGGCTTCTCGATGGTGTAGTGAGATGAAAGTGAGTAAGAGGAATCCAGAAGTACGTAGTATTTACTCGGTCAGGTTTACTTGGAAGTTGTTTTTCAGCAGGCGGCAGGAGAGCCGTGGTGCCAGGGTGTTCATAAGAATCCAGGGCTGCAAAGCTTGTTGGCACCGAGGGCGTGCTGAAAAACTGAAAACAACAAAGCATACTTCAAAACCTAACGTTAATACCATGTGATTTACCAGCATTTGGGATTATTGACATTTTACAAATAGTAAAAACTAGTCACATTAAATAAAGGAGGCACATAGTCCAACTATAAGACCACAATGATTGATGAATAAGTTAGTGTCTAATTATGATTATATGACATACTGATGGTGTTTTTGAGTCATATTAAATGCCTTAAATATCTATTTGATCTTGATCTATTTGAAAAATGGCTGTCTTATAATGATTCCTTAATTACCAAAAGAAATATATGCATTCTATGAGAGTATCGTGCTTCACAAGGGTGGCCAGCCTGCACAAGATTACACGATCCAGAGCCGCGTAGAGTTCACAGTAAGACAGGAGGAACATGACTCATGTGCCTTTGTAGACACCGCCTGGCGAATGGTTTATTGCATAGCAAACATCAATATTTCATCTTTAAGCACCACTGTAAGACTGTAACATGTTAGGCTTAGCAAAGCCTGTATATCATATATCATCAACCACGTGGATAGACTAGAAAGCCTGGAGCTAGCGATAAGAGCATTCCATTGAGAGCCAAATACCAAATAACTGGACTTCAGTGATTTTACAAACATGAAGCGTCCTTGGACATTTAATTGAAAATAAATTCCAGCACCATGTTTTTCATCATGTTTTGACAAAAGTTTTGTTCAAAACCCCATTTAGTAGCTAATGACCTTCTTTTTGTGCAGACAAAATTAAAGATGAAGAAAAAAGGTCCGTCCATTTGTGTCATGTATTGGTGTTGCATTCTTTTGAAGAAGCAATAACAACAACTGTAAAATGAACAAAAGGGCCCCATTGCATGGTAAAAAGAAAAAAAAAATGTCTTTGTGTAAGCTTTGAACCCTTCTCAGTCTCTACATTGAATTTCGAATTGTAGTTACATTGAGTTCCTTTGCGGACCTCCCATCTCTGCAGATGAATGCTGTTCAGCTGAGGAGTTGTTAAAGCTAACAACAAAAAAATTCAGCATTTCATTAAAACTGCTTTAGTTTTATTCCGCTGAGCATGTTTGACTAAAGCACGGCAACTTTATACGCTCAGGAGTTTTTTTTTTAATTTTCCGTTTGCAATAACACGAAGACCAGGATGCTTGTTATTGTAGCGGAGAGTCAGACCCCTGTGTAGAACGGTGGATTTGAATGAAGATTGTGGAACTAGAAAGCTGCTCCAAAAATGTGATTTCATTGTTACTTGTTTTGTCAGCTGTCAAAGAAATTAGTGGGGTCAGTAGGATAGGCTATGTACATTTCATTATCTAATTTTGGTGATTATGATAATTGGTTCGTTTTCTCAAAACATCAAAAATAAAACAAGCAAAACTGCAGCTTAAGTAATGAGGGGCACCGCTCCAGTGCTCAGATACAGATGGCTAAAACTACCCTCTCCATTGCTTAAGCATCCCATAGTTTACAGCTTTTACTCAAATTTTGTAGAGTAAAATGTAACATTGGTTTAGATGTATCTATCCTCTTATCTGTTGTTTTCCCCCATCACTGACAAGCAGGCAAATCACCAGGAGAAGAAAGGCGTTTCAGCTGATCAGCCTTGGCCAGACAATGGATTTATTTTTTTTTTATTTTTTTTTTATAGGGCAGCTCGTCTAAACATGGCAGATTTATTGCTGTGAATGGCTCACTGAAAACAACTTGAGGTCTGCCATAAGTTCCATTATGGTTCTGCGAATGTGTGCAATTTACATGGCATCCATGTTGAACATGTTTGGAACCCATTGACTCAGTTTGGACTGAATTCATCCTCAGTGACAGGTGAAGCATGGCATTTTACTACAAGACATCAGTTCGGTTCACACATGGAAAAACAAAGGTCAGACTATAACACCAGACTAATGGGGGTCAGATAATTCAATGTCCTGTTTCCGGACGCATGTTAAAGTAACATTCCTTGTATGTCATACTTTAAAGCTAACATCAAGATATATTCCTTAAAACTAGTAAAAGGATTGTTATTGTTATCATTATTCATGAGGTGAGCTGTCAAAAAAGCAAGATAAATACTGTTATGATATTCCCATGTCCAAGTTGCTGTGAATTCTGCAGCAGACTTTTATATTATTTTGTCTAAGTTTAAGCATTTGGTTATTGATTTGACATTAATTTGAAGAATGCAGAGGTAAGCCACCTTTTTCATTAGTCAATGCATTTGTGTACCTTTTTGTGGAGATTGGTGACAGTACCAATCTCCACAAAAACCGGATTGGCGGATTGGTGCTGCGTCTGCAGTAAAGCGGGCGCTGTACCGGTATGTCGTTGTGAAGAGAGAGCTGAGTCAAAAGGCAAAGCTCTCGATTTACCCGTCAATCTACGTTCCTGCCCTCATCTATGGTCATGAGCTTTGGGTCATGACCGAAAGAACGAGATCGCCGATACAAGCCGTTCCCCCGTTCCTCCAGAGGGAACGGCTTGGGGTTCCTCCTGAGGAGCTGGCCCAAGTGGCTGGGGAGAGGGACGTCTGGGCCTCCCTACTGAAGCTGCTACCCCCGCGACCCGACCCCGGATAAGCGGGTAAAAAAAAAAAGAGGATGTTGTCTGAGAAATTTAAGGCTGAATTGCAGCTGGATTCTCTCTAACTCCATGTAAGCCTGAACAGATAAATGTAAAAAAAAAAAAAAACAACAACATTATTTTATTTTTGGTGTTTCTGTTTGAAAAAAGTCTAAGTGCCCTCTTAGTATTTTTAGTACTCCATGTTGGCTTTTTTCTTTTCTAAACAAGACCACATCATAATCTCTTCCTTTGTAATTAACATATCTAAGAAGAATGGAAGCAGACTTTTTCCTCATTGTGTGAACCACATAATCCGCTGCATTTCCTCAACAGAAATCAGCAATATTCAGGGCCCGGTGCGTATAAGTCCCCGGCAGCTGGAGGTACTCAACACTCACCGGCTCTGACGCCAAGCTTTGAAATAGCAATCAAGGCCTTTATACTGCAGAGGGGGGACTCGTAAAAGTGTCGCTGAGAGGAATATACGATGTCGTATATCAACCTCCCCTCCCTATTTTTAAACACTGAGTTACGACTGCAGAAATGTGTACCCATTAGAGGTGATATGATGTATTTTCTACCTTGTTCAGAAAGCCATTCATCACCAAGGACCAAAAAGAAAACTGCACTTAATCTTTCACCCCTTCTTCTTCCTCTCCCATTTTTCCTCGCCTGCTCAGCTCAAACCCCTGCCCTACCCCCCACATACACCCAGTTGTTGTACACCGTCTCGAGTAATTTATGATGTACCAGCAGAGCAACGCTCTGGCAGGAACTCCAAGAGCATCTTGCTCCCAGTCATGGCAACGAAATAACCTTTCACAAAAGACTAAATTTGGCCCGATCATCTGTGGCTGGAAATAGAGGACAGAGCTGGACACAGGGTTGATCAGCCTGCAGAACAATGGGGATGGGTAACAAAAAAAAAAAAAAGATGCCTCTGGAAGGTTGCTCTAGAAACGGATGAAAATGCTCAGTTTCCTCAAGGTTAGAACAGCAAAACAGAGATAGAATTAGCAACATGTTCATATTTCATGAGTTAGGACATTATTTTTTTTCACTAAAGATGTCATTTCCTCTAAGTTCAAAAAATGTTGCTCTATGAATGTTTGCTTAATTGAATTTCTTTGGTCACATGATAAAGCAGATTCATCAAGGTCATGTTGAGCTTCAGCTCTCCAATTTTTAGCGGCAACTTTCTTAATTTTGATATTAACTTTTTACCTTCTCTCTATGGATTGATCTAAACAGATTTTTAACAGTACTGATCACAAACAATCATCATTGTCATCAATCCTATTATGATTTTAGGCTCTAAATGATTTATTTGAACCGTCCTTTTTCATATTAAAATTTAAATTAAGACCAACAATTTGGTGCACAAATTTGAATTTAGAGTGGATATTCTCTCATACACATTGAGTCAAAATCTAGCATACATGCTTATTCTTATATTTAAAGTCCCGTGTTGCACTTTCACCACATGGTAGCAGCCGGAGACGGCTGGGGTTGAAATTCAGCCCAGTTTAGGGCTAGGCTTATGGTTTGGACAGGCCTTTCATCCGATTGCACGACAGACGCATGTGGTACCATAATTATGACATGAATACTTTATTTGTAGTAAAGAAAAAACACTTTTTTCAACGATTAAAACCGTATGCATGTATTTAATTATATAACTTGAAACTATTTTCTGATTATAATGGTTTAAGTATGCAGCTTATCTTAAAAATCAAAGCAAACATAAGGAAGCAAAAGCCAAAGCTGTATCCTGAAATACAAGCTACACCTGAAATGAATCGTCTGTTTTAACATGTCATAAAGCCTTGGTTTCGCCTACAATCCTCAGCGCTCAAGAGCATTAATATAATTCTTATCAAAGACTATTTACCAACCCAGCCCTGCACTTGTACCCACACCTGCACACTGTTTGCAGAAAGTTCCTGGTTGTGGTTTCTTTTCCAGTTTCTTCTTCCTCCTTCTCCATCACCTCCGGCTCATTCTCTTGGCCTTCCTCATCTGTCTCTTCCTCCTTCTCACCCATACCTCCGATGACAGGCTATACCCTGTTCCTCTGCATCAACTCCATCGCTACGACTGACACTGGCCTCCTCAGCTACTAATAACAATAACAGCAACAACGATAAATATTATAGTATTCACAGTGTTAGAACACAATATAAAAAAACAACATAAGGAAAATGCTAAACAGGCAAACACCGTAAATTAATTACTCAACTTATTTGGATTTTTCTTGAGCTGGTAAAAATTGTTATATATTAATGTCTTTAATCAAAATATATATATGGTAGCCTGATACATATTTGAACTTGTGAGCATAATTCACCATTTGTGAACGGAAGAAAATTCACAACAGATAGAAACTGTTCACGAGTTCTAGTTCCTGAATTTGATTGAAGATGTTTGCAGCAGCATTAATGCATCTTGAAAGAGGACAGTTTAGTACAGGGTTTGCATTGCTAAAAGCCCTGATATGGTCCAATCTTCAAAGCTCAGAGTTCAGAGAAAAGTGACAGTCCTGACCAACTATCCTCATCTCTTTTTCACACTGACTGTAAAAACTGCCACCAGACGCTTTACTATTCATTCAGCACACAGTCCAAGCTTTTAGAGCCTTATGTACAACAAGTAAATTAAAGTGTTTTATTCCAAAGAACAATTCTTTTCTCCACGTTTGCTGTTGGTTCTTCCTCTTGTTTAGCTTGTCTTTGCTGTATGGCTATGGCTCATTACCTGCATTATATTTTAACTAACTCCACCCCCACCCCCACTGTTCCTGGCACACAACAAAAGTTTAGCTGAAATAAATCCACAGAAGCCGTAATCATTACTACTAAGAAGAGTTGTCGCTACTGCGTTGTTTCTTACATTCACTCTGTGTGTGTGTGTGTGTGGGGGGGGGGGGGGGGTTAGGTTGTGACAGAGGATTAATCTCCCCAGCTGAGGCAGTATCTAAGGTCAGCAAGGGAAATATTTCATAAGTGTCAGCTTGGCCCGCAGCCCTCGACGCACAGTTCGAAATGAGGACGCGCGTCCGCACAGCAAAGGCTGTGTGTGACTTTTCTTTACTCACACAGGGTCCTCTGGAGGAGGGAAGTAGGGTGATATATAGCGCTGCTTTACTTTCATGTATTCGTCTGAGCATGTGAATTACTGCCAGATACGAGCGTGGTGCTCTGTCACCACAAGGACCCAGTTGGGTAAAATATTTTTTTGGCCTTAGCAGGTGAGGATATGGAAGGCCTTTCTCATAAGTCTCATAAGATTTTAAACTCTTACCATAAAAAAAATACATCTCCAGCCTGGATCAGTCTTTTTTAGGTCAAGTCAACAAAGTGAGATACTTGAAAATGACGGCAGTTTTTGACGATGCCCATATTTGCTACATGATTGTCACGGTTTCCTCTGTTTATGCTCCTGCCATGACCTGGACTTGGCATGCACTCACAGAGCAAGATTATTGGCGCGGGCGGGCCGCCTCAATAAGCGTTTGTTTGATGTGGCAGGTCTAAGAGGTGCTGATTTACTTACACATTCATCAGCTTTAACAGAGCGATGCCACTCCTTGTCAAATCAAAGTACCGGCCGACTCCATGACTCGCCCTTGCTGCGGCCCGCGATGACTGACGTTTACTGCTGGGCCCCGCCCACCCCGCCTCTCACCGTCTCGTGTTTTTGGCAGGAACTGCGGTGGGATTTGCCGTTTCACAAATCCCAGTGATGTGTACTCTTGAACAGGCCAAGGCTGTGTTCGAACACTTAGGCTAATCAACTTTCTGTGTCCGTGCCCGGATCCTGATGAGAAATTCAGTCGCGGTTTTGGTTTGATGGCAAAAAACTGAGCGGTTTTCACGGAGGCAGACTGAGACAGAGCGGATATTCCCACCGGCACCCTCCTCATCAGAGGTTGAATGAAGACGAGGTAGACTCGGGCCACGGGGAAAGGAAGCAGCGCTGTCTTTAAAAAGCATGAAGGATTTACTTTGAGAGATTTCCTTTGTCTGGCCTCTTGTTGTTCCTTATACCAGACCTGTCACACGTCCAGACTGTGAATACCTTAATTGTGCTGCTGTGAAAACAACCCCTCCCCGTCACCTGACCAACAACACAAAAAAAAAAAAAAGCATGAAGAAAAACATGTTTTGATGTCATCTGAAATTACACACGACGACGGAGGATGATCTGGCTCGATGCAGACAACCGTCTGACAGCGCCGGCCTGTTCTGTCCCGCATATCCTCTTCGCCTTCCTCCGTGCTGTTGATAACTTCCCTGCACCAAGGACAATGGCAGCTTTGTTTCCCAAGCGTGTAGCGAGCACCCGCACGGCTGTGGGCGTTGTGCAGCCCCCGTGCTTGTGTGGGAGTACATTTTCAGGTGTAGACAGTACGACAGGCGAAACCCTGCAAGGAGCGCTGAATTCAGAAATAAAACTGCCAATCTGTTATGGGGTGGGGGGGTGGTGGGGGGGGGGGGTCTATTATCCTGGCGTAATTATAATGCAGACAGATAGACGACAGGTAGGCAGAGTGGATAAGAGCGTTAGCTTGTGAGACGTGATGAGCTGACAAGAGAGACAATCTCCCACCTAAACTCCTGCGATAAGGCTGCCAGCCACAGATCTGACTCTGACACGCGGGTTTACCGTAAGCCCAGTCGCATAGACGGTAGTATCTGGAAGGACTTCAAAAACGCACTCTGACGAGATGCTATCACGTACGGCGAGGCCTGTCTGTTTATGTTTATGAGCCCAGGCCGGGTCTTTACGTTTGACTGCACGCACGCTCAACTGTGACAGGATTAGTACGTGTATGTCAAAAGATAGAGGGAGAGGCAACTGCAGAGAGACAAATGAGGAAGTGTGAATGCATTAAGTACACTGTGTAGACATTGTTTGTGGACCTTTCAGCTCAAGGAAATCCTTGTTTCAACAATCTGTCCTGCCTGGAATGTTGCCTGTGAGGCTCTTTTTAAGTGTTCGGTTCTAAATGCCATGTCTGCTACACCCCATGAAACTGTCTTAATCCACTTTTTTTTTTTTCCCCCTTGGTTTTATTACTGCTGGAGCAAACGTAAAGGATAGAGCAGAGCCCCAGCCCTGGGCCTCTATTCCCATTCCACACACCCCATAAGTCAGTCACAGATAATTAAATAGAAGTTATTTACACTCGTTTTCTCCTCCTCTGCCTCGCTGCTGCTTTTATCATTTCTTGCTGCTCTTTGTACTGTACTCCACACAGCCAGACCTTGTCAAAGTCTGGCTGACACCAGCAAAGCCCTGTTGAAATGTTATAGCTTGAAAAGGAAAATAAAAAGAAGAAAAAAAATAGACTCTTATGAGTTCCCATCAATGTCAGCCTTTCATTAAACAATCACGCAGAGCGTCTACGCTAATCCTCCTGTGTGCCACAAAACACCTCACCGCTTCCAAACACGGAGCAGAGACAAACAAGAACAGGAGGGTTTGCTCGAGCCAGGTTTGAAGAATTCAGCTGCCTAATGTCAAGCATTACATATTTACCTTGGAGTCAGGCAAACGGGCGCTTTTCAACACGGCGGTGAGTTAGAGCTTGTCACAGAACTATGACGTCCATAGCGGGCCTTTTTCAGCTCCGTAAATCACAAAGATTAGAGGCAAGAGGGGGTCCACTACTGCAGGGTCCATATCAGCCCTTCCTGGGGAGGTCTATGCTAGGGGTGTAAGGCGGCAATCATAAAAGTCGCATAATATTCCTTGTCCAATCAGGTTCTGTTAGCATGTGACTTCAGTTGGAACTAGTACTATGACACTCAGATATAAATAAGATTTTGATTTTTGAAGTGATATTTAGTGAAGCTGTTGTAGGTAATGGTGAAAAAAGAAAGAAAACAAGCTAACAGCCAGTCAGCTAGACCCCTGGTTAAGCAAATTCTGGTATTTTAAAACAACTCAAACTGGGAATGCTTAGAACTGTGCCATACGATCCTATTTCAATCTGAAAAACTCACACGAAAAGAAGAGACAATTAGAACATTTTTATTGATACAGTATTTTAAGACTTTGGCGCTCAGACCTGGGCAGGAAACATTCATGCTGAATTATACTTCAATATGCATAAGCAGGTGTATGACAATAGGGATGTTCCCCCCCAGGCCTGAAACTGGTGGTGGAGTGGAGATAAATAAAGTTTGTTCAGTCCATATGATGATCTGTTTGAGCTAGATGTCCAATTTGATAAACACAGGTTTGCATGAACTGTCCATGATGAGCAAGCATGAAGCGACTGTGGAGAGGAAAAACTCCCCTTTGGGAACAAACCTCTGGCAGAACCAGGCTCAACATGGCGGTCTTCTTCCGGACCGTTTCAAGGAGTGACTGGGAATTCTGTAAGAGTCAAATCAGCAGTTCAAAGCTGATTGGCTTGCGTCGGAGGCGAACGAGTCTCTGATTGGATGGAGGTAGGCAATGAGTTTCTTCAGTCTGAATTTCCGCTTTGAGCTCCATGTTAGGGCGTATGAAAAGTTTACATTCAACGTGACTCCAGTTTACTGCGGCTTTCTCCAGCTGAACAACGTGGCGGTGTTACCGCTATAGAATTAGACAAAAACAAAAAGTGCGACATTTGGACCAGCCAAATGTGGACTGGAGTATTCCAGTGAATACAGGTTATTTAAAATGGGACTTGAAATTTATTTACTCTATTTTTTTGAAAACAGAAATTGCGTATTCTTAGCTGTCCTAAGAATACTGCTCAAAGCTAACCTCATTCTCATGATCTAATGTCGTGCATCTTCTCAGGAGCTGGATGTATCGTTACAGGCCCAGTTATTTATCCCAGCTCCTGTTGCAGCCCCAACAGAAACATGGGAAAATGCCTCCAGGGAGAGCTGGACCTGGGCATGCTGAGAGACCTCTTGAAGTGAAAAGCTGTCCCTTTTAAAGTATCCACAACAGGAAACAGCCATCAGTCATCGACACGCCAAAACAGCTGTTAGAAACCGACATCAAGGGGACACATGAAAGGAGCCGCTCCCTGTTGTGTAAGCCCTCCCTTGTTTCATTCTCTCACAGCTTTTGTCTGGCTTTTCCCAGTGCCCTCCTACTTTGCTCTCCTGTTAAACATCATGCCCCCCCCCCCCCTTCCTCTTTGCTATCGCAGACCCACCTACGCTACAGCAACTTCACCCACCTAGCCTTTTGATAAGCGGATGGAAGACAGAGCACGCTGAAACAATCACAACTTAATCCAGAGTCAGCAGTGGAATCAAAAGATGTCATGATCCTCTCAGAGATCCAAACCTCACCTTAAAATCTCCCTGTGAGAACGCAGTTGTTATGCCTCACCTGTTTATGAGTCTCTGCCCCAAAGTGGCGAGGGAGGGTTTTTTAAACAAACAGACTCATTCAAATGCAGACTGAACCACACTTAAAGCGCCGGCGTGCACATTCAAGCTCATGTACTCCCGGATGCTGGCGGGTCAGTGAAGCGTGAGCGGCGGTGTGTGGGCGACGAGTGACGACTAAGCCTAATGATGACAGGTCAAACGGTGATGCCGCTGAGAGAGGCTGAAGTGACTTCATTCTGCTTATGTTGCTTTTCCACTTAGCTGCAGATAAATGGCAGAGGCCATTATAATCAGGCTGTAGTTTGATAAGACCGGCCGGTGCTGCGAAATGTCAAACAGCTCTCACCGTTCCAGACCTCGGAAGAAAGGCTTGCTGTAATTTTCTTCAGCCTGCAATCACAGATCCTTCAAAACGCCTGACATGCATGATGACAACGTACCAGGGATTACAGATGTGGTGCTTTCAGGCCAAGCCATTTGATCATTTCACCCACGCTGGAAATCCCCATGAAGTAGCTTTGTGTGCTTTACTGTAAATGATGTTAAAGATACTATTCAGCTGTGATGGATTTTTCTTTTTTCACTAAAACAAAAGAGTGCACAGAATATACTGAAAATATACAGAAGAAAGAAAAATGCTAATGTTGCTTTATTGGTTAGTTGGGTTGATGACATCACAAGAGACACATAAATTGAGCTGATCAGCTGATGTTGGTGAACACTATGACAGAAGAACAAGGAATGACTGATCCATAGATGCTGAAGCAGTGAAGGGGTTCAACCTCATGAGTTTGACTCTTTAAAGATGAAGTCTGCCAACGTTTTATTTTTTATTGTTGCCAAATTTCAACCCATACAGAAATCTAAACAGTGATCTCCACATATGGCTCACAAGTTTTGCTGCGACCATAGAGAGTGCAAATTCAAACTCTTTGAGGGGGAAATTTGATCTAAAAACATATAAACAAAAACAACAAAAAATGGTAAAATTACAGTTTAGTTTTTGTCACATTACCAGAGGCATGTCTGTGAGAAAGCTCATTCATGGGAGGATAGATTTTATTATGATTAAATAATGACTTTAAACGTGATTTGTTTTCTATAGGTAACGAATGACATCTAAAGAGGGGTTAAACGATTTCTCAGAAAAGTCAGACCAATGGCTTTAAATTGGTGGTGAGAACTTGTTATGGTTGTAATCAAGATGAGAATCCATTGCCTGTGTTTTCATCTACAAGTGTGTGACTTTACAACTAAAGAAATGGTGTACTGTCAGCGCAAGGTGCATTAAACTTGGATCATGTGAATCCAAATTCCACAGAAACTCAGTTATCATTCAATTGGCATTTTGCTAGCTATAATGCAATGAAGTTGTTAACATACCCAAAGTGTCCACAGACACTGGTTTATTACTTATTCAACTGTAGTGGACACCTTCCACTGTGAACTGTACAAACAGCTGTAAGCTGAAGCTCTTTATATTTATTTCAATGATTAAAGCTATAGTTGGTAATCCTCTCCAGAAACACTTTTTGTTATACTGAGTAAAATCGTCCTTTTATCCTGAAAGTAGTAAATACATTATATATTCAGATAAAGGAGGTAAAAAAAATGTGCACATGCACATGGCTGAGCATGTGCACTTCTACGAGTTTAAGTATCCTGTTAGCTTAGCAGTTAGCTTCAATGTTAGCCATTCATTGTAGCTCCGCTGCTCTCACTGTATACTTTGAACATGGCTGAAATTCACAAGGGAACAAACCGCGTACAAGTTTATGAGCAGAATAGGAAGGACTCAGTAGAAAGAAATAAGACAAGAGCGGATTTGGGAGATTTTTTTACGCCACCCCCCTGAAGAGCGGAAGAGCGAGGTGAGACGGTCTTGCGCATGCGCAGTTGTTCAAAAAGGGACTTGGGGAAATTTTCTGAAAAATTGCAGACTGTACCTTTAACCTTTTTATACCCAATAGCTTTTTACCACCATAGATTACATATGGTAAATCAGATATAGTTTAATTTTTACAATACTTACAGACAGACAGACAGACAGACAGATAGATAGATAGATAGATAGATAGATAGATAGATAGATAGATAGATAGATAGATAGATAGATAGATAGATAGATAGATAGATAGATAGATAGATAGATAGATAGATAGATAGATAGATAGATAGATAGATAGATAGATAGATAGATAGATAGATAGATAGATAGATAGATAGATAGATAGATAAGAAGAAGAAGCGCAGAGATGTGTTTTCTCTGCAGCAACAACGTGTCTCGCTCCAGCCTGCGTGTGAAATTTGGAGGTCACTGGCACAAATTTCCAGCAACATCGCAGCTTCACCCGCATGATGGTGAGACCAGGAGGCAAAGCACGCCCCTTCACTTGGTCCTCCTCCCTCTCTGATCGCAGCCGCTGGTGATTGGAGGGCGGCTGCCTCCTTTGAAATTCCTTCCCCTTACATCCACAGTCTGTGGAGGAACCAGTGAGTGAAAGACTGTGAGAGGCAGCTGCAGTGGGAGAAGCTGTAACCCGCTCCGCGCAGGACTGCCGCACACATTTTCCTCTACGGGGTGATTCCAACTACTTGTCTCCTATTTTGATGGTCTTTTTCAAATCCATTTTTCTGGATAAGGGATTTTAAATAATTAACGGGCTGGTCTGGAGGATGACACTTTGGCTATTTTTTCTTTTATAAAAAAAAAAACTGCTCGATTCCGAGACGGAGGAGGCGTCATTTGCGCACTGCCATTTTGGATTAGCGCACTCTGTTCTGTTCAACTTGCCATCATGAAATGTGTAGATAAATGAAACTTAACTCCGCGTCCGCTCCCCACATGCCCCTGGCTCTGTTCACGCCCAGATCCAGATGAGAGATCTCCCCGGTGGATCTGACGCGCTTTTACGCAGCCAGTCCCCGGAGCGCAGCGGCGATCCACGCCGGAGAAGAGCCGAGAGCGCGTCCGCTCCCGCTCCCACACCCTCGTCTCTCCCTTCTCCCACGGACCCGTCGCGCCAAGCTAAGAGGCTTCCCGTCCGGATTGTGAAGATGTTGACGGCTCACAGCGGCCACCTGCTGCACCCGGAGTATCTCCAGCCCCTCACTTCTGCGCCGGTTAGCATTGAAGTAAGTTTTTTTTTTTTAATTACTATTTTGTTTATTTATTTTTTTAAGAAAATAAAACCGAAAGAAGTTCCGTTGGCATCACTACATGCTATTTTGTGATTGTTTCATCTATAGAAGTTTTAACTCAAGGCTCTATTGAGGCTTTCTTAAATTATTGTTACTCTTGCATGCAGTAGTTTTCTTAAAGTGAGATCCAGTTCATAAAAATAGAAAAACGCATATTTGTTTTTTGTCGTTTTTTTTTATGTTACCTAAAAGGATTTCTGTTTTCTTTTGGGTTCAGAACCTATAGTGCCCACTGTCGTTTAGATTTCCTCTAAACACATTTTCAGAGCAAAGTTCACCATATTGCCTCTCTTGTTCTCCTCAGCTGGATGCCAAAAAGAGTCCTTTGGCTCTGCTGGCCCAGACCTGCTCTCAAATTGGCAAACCCGACCCTCCCACCTCCTCAAAGTTGGCCTCCCTCTCCTCCGGCGCTCTAGGAGACAAGGAGACGTCTGGGAGGTCATCCAAGCCCGGAGAGCAGCACCAGTCCCTGGATGACAAATCCAGCTTCAAGCCTTACTCCAAGTCATCAAGCGAATGTCGTAAGGATGTGTTGGTGACAAAGGGGGCGTCGGATAAAGCAGCTTTAAGGGTGCCAAATGGAAGTTCCAGCGGAGGAAATACTTCGTGTTCACCCTTTCCCTCCCATTCCAGGTCACCAAACTCCAGTTCCTCTCCTCTGCCCCACAGACAGAGCCATTCCCCTTCCATGCAGCCTCCGTCACACTCCCAGACATCACACACGGACAGCAAACCTGAGCAGGCCAGCTCGGATAATAGCAGCAATGTTGCTAGCAAAAAAGACTCTGACGTTGCGAAGCCAGGTGTGGATGGGGCTCACTTAGCCAACTCCAGCCAAGTAAGGGCCAGTGCTAACTCCAGCAATGCCAGCTCAGCCAGCAGCCCGAGGCCAGAGAGCAAGACGGACCCTCAGGCCTCTTCACAGCCGCTCAGCTCTGGACACATTGCTCCAGTCTCTCCGTTTAAACCTGGGCATTCTGTCTTCCCCTTGCCCCCGGTGACTATGGGATATCACGGTTCCATTGTGGGGGCCTACGCCAGCTATCCCTCACAGTTTGTTCATAGCTTGGATCCCACCAAGTCCAGCTTGGGCTTAGGACTTCAAGGAAAGCACCCCAGCTCCAGCCCGCTAACCGGAGCTTCCCCTCCATCTCTGATGCAGGGTTTGTGTCGGGACCCTTACTGTTTGACGTACCCCAACGCCCCCCACCTGGGGGGCAGTAACTGTTCCACGTGTGTCCATGACCCTTCGAGCCTCAAGTCCAGTTTTCCCCTGGTCTACCCCTCACACCACCTCCACTCCTTGCACTCCGGCTCCTTGTCATCCAGCAGCACACCTTCTCTGTCCCACCCCCTTTACACATATGGTTTCATGGTCCCAAATGAGCCCCAGCCCCATGCCTGTAACTGGGTTTCTGTCAGCGGGCCCTGCGACAAGCGCTTTGCCTCATCAGAGGAGCTGCTAGCCCACTTGCGGACCCATACATCCCTGCCTGGGATGGTGGACAGCAAGCTGCTGTCGGCCTATCCCTCGTCGGTTTCGTCTACGGCCTCATGCCACCTTCACTTGCCCCCGCCCAGCAGCCCAGGAGCCCTGCCTAGCTCCTTCTCCCTACGAGGCTCTCCCGGATTAGGACTGGCACGCTACCATCCCTACGGCAAATCCCACTTGCCAGGCACCCCAGGACTGCCGATGCCAACCCTTCCCTCCTCCTCAGCCTACTACTCCCCTTACGCCTTCTACAGCCAGAGGCTTGGCTCTGCCTCGGCCCTGGGATATCAGTGATGGGCCGAAACACCACTGCCACCGCTCACATCCCGCAGGCACCAGCTTGGACTGTCGAGAGCTGGCCTGAAGATGGATTCATGAGACTAAGGTCATTGTGAGTGCAAGGCATCACGCCTGCAGCCCTGCCAGGAATACCACCTGTTTGCCTCAGGATCGTGACCAGTGCTCCAGAAGGCAAAAGGCCTCCAATGGATTGTCTGCAACAGAAAACCGACAGACTTTAAGTAAAGACAGCAGGAAACTGCACTTGAAAAATGACATAATTATCTCCTGAGTTTTGTTTTGCTTTTTAAACTTCTTCTCCCTAGAATAAAAAGTCTGTATTTATTTTTCATGGAAGTGCTTGGTTTTCAAGTCTTGGGGGTAGGGGGGTGTTTTTTTTTGCATTCTGAAATAATCTGAAGTGAGAAAGATTGATTTAACTATAATACCATTATTATCGCAAAACAAAAATGTTGCACCCTGATGTAGATGGATTGTGAGGCTTTATTCTAGGGAGCTCTTTTTCAGTCTTTTCGGTTTGTCCGTTTTTGAGTTTTCAGAAATCCTCGACTGCGTACAGAGACTTTGGAGATTTGCATGTCATTGAGAATTATCTAGAACAATGCTATTATTTCTATTTGTAAATATGCAAAGATGTAATATTTTTTCAAGCTTACGGGAGATCAGCAAATTAAAAAGGCGGGAGGGTGGGGGGGTCACCTGTGCAAATGTTGCAGAGATTAGAAATGACATGAACAAAAATGATGGCTGTGCTGTCTGACCAACAGGAAAAGGTCGTATTTTGAATAAATGATACTTGGTTGCATTTTAACTTGTTTTCTTCCCCTCATTGAGTTCTATATATAGTTGCGTGTTGCACCTTTCTCTGACGAGCCTTAGAGGACACCGTAAATCTTTCCCAACTGCAGCGCTGCACTTATCTAAGACCATCTATCATTTGGGCTCTCACAGCTGCGCTATATGCGGCTCTGTGTAATATTTCATGGCTCATATCGTTTGACAGGGCTGTCCCGAAGAGGGCATCTTGGGTCACATTAGTCCTGTTAGCTTTTCTCCAAGGACTTTCATCCTTCCTCCTTCTGTCATCCCCGCATTGCTTTTGTTGTTTGCTGCTTTTAATTGCTGATTCTAGTTTGCACGGGAGGGGGGGAGAAACGGCCTCCTCAGCAAAGTGGATGTGCTGTGCGGGTCACTGGGACTTCAATAATGACCTCAGGGAGGTGTCGACCCAGGATCTCCTCGCCCGTCTGACGGATTGGCCTGTAACACAAAGGCCATAGCTGACAATGGGAGGCGGTTAATAGAGAAATATTCATCAAGGCGCTGACACGTCCCCCGAGGAGAGCAGACTCTGTCTTACAGGAAGCCTCTGAGCTCGTGTGAGGACCTGTTTTCTTGCTGCTTTAACATTCTTGACTTTGAGTTGTAAGATAGTAATTCAAACCGAAGGAGCTGCTTTATCTGGTATGCGAGAGTTTGGTCCCAGATAGTGTGTCTGCTCTCTGTTCGGCTGTCAGGGTGTCCGAGGCTAAAGTCTCTTAGGCAGCTATTGACCCGGACTCCCAGACTCCACTGGCCTCGTGGTTCATTAGCACTCCACTCAGGGACGAGCCTAGCACAGGTGTCACTTGACAGGACCATTAAGAAAATGGATGACCCTCCCAAACAGCATCGAGCAAGGTCACAGCGCCCTGATCGCTGCTCTGTGGAGCACTTTGGGACTTGACGCTTATTTCTCTTTTTTTAGAAACTGCAATACTTACTTGATTTTCTTGTTGCTCTGAAGGAATCTTGATGAAAATACAGTCCAGAGTTAATTCCTTTAGGGTATAAAGAGGTTTGTATTGTGTGGCTTATAGGTTTTAAGTTCACAACGAATTTCATTCTAATTTGCAAAGTTGAGCCACAAAAATGTAAAGGAGTTTGTCGCCCCCTAAAGTTGGATTGGTGAAGTACAGCTGAAAATGACCAGAAACCTTTCATTTTTTCCCCCCACTCAAAACATTTTCGTTGTAAAGCTTTTTGATACACAAAAACAAAACTCTATCCCACACATCCAAGAGGGGAGATCTATATATAAATAAAAATATTATAATTATATTATAAATTATAAATAAAAACTCAAAATGTTTACTGAATGATGTTTTAATAAATATATACTACATATACTCTTTCAAAAGTAATGTCCCTTAAACTTGTTCCATTAAAATCACAAACTTCAATGTGTTTTGTTTAAATTGCATGCGATAGATCAACACTAAGTGAGTATGACTGTAAAGAAAAGGAAAAGTATTAAATCAGCCACCCACGATTACAAACTCAGATTTGGAGTTTCATTTAGTTCTGAAGTTTTATTAGGACATTCTGAGCTTTGTGGATGCTTTGATTTAAACCGTCCTAAAGCATTTCTGTACGACTTGGTGTAAGATGAACATCCGCTCCATCTTGAAGTCATTTGCAGGCTTTCCTTTCTGGATCACTCCATATTTAACCCCTCCATCTTCTCGTGAAACTCTGTCCAGCTTCCCTATCCCTGCAGAACAAAGCCATCCATAAAGCATGATGCTGCCATCACATGTTTAGAGGTGGACATGGCGTTTCCCTGATCATGTGCAGTTTTAATTTTGCTCAAACCGAGCATTTTCCATGTGGGCCTGAAATTTTAGTTTTGATCTCGTCTAACCAGAGCATTCTCTTCCACGTACCCGTGTGGTTTGAGGCAAACTGTAAACAGGACTTCCTTCAGCCTTCTTTCAACAATGACTTTCTTCTTGCTACCCTGTCATGAAGGTGGGGTTCAAAGCCTTTGTTGTCACGGCACATCGTACGGCAGGTCCACTCAATGAAATCCCTTGGACGATGCTCATTGATGATCACACAGTAACAGGGAGCCATGAACTTCTACAACTGGCTGTGCCACCAGCTTGTGGAGTACACGGCTCAGCTCTCTGCAGCTCCTCCATAGATACGACGGGGCTCTTGGTTGCTTCTTAATCAACACTCTCCTGTCCATGTTTTAGGAAGTGTGCCACAGTCTTTCCAGTTCCAGATGATGGTTTGAATGGTACGCTAAGAGACGTTCAAAACTTGCCAAATTCCTTTTGAAACCTACCCCTGCTTTGAAATTCTCCACGACTTTCTCCCTGACCTGTCTGCTGCGTTTCGGCCAGATATGGAATGATTGAATTCATACTGAGATTAAATTACACACAGAAGGACTTTTTATTTTATCTACTAATTACATAACCTCTGGAAACAAACAGCTCTACTGAAATATATTTAGAGGGTAATGAAGCAAAAGTGACCGAACACTTGCACTTATCACGATTTTATAAGAAACACATTTTGAAAAGCTTAAGTACTTTTTTGTTTACTTCACAAATATAAAATCTGACACATAAAATCTCAATGAAGCACAATGAAGTTTATGGTTGTAAAGTTAAAGAAATGTGAAACATTTTAGTGGGTGGAGATATTTTTGATGCTCACTGTAGAATCTTCATGCGTTGATACTTTTCTTCTCACCAGAGCCAGTCATAATCCAGCAGGCCATGTCAGCATGAAGCAGTGCTGAAGGAGGTCCAATAACCAAAGCCATTTGAAACAGAGTAGCATGCAGCAGGCATATCATTAACTTGTAGATATGAGAAAAATGTCAGAACAGGATCCCGGATCTTATGATATGGTATGTGTTCCTCTGATTCTGAATAAGACAAGGAATTTCTGCAACACTGAGGCAGGGCATGATGTCTGAAAGCCACAGGGGGCTGCTGCCCTGGTCCCACGGTTATGAAGGGACCTACGCTGCCCAAAGCAAGACTGATGGCAAAAACAGGAAAATCGAGAAGTCGATCTCTTAAGGCTGTTACACACCAGGATAATTAACTCCAATCTTGCCCAGATTTTCCCCTTCTTACAAGCCCCGACTATCTGAAGAGATATTCCTACCATGTGTGGTGTGTTAAGAGCGATCTGGTCCGCTTGGTGGAACGTCGGGACCGCTCCAACCTCAAATCAGGGATACTCAACATGTTGAATATCCCTGAATTAGAAAATGGATTGTGTTCCCCAAGGACAAACGAGCAGGCGGCCTGATGAATGTGACGTGTAGCCAATCAGAAAGTGAGGTGAGGGATTCCCTGAGGGAAAAATATCATAGTGCAGCAAGCGTAGCGCCCCCATTCACGCTGTCTCCACTCATTTAACCAACAACGCATTTTCTTTTTGTTGTTTTTTTTTTTTTTTTTTGTTAAAATCAGTCCACAAACTATTGCCATTATTCTTATTCAACGTCCAGGTTTATTTACTCTGAATTCACGTTTAATCTTGAGAGGTTTCGCAAGATTTCCCATCTGACATCTGACTGAACCTGAGTGAAATGTGTTTGTGTGTGTTGAGCTCGCTGTCTGACTGGACACCACACACTGTAAGAGCAAACCTGTTTTATCTACGATTTTACGTAAATCTTAACTAAAAAAAACGATCTTACCTAAAAAGCATTTTAAGAAGTTGATGGTCGCTGAGAGCTGCATGGGTGTGAGTGTAGGTGCACCGGCGCTCTGGGGGTTGGAGAGCGGGCTGTCAGCACCTGAGAAGGAGGTGTCGCAGGTCTCCCCTGCAGGTTAGAGCAGAACGCAGAATGCTCTGAGTCTAAAGCAGCATAACGGCCATCATTGGCCAGGAAATATTTCATCTCTGAAACTGCATTTCCTGCTAATTCTCCAATCTGCAAGGTCTTGCAACTGTGCCAAAGCATCCACCGCGTTGCATTACGCATGAGCGTATTTGACCATTTACGGCAGCTAAAGTAGCCTAACTACCTCACACCTTGTCACAATAATCTGTTAATCTGAAGATTTAAAATGGGTTATGGATTTTAATTAATTTCAAAGGTACTTCTGTAGAGTTATGTGCCACCAGTGCCAGCATGAATAACACTGCAGTTTTGAATGCTTATTATGAAGTTGATCTATGATTAAAGTGTGATAGGATGTGAAATTAAAGTTTGAAGGCAAACATGATTCACGATTCACCACTTTACCAACTGCGTCGCCAGGTTCCCCGTCTCCATTGTTTTTCTTTTATTGATCCCGTCTTTTGCGTAGAAAGTGACGTACGCACATTACACAAGCTTTATAAATAAGACCCCAAATCCAAAATATGAATTGTTGAAACTGTGAAAATTGTGAAATAAACAAAAAGCTATGAGGGCCCACACTACAAGTCCCCGCCCCCTCTGTAATGTGACACTGGCTTTGCGCCTGCACAGGGCATATGGGTTAGAGGAGTATGGAGTGTATTCAATTATTCAATTTTGTCCCATTTTACCATCCATAGAGGAGCAGCAATCTTCCTATGGTGTTATCCTGGCTCAGGTTTACAAGACAGCCGGTGCTAGGGTGCAGTTTCTAGGACGGTAACCAGAGAGCTGGTTTCAATGGCCTGGATGTGAAGATGATTCAAACTGGAGGTCATGTAGAGGGTAGAAGTTTCTACCCAGGGAGGTTGGAATTAATTCCACTGTTGCCAGTTTACCCTCATTCATCAAATGGCTCACTATCCGCCCCAGTGCCGGCGCTCATCAATCTCCTGCATCCACCCCACACCCCCACTCCATCAACCCCACACACACTTACTTTCCCAGCTGAGTCAACACCTACGCACTCAATTTTTGTCACCTCTGTGTGTGTGTGTGTGTGTGTGTTCAGCCTCTGTCTTTTGTCCACAGAGGATGGTGCATTACGGGGGATAGCCGAGGATCTGTGGTGATCCAGACAGTTTATTCTTAGACCACATCCTGACTTTATGCTGGACAACATTCCTTACATTAAAACACATCAGTTTTACATTGTTGTTGTTTTTGTCTGGTGACTTTAATTTTAAGTACCATGTGTGCACAGTTTCTGCAATACATATATGTTCCACTTTAATAGTTTAAGGACTATTAGATGCAAAAGGTTACGTTTGAAAAAGACCTCAAAATGAGAAACTTATTTTGGATTAAGAAACATTTGATTACATAAACAGGTGCATTGTACAAGTCATGTGACTAATATCAGTTTTAAAAAGTGTTTTCTTATAGTTAGAAGTAATAATGGCCAAATTGGGAGCAGACTTTGAATTATTGAATGCCATAAAGTTTCATGGTTCTGTTACGATAATTTTCAAGTGCAACTCACCCTGCTGTAAAAGCAGAACCACACTCCTAGACACATTTTGAAAAATGCCACCAAAGTGGGCAGTGCCAAGAGACCCTGAGGGGCGAGGCTAAGTGTGGGGATGAGTAATAGAGGTTAAACAGGGGTGTGGTCAGGACGAGGGAAAGTGGCAGCTAGCTTATTTTGACATATAGAGGCGCATAGAGCGTAAGTAGAATGATGCTGGTAGTTATGCCACGATTAGGTTTTTGATGTGGAAGATTTCTTCTACCTCTCATCACAGGAGATTAAGGGAGGCTTTGTGGAGCCCAGTGGAGGAGATGACTCAGCAATGCCAGTGCTGGTCTGGCAGTGGAGGGCAGAATGTGTCCAGTTTCTGAGTGGTAAAGTGATGTTAGCAACATATGAGCTAACATTTGCTAATGTTCAAAGCAGTAACAAGGTTCTGATAACTTATCTGTAATAAAATGCTAACCTGAAAAAACGCTATGATCATTGCTGACAATGCTCACAGTTTGAACTCCTGACTCTCTACGATTTATGGCAGCCTCACTTCAGTCAGTCTGCCCCAGGGCAGCTGTGGCTACTAACATAGCTCACCACCGTCAGGGTGTGAATGGGTAATGACTGTAGTGTGAAGTGCTTTTCGGTCATCGGAGTACAAGCCATTTGCCATTTTACCCTTCAATCTGAAAAGGGAAAACTGGGAACGTTACCATATAAAAGTAAATTATATTATATGGTGGCATGGCTCCATTGTTGCACTTTTCCTTTGTTACACACTTTCTAGTAAGATATCAAGTCTTTTCAAGTCAAACGGTTCAAGTCTAAGGAAAGTCATAAGTCATTGGTGTTAAAAGTCGAGGTCAAGTTCAGAGCCTTTTAGGATTTTTATCAAGCCAAATCTAAAATGATTGCATTTCTGACTGGAGTCGGACTCTTTTCAAAGTCACCAGACTCAAATCCACATATCTCCATAATAGAAATCTGGTTGGTGTGGAGCAAAGACGATGCTTGGCTATTGGTGTGTTTTGGGTCCTTATTTTCTTGAAAACCCCATCTCAAGGGCATTTCCTTTTGACCATAGGACAACATGACTTCTTCAAGTATTTGGAGCTATTCAAAGGGATCCATGATAGGTGAAAAATAGACCCAAGACCATTTTATCCCTATAGCATGATCCCTTAGCCACCATGCTACACCATGTACTGTGTGTGGAATTCAGAGTTTGCAGTCATCTGATAAACTCCATGTGTCCCCTACACCCAAAAAGAACAATCAAACTTTTATTAGTCCATTAAATATCCCACCGTTTCTCCTAACATAGGTTTTGTTACATTGTGATCTCTTCCGCATGTTGTCATTTTTTTTCCCAACAATGGGACTTTGTGGGACGATAGCTTGGCTTTACACAGGTATCTTCTTATTGTTCCAGCACTCACAGGTAACTGTAGATCACACTGGAGCTGGTCTTTGGCTTAGTCTGCTCCATTTTGGCAAATCTTAGATTTAACGAATGAAAGTCTTTCTGGATTTGGTTTCCATTTAAAGCATTTTAAGAACATTTTATTGGACCAGCCTTTCATTCTCTGCACATCTTTGCATGTCTCCCCCTATCCAATTGAATTCTTACCATAGTACACAGTTCTTCCAAAACATAACCTCAAACACGCCTTTTAACTCAGATTTCCTGAAAGGAATGCAAAGTAACCAGCAAGTGCAAGATCTGCTGTCTTCAACCTCAACAAAGAGACACCTGTTTAAAATGTCTTGTTTTACAGTGACCTCACTGATTGAATTACATACAGCTGTTATCCTTGAAGACAATAGTTCAGTTTCACAGGATCAGCAGCAACATCACTGTTTAGTGTGTTGGTTTACTATTACTCTTCTGCACCGACAAGTGATTTATTTGCCATGTATATGTATAATTTTGTTTAAAAACTTTTTTTTGATCTGGGTAGTTATGTTGGCATTGAATAATTTTAAGTAAACTGTATTGAAAATGATCAGAGTCAGTTTCTTTAAAATAATGTAAAATCTACAATCTGCAGTGGATAGTAAATACATTAGATCTAAAGGGACAATGTTTTACAGCACCTGAGTGGGGTTGGCCTCCACGTTTTTTAAATTTAACTAAAATGGTTTGAAACATTTGTGCTAGATAAGGTGATGGTAGTTGTTACTACCATTGCAATGCAGCAAAAAGGTAGCGGGTTAGAATACCGGCCTGGGATCTTTCTGCAGAGTTTGCATGTTCTCCCTTTGCATTACTTGAGTGTGCGCCTGCATACTCCTGTGTGGCTCTGCATTGCCCTGTTACGGGCTGGCAACCTGTCCAGGATGTACCCCGCCTCTTGCCCACGGACCGCTGGACCAGCACCACCATGACCCTGCGAGAACAAGAGGGAATGGACAATGGATGACTAGTACTGTTTGTGTTTCACATCAAGATAGAGATAAACATTTGCAGAGGTCATCAAAGGTCAAATATCCCTTAACTAACTTGTGTTGTTAAAATCTTCTTTTTGTGCTGACTGAGGGTTTCATTTGATCAACTCAAGTTTTTAACAGTGCTGTGAGTTGACCTCTGATGACCTGTGAAAACTTGTGTTTTCATTTAAAATGAGAGCCATACAAACGAAAATGTTTGTTGCACAAACCAGCACTAGCGTAGCACAAGCGTTTGAAACTATTTTTGTCACATTTGAAGAATGTGGGGTGAGAAGCTTCTCTCAGGCTCTGCAGGGTTGTCTCTGGCAGTAGATTCAGGTCTAAGAAGCTCCTTTACCGGTTCTTTCATGAAGTCATCTGGTTTGTCCTTTGCGTTATAGAAACAAAACAGAAAAACTCATTATGAAATTATAACACTACTTTTGCCATGACAACCACAGGGAAGATCTGCTGTGTACTGTCATCGACTGCCTCAGGGTTAACAGTCTTAGCTTGCTAGCAAGTTCAACAGTAGCATTGGTGGTATGTCTAAACCGATTATAGCTTGATACAAATTTTAATTACTGCTCCAACAGAAAAACATTTTGAACCTCAAGTCTTATGACTTATGCTCCAATGTATTCTTTCATAATATAACCCATATAATCACATCCGCCTTATCACATCTGGACCGCATCTGACAAATGAGAATTTAGTTGACAGAACCGATTACTTCTGTTGAAATCTAGTCAAAGTGTTTGCGTAGGATTTGCTACCAATAAGATGTTCATGACCAATATTGTACATTACACTTACAAAATAATTGACCTAATTTGAATAAAAATGAAATTGCTAGTATTTAAGATGCCCCCAAATTCCTTTTTTTACAGCCTGCTGGAGTTACATCAGCAGTCAGAGCAGTAGAACTGGAGCATCGCTGAAGTTAGGGACATTGACGGACGCTCTGTGCGTCAGAGCTAAGGCAGTGCAGAGAATGCCACTGTGAGGTCCGGAGCAGCGGCTGACAGGCTCGGTGATTAATGACGACAGGGTGTGGAGCTGCTCCTCAATTAGACGCCAGCTCTACACGAGCTCACCGTCGCTGATGACAGATTGGACAGAGAGGCAGGGGAAGGGTACTTGGTCTTTCTCTCTTTCTGGCTCTCCTTGTCTTCTGAACAAAACATTAACCTCAACTCCATGACTACCACCTCTGTGTTTAACATCAGGACACAATACAGAGTTCTCGGCATCCAACAGTGACCGCACTGTTAAAGCAACCCAGATGGCGTGAACACATCCCTCATCAGGGCCTGTCACACAATCTGTGCTTCATTTCTCCACATAAACCCTGTGATTGACTCTTTTTTACGTGCCTGTTTCAAATCCTCCCTCATTCATGTCTGCAGTCAGGCATTCTGTACAAAATAAAATAATGATAATAATCCCAGCAGACACAAAAAAAATGTCAAGGCTCTTTTTTGGTTTGGGTGAGTTCCTCTCACACAATTCAATTCTTATTCTTATGTTTTCCTGGATAAGAGGAAGTGCCTGACAGTTAAATAAGATCGCACAATACCCAGAATTAGCAGGGTATAGTAATAATGTTACAAAACATTGCATACACACCAAAGGTATTCATACGCTAAGCATTATATTAATGCTAGTTGTGTCCTTTTGTTGAAGGAATCTCACCACATGCCTAATCCTGTCCAGAGTTATTTAAGAGGCGTGGGGTTATGATGTGAAAGGAAGACAGACAGCGATGCATGTACACCTAAACACACCCAGAGAAACCCCATGCACGCACGCACAGAGAAGACACAAGCAAAGTTTACCCTTACATATTTGCCACTTGAACAAAGAGTAAATCCTTAAACGGTTGTATGTTTCCCTGTAGAGTAGCACTGCGTGCAGTTTGAAAGTATTCTATTTTTGTTAATCCAAACAAGTTTTCTCTTTCTGAATTTCCCAGGATGGGAATTTTTTCTTAATTCCTCCCACTCTTGGCGTTGTCGTTGTTGTTAATGATGATGATGATGATAGCAATGACGACAATGATGATGATGATGGTATAGGTTGTAGTGCAGCACAGTGGGGCTAATCTCATTACGGACATTTCATGGATGACAGTAATTCTGCAGAAACGAAGTGTCTGCTGTGTCTGTGGCTTTAGGCCAACTACAGCTTCTTATCAACAATAACCTTCTCCTCTCCACTCTTTCATGAAGGCCAGTTTGATGGAGTGCCAAACTATCAGTCCTATCAACGATTGTTCTTCCACCTGAGCTATGGTTCTCTGCTGCTCCTCCAGAGTCGCCATGGGCCTCTTTGCTGCTTCTTTGATCAATGCTCCCCCTGCCTGGCCTGTATGTGGAGTCTGCAGGTCATGTCTGAAAGTTGGCCGTTCCCTCTCTGTTTTCAGACTTTGGACTGAACAAATCTCTGTGAGATGTTTAAAACAGACCTGTGGCTCTCATGATGCTTTGTTCTTTTATGTTCCCCTCATAGAGCTCTAATAAGGATAAATTGCAAAAATGAGGTGCATTCCAAAGGGATTTCATTGTACAGAATGTGTTAGGGGAAGACAAAAAGGTGAATACATGCACGCCATCCTTTTCAGAATTTATTTGAAAGAAATTTTGAAAACCACGAGACCTTTTCCTTCTGCTTCACAGTTTATGTCCTACTTTGTGTTGTTCTTTGACATGACATGCTTAAATATACAATGAAGTGTTCCTGACATGAAAATGAGGAAAAAAAAGTTACTCAACTATGATGCAGCGGAACTCTTGATCATATCAGCTGTCTAGTTTTTAGCGAGTGCAACTAAATCCCTCCTTGGCAAACCCAGGATGCCCCCAAACTGACAGCTGCAGCAGTTTCTATCGAAGAGCTGCTTCTAGAGGTGACTGTGTGGTTCCTTTTAGAAAGAGTGCCTTTAGTCAAGTCACTGTATTATTTTATGTTGTTGACTCAACCCGCCAAAGGGACTACAGATGGAAATTAGCTTTAGGCTATAATCTGGCATATTTACATGAACATGTTCATTAATATGCATTGTCCCTTATTAAATAAATAAACTCAAACCCAAAAGATGGGAGGCAGCAAAGTTAACTAACACAATTCCCATATGCAACTAGAAGGAAAATAAACATTTCATTTACCGAATAATGTGCTACTAATAGCACTTGGACCATGTGACCAGCTGGATCTCATTTGCTGCTGTACTGGGGGTTGTGACCAAGTTATCATCATTAGAAAACGAACGTGCCTTGGCTTGGAACAAGCAGCTGCACTGCTGATCCTGATTCAAGCTCTGGTTGGATATGGGGTCTCCTCTGGGTTTTATGCTCATACTTTATACATCATGGGTCTGATGTGTGTTTCCTGGCTGCCTTGGGTCAGTGTCTACAGTCAGAGGCTGTAGCATTATGGTTATAATTCAATTCAATTTTATTGATATAGCGCCAATTTACAACACATCATCTCAAGGTAAAATCATACAGATTGGTCAAAATGTTTCCTATCTAAGGAAACTCAGCAGATTGCATCAAGTCTTGATACGCAGCATTCACTCCTCCTGAGAGAGCGTGGAGCCGCAGTGGACAGCCGTTGCATTGTTGATGGTTTTGCAGCAATCCCTCAAACTGAGCATGCATGAAGCGACAGTGGGGAGGAAAAGTCGTCTTTAACAGGAAGGAAAACCTCCAGCAGAACTGGGCTCAGTGTGAACGGTCATCTACCTCGACCGACTGGGGGTTTGAGAAGACAGAGCAGAGAGACAAAAAAAACACAGAAGCACACATTGTGCACAGAAGCACAGGAATCCTTTCTATGTTATATGGTAGTAGTGGATGATCTGCCTCCCCTGGATGGTGTCACAGCTGATAGAACGCCAGACCAAGTGTACCTGCTATGAAGAGAAAAATGACATAAGAACAAAAAGTTAAAAACTGAAATAACAACAAGCAATGCAAATTTGTTGAACAGTAGGAGAACTCAGCAGAGTGAGAGGAATAGACCCAGATGTCCTCCAGCAGCCTAAACCTATAGCAATATCTATCTTATTCTCTGAACTGCAGCCCTAATTGGACTCTTTCTTGTTTACTGCTAGGTTTATTTTTGCATCATTGGTCTGAGTACTTAAAGACCAAAAAGGCTCACAGTGATATAGAAAAAAAGAAGTCTCTTGATTTTATTATATGTTAGCTTGTTTTTAGAATGACATTACTCAGTCCTTTGCAAAACGAGAAAACATTTTGAAAAAGAAATCCAACCGTCTGGTTTGGGCTATTTTGACTGTTTGCTGTTCCTTGAGCCTTCATCTTCATTTTCCCCGGCCACTTCTGGTCCTTCGTGGCATCGCCATGACAAGAATCCTTTTCACCTACAGGCTACACAGTCCTACAGATGGAATCCAAGATGGCTCGGTTTGTTCAGTTTCTCTCAGCGGATCTATTTAAGTGAAACTCGTTCAGCACACCAATCTTTGACTTTTAGTTCTATGATATCCATGTCTAATCTAGGTGATGTACACCAGCTTCACTGTGTTTTAATGTAGCTGGGCTATGACCGGGTTGGTTTGCCTCGCAAAAGTATTCATCTCCACTGGCACCTCATACTTTTTTGTTTAGTTTTGTCAAATTACGACAACAAACTTCAGTGTATTTGGTTTTCATTGGGACGTTGTAAATGAGGATAGGTTTATAGGACACTTTTTTACATTTTCCCCATTTGTTTTTGCAAAATTCCTCAAACTCAGTCAGATTAGTTGGAGAAAGTCTGTGAAAACTAAGTTTCAACTCAAATTCCAATGTAGGTCTGACTCCTGCTGGGCTGTTTCAAGTCTTTTTCAGCCTCTAACAGGATTTCTATCATATTTAGCTCAATCCATCTTCCAGTTCTATCCGACAAGCTTCTCTGCTCTGCTGAAGAAAACAATCCCCACAGAATAATTCTGCCACCATCATGTTTTGCATGCTGGCAGGTCTTCCAGAATCAACATGGAGCTTTTGGCTGCATCATGGTTAAAGCGCTCCTTGTCGGGCCTGTCAGTTTAAGCGGATAGCGACGTCTTGGTAGGTTTGCAATTGTGCCAAACTCTTTCCACTTTCAGATTATGTGCTGAACACTAAACAGAGCTCTGTGAGATGACCTAACCCTGCTTTTATCTTCTCCACATCTTTCTCCCTGACCTGTCGGCTGTGTTCCTTGATCTGCCTCTAAAGCTGTTTGTTCTCTAATGTTCTCTAACAAACCTCTGGGGTCTTCACAGCCAGTTTACTGATTAGACATCTGTTTGCTCATTTATTTTCTGAATTCTGAGGGCAATTGGTTTTTGTTTGAGGATATCAGACTAAATTGGACTAAAACAAATGCACCCCAAAACTTTTCAGATATTTAATTGTAAAAAGAAAAAGAAAGCAGCAATGATAACTATGTATCTTTTTCCTTGTCTTTTAAAAGTACACACTATTTTGGGTTGGTCTATTGCATAAGATCCTAGAGCAGCTTGTGGCCAAATGTGAAAAAGTTCAAGGGCTACGAATGCGTTTGCAAGGGACTCAATGTTAGTCTATGTCTTCAGGTTTGTTAAGAGTGGGAAAAATCTTTCCAGTTTAATTTTTTTCTTCGAATCATTTGAGAATATGGGGGGAGGGAACCCCTCTTTCACTTCTAATCTCCCTTCTTTGTGTTCCACTCTTGTAACCGTGAAACACCCACACGCCTGTAAATGCGCTTGAGGCCTGAAAGTAAGGAAGAAATGGGGAGGGAACATGAGGACGGGAGAAAACGAGTGAGAGGGAGAGAGCGGGAAGGGAAACTGGGCTGATTATCCAAATACAGTCATTAAAGGGGAAATGTGTTTTTCAAGCTGTCGGGATGATTAATGAGTGAGAGAAAAATCCTCACAAATGCTCTTGTTTAGTCTAACTGGCAGACATGATCCTGCCCATTGATTTATGGCAGGGCCTGCTGTGTAAGACCATAGTGAGGTTATGGCGAGTAAGTCAGGACGGTTTTGTGTGTACATGGGTGAGGGCAAGCCTTGCGCTTGTGTGCGCACGCATGGGTGCATGTATGTGTGTGCTGCCTTTGAAGGGGGGAAAGAGGAGGCTGTTTGTTCACATGACCACAGGAGGTGAAGATCAGAGCGCAGAGAGGCTCTGGGAGAAAATTTACCTCATCAGCTTTCACACTCTGCTCTGACAAATCAACAACACAAACCAGAGACGGTTAGCCGAGGCCCTTTTCTATTTATTTTATGGCTCCATGATTGAACTTCAACGGCAAAAAAAATCAATGCTGCGCCCAGAATGAATCAAGCTGCTGTCCAGAGCTACTTAGGTTTTCATCGGTCATTTCCCAATATCCCTTCACATAGACCAGATTAGAACACAGTGAACAATATTCCTCTCATTCCTCATCTGTAACCGATGTCCATCCATAGTAAATATGGACTTTGTTGTACCTAACCACGCTCTGTCATTTAGGTCAGGGTAATACTTCAAATTAAATGAGCCCGATGTCTCCAAGAAAATGTTTGACATTTTGGGGAATTCATTTATTTGCTTTCTTGTCAACAGGTAGAAAAAATGCCAATACAGCATTCATACAGCATCCGCATCCCACATATAACTGTAAAGTCAGCTATAACAGCTAGTTTACCTAGCCGTAAAGATGGAGGAAAAGACGAGTTTTGCATTGGCCTTTGGAGTGTGTTTTTATTTGTTCAACTCCTTTCTATGCTTGTGAGTTTAATAATCAGCTAATTCTAATCTAATTTCTGTTGTGAAAGCTAGATCATTAAATGTTTATTTACAGCAGACATATCATGCTTTTCAATTCTTCCTTTTCACATTAAAATCATTCAGTTGTGGTCTATATAAAGTGGAACTGCAATGCTTTGGTCTGAGTTCCTCGTTTATCTACCTCTATCTTCCTCCTTCCCCCCCATGTTCTGAGGTGCATCTGAGAGCAACCCGTTTTGGTGCTGTCTCTTTAAATCTAAAGGTGGTACTTCACACCCCAACCCCACTCTAGGTCGCAGAGTGTTTAACTTCACCCCATTACACTATTTTTGTAGTATTCTGGGGGACGTTGTAATTAGGGTTGTCAAAAATATTGATACTCCGAAAAGTACAGATACTCAAACGTATCTGGATACAATACTAACTTGGTATGGTATCGATACTAAAGCGCCCGTCGTGATTGCCCGCGCCCGTAGTGTAGATCGCATGCACTCGACAGTCAGAGGGGCCAACCGGCCAGGCAGGCAGTCCTCACCGCGACCCAACATGGAGTTGTGCAGTCACGCATATGGACCTGCGAGTACAGGAAGGCCAGACCAGCCGGTCTTAGTCGAAAAAGAAAAAGGCAAAAGCCTTATTTGGAAAAGGTTTTCATACGATGTAAGCAAAGAAGGGAAACCCAAAGATCTCAACAAGCATGTGTGCAAACAGTGCTTTAAAGTGGTAGAAACAAAGTCGGGCAGCTCAACAAACTTGGCCAAACATCTCAAGGACCGACACCCTGGCCTTCATAAAGAATTCTGTCAGGTTAGTAAATTAAAGTTCACGTTCGTAATTTAATCTTATATGTTAAACGTATTACTGACGTCAGCGCGACCGGTGGTCTGCATCAATGTTGTGTGATAAGCTGTGGCTAGCATGCTACTAGACTGCGCTAGCTGCGTTTAGCTTGCTGCGCTATTATTGTTAGTTGTTTTATTTGCCTTCAGCTGCAGCTAGAAGCACTTGTTTGATAAGCAGAGAAAATATGACTTCAAGTCACCAGAAGCTGTGAAACTAAACAGGGCGGTGGCACAATACATCTGTCAGAATCGGTAAAAACTGGGTTCTAACAACTTCTCATGTCGCTAAATCCAGAGTATGTTCTTTCTTCACGGAACCACTTGTACAGTGAAATCCCAGAGTTGTACAATATAACAAAACAAACACTCATGCAGCAGCTTCAAGGGAAACTATGTTTTAAATGTAAAACTGACCAATGGACCAGCAGAGCTCCTTCCCTGTCTGTAACCCTGCATTTTATAACTGAGTTCTGGGACATTGAGATTGAAAAAGGTGAATTTTTTCACATTAATAATAAACTTCTTATGCCTTAAATTATTTGTCATTTCTTTATCTTTTATGGTATTGAAAATGGTATCGAGTATCGAATATTTTCGTAGGTATCGATATCAAGTTTGAAATTTTAGTATCATGACAACTCAATTTGCCGATTGACACTTGTAGCTTCTGCGTCCTTCAGCTTGGACTACAAAATTGCCCAAAGAAATAAAAAATGACGGATTGACTGGTAAGATGGAAGTTCATGGCCTTGTTTGGCAGTTCTGCAGTAAATACTGTGATGAAATATATTTAAAAAAAACTTGATAAAAAACTGTGAAAACTAAATGGCTTGAAAAGTTGGACCCAAAAAGAATATGATATCTCTACAGATCCTGGACAGACTACATTACAATTTTCTACTCTCCTAGAGACTTCAAGTTCATAACATAATGTATTACAGCAGGGCTTCCCTATAAGTACATTTTTGTTTTCCTGTTTACATGACAATGGAAACTGGGATTTAACCATTAGACTCTGGAACCAGTTTTCAAACTGTGCTGTTGTCAGAGAAAACCTTTGATGTCGTGTAAATGAATGGTACAAACTCTCGTTAATATTATTTCTTCATGGAAAAGAGATGCAGAACCAAAGTCAACTAAATTGCATTTATCTATAATGTCTGTTTTAATACAACACATTACTTTTTTGTCAAATGGTTTCCCTGACTATGCTCTGTTTTGCAACAATTTATGTGTGAGATGCTAGTGGTTCAGGATATTTTTTGGAAAGAAAATAGTATGATAATTTAACAATTTCAAAATGTGGTTTTAGAATAAGGGAAAGAAGTTTTATGTTTCAATGTTAATGTTAAAAGTTAAAGGTATAGTGAATTATCTTTTTCGGCTTCAAGTTCCAGTGGATCACCTCAAACATTTCTCGAATCAGCTAACTTCGCTAGTTTTTACATTATTCAAATCGAATCATTTCCTCTGATTATCATCAAAATATTTTGTCAAATTCCTCACTGTTTTACTGGTTTCTCTTAATATTTGCTCTAAAAATTAATATTGGCACTGATCTTCTGACATTTTTGAAATTCTGTTTGAAAGCTGTTGTTTGTTCTGACAAATAAATACAATTTGCAGAGGTGGAAAACAATGAATAAAGTATAAAGAATTACCCATGGGAGGTTTTGGGACTTGGCTGGAAAGATTTGAGACTTACATGTGACTTACAAGACAATGACTTGACACATTTGTATTTGTGTGTATGTGTATTTATGTATACATTTAATATGAACATTATTATGAGGAAGCCTTCTTTGGTTTCTCTATTTCTGAGTCCAAGAGATCAAAATCAGTTTGAGCATTTTCACAGCATCTGAGCGTTTTTATTTCCAGGATTTTGACGTGTATAGGAAGGTTTTCAACATTAATAAAGCTGCTATGCAAGACAGTAAAACTTAATTTTTTCATCCTTGGCCATGCTTTGTTTCATATTGTTGAATCTGAATATTCTAAACGTTACGTTAAAACCAATTTATTTGACATAACTAGTAGCAGAGCTCTGATGGAAAGTCCCAGCACACTCTGCAGCTCCTAAACACAGCACTGCTGAGCGGTCCGGTCAAGGCTGGTCCAGATGGATGGCTAGCAGCTGCTGGCCCTACAACCTCTTCCCTCAGCGCAGCCATTAAGCCTATCTGTCTGCAATTTCCTCGTTCTTCCCCAGTTCCCTCTGAAGTCCACAGTGATCGCTCTCTCACACCCCCGCAGCTCAGCGATGCACACTCTACATACATACACTGCAGCAACATGTAGCCCTAAGCCAACCAGAGCACTCTCACAGGACCATTACCCTTATCCACCCACATCTACATGGATACACGCAATGACAAACACATTTCCCATGTAAAAATAAATCATGCAGATTTCTGCCTTATTTCTTGTGCACTTCCGTTCTGATGTTTTCAGTATTATATGCAACTATTACAGATTATAATGCAAAAAAAATAAACACAATGTGTTTCCAGCTATCTCAGATTAAGGGTGTTTTCACACCTGTGGTTCGTTTACTGTGATCCGAAGGAACCCAAACCTGTCTCTTCAAACCACGTGGGAAAGGCAAGTCTATTCATTGGTCAGATCCAAATGTAAATACAGGAAGCAGGTGCTATGAATTTAAGAATTTGCTGAGAATTTATGCATATCATTAGTGTGTTTCTGGGTACTATTTGAGGCCTATTTATCTCAGCAGTGTGCCAAATGGATTTTGAAAAGATGTCTTGAAAGCTGCATCGGGCTTTATACTTTAAGACACAGACGCACCTGCATTAGTTTGTTAGTTTGTTCTCTACTGCATCCCACAATGCGGCACAAACATGGGTGGGGGAAGGCCTCAGCATGGCTGTTTTGCTCTGTGTCCTAGGCCTAGAAAACAGCCAACACGATGCAACAGTTACATCTACAAATTGAACATTTTTCAATGACAAAAACGTAATCCACTGATCAAACGAATCAGAAAGTAGTCACAGCAATTCTGTATTAGAATCTGTGGTTCTCTGTGGGTTTGGGGAGTTTTCAACAATTTGCAGGCCAGTTTGGGATATCTGGTCCACGGCTGGTTGGAATCCCTCTCACCTATTCCAAGGGTCCCATCAGGCTGTTGCTTTCAGCAAAAGGGCTCCACCAGCAGAAAAACGAAGTGTAACAATTCACAGTCAACCTGAGATTAGTACTCATCCGCTAAAGATCTTCAGAAACTAACTGTGGATTAACAGCAGAGTTAAAGTGAAACCTTTAATATGAAGACTGAAAAAACGAGAACAAATGACTTCTACTGCTAAGAATAAAAAGCTAAGTGTCAGAAATAAGAAATAAATCTTTTTACTTTTACTCTCACTACCTGCGTATTAGGTTCTCCAACAACCAACAAGGATAAAAGCCCCGAGGAAGAGAGCAGGGTTCTGTCCAGTCTAGGCTGGATGGTTGGATAGATGAGTCCCTGACTTAAAGGAAGAGTCCAGAAGTTTCCCCAATAACCTGTTCTTCCACTCCTCAGGGGGATCATGTGGAAAAAATCTCCCAAATCCACTCTGGTCTCATTTCTTTCTACTGAGGCCTTCCTCTTCTTCTCATAAACTTGTACACGGTTTGCCTCTTGCAACTCTTAGTCATTTTCAAAGAGCTGCAGAGCTACAATGAACGGCGAAGCTAACCGCTAAGCTAACCAGAAAACGCTAGAAGTGCGCATGCGCAGCCAGCAAGCGGAAACTAACAAAAAGTGTTTCTGAACAGGATTACCAAGATTTAACCAAGTTTCATTATAAGTCCAGATTAAATAAATACTTTTACAGGTGACACCTTCGCTCTGTTTAGGGAGTAAAGGTTCAATTAATGAAGCTTCCAGGTTGAAATATGTATTTCTCTTTCTGGCTTGCTGCCATGTTAGCGTTACCTCAGGAATGGACACAATACTGGAGCTGTGTTGGTCGAACTTATTTTAACACTTGACGACCCTGAAGCTAACCTTTCATACTAAAAAAAAGAACAAAAAAAAAAACATGTTTCACATAAGTCCCCCAAAACATCTTCAAAGGTCCATAAATCCTCAAACACTTTTAAATGATCCAACTATTGTTGTATGCATCTTCAGAATGACATTCGAGAACATGAAATAAGATAGGGTCAGTCCCCTGCATAAAACAGCTCACTCCCTTTGAAAGCATGACGCAATAATCAATATTTAAGGCTACAACTATCCATAAAATGTTTCAACAGTGTAGATTTCTCAGTTAGAAGAATATATTGTCGCTGTCAGGAAAAGAATAATGTAACTTTGACCAAACTCAATGAATTCACATTTGAAGCAAGGCGATTTTTAATTCCTTGAAAAGTTCAACCCATCAAGATTTAAGCTTTCTCACCATAAAAATGACAACTGGAATACTGAAGAGGACGTTCTGCACATGACCTGCAAGGAATATAATGGGTGTCACTTTGAGAGGTTGTATAAAAGATGCTTTGTCAGCTTAACGTTTGTAACTGCTATAATAAGGGTAAATATATTTTAGATTTTCAGCTGTCAGTTACTGTAGCTTTTTTAAAAGTTTTTTTTATAGTAACGACTTTGGAAACTGGTGATTAATAACTGGCGCAATCAATAATGGGAATTTAGATGTACTTATTTTGTTTATAAATGTTCAGATGAGCTTGTTCTACCGTCATGCTCTGACCTACTGACCCTCAAACCTAATAACTGCGTGTGTATGTGTTTTCACATGCCACAGAGCGGTGATTAATGGCCCACAGCTCTGCTTTCTTGTACTTCCTTCCTGCCCATGCGCGCCACATGCATCATCACGCCTCACTATAAGTGACCCTGGCAGGCGGCTACAGCTACTGCTTGGCCTCATGGCTGCAATTAAACCATAACGTTCTTGATATGGTGAATCAGACATACTTTTACTCAAAGCTCTACATGGAAACCTCACATATCAAGATTTTAATTTTTGCAACTCCCAAAAGCTTTTTCTCCCTCTGATCTGTGACACATAATGGAACTGTTTGTATCTATTAATCTAGCTCCCTACATTGAAACTCCTCATTTTACTATTTCCGTCATCTGATTTTCATTTACTATTAAATGATGCTGCCAATATCGCATAAATCTCATCTCGGTCTAAAATGGGAGTCCCTTCATTTACCTGTCTTTATAGATAAATTTAAGGGGGTCTTGGAGGAAACATGAGTCTCCTAAGCTCATGTCTGTTTTGTCAGAAGTTGTATCAACATAAAACACCATAACTTTCAAAATTATCTTGCATGATCAGTGCTTTCTAACCTAACTATTAGACATGTGTCCCCTATACACATACAACAGAGTTATTATAGCCAGATTTGTGGAGTGCACCACTAATAGTGATCCTGTTGACAGATTCTCCCACCTAACCAGCCCCTCTGGTTAGCAAGGGGCTCGTACTACTTGTCATAATAATTATCTCCTTGCCTGGCCTGTTAATTTAAGTACACAACAATGTATAGGTAGGTCTGCAGGTGTGTGTAATTACATTAGATACAGGTGGGCTCTTGCTAATTAGCTGACTTCTGAAACCCATTGGTTTTACATTATTTATATGAAGCCACGCTCCTAAGATGTCTATTTGTAAAACATTTTGAAAATCATTCATCTTTTCTTCTTTCCGTTCACAATTTTGCACTTCCATGTGTTGGTTAAAATCATAATATAACATATTGTAGTTTGTGGTTACAACAACACCAAAGGCGTTATGATTATTTTTGCAAGGCTATCTGCACACCATGCATCACACATAACCCAAGCCCATGATATTCTCAGACTACACATTTCACATTTCTGATCCATTAAGATTACCAGAAATATTTCTATTTACTAATTGCCAACGTTTTGCAAAAGTTGACACTTTTTAAAATGTATTCAACTTGATATTTTTGACCCGTTCTTCAGCACATACGTGGTATAACAGAGTCAGGTTTGTAGGCTGACTTGGTCACACGGTATTTCAGTTTCACACACAAAGTTTCTATGGAACAGAGACCGGCGATTTGTGATGGCCGCTCCAAAACAACAGGTTTGTAACTAATTAGGCGGCGAGCTTAGTCACGGACCATTTGGAGGACCAATTGTGCCCGAGCTTTAACCACCTGGCTGATGTCTGGAGACGGTGCTTAAATATTCCATCCATCCATTGTCTGTGCTTTCATATTTATGGACAATATTCTTTCCTCGTGTTGCCATTGATTTTGTAAAGTATCCAGTCCTTCCTGTAGCAAAATACACAGCTTCATGGTGCCACCCCCATACTTCACAATTGGGATGGTGTTCTCAGTCTAGCAAGCTTCTCCCTTTTTGCCTCCAAAGATTAGGACGGTCATTGTGGCCAAAACACTTCCATTTTAGTTTCATCAGATCATGGTGCAGGTCTCCAAAATTAAGGTCTTTGTGAGTGCATGTGCAAATGGAGATCTGGTTTTTGGAGTAATGCTTCTTTCTGTCTGAATTTTGATAATCCTATCTGACCTGGCTTGATTTAATGTCAGATGTTGAGGAAAAAGCAAGTCATGTATCTTTTTACACACTGTGTTCACGTTGATATCTGATTTCATCTGTACATGTTGTATAAAAGTCGAGCTTCAGGTTGGCTGATAATTTGCTTTGGTGTCACACTTGTCTGGCAAGTAATAGCACAAACGGCTGAAGAGTCCGACATGCTACACTCTTAAATACAGTAAATGGATCATGTATTCAAGCTATCGAATGCAGAGCGTTTTGACATATTTTTACATATACCATATGCTGATGCTCATGAGAAATGATTGGAGAAAAAAAAGACAGAGGAATAAGTATCCACATCCAGTAAACACATCTCATCCATCAAAAAAAACGACAGCCTTGTCCAAACCTCTTTTGTCTGGTTCACTCACACTTATGATGCAATAATTTGTGCATAAAGCAAATATGCAACCACATGTGTTCTGGGCTGACTGCTGACATGTTGTACTGTGTTGGAGGTTTGTGTGATAGAAGCAGATTGAGTTGAAACAGAGAGAGAGAGAGAGAGAGAGAGAGAGGGGGAAATAAAGTGGAGAAAAGAATGAGCTGTGGAAAAACAGAGAGCGAGGTGAAAGAAAAAAGAATAACATGGAGACAGAACACGAGCTAGTCCGGCATGTGTGCTGGTTCCCAGCCCTGTCTGGGCCCTGTCAGCCTGTGATTTATGGCACCGAGACTGGGAGCAGTCTTTGCTGCCAGCTCGGTATTGTTACAACTGACAGCTAATGAGGCTGGACGGGCTTTCAAGCACGGCACTTAACAGAGGCCTCCAACTTCACGAGTCACAAGCGTTCCTCCTTCTTCTTTCTCCGCTTTCTTGCGCCCATTCATTTCGTCTTCCAGGGTGGCAGCAGCAGTGTGGCAAGCCAGCACAAAATTTCTGGGGTTGCGGGGAGAAAATAAGGCCGGCGACAGAGATGTATGAGCAGCGCCCCGCTACTGCTGCTCTTCCACTCTCTTCCTTCTGCACGCTAATAAACCAGAAGCATGGGGGGGGGGGGAGTTGGGCCAGGAGGGGACACAGAGGGAAAGATTCAGCTTCTGCACTTCTTTACACTCTACCTCTGAGGCCAAAATACTTCATCCCCCCCAGCAATTACTCTGTCATGTTTTCAGAGGCTGGAGTCACATGTCTCTCCGCTCAGTCTACATGTGATTATGTGAGGGTGATCTGTGTGAGGTTAGCTGAACTTTGCAGTCTTGGCAGCAGTGTGTTTTTACCTTCAACACCCGTGGCCTGAGCTGCCCGGACCACATTCTATAATCACAACCAGAGTCTCTGGCAGAGCCGCCTTTCCCTCCTTCCACCTCCTCCCTCGTCCCCTGGTTTCATGTCAGTCGTGATTAATGGCACCAGGGCCCCGGTGCGGCTTACTCTGCCAGTTCCAGCAATGTTCCCCTGATACTTAATGAACTCTGACAAACTTCTTTTCCCTTGCTCCGTTGTTCCCTTTACAATCCCACTCCCCCTCCAGCCACGTTTAAAATGCATGACACAGAGCTGCCACAGCAGCACCTTGGGCTTAGCTCTGGCCCTTTGTAAATTTCTCAAGAGGCCGACGCCTAAAAATAACGTGCCGCAGCCGTTTAAGAGTCACGGCTCTCGGTTTTTAGCCTGGCATTGCCACACAAATGAGCGGGTTCGGATTCTGTGAGGGCAAATGAAACATGACTGCTCAGATTCCTGTGGCTCCCAAAAAACTTACATTTGTACCACCTCAAATGATTTGTCAACAACTGCAGATTAAATAAGGATTGCTTACCCCCCCCCCCCCCCCCCCCCCGTTTAGAAGTTGTTGAATAAATGCAGAATGATGTAGTGTTTTAATTTTCCTCTGAAGTGATCCGCCTGGAAATGACTGTCACATGTGATGCAAGATAGCAGAAAAAGACTTAGGAAAGGGTAGAGTCTGCACTGTAATACTGCAGGCCTGTAAGGGTCTCAGTTCAACATGGTCTCTGTCTCCCCCTGCTGTTCACCTTAGGAAGGGCAGCAATCCTACATGACATGATCTTGACAAAAACAGGGAAAAAAATCCAAATACTCTTTTTAGATAGCTGTATGTACTTTGATGTTAGCTGGTTTCACCCATCCAAAAACAAACAAAACAAAACAAAAAAAAAACAGATATAATGCGTGTCTAAGAACATTGGACTCAGCTGTGTCCAAGTTCTTGCTACTGACTGTTGTCTTCAGGTGAAGCTGAACAATTTGACAGTACTCCTACCTCCACTGATATCAAAACAGCCCCGCATGGTGATGCTGCCACCACCATGCTTTACTGTTTGGGATAGCATTTTCAAGATTGAAAGCCTTGTCTTGACTGCTCCAAACATACTTATCTATTTGGGTGTCCATGACAGCTCCTTTTTTATTTATCTCGTCTGACCATAGAATGTTTTCAGTCTAACCTTTCTGACTTCACTTTATTTGGAGAGTGACAGTGTGGGCCAGATAGATCAGGGGTTCCCAAAGTGGGGGTATAGGGGGGCAAAGTTAGGACAATTCTAAGGGCCCCTGGCGGACATGGGCCCCAAAAAAGAAAATTAATATAGAAATATGAGCTTTTAGGATAATTTTTTATTTTATTTTTTTTGTCAATGGGTCCAAAATTCTTGGCGGCACTCCTGCGAGAAACCTGGGGGTCACAATACGATTTGTTGTTGTGTTCAAAATATTTACTATTGCCTTATTTGTGGAACTGATAGCAAAGTAAAATTTTGCAAGATGCTCAGCATTCCTCATTTTAACACAGGGGAAAACTGCACTTTTTTTGTAAGAGTTCTCATGAAAATACAACTTTATTCTTGAAACTTTATGACGTTACTCTCATAATTTCTAAAAAAATAAAATAAAAATAAAAGAAAAGGACAGTGAAGAAAGAAAAAAATCCCACCCACCAAAGGAGTGTCGCCATTTTTCCAGTCTGGCATTATTTTGGGGGTCACAAGGTGAAAAGTTTAGGAACCCTTGAGACAGGTCATGGTTGACAATGATCCTAAACATACATCAAACTAATGTTGATGGCCCAGGTAAAGCTGGCAAACGTTAAAATGCTGTTATGATCTGGATCTCAACCTTGTTAAAACATTTGTAAATTAACCACGAAAGATGGTTCCTTGTTGTGAAATAAGACAATTTAGATTAAACATACTCCTTCTAATAAAACGGATATATCACAGGAATATTGGCTACTGCCAGGAATGAGTTACATGCTTGTGGATGGCTACAAAAAGTATGTGATCGAGGTGCAACATATTATTAAGAACATTTCACCAAAAATGTTGGCGACTTTCTGGCATTTCTCCCTTTTCCACTTTCTTGACCGACTGGAATCTGAAACAGATCTTTCAAATATACCTTAAATGCTTAAAACACCGTAAAATCCACCCTTGTGCACTTCGCAATACTCAGATGATTTTTGTCGACGAATTTCCCCCCGTTTTCTGTTTTTCGGAGCTAGAGCCTGAACATGACGGTCATACAGGTCGATAGAGGGCGCACTCCTTCCGGGAAGGTACAGGAAGTCTGTAAACAGCAACCAATCAAAGGAGAACCTGACGCAGGACAGTCGTTAGCTTGATGCCGAGATTAGTTTATTCTTTAATAGAAACCTGTTTTTAATTACTTCATATAAGGAAGTTTACTTTGAGTCGATTGAAGAATGGGTAGGAGCAGGAGCCGAACGCCTCCGAGACGAGGTAAGGAGGCGTAACGCTGTTACTGCCAGCTAGCTAACGTAGCGCTAGCTTACATTACCGCATATGGTTCACTGTTATGATCTGAAAAGCCTCGTTTATTCCTTCTCACTTTGATTAGAAAATGGATTTAATGCCACCGTGACAATTTATGCGAGTTACGAGAATATCTCCTCCGAGATGTTGAGCTGTTTTGAGTCATCGCGGGATTATAGAAGCTTCTAGATGTGTTCAGAGCTGACTGGGGGTCCTGCTGAAGCTCTGCTCAGCTACATGAAGATGAAAACCTGTCGTTTACACAGATTACATTGAAGACCGACTTTGTCAGACGTTTGCTTTCTCAATAAATAGAGAAAACTGAATGAATTCTCAAATCTCAAACTGTTTTAAAGAAGCCATGCGCTCCTTTAGCCCCAATTCAGCCACAATGTAAACACCTACTTTCATCTGATCAGATGAGAGTCGGTAGTTTGTGGAATCTCAAAGGGCAGCTTTCGGTTCTTTCATTTGTAAATGCAGTAATCAGAGGTTTTATGACCGTCTGGACCATCTGTATAACAGATTGTTTATTGTAAAAATCCACAACTATCCACAAAAACAGCCCAAAAGGACAGAGGGGCCTCTCTTGATCTGTGATAATCCACAAATACAGAGCTGTGTACATAACTTAAAAAATCCTCTCCTGTTAAAGGCTTCCATCTTCCTATCACCACACAAACTATCCATCTATTATTAGATTTAGTTTCCTTTAAACAAGATCCGCGTAAAAATAAACCCCAGCTTAAAATTTGAGAGGAAAAAGCTTGAATTTCCTATTGTTTGATTACAAATATATATATTCTGACATATGATGCAGATTCCTTAAATCAAATGTCTTCAACGTGGGGATTTCGTAGTAATGTTATTTTCAAAGACTGACAATCTGAAGGAGGGGATGTCAGACATGGAAGGTTGTCACGTGTATATCGTGATAGATGTTCTTGTTTTACTGCCGACCCCAACAGAAAACATTCTTCAAAGCACCACTCACGGTTTAGACCGTGTTGACTCTGCCTCTGTTTAAAAGCTACAGTACTTCTTAGACTAAGGAGGATTCTTTAAAACATTATTTGTGAATTTTGAAACTTTATTCTCTGCCAAAGCTCAACAAAGAGCTGTTTTGGGGGCAATCTAGGGGCTAAATAACTGTATTTATATTTGCAGAAATAACTTTTCACCTTTTTATATGAATTTTCAGAGCGTGTGTAGTAGGGCTGCGCAATTTATCGCTAACTTATCGTCGGCTCAATATCTTGGATAGCAATAGGCACATCGCAAAGAACCGCCTGCAATGTAATAAGTGTTAGCTAATTATTCAGGATCGGTGCCCCTAATATGTTTGGTGTCGTTTCTTGTTTATTGCAACATAAAAAGTTTGAGACGGTAAAGCTGATGAGAAGCTACAGCCACGTTGTTTCATCTCCAAAACATCACAATTCGGACGGAAGCATCCTTTTCATTAAAATCTTCTTTGAGATGGAAGTGATGGATGTTTGTGTTTTTTGGTAGCTGGATTGAGTACTCATTCTCTGGGGTCTGTGTTTGCTATTATCCCTAAGTGGAAAGACATTAACATCTTAATTTCTATCTATATTTATCGCAAACTGTATCGTTTTCGCAACATTTGCTAATATTATCGCATATTGCAACCTTTCCTAATGCCATGCAGCCCTGATGTGGAGGCAGTTTAGAACAATCCAGAGCAGCTATGGTGGCCCTGCCTTGTTTCAGAGTTAATCAAACAAGGTGTTGATTAGCTGGATTTGTCACATTACCTGATTTACCTGATTACATTTTCCCTCGTTTAACCATCTGAGATGAAACACAAGCGTAATGTGCAGACCACAGCACCATTGTGATGTTTTTAACATCCATTTGATAAGGAAGTTTACCTTTACGCTGTTATATCATTAATTAGTTTTTAATTAATAATTTGTGTAATATTAGAAAAGCAGAATTCTACTGTTGGAGTTGGAGGACCAGGATATTTATGTTGTGGATGATTATCAAGGACCAGTCTGCTCATTAGTTTCTCAATTTGTTTTTGTTTTTTAATTTATTTTAGAACAAAATTAAAATCTTATTTATTAGTGGAAGGAATCTAATAAAACATATTCCCTAAAATGTTAGGGAAAAGGCAAATTAAAGGTGTTATGTGTCCAGATATTACTTCATAATGTACTTAGTAACTCTAGAAACATAAGTTTTATTCATAAATAAAAATACAGCTATGACAAAGTAACAGTAGTCTTACTGTTTTTTTTTTTTTTTTTTTTAATAATAAAGTAATATTAGAGAAAAGAGAGCTTCAGCACGGTAAAGGAGAAATAAACCTGAAAAATTCTTCTGATGTCAGACGTAGTACAGCTTTTAGAAAGCATTTATAAATTGTGAAATTAGTCATTTGTGGTTATGGTTGAATAACTTGTGTTTGGACTTTTGACCTTCTACCTGCATATCCCACCTGGGAACTAGACCTGAGAGGAAAGACTGGAGACTTACTGTTCCTTATAAAACATGATTTCTCCCACCTCTGGAGCTAGTGTACAGCTATAGACCAAACCACTAAGGATTATTAAAACATGGTTGTAAATGTCAACCTTCAAGAAAACAATGCGGTTTAGGTTAAAAAAACGGCTTCTATATTTTCAGATTTCGGTCCAAGGTCGCTGAACTTTCTCAAATGAACCCAGGCAATAAAAAGGCCTGGGTTGAGTGAAAATGGCAGCATTTAGCTGAAGTAATGTGGAGTTTAAGGCCGTGCTACTTTAAAGACCATCATCAGCGAGGCCAAACCTTCAGTTTGCTCTGGAGAACAATGGGAGGCAGCGGAGCGATGGAAAACACTTATGTTGGCTTTATATGTTTTTAAAAGAACAATCACATCCAGACAACGTCTGAAAGGATCACATAAAGTTTCATTTGGCACAAACTACGAGTCCTTTGAGGAAGCAGTGATTTCAGACATGGGCGGATTGTCCTCTGGGCACCAGTGAGTCTGTGGGATGTGCCGGAGAAGACAGCGCGGTGTTCTGGCTGCAACATTATGGTCTGCAGCAACACATAGTAAAACAATAAGCAGCAAAGAGACTGGTGTAAATATTCAGATGTTGCATGAGTTATTTTAACTGGTGTCGCATTAATCAGCCACTAATCAAAATGAATTAATTTTAAAAAAGCCTGAATCGACAGGATAGACATAGAAGAAACTCTGGATGTTGCTTCTTATTTTAATGTCGTTGTTTGTCAGCTGTCTAAAATACTGTAAACAGAGCTAAAAACCCCATGATGCTTGGCGAAGGTGGTCCAATCAGATAGCAGCCTGGATGGGACACAATGGCGCGCCAACTAGCTTTTATTAGCTTTAGGAAGCTTATGTCCAATGAAGCCATGACTGTGGAGTCAGCAAACGCCTTGTTGTTAAATTACACTTTCTAAGTTCCCAGATTGGGTCTTTGATGACAAGCTGGACAAAATGCTCTTCAGTGTTGGTTAAAAAGATTTAAACATGGCAAACAAGCCGTCACTTGGTAGATATGTGGGAAAATGTACAATGCGCGGGTGCCAGTGTGCTGTTTTAAAAGGCTCCAGTTAATGGTGTGACTCGTATCTCCCTGCCAGAGAGAAGACGGTCCCGCTCCACCTCACGGGAACACGAGCGACGCCGCAGGGACCGGGAACGCTCTCGCTCCAGGGAGCGGGACCGAGACCGCCGCAGGTCTCGATCCCGCTCCCCACACAGGAGGAGATCAAGGTGAGCCCGGGGGGGGCACTTCACATTGTTTTCTATTTGACTAGGATGTGTAAAATAATCCCCCCTAAAACATGTTTGCCATGTTTTAGGGGGGATTATTGTAGTTGAATATGCTGGGAGTGTAGACACACACGAACGTCTTCTATTCTGTACACGTTACAATAGGAGGGGTAGGTGAAAAACAAAATGTACTGTGAAAAGTCTACTGGGTATTAAGAATTTTAGATGTTTGCAAAATGAACATGTTTGGATCCTTTAAGGTTAAATCTGAGGATGGTAGTCAGAGAAAATCTGTGAAGTAAATGTAAACAGTTGATGTTTCATCTTAATTCCTAAAGATCGATTTAAAAAAATAATTTTCCACTGTGACCTTAAGTGTCAGCTGGCATTTCCAGCTCACGCTCCACCGCGGGAGGTTAGTGTCCAAATTTAGTGTCCCTTTGGGATTATTAAAGTAGTTTTGAATAGAAACGGCTGCTGTAAATGTTTTCTGCCACATAGCATGTTTCTGAAAGCAACTGTCTCAACATTCAGGGAGAGGCTTTGGTTAATCCACTGTTAAATGCTAATATAATACTAGTAACAATATGTTGCATAACTACACATTGATGTAATTAAGGTAACAGCTAAAAAATGTTTTAATACCAGCAATCCAATTTGAGATCGCATCGGATTGAAAACAATCGATTCTAAATGTTGAGAATCAGAATCAATACCCAGCCCTAAAATCCTACGCTGGTAGAGAGGTCAGTGCAGAGTCTGTTAGTGTGAAGTTCTACGTGATTTTCTGTCCCTGCTGTGTTCTACTACAGGTATGTTCTACATGTTTTTAGCATTTTGATTCCTACGATTTAGCATCAGTAAGCACTGAGCTGGGTCTGGTAGCGTTCTCCTTCTGCCCTGGGTAGGGCTGCGTGAGCTTCAAGGTCGTGCTGGTAATTGAAAAATAGGATGGTGTGTCTATATACGCTCAGTTCAGCTTTATATCAACTGGTTTTCAACATGTTATGATGTCCTCAGCAGGTATTATTAGTCCCGGCAGCTCTGGGTCATATTACTACCACGTGAACCTTGGTTAGGGTTTAAATGTGAATCTGCCAATTTATCTCAGTGGTTTTAGAAAACTCTGCTTTCTACATCCAACATCGCCAACCACTGCAGTGTGTATAACTGGACATTTCTAAAGGGGTTTTATATAAGTTTACTACCAATGAGTGTTCAGCATAGTTCCTAAGTGGTCCAAACTGAATGAACTGATTTCATCTGTCGGTGGTTGTGATAAGCCGTCCTGATGCGTTCTGTGTTCCCCGGATAGGACTCCCCCTAGACGCCATCGCTCCTCCTCTCAGTCTCCTGGAAGGCAGAAGGACAGACGGGACGACGAGCGGAAAGACTCCAAAGACAAAGCCGGAAAGCCCATTCAGATCTCAGGTACTGGCATCACCAGTGGTGCTGACATCGACAGCAACAATGTTTGCTCTGTGGAAACGTGCAGCTCAACTGATAGACCCGTTTCTTTTTCTCCTTGTTCCGCTACAGCTGAGGACATGGAGGGCAAAACAGAAGAGGAAATTGAGATGATGAAATTGATGGGTTTTGCTTCCTTTGATACAACCAAGGTGAGTGCAGCAGGGGTTGTTGTATGCCACACGGCCACAAGGTGGCACTGTGGACTCACACGGCCAAATTGAGGATTCACAAACTGCAGGTTGCTTTCATTTTAGGAGTCTCATATTTTCTGAGTGTCAGCAATTAACGAGTTCACAGTAAAGCAATGAGCCAACACACGACAGGAGAATAAATCATGTTTCTCTTTTTGCATCCGCTGATTAGAAATCCTCAACCAAACAACTTCTAATTATCTCAACCTAACCAGAATACGCTGACAGTATGTTGTGTGGCAGCTTTGAACTCTGTAGCATCACAGGCAGTAAAATTGTTTTTCCATAGGGGAAGAAAACGGATGGATCAGTTAATGCATATGCAGTCAACGTTAGCATGAAGAGGAAATACAGGTACGTCTGCACACACACGACACGTTTGCTTTATCTGGGCTATTCCACTTTAAAGCTTGAGCATCACCATTACAGCACTAATGCTTCAGAGCACGTGTCAAACTCAAGGCCAGTGGGCCCAACCCGGGCCGACAAGGCAGTTTATCCGGCCCTCAGGAGCCAAAAAGGCATATATTGTCATAAAGTAGACGCATATATCCTTTTAAAGTTTATAAAGTGGCTGAAACTGAGCCTCCTGTAGCGAATGTTGATTTTATACATTTTTTTTTTTTTACTGTAACAGCATCTTGCCACTAGATGTCAGTTTTTTCCACAACTCATTAAAACAACTCAGAAATGTCCAAAAGGAGAAAAAGTGATGCAGAATAGTGAGTTTAATGTGTAACTCACCCCAATATCAACTTTTTTTGCAGTTAAACTGTTGAAATGGGCCCAATGGTGCTAATTTGAAGTTACTGTGAATTTATGTACATTTTTATGTGAACTGCAATGAAATTATGAAATCAAAACTGTATCTATACAGGTACAAGCGGCCCTTTTATTGACTTCATGATGCCATAGTGGCCCATTATAGAAATGAGTTTGACACCCCTGCTTTAGAGCAAAGGAATAATCTATCTATGCTTGTCCTGTTTGTCCTGTAAGCGTTTTGTTTGAGTCTCAGTAAATGTTGCTAAGTTGGAGCAAAAAGCTTCCTGTGCTCCCTGACAATGGGCGTTGACTGCGTGGTCTGCTGTTAAAGTAGCCAATCACCTCTGCAGGTGTTTCTATGCAGATCCCAGCCCTCCTGGTGATGATGTAATGTGCCAGTGCTGCAAAGGAAGCGGTGATGTAATGTTTCCTGCTGTCTTGCTTTCTCTAGGCAGTACATGAACAGAAAAGGAGGATTTAACAGACCACTGGACTTCATCGCTTAGACGCGTCAACGGCGCGTCGTTCACAAGGAGTTTCTCTCCTGCAGCGGGGCGGAGAAGACATTTTCAGTTAAATGTATCTCGTACTGCAGCAAGGCTGTTTTTTTTTTTTTTTTTTTTTTTTTTAGCTGAGCATATACTGTAAATAGTTATACCTCCAGTCCTTCTCAGGTCAGAGCTGATGGGAGGTGGAGCATTTTGTTGTTGAGATATGTGCTGTATTATTAATAAACATGTTTAAAATGTTGGTGCAGTGCTGGTTATGGAAAAGCTTATTATTGTCCATCTTTAAATGATTTATCCGTGGGCCAGTCGTCAAACATTTTCTTTCTTTTTGCTCTCGTTTTCTCTGAAGTGTACATCCCTCTACTCTGAAAAGGTCTGTTTGATTTTATTTTTCTGCTGTGATCCAGCGTCTGTTTAATGTATCCTGATGTCCTGCCTCATCCAGTATTGGATGCACCTTACCACTAATGTACTAAAAAACAGGGTTAACAGTTCTACCCCTAAAACGTTTTCCTCCTAGACTTAAGCTATAAGCTCAAAATCCTGATGATACACCGTGTTAAATTATGTTTAAAGGGTTTAAATTGGTAGCTTTTTTTTTCACTCTTTCTGGTTTCAGCCATGTCTGTTTTTCTTACATAATGTTCAAATTAAAACTTTTTTTTTTTCAGGGGAGTGGGTATTGCTTAGTTTTTAGGTACTTTTAAAACCAAAAGACTTCGTTTTGCAGCATTAATATTCCATTTTTCTGTCCTAAAGCTTCAGTAACAAACAGAAAACAAGGATCCATAACTCCAGCTCAGTACCTGGGTCTGTTTATGGCCTCTGGAAAAGTAAATATGATCTTGACATGCCAGCAGGTATATGTTAAAGCAAACACCTGAGATGGAAACATTGATGCATCATTTCTGCAGATGTCGTTCATCAACTGCAGGCCAGCTGCTGGTGTACATCCTCTTTTTGATTGCTGCTGTAAAGGAAAGAAATGCTAATATTTGCTAGACCATATCAGTGGAGAAGAATTACAGGGTTTCTACTCAGCATTTTCCAGATCTGGTTAAGTAAGGAAAAAACTACTTGTATATTTAGTTTATTTCATCCTGTCTCTTGTTTTCCATCTTTGATTCTTCATTCTGGACAGTAATGTTTGTTCATTAGAGATTTTTTCCATAAAAAGTCACCGCTATCTTTGCTTTGCAAGTCTATGGGTAAACTTTGCTTTGGAAACGTTAAAAAGCTGAGATTGCAACAATGAAATGTGAAATGTGATGAAAAGTGTTGTTTAGTTATTTAATGGGACTTCATAAAAGCCTATTCTCTTCCCCCCCAAAATAGCCAATGACGTATTTAACCCGAAACCAGAAAAACAGTGCATCCATTATCCACGTCTGCATCAACCACTGCAGACATTATAGAGAATATTGATGTATTTGAGACGTTTTTGGTAGAGCTTTTATCTTCACTGATGTCCGTCTGACTGAAGCTGATCTTGTAGGTTATGCTGTTGAAAGGTGCCTAGATAAAAGGCAACGGCCTGTTTTTTTTTTTTTTTTTTTTCCCTAAAATGTCTCATACCTCACCTGAAATGCTTCTTAAGAACTAGAGCAATCCATAATATTCTTTCAGGTTTTCAGACATTAACTGTCCAAATTAACATCTGATTGGTTTATTTATTAAGTTATTGATAACTTATGCTGTTAATATGAACAGTAGCAATCAATTAGGTTGATGCATTTTCAGTAATCTAAAGCTTTTACTTGAGAAAGTCCAGTTTAGAGTGAACTTTGTCAAGAAAAGGCGAGAATACAAAAAAGTGTGAAATGTATTGACAATCTCTCCAAAAAAACAAAATAAAAGAACAAATCTGGACATGTTTGACTATAAATTTGTTTATTTTTATAATGGGTTTTTAATTAAGTCAGATGGACACCTCTATTATAGCTTTCCCACATGCGTTTTCACAATTGTGTGCCTAACAAAACTTGGCTAAATGAAACCCAGCCTGCTGTGGACGTCTGCACCAGGTTGGCCCACCAGGTTACAGAGTGTACCGAGCATCAGTGACATGTCAAGGGCTTTCATAAGGTAAAACTCACAGTATGTAACCAGTGTCACTTCTGTAATTCATACAAGCAGAAGTCAGTTCCTCAAGCCAGGACCATCGGTGCCAAAGACGCATGATTTCATACACATGTGGGTCATTTTTGGGAGGTAACAAACCGCCACTTGGGGCCTTTCTCTCTCCGCATCAATCACACCACCAAGTCATAAAACTGACTAGCAACCTAGGACGTTGGATATTTTCCCCAGTGCTTCATCTTCCTTTATTGAAAATGCACCATTTTGATCAAATTCTCTAAAATGAGAAATAGCTGGACGTAGACTGTGGAGCAGATGTTTTGGTAGCAGACATGCTTTAGTTCTTTCACCGGTGCAGTAATGTGGCGTTGCGAATTAATGTCATGCTTGTCATTTGATCTGGTCGTAGACAAGTCCTTCTTTTGTTCCTCCACAATGTAAAATCTGCCTTGTGATGTCTCGGGTCTGTCTCAAATTATATTTCTCTAAAAAGACCCGTTTGCTTCCATGATCTGTAAGATTTTCTTATTTTGATTCTGAACAACAGTTTGCGCTTGCGCGGAAGCGCCATTTGAGGAGCGTGGGCAATGTATATGAGCGTGGGTACGTCCCATTTGTGGAACGGCGCAACAGCCGACGCACTTTTGTGACGCTCAGTCCACTAGGCAAGAGCGGCGGGTGCCCACTTCTACCACGTGAAATAAACAGAACAGGTTTGTTTTGATGCTACAAATTATAGTTATTATTAAGCAAAATTCTGCCAAAGAAAATCAGCAAATCTAACGAACCTTATCACCATCCTGTTTGGCAAGACACCGTCAATGACGGAATAAACCAATATTATGGAGCTAAATTGGGGCCAGCTCCACACCAAAACCATATGGTCCCAATTTAGCTCCATGCTGGATCAACAGGTTGTCTCTGTCCTAAATCCGTTGCAAAAACGCTTCTACTCTCCATTTAAGAGTAAGTTTCCTCCCATGCTGCATCTTTACAGCTCCTACCTCCGGCTGACTGTTACCGTACGTGCCCATCCTGGGTGAGTATAAAACCCAACCAATCGCGATCAACAAAATAAAGCCAACAACACCACGGGAGCCAATCATTGCCGTACAACGCTAAACAGCATGGCACAAGAGGCGTGGCTACTCATAAAAGGGTGTTGTCGTTTTTGCTTTTCGCTTTCGGGAGTCGAAACCAATGGCTAATAAGGCTGGCAGAAACGAGCCAATCACAGCACGCCCTTGTGTTCGCAGGAAACTGTGTCCATTTCGGCTCTGCACGTTGCTTCAAACTAAAAGGGATTTAGACCCAAAATGGCTGAATCAGAGCCCCAGTAACACTACGTGCCCAATCGTTTTTGACGAATTGATGGCTGAGATGACCAATAGGAGATCGAGTTGCTATGCTCGGCATCCAATCGCGTTAGAGCACACAGTGGCTTTGTGTTACTGTACAGTAGGTAGCTGTTGTCCACATTAACAAGGCACTATTTTGGAAGCACTTTGACAAACAGTCGCTGTTCCATGTCATCCGGTTCTTCCGCATCCAACGAGACGTTTCTGCGGCTCCATTAGCAGCAAACTAGCACAGAACCAGCCAGCCCAAAAGCTTGAACCAGGAACGCTGCCTGAACTTAAAACACTATCAGTTCCTCTTTTTTTAACAGCATTTTTATATCTGGCAGCTTCAAGCTAACGTTTTTCTGTTTTCTTCCTTTGGCTGACGCTTCCCAAATACGTCCGAGATAGCAAGAACTTTCCGTCGTTAATTTGGCATTTTGACATTTTCTTGCTAACGTTAGCCAACTTTTTTTGTAATTCCTCCAAACCAAACCTGCACTCTTCAAACATCTTATTCGCCAGGAACGAATTTCTTTCGTATCTTATCCAAAAGCTGAATTTTCTTCGAAGACCTATCAACATTCAACAACTGTATTTAGTCCGAAAATCGGCTTTAAAGGAGTGTTTAGCAGTCTGTATGTGTTAGCCAGCGGCAGCTAGCTCCCACCAAGCCCTTTAAATCACCATCCGAGAGCTCAAGGAATAGAGCAGTTTCGGTATTTGACTGACTGGTGTGTTTTTTTTCTTTTCTTTTTTCTTTTTTTGCTGCTGGACCTTTAACTTGTAAATATCCCCAGTGCTATACCCTGGGACTCTAAAAACGTCCCCTCCTCGCCTTTTAAAGTAAAAGCTGACAGAACAGCCAAAGCAGAGTGTTGAAAGGAGAATCCGGGGAAGGACCCGAAGCAGGTTGGACACATATACGGAATCCCTCTTCGGATTGTTTTGATATTAGTGTTATTGTTGAAAATGGCGGCGATCGGAATGGTGCAGATGTTGATTGAAGCAGCGGAGTACCTCGATCGCAGGGAAAGAGGTAAAGTGTGCATGCTGTCGTTCTTCCTTTGTTTTTGTTGTTGTTGTTGTTGTTTTTTTCCTCCAAGACAACTTACAATGGCAGCCCTTCCTCCAGCGGCTAGAATTTATGGACACGATTTCTTTAAACATAGTTTCCTTAAATGCGATTGCAGCCCCTCTTCATTTTGCAACAAGTAATCGGACTTCGCATCCAGTGTTGTTATTATGGTGTTGGGAGTTTGAACAGCGTGTACTTCACCCAGTGGGTTGCTGATCTTCGTGCTAATGATAACAATGTCTTAATCCTAATGTATACTTCTGGGGTTTTAAATGCACGGTGCAAAGACAGTCGTGCAATTTGGACGAAGAGGGAATGGATGCATGTAGTGCAGAAGCGCTGAGATGTGCAGGAACACAATGTTTCAGTGAAGGCCCCTCCTTTCCTTCTGTTGTGGTTAGCTAGTGGGGTTTATTGTCGTTCAGGATGACATCATTGTTCAAGGTGGAGGGGGGGGGGGGGGACTGTATCGAGATACTGCATGAGATACCTGGATGGCATGCATGCACCACAGCGTAGAAACATTGCACCTGAGATGGTCTAAGTGTGGCCACGCAGCTTGCAGGACATGTGACCACTGTGTTTGTCTTGCCTGCAGAAGCTGAACATGGCTATGCCTCCATGCCACCCTTCATCAGCAGCCGGGAGAGGGAAAGCTTGAAAAGGAAAAACAAGAGCAAGAAAAACACAAGTAGCAGGTAAAAGCTGTTCAGCTTTTCTTCTTCTTTTTTTGCATAAACCAGTGGGCACTGGGTTTTGTTGCACTCTGATACTCTGAGAAACTCTGGGTTGCATCCTGGGAACAACAAATGGCATAGATGTGCCTCCAGTACAAAAAAAAAAGAAAGTATGGTAAGAACACAGTTCCTGTCATGCCCATATATGGGAAGTGGGTAAATTGTGTTGTCTGACCCAGCCTGGCCATTATGCTCTGCAGTGAAGTCAGTTTAAGTAAATCTAATTTGGTGCAGCTACGGATCATTTGTCATCTGGTCAGGTAACTCTTCTCTGCAAGGAATGTTAAAGTGGGAAGACAACAAGAGTAGATGCAGTCTCCGAAATGTTTTTGCACATTTTCATGCCAAAGTAACAAATTCCTAATAAACACTGTTACAATTGTCACACAAATAATGAATAGCAATATTAAAATGTATGTTTTTTTATGCAGATGAATCCATTTATTTCTTTTTTGGCCCATAAATGCTACAGCACAGTGCATTCCAGGTACCGGCTAGCTACCTGGAAGGTACGCTAAACTGCAGGGTGTGCTGGTTAAAGAGAGAGAGAGAGAAGCGCTGAAGCAGCGGTGACAAAATGTGATTCATATGCGTTTAATTTGTATTTCTAAAAATAAAAAAGTCATTACGGTAATCCTGTAGCAACAAAAGCACATAGTTAATATGCACAAAAAGTTTTGTGGTTGCTTTGCTCATCAGGAAGAGATACTATGCTGATAAATGAGAGGTTTTGAGTTCTAGCCAAGGATATTCCAGTATTTCTTGTTTTGATTTTCTTTTTTAATTGCTTATCAATCATGGCTAAGACAGGTTTATGTTTAAACTTCTAAGACAGGTTCCAGTCTTCCACTTTAAAACTCCATACAGCTCAATTTTTGCCTAGTCGTTTAAGGAAAAACAGCTCACCAGGAGGGGCCTTTTGCTCTGATCAAATTAGGCTTTTAAAAGTGTCAGATCCTTCTGAGATTCAGGAAATGGTTGAAACATCCCTTGTATACATATTATTATAATAATATTGCTTTCATCTTATGTACGGTGAATTTCATGCTTCATCTCGACGATGGTTGGGAAAACAACAACATTTCCTAATAAAATGGTCGCAAACAACAGAACATTTTGGCGAGGGGCGTCATGTTTTTCTTAGATTTACGTCGTCATTTATGTTGGGTTGCCTTCCTGTCGTCTGCTTGAGACCTGAGCGTAATTTCTCAAGCCATTTGTTTTGGTCTCAGTTCCTGCCTCCACGGCGGAACTGCTGTGAAACTCAAGCGTCCTCACAGTTGAAGTCTGCAGCCGCAGACTATAGTCAGCACTTTGTTTTGTTCTTTCTTTTCTTTTTTTTTTCTCTTCTTGTGACGTCCCTGCTTAGTGTTTCCCTGGTGCATGTAGGATTAAGGCCTCTATTCCCCGGCAATAATGGCCGCCTGAGTTCGACGACGGAGTAATTTTAGTCTTTGCTGTGTGTTATGTCAAACGGTGACTGACGGCAGCAAACATCAGCCTGGCTTTAAAACCAGCAGCTACTCGCCGAGACGCAGTGGGTCAGTCAAGGTGACTACGGGAGACATTTTGGGGAGGAGGCCTCCCCTGGCTTAAATGTCACCTCCTTGGGTGCTGATGCAGTCGGTGTTTTACATCAAGTCCGATCGGAAACTTCGCGGCTTGCGTCTGTGGCACACATAGCTGTGTCTGAGATGTGTCTCTGAAGTTTGGTTCGGTTTCACGATCCTTTCCAAGGAGACGTGCAGATTGTTCTTTACCCGCTGAGCCTCGTAACGTACGAGACAGGCCCGAACCGCTGGCTGTGTATGTTTGAGAACAGCGGTGGGGATTGTGCCAATATGGGCATTTTTTATTTATTTATTTATTTTTTTTGGTGAATTTCGTTTTTAAAGAGAGTTCATGTTTTTGTGTTCCTGCGGGTTCTGTTATACAAGCGTTACCACCGCTTCACGTCGTTGTGTTCCCAACACAAGGAAGCCATGGGTGAAATGTTGCGTACCGACCGTCCATCAGTTCAGACTTCAGGGACAATTAGTGCTCGCTTAGACAACCTCCACGCTAAAGCAAATTACTATATGCCGCTCACTCCGCTGTATGGAAGTATGTCTTTATGACTCAATTAAGAAATATCTGTAGCAGGAGGTCACTAAGAGTGAGTTGTTTCGGTCTGCTCAGGGATTATTAGTCACATTTGGCAGCATTCATCCGGCTCTAGCTGGAATCAAAACCAAAATAGTTTAGCAACATGAGTATGAAATAAAAGCAGGAGGAGATGAAATGGTAATGTGTGGTTATGAGATGGAGGTATGAACTAAGTGAAGAGGTGAGTCGACTTTAAGTGTTTTATACACAAAAGTATGACGAAAGAAAGGAACAAAGCTGTGTTGGACTGAGGTCTTGAATAATGTGGAAGTCTTGGGCAAACGAGAACGTTACAGATCATTAAGGCCCTTAAGGGCAGGTCAGATTTTTTGTTGCTGCTGGTTTCTGTTGATGGGTTATGTCCTGTCAAGGTCTTACCTGCAGCAAATGGCTCACTTGGTATCTTTGTTTTCAAGAAAGGGGTTTGTTTCCTAAATAAATCTTACTATGAACTGGCTGATAGAAAGCTGAAATCCAAACAACTCAATAATAATAATAATAATATAGCAGTTTGTGTGCTGGTAAAAAACATTAGTCTGCCATCAAATTACCACAGATACAGGATCTCACCACAGTGAGTACACCCCTCACATTTCTGTGTATATTTCATTATACAGTACAAAGTAGTCGGTGTACAGCTTGTATAACGGTCTCATTTGGCTGTCTCCTCACAATAAGTCAGCATACAGCCATTAATGTCTAAACCACTGGCAACAGAAAGTGAGTACAGCCCTAAATGAAAAGCTCCAAATTGCCAATCTTTTGTTTGGCCACCATTATTTTCCTGCGCCGCCTTAAGCCTCTTGATTATGGTCTTCACTAGAGCTTCACAGGTTTCCACCGGAGTCATCCTCCTCTCCTCCATGATCACACCACAAAGCTGCTAGATGTTGGAGACACAGGCACTCCATAGTGTTCTGGTCTGGAGGCGTGCTTGGCCAGTCCAGGACCTTTACCCTCAGTCTCTTTAGCAAGGCAGTGGCCATCTTTTTGGTGCAATACCGTCCTACAGCCCAGTTTCCCACCGGAGGGGATTATACTCTACCTCAGTAGGTCACAGTCTATGTCGGCATTTATGGTTCTTTCAATGAACTGCAGCCCCCCACAGCAGTCATGCAGTGTATTTGCAAAAGAAAACATCTGGATATGTTGAGCATATGCACTCAGCTTCTTCGGTCAACCATGGCTGGAACCTATCCTGTTAAACCTCTGTATGGTCTTGACCATCGTCCCGCTACTCCGTTTCCAGGTGTCGGCGATCTCCTTCAGCCTACGCCATCTTCACGTTTGCCATGAGGAGCTATGATGAACTTGCTGTGACCAGCATGAGAAAGACGTTACACAGTTCATACGGTTCAAATCTTTTTTTTTTTACAAAAAAGACATCAGAATGCTGGCGGGACACAATTGTTCTCTGCCAGTGTAGACCTCAGAGGGATTCAGCACTGCCCCTCCCCCGCTGATTGGGGGGAAGGAAGCTCCTACAAATTTGGTTGTTTGGAACTATTTCCAGTAAATACCGTAATAGTTTATTTTTAATCCATCTTATCATTACAGATTGACCAATTTGGCCTTTTTGGCTTAAAGCAGTTTCCAGTGTATCTTTTAAAGGCTGTGTCGCCTTTAAAAGTAGTCAATGTGCTGCAGGTTCTTTGATAGAGACAGTAATCCAGAAGATGGCAAGAAATTGCAAGATTATGTATGTAAGTAATCATTATCTGATTTCAATGAAACAAAAAAAAAAACATTACAATATTTGCTGTTGGTTGATGCAGTTGCCAACTAATAATGGAGGGAGGACTTAGTTTTGATGCCTTTTGATAAATGGCCAAAACAATCATATTTTTCTTGACCTGACCTGCCGATCATCAGGATGAAACGTGGCTGATTCCGATCTGTTGGCTGCTGCATCTCAGGTTATCGTACGAAGAGAATCTCAGCAGCTCTTGGTTAGAATGAGCTGTCATAGATGCATAGATAGAGAACTGAACAAAGAGAGACTTTACCGGCTCTCTTCGCCCCATACATGTTGAGCCGTTCTGGCCGGTACATGCAGTACCGCTCTATTGTGCTCTGCAGAGATACGATGGTTTCTGCATTCCATGATTGCATATCAGCGTTTGCTGCCGGAGCCTGTCTTGGTGTAGGATACAAATTGCTCTTACTTAAGGCCTGAGGATTGAAGAGGCCGACGTTTTGATAAACTCAACAAATGGCCGTTCTTTTTGTCTCTGTTCCGGAAAGATGCAAGATTTATAGCAGCTTATTTAAACTCTGGCAGGTGTTTAAAAGTGTCGCAGTGCACTGATTTACCAACCATAAAAGCATTAAGAAGCACAAAGAAGATGTGTTGTATCACCTATAGGAGTCTGCGTTTGGTAAAATATGACAGGAGACATTTGTTCTTCCACTCCCACCAGATTCAAAAGACACACAAGCCGTGTAAGAGTGCGAACATGTGTGAACGTGTTCTGCAGGGCTGCCTTTTGGACACATCAAACATAAAACACGGGATTAGTTGCAGGTTTTGTCTTCGTTTCCAGCGAAGCTTTATCCTCCTAAATTTCCGCTTCCTTTTCATTGTTGCTGACAGACCAGTTTCTGGTGTTTTGGCGTGACTTTCCTGTCAACTCTGACCACTTGTTCAGGGCTTAATGCTTTCAAAGGCCTCGGAGCCGCGGTTGTTACTAAACAGAGATTCTGCACAGCAGAGATGATTATCCCATATTAGGAAGACCCACGCTAGTGCTGAATGAAAAAGGGATCAGAGGAAAATGGCAGATTAATGTGGCGGAAAGAGGTTCGTGCATGTTGCTGTTTTGTCCTTCGTTTCAGTGCCGCTGCCAAATGTTAAAGTGTGGGGCAGTCAGTCATGTTTCTTAGAACTGGAATCAACCCTGGATCCTCATGTGATGCCCTCCCAGTTTTATGATGCATAGATGTGTGAATAATGGGGGAGGGGAATCACTCTGTTTCTGCTCGGTACACACGCATGTGTGTCGCCTGTAGGGGTAGGCCCTCATTCCCTTTTCTCTCCCTCTTTGATATTTCTTTTTTCCTCAGTCGTCTCGATCCTTGTTCTCTCACTTTTGGCTGTCTGTGGACCTCCATTGCACACTCAGAGTCCACCACCCCCACCCTACATCCAGATTCATACGTGTTACAACCAAACACCATAGCGCTCATGCCGTTCTCGTCGTACGGGCAAACAGAGCCTCGTAGAGCTCGTCATCGCTGAGTGTTGTAGCTGTTTGGCATGATGCTGTTGACAGAAGGACGGTCTCGTTGTACGCTGAGCCAGGAATCGGATCAGCAGGCGGATTATTTTGCAATCATTTCGTGTTTTCTGTTCTTTCCTCTTTAGCCTGATCAGTTGAAAGACGTTCATTTGGGGTCTTAGTAAAATGATCATAAACATAAAAATCAGCAACAGGATTTGGTGCCGTGGTCGCTGTATCAATGGGTATTATAGGTGTTATTTTATTTAGATTATTAGGTCGTTATTTGTTGCTGACTTCCTCCAGTCACCTAATGCTGAGGGCTGTATTGCTGGAAGCCATAAATTACCTGTAACCGCTGCAGTCTTGTCTTAATTAGCAGAATTACTTTGACCCAGTTAGGCTTCAGCTTCTCTTTCAGTTTGTTTTGTTCCTCTTCTTGTATTATGAAGTATAGCAAGTCAGATATTGGCTCACTTATCTAGTTGTGTATAGATTTTCTGAAATTAAGATTTGCTCAGAAGATCGTTTAGAAGTAATAATTAACAAGCCTGGCTTTATTTAATGGGACCTATATTTCCATGCATCTTGAATAGCTATTAACCATATGTGTTGTCTTAAAGTGATTCAGTCTTGATGACTGTGATGTAGGTTAATGTTTTCGGTTGGTTTTAAGCTTTAAATGTGGTAAATTAGTGGAGAGATAGTGGCCTTTTGAGCATGAACTGGAAACTAACTTTAGCTTTTAGCTTTGCTTTAGCCTTAGTTAGCTGAGTGAATCGGTATTACAGCGTAAGCTTTAGGTGACTACCAAATTAACTGATATTGCAACATTGCAATGCTCAGATTGGACTTAAAAAAGCTTTTGAACGTTTTTATTAGTGATGCACCAATCAGATATTTTTATGGTCAATTCTCAATGACTATTGGTCAATCCGTGATCGGCTTATTTAGATATTAGCTGGTTCTGATCTGACTTTAATAACTGTAAATAGAAGCAAATAAAATTCATATTTTCAAGGTTATGGGACCAATATCTAAAAAAATAAACCCAACTGAAAATAAATAAATCATATCTTCTTTACCCATGTTACAGTACAAATATTTAAAAATAATTGTTTTCTACAAGATCGTTACAAAGTAAATACGCAATTTGTCTGATTATTTTAGTGGAAAAAAAGCTTTGATTTACTGTTAAAATTGTTAAATCAATAATTTCGTTAGTGTGACTTTAGAGTAGCTTTAAGAACTTTTTTTATATTAGGACAAAAGGTGATGTCACACTGTGTGACTGTGGGAGGAAGCAGTCAGTAATTTTATTATTATTTATAAACACAGACAAATTGCCTTGGATAACTGTCTTTAGCATCGTAAAATAATGGTGAGCTTGTTCAGAGCGATAAACGTGGTTAGCTTTACAGAAGAAATGATTCCTTGGAGAGTTCTTATATTTACAGAGAGATTCAAATGCTGCTCACCAGCACTTGCTGTTTCGCTTTCTTTAACTTACGGTGGCGAGCACTGAACATCCCGCTTGTTTGTTGTGAGATCTCCAAAAGGTTGCCAGTATTACCTAATCCTGCATGTCCCTTGATGAATGGAAACGATGGAACAGCACAACTTCCCCACTAAAGAGCGTGTCATCAGCGTAACCTGCAAACACTGGTGCATTCACTGGTCAGAAAAAGATCTGATTTTTAGTTTCCGTTCATCCGTTCAACAATCACCAGCCAGGGCTGGTCAGAATATCATCATATTACTCTGTGCATCTTTTTGTTGTTTAGTGAGTTATAATATAAATGTATATAGCTGGCTCTTGCCTAGCACAGTGACAGCTAACTGAACAGGAAGCTGAAACTGTTCGGTAAGAGTCTAGCTAAAAGTTTGTATTAAGTTGTTCTGTGATCTGGAACAAAGTATTTGCAAACACCTGAGACCCGAATGCTTATGCAGGATGACGTCATGTCGAATATGCCATAGTGCAGCGGTTGCTACGTGTGGAGGGCCAAAACAACACAGGACCGAGGCAGGGGGGGTAGCATCTTTCAGAGCCAAAAATCAAGCCTGAATATGTAGGATCCTTTCACTGCCAGATCTGTTATGTCACCCGTGGCTGTCTGCCCTGCACAGGAATGTACACTGGCTGAAGGGGGGGGGCCGGCCAGAAACAGAGCACCCTGAGTGGCTGCCTGAAACATGATGATGCCCTCACAAACAGCTCTGTGCCACATCAGGAGAACAGGCTTCACTTACAGGCCTTAAACATCATCCCCTGTTGCAAAACAAAGCATCGCTTTAGGAGTAGGAATCAACTGCATTCCCAACAGAAAGTTGTAAAATGTTATTGAGATCCTGCCTCAGCATCAGCGTGCCAGCGACGGCGTGGGGTCTAGCACTGCTGAAAATGCAGTGGTTATTTTGGGCGACGTGGTGGGACCGGGAGATCAGGGGTCAGGTGGAGGTGGAGGATCTTAACTCGCTGTTTCTCTCCACCGTTGACTCCCATTTACCAGGACAGATTTCCCCCCCCCCCCCCAAATTCTGCATCTTCTCTGGTTGCATCTGAGTGTGTGATTGTGAGCGTGTGCAACACTGCAATGCAGAAGCCACGCTGGCCATCAGCACACCTCCATCTCTCATTTTACCTCTGCTCTGCTTCACCCCACCCCCACACTGATCAGGACAACATGTACGCCGGAGGATCTGGCAACGTGAACGGGCTTAGTGGCATCTACACCAGCCTTCACTTTTGGTCTCCATCACTCAGGTTGTCTTTGGATCAGTATCTAAAGGTTGCCCCTAAAAAGAGTTCCCACTTATTTAAAACTAGAATAAGGCTGCTGGCCACACCGTTCTGTAAAACTAATCAAACTCCCTTTAGATATAACTTGTTATATCTACATGTCAGGATCACTTTTTATGTTTTTTTTTTGTTTTTTTTTACTGTTTTGTTGTGAGTCTTCATTAAGTCATCACAAATCCGCATTCCTCCAAAACAGGTTTCCACATCCACATGCAGCTGCGTGGATTTCCGACCCACCTGGCTCCGATTAAACACAGGGAAGGGGTTTGAGAAGAGAACCAGCGCCGACTAGAATGACCAAATTTCATCATCAAAGCCCATCAGCAATCACCTTGAGCCACGCGCTTATAAAAACCTCACAGTCTGGTCGATACGTTCCATTAAGAGCATTTTAAAGTCTCTGCCATGATTACAGGACAACTGCTGCATCTCCCAAAAACATCACCAGCCAGGCTCATATTAACTTTCCCAGTGTGTCTTTGGTGCATCGTTAAGCTTGCTGCTCTTTTGTTTAAAACCCAAATGAATACATTCTGTATGAAAAGGCCTTAAAGGGGGGAAAATAGAAACCCTTCTGTTGTTCAGACTCGGGCATCAGAATAGGCAGCTTTTTCTTCGTCTCTCCTGGAATCTCTTTTTGTTAGCTTTGTTGACAACGGGCGCTCTCCCACGCAGCCCTTTCTGCGGCGCTCACTCCTCCACGGTTAGGTCCTGGACTGCAGAGATCATGGGGCATGCAGGAGGGATCACACAGCCCGTGGAATCGCTGGCTCTGTAATTATCTTTGATTTCTCTCACTCATTCTTCTTTTTGTCTCGTCCACCCCTGCAGGTCTACACACAATGAGATGGAAAAGAACAGGTAAGTGATAAGTCTTCATATCTGTGCGTGTGTGCGTGTGTGCGTGTGTGTTTGCATGTCTCTGCTGCTCCTGAATTAGTGCGTGGTGGAGCGTCGTCACATGGCGCCCAAATCCCCCTAATGCATTCTGTCACTTACGGTACCTGGGAAAACACTTCCTCATTACGGGGTTAATCCTACGCCGCTGGTGTGTTCAGGTGTCATTTCACGAAAAGCCCTCTAGCGTGATTTTTATCGCACCGTCTTGGCCTCCTTATCAAAGAAAGCTCACTGCTATGTTAGTCTCAGTATGGGAAAAACGCACATTAGGAGCTTTTAAAGGTCTTTGCTGCAGAGCTGAACAGTATTTCGTACACCACCTTCAGGCCCTTGAACGTTTTAACATTTGACCCCATTCCGAAAATAAATTAATTTGTATTCAGTCGCCTTTACTCTATTACCTCTGAATAAAATGTAGGACCAGTAGCCCTCAGAGGTCGCCTCATTAGTAATTAGATCCCGTCTGGTTGGGACATTATGTCAGTATAATCCAGCTGTTCTGTGAAGGCCTCCGCCACGGTCAAACACGGTGGTGGCAGCATAAAGCTGCGGGGCTGCTTTTTGTCTGTAGGGACAGGGAAGAGTTTATGTATAGAGCTAGATACACAACAGCTATGCTAAACGATTTGTTAGAGGGATTCACCTCCCAGAAGAATAACCGCTGTAAACGTAGAGCCAGATCTGCTGTAGAAAGGTTTTCATCCGATCATTTTTATGCCTCTGAACGGGCCCAGTCTGAATCCAGAGGGCAATCTGTGGTAAGACTTGAAATTTGATATTCAAATATAATCTCCATACAATCTGACTGAGCTGCAGCTCTATTGTAAAGAACGTTTTTGTCTCTAGATCTATAAAGCCGGTCGAGGCTTGCCCCGAAAGAAGTGCAGAGGAAGGCGATCCTAAAAACGTATTTACTCAGAGCTCAACAAAAATGCATACCACACTTTTCAGATTTCTTTTTTTAGTCATAAAAATTTCTTTTTAGCTTCACATAAAGTCACAATAAAAGCGTAGATTTGTGTGCTTGTACTGTGACAGGATGGGTGTAGATCCTTCTGAAAGGCCCTGTAACATTCATTCGAGTTTTAGAGCCCGTGTGCTTCACATCAACACTCGCATTTAACAAAAATGTTTGATAAATGTTTATTCAAAGTGTGAAGTAAAGCCGCATTTGTAAAGTTTTGTAGTTGCTATGTTTCCGGTTTGCTCTTGATAAAAGGGTGAAGTGTACAGTTTGCTGGGGAAAAGCCCCTCAGGTGGGGGGAGGCGTTTCGTAATCCAACCCTCAGGTGTTAATAAAACGCCACATCAGGTGCTGACCTGAACAAGAACTCCCAGTATGTGCGCTCTTACTGAAACAGCCCTGTCTAAACCAGGATTGGTGGATATAGTAACGCCTTTGGCTCAGTGCTTCAGTAGGCTGAAGCTAACTGAGCCATCATTTGTTCGCTCTGGACTCCCGATGAGATGAGTGTCTGTGTCTTATCAGCTGACTAGGTATCGCCTCTGCTTTTGGATTTAATCTTGCTTAAATGCAAAAAAAAACAAATTGACAAAAATAATACAGTTTTATCAGTGGATCGCTATGTAGCTCTTGAAATTACGCAAAACTCTTTGGGTACGACTTAACCGTACTCTGTTTCACTCCCCCAGGTTCTTCACCCAGAACAAAGTGGCCGTCTCTATTGTAGACTTTCGTAGTAATAAAAATACCATTGAAACAGAAACTATACTTTTAACATATTTGATCCAGGAAGTCAGAGGGATGTTTGCAGCTTCAGTACTGGACTCTCATAGATAAAGCCATGGCTCAGCGAAGACCTGCTTTTGATTGCCTGATTTATGTAGCGCTTTAAAACAACCAACTAAGGTGACCAGATCACTTGACAGAAAAATCACATTCCATAAAAACATGCAACCATAAAAGCGTTCCCTCTCCATCCACATTTAACCCATGAGTTATTCCACGCAGCAATATCATCTTGTGGCTGATATGCCGCCTGGTGGCAGGGACGTGACTCGGTTTTCAGACTTGGACTCGTGTCGCGCTGGAATCGCAGAAAGGCTTCAGGCTCGCCTTGAACTCGGTCATTAAAGACTCGAGGCCAGACTTAGACCCGTCTAGGACTCCGGTCCTATTTATAGTCTTTATCTCATGTAATGAGGAGTGAAAGCGAGCCAGTGTGTGCGCTACAGACAGCAGCTCTGACAGGTGATGTGCTGCATGCACATGTTTTCCGTGGAAAGGACGCCCTTATTTAATAGCCGACGCCATTGACAGACCGCGGGCTATTAAAGGCTCGCGCCGATGTGTTCACCTTAGTGGTCGTTTCCCAGTGACGACCACACAGGAGTCCCTCTGACCAAAGCCTGAAAGTTTTCACTTCTTTCAGGGGAAAAAAAGGAAAGAAGGCTCCGACGTTGTCTCTCTGTTAGGCTTTGCTGCACCATTGCAAAGACTCCACCTGATTACCGAGCAAATGCACTTGCCTCTGTGTTCATTCAGAAATGGGTCACTCATTACACGGTCCTCCGTGATGAACCTTGCTCCGTGGCAGCGAAGCTTTTAATAGTGAATGCAGGGTTTCCAAGTATTAATAAAGAATCCGACTCAAAGGGAGGAGGAGAAAAGCAGATTTAGCGGGTCATACATGGGGAAGGAGTGGGCAGGGTGAACCTGAGGATTAAGGGATGCTAGAAGGCCAAATAAAATGTATTTCATTCTAAGAGCAGAACCTAAACTCGGATGTACATTCCTAGCCTACAGCGGTGCAGACTGGATGGCCTGCATTGGATGAAGGAGATGGCGATATCAGTCCTGACTTGGACTCCTCTGCTTGGCTTTGTGAAAGGCAAAACGCTGTTGGTCTGTCATTCAACCGACGAACTCAAGGTTACCGTAAAATGACTTCACGCACCTTTTAGCGTTGACGCTGGAGTTGGGGTCCGATTCTTCAGCTCGGTACCTGGAAGGTCTCTTCTCCGGCTGCAGAGTGGGAAGCCAGCGATCGGGGAAACCGGCATCTTAAGCTCGCTAAAGCTGACATTGGTAGAGCAGTTTAATCCTTTCTGGTAGATTGGACTGGGCAGTGGTTGGATGTTAAAGTGACTGCAGGGTTAGAGCTGGGACGTCTGAATTAGACCAGTCAAAACTCCCGCTTCCTCTTTTAGTTGCACTATGGATTCAGGGAACTAGTTTGGACTTTTTCCACTTATTTCTCGTCTGGTTGAGAGAACAACTGTAGTCTTTAGTGATGGAAGACTGCGCTCTGGACGGTTCTTGACATCTATATGAACCGAAATCTGAGAGGGACAGTTGATCCAGAGCAGCAGGTCAGATGATAGGCTGAAGGACCTACGCTAAGGTTTCCTCTGGGGAGGATGGAGCTCCTCGGCGCTGCGTCTCTTCAGGACGGTTTGGCCTTACACAAATGGCTTCCAACAGCAAATTAAAACCATGCCCTGGTGAGAACTTTCTGAACCTTGTATCTACTTCCTGTCGATAACCAGAAATCCCGAGCTATGAATTAGTTGGTTGGACAGCCATGGTAGTAGGGCAGGCGGAGACGCCTCCCTGTACAGCAGCGTCGGCTCAGAGAAATCCCCAAACGCCTCTTCCCAGCCTTATTCCGTACCAGCCTGCACGCAGACGCCGGAGCAGGCCTGTTTGCTTCACCGTAACCCGACTCCAATCGCCAGCACATTTTCTATTCGCACGCAAGCTTCCCCTCGCTGGCCGTGGCCACTCACTTTGGAGGGGGGGGGGGGTGAAAGCGAGGACAGCGAGGTGATTTACTGCTGTCGGGGCAGAGGGCTCCGGCTGACCTGCATGTTGTTCAGAGTAGAAAATAAAACTATTTTCAGCTGCAGGGGGACAACACAGCTGGAGCTGGTAGGGCTGGGGGGCGGGGGGCGGGGGCGGGGGGGGGGGGGCTTCAGCTTTTAGCCTGGAAGTGGCTCCGAGAGGCGCAGCTCCTCAACACATTTTCACTTATTGACACACTAAACCCGAATAACCCGTTGCTGATAAAAACGCAGCGCTGCGGCCACGTCGCCCGGCTCTGACCTGCGCCGGTGGATGAGCCTGCTGTTGTTTAGCAAACATTAGCTTGTCCTGTTGATCCCTTATGTCAGAACAACCTGGGCAGGGACATTTCCGTGTTATGTAATGGCACTTTGGGCGCCCTTTGGACTGAGTCAGCTGAGAAATAGCCGCTTGTTTTCAGCTGCGGACGGCAGCTTTGTGTGTGTTTGTGCAAAGGCTTCTCGCAGCACTGCATGGCTGAGGGCATAATTAAATGCATCCTCTGCCCACATTCAAAGCAGTTGTAGATCTCTCATTGTGTCCGATTTGAATAACTCTCGGGCACAGACGCTCTCTTCCTGCCGGCCTGCGGCCGCCCGCTGCAGATGGGAGGGAAGCGAAAGGCAACCTTTAGACACTCGCTGTCAGGAGGAGGCTGACGTACACGGGCCCACTCGCTCAGGCTCACACAAGCAGTCAGACACGTACACACTGCTGACGAGGCTGGAGGTGTGTGTTGTGTAACGGGAAGGGGGGGTCAAGTTTACCTCCACGGCACCAAACTTTAGCTGTTGCCAGGGCCGAGAGATTTAATGCAGGAACCGCATCAGTGAAGAGAAATGGAAACCGAGGAGGTTAACGTTAGCAATCGGGTCAGATGATCTCAGGATTGCAGCACTGATCTGCCTGCTGGTTTCCTTTACTATCACTCCACCTTCTCTGGTCCTAAAGGAGTCAGACAGAAGTGGTTACATGGGGAAAAAGAGGGGACAAGCAGCCAGAGGACAGAAAGCTACACCATTAGTAAAGATGTGTATAAAGCCTCAGAATAACTTTTATTAGAGTACCGTAATCCCACAGGGAAGTTTGAGGAAAATCCAACCTTTTAAGTATGTTTAGTCAGTGGCCTGATCATTAGTTCCTCACCGGGCCTTTGGAAAAGAAACAGACCCACAGCAGCACAGAACCTCCCTGTTGCTCAGCGGTGGGCAGAAGGCGGATTTCCCCGGCGTTGGCGTGGAAAACCTCAACCTCAGCCTCGTCCAACCAAAAGTCCCGGTTCCAGTTAACGTCCCAGCGGTGTGTAGCAATGGCATGCCTCCCAAGCAGCCCGTTGGCATGTAGATGGTGTCTGATGGTTGTTACTTGGTGACCCCGACCTGCCACTCCTTGCTCAGTTCTCCAGCAGTGAGCTGTTTTTACTGCCCTCCCCGCTGCGTGTGGTGACAAGATAAATATGGGCCCTCATCCAGCCTGGTGGCCAGTGGCTAACAGAACGGGGCCCTCTGTGTCACATTATATTTATTGTTCAGGGACGCAGAACGTCATGGATTAGTAATTAAAGCCTCCTAAGACTTAATAAATGAATTCTTCAGTTGCATTTATTCTAAAACTTTTAGGCGTGCTATTGATTGGGCCTTTGAGGAGTTAGCATAATCTGGTATTTTTAGGACGGCATCATTTCCCCCTCCGCTGAATAAATGACAGTTTTAGCTTGTTTTTTTTTTTCGTCGTGAGAGTGCCGTAGCGCTGAACTCCCATCTTCACCGTCAGCGGCAGGCCTGTGGCTTGTTTCCTCGTCAGTTTAGCGGCAGGACTTTCAGGAAATGGGAAGTTCTCCTCGTCTGTTAATTGTTCTCAGAGCAGGAAGTGCCAGACAAACGTTGCGTTGTCCGACTTGACATGCACCCGTAGTTGGGTCTTTAACGAAAGGTTCTGCGTTAAAAACAGACAGTAAGCCAGGCTGACAAACATCTGCTACTTGTTACCCAGCAGGGATACTTCACTACGTCACACACTACTGGATCACATAACGGCTCATAAGTCTGACACCAACGGGTTTAACTTTTGAAAGCGTATCTTTAAACAAAGTAAGCAAATGTGCTGCTTTCGCTGGGCTCTTGTGGAGCGCGTTCATAAAGACACGCTTGTCGAATCAACGTGTTGCCACCGTGCTCCGCTCCTTTTATTCACAATGAAACCGATGAATGATCCATCCTCCCCCCGGGTGGTTCCGAGCTTCGTGGGCTTTAGTAATGTGTGACCAACAGACAGAAGAGTAATTGCAGTGTAGGGATGGTTATTACTAAGCTGCCTGTCCAACGTGACGCTCTGAAGCTGTTGTTACAGCGCCGGTTGTCTGGAAGGAGGTCGGCTCGTATCGTTGGGTCCAGCGTGTGCCGCTGAGTAAGATGCACGATCGGCTGCAGCACGACGTTTGTGGAGGAGGCGGATTTCACGAAAGTGTAGCCGGCTGTATGGATCACGGCGTTTTTTAAAGCAGCGAAATCCAAGAATATCTCAACCCACATGGATCTGGGCTCGCCGTGGATGCGGCTGGATAAATGTGTACTTCCTGTGCGCTTAGCTAAATCGCCACGGGGTTGATGTTTTTCTCTGTTTCTGTGAGGGCGGGGGAAGCAAAACAATTTGATAGTTTGATCCAGTTTTGTTCTCCTTTTTTCTCTCTCCAGACGGGCGCACCTACGGCTGTGCTTAGAGCGCTTGAAATCTCTCGTTCCTTTGGGACCAGACGCCAACAGGCACACCACCCTCAGCCTGCTGATGAAGGCCAAAGAACATATAAAGGTACGCGCGTGTATGAAACGTGACATGTAGTGGGAGCAGGCTCATATTGAATTCAGTGGCTCGCAGGAGGATACAGCTTCCTTCATTCTAAACATCTCAAACTCAGACTGGATGTCCAGTCCGTTCCCTTCGTGATGCTGGTTGTTCTCTAACTGACCTCTGATGCCAGAAACGGGACAGCGGGGTCATTCTGAGGACAAAGTACACACAGGGGGACTATAACTACTAATTGAGTAACTTCTGAAGGCCATTAGCTGAACTAGATTATCTGAGTCAGGAGCATCTGAATAAATGAGGCTGAATACAAATGCATGCCACACTTTTCAGATCTTTAGTTGTAAAATACTTTGTGTTGGGCCCAGCACATGATATCCTAATCAGATACTATAATGTGAGCAAATCTGATAAACCTGTGAGGGTGAGTACCGTACGGCGAGGAGCACCACACACGCATGCGTTCCCGGCAGGATCAGCAGCTCCTAACGGGCTCTGTTTCCTCTCCCCCACTGTTCAGAGGCTAGAGGAGAGCGACAGGAAAGCTCAGCACACCTTGGAGCAGCTACAGCGGGAGCGGAGACACCTGCGGAGGCGTCTGGAGCAGCTGGGAGTGGAGAGGACCCGCATGGACAGCACCGGTTCTACCCGCTCAGACAAGTCTGACTCTGACCAGGGTGAGCTTCCACTCAGGACCACGTGTGTCCACCATCATTCATTTAATACCCAGTCATTACCGATAGACTGCTCCTTCAGAGCAAGGGAAAGAAGGGGGTCTGTGAAGCTTTATTATTTGAACAGGTAAAATCTAAATGTGTATAGAAATGCCTGAAGAGAGATCCTGAATGCCTCCAGAAGATACCTGACCTAAACCCTAACAACGGGTCTCTAGCCTGCCAGTCAGCTGTTCAGTGAAACTATCCAGAGCTGCAGCCTCACAGGTACATCCTGTCAGCCTGGTATTTCATAGCAGCGCCGCATTTCCCATTACCTGCCAGCTGAGACTGCATCAGAACCAGAACCGTTATCCTCCGCTTGAATAAGTCGTCCTTTTGGGAACCCTAGTCACACAATAAAAACTGTGTGGATCTGAAAGTTAGATATTTTGGGGTCTTTGCAGAGGAATCCGCCCCTAGCTGTCTGTGTGATGGACTACATGTGAGGCGGTTCTGAGGGGAGAAACATGGTCACATGCTTCAGGTGAAACAGGCCTTCATATACTGAGCTCCAGGTGCTGGAGGTGCTTGGGTCCTCATATTTATCTGACTTGTATGTTATCATACTGTATGTTCACATAAAGAAAACCTGCTAAAAACGATGATGTGAATGAAAACAAACCATTTCTAGGAGTCCTCAGCCAGAGGAGAGCTGCGTCGATGAGAGCTGTGTGGCTGCTTCTCTGGATCTTTGACCTGCCGACTGGATTTACATCCCATCCAAGTTCAGAGCTATAGGATAACGAGTTAATGAGGAGCATTCTGGATGCTTTTCTTTTTACACATATATATTCAGAGCATGGTTTTAAACAAAGACAAAAAGATTTCAGAGTTCACGTTAAAATCTCTCTTTAGCATTTCAGCTAGTGATGAACGGGGTTAGCTTGACTAAAGCCGCTGTCTCTGTGTGAATGGTCTAAAGGATGCAGATCATCGTGTAGATGTTTCCAGATTGTCCTTTAAACAGACATAACAAAGCAGCTTTGCTTCTGCCTGTTCAGCCTTTCTGTTTTTCCTCTGACTCTCTCTCTCTCTAGCTCTCCCGCAGGCTTTGATTTCTAAAGTCCTAACCGTGTTGTCTGGGTTCTGCAGAGGACCTGGACGTGGACGTGGAGGGGACCGACTACATGCTGGGTGACCTTGAGTGGAGCACCAGCAGCGTGAGCGACTCAGGGGACGAGCGAGGCAGCCTGCGTAGCAGCTGCAGCGACGAGGGCTACTCCAGCGCCAGCCTGCAGCGCCTGCTGGACACTCAGGAGACGGCCAAGCAGCTGGCCTGCGGCCTATAAACAGCCCGCATCACCCACCGAGCCAACACCCACCTCCCCTCAGTCAGCGTCTCACCACTGGTACCTGCTCGGACCTCCCCCGACCCCCGACCCCCGACCCCTCTAAGGACCGACCGCGCCAGACGCCTCTCCCGCAGTCAGCTCTGGCTTCCATTCAGACTAACGGCTCTGAGACCCCCGCGCACATCCAGCTCGTCATCAGCGGTCAGTCTTAAGGGCGCCGCCCGCTCCACTCCGTGCCAATCAAACGAGTGGGATTTTAAAGACACTCCGCCCCCCTTTCTGTCCGTCCGTCCGTCCTCCAGAAACACAACTTTCAGCCAGAGAATGTTACCACACAATGTCCCACTGCCTCTTTTTCTATGCCTCAAGAGCCATGGGAAGCACTTAGAAGATTCTTCTCTTCAGTCGCACACACACACACACACACACACACACACATTATACATGAACACACACACACACTTCCATCCCTCCTAGTCGTAAGACGTCTCGTTTGTGACACGGGGCTGGTTTTTTCTGCCCTGCTCACCAGTAAACCATCAGTGCATGGTACCTTGCACTGGAAATTGCTTTTATAAACAAAACTGTCATCTTTTTCAGACACTGTCTCTTTTAAAGGCCACACCCCCCTCCCCCTACCCGTACCCCCAGTGCCGCTACGGCAGCGATACTCCCAGATGAAGTGAATGTTTGTGAAACATGTCAGTCGGCAGACTCTGTGGACACTAAACTGGACTGCGAGCGGCGTTAACCCCTCGGAGCCGGCAGCAATTCAACCTGTAGAAGCTAAGCTTTAGCAGGCAGGCTCCTTTCACGTCCACCTCTGCCATTCACAGCCAGAAGGGCAAACCAGACAAGCCAGGCTGCAGCGTGAGATTGGGAAAGGGGTTTGTGGGAGTGGGTCGGACAGGTTCTGCCTCTCTCTGATGACGGTGGCGTTTCTACAGCTCCCCCCCCCCCCCCCCCCTCCCTCCCTGTAACGTGTGGACGGCGTGTCCGGGCCCGGCAGCGGGCGCCACGGCCCTCAGCAGCAGCCACCAGGCCGGGTGCCGGGATGTTTTGCTAGGTGCTAGTACATCGTTGTACGCTGATCCTTCACTGCCGCGTTCAGCAGCTGTTAACAGGAAAAGCCGTCCAGAGACTCGAGCACATTCCACTATATAGAGCAGAGAGCGGGTGACACTGAGAGATTGTTGTTGTTGTTGTTGTTGTTAAAGCGGCCGTTCACACTTGTTATCTGTAAGGGGAGAGGTCAGTTTGGGTCAGGACAGGGTTTTTAGTGGGAGGCCCAAAGTTTTCTGTGTTTTCTCCTCTCAATAGCACTAAAATGGTGAAACCACAGAGATTCCCTTGCCTTGCCATCATAGCTATTTATTATTTCTGGAGAAATATACACCTTTTAATGTAAATAGTTCTCAGAAAGAGTTCTATGTATCTCCAAATGTATTTATTAGATATCCTAAATATATAGATGTCTATAAAAAAAAATCTATTTAGTCATAGCTTATGTTCATTTTTGTGTGTTTTACTGAGAGTTTCCTACAACGTAGTTGGTTTGCACAGCAAAGTCAATCCTTAGAATATTTAGACGAGTCTCTTGTGCCTCGAGGCGTTTGTGTCTGTTGAATTTGGCACGTTGCTCCTAGAGCACCACTTCCTAGTGGTTCGTTTTCTTTTTCTCTTGTTTGAAAGCCGTCCTATCCTCGTATTGGTGTGGGGGGAAAATGGAACAAAACAAACAAACAAAAAAAAAAAATCTCAATACCTTAGAAAAATATCTATTAAAAAGTTTAAAAGTGAAAGAGATGCACCGATCAGGAGGTTCTTGGCCGATGCTGATTTCTGCTTGTCTTTGATCTGCTGCTTTCCATTTATTTATTTTTTTATGGACTGTACCATGAAACCAGTTTCAGACTATTTGATGGAAGTATTAGTTTTTAGATCCAACAGAAAATAAAGTAAATACAAGATTTTCCCAATTTGTCCCCAACTGGGTGCTGTACATTACACCCACCTCTGCAGATTTGCTTGTTTCATACCTGATTGGTTATTTTATTTATTTTCTCTATAGGTCCAAAATGGCGTCCTCTACTGTGGGACATTTTGTAACTAACGGGTCAACTCGTGGACAGATAGTACCTACTTAGTGGACTTTTTAAACCTGGATTAAAGCTGCCATTATTTAACTGTAATTTAAAGCTTTAGGCTGCTAATTGGTTAAAAGCAACCGATTTTACATTCAAATGTCTAAAAATCTTTTTAGCATTCCTTAATTAGGCATTGATTTATCTTTTTAGCGTTTGCTTCTTCAGAAATTTAGCCCATAACATGATCTGATATGAAAAAGAAATGGTTCTGCATTGATCTGTATCCAGCACTTTGCTAAGCACACATTGTCAATTTGTCAGTTGACAATGGGGCGAACTGACCCTGATATTTATCAGATTTTAATTCAGCTGAACATAGTGCACCAAATCACATGCTGATAGTTGATGCATTTTTAGACCGAAAAAACGATTGCAGATTGGTCCTGATCTGATCCGATCCTCCAATCACAAGAGGGTAAAGGAGAAATTGGCTGATGGATCGGTGCATCTCTATTGATAGAAATTTGGTGGCCAAATTCTTGGAGGCGATGATCCAACCCCCCCCCAGCTGTTTGCATCGCCCCCGCGCCTACAACGCTCAGACAACATGGCCGCCCAGCGAGGCCTAAGCTGCCCTCAGCGGTGGTTCTGATTGGTCACGGGCGGGGAGGGGCTCCCAAATACCTGAATGTACAGAGACTCTGCAGTGCAGCGGCGTGGCGCCAATGGAAGCTCCCCGCTCGTGCATGCTCTACCTGTAAAGCTCAGCTAAAGCCTTAAAATGGTACACCAATAAATAAAAAAAACTCCAAAAAACAAACCTCTAAAAAAAGAAATAAAAAAAAAAACTAGGTTAGGGTTGTTTGGTCTGTGCGTGTGGCATGCTACTTATGTTTGTCATGTTGAAGCCCTTTTGAAACGGAGAGGAAGCGCGGAGCCACGGTCACACAGGAAACGGGACTTAAAAGTAGGTTCGAGTGGGCAGGTGTGTTCACTGAAGCGCCATCTGTTGGTGTGTGGGTGCGTTGACCTCGTCACTGTCTTCAGAGAGAATTTTATTTCCGGGTGGCAGAGGTTGGGCGCCCTAGAAACATTGGCCATATTCTGTTTCCTGTTTACTACTAAAATGAAAACCTCTCGTCAGTCTCATGTCACCCCCCCCCCCCCCCCCCCGACACACTCTTTGAGCTTTCTTCCAGTCTACCTCTGTGTTTTCTGGATTGCATCCCTTGATTTGCAGCACTCATGTGCAAGCACAACACCATCCCTTCCTCGCATTTTGCATGTGTAGGCGAAGATGAATTTGAGGGTGCCTGTGACTGGGCGCTGAAACCCCCCCCCCCTCCCCCCTCCATCGCCCCCTCCAACATGACGGCGCCGGTGCTCTCAGCATCTGCCTTAAGAAGCCGGTGCTGAATCTCTCGAAGAACAAAGCCTACAGTCAGACCAGTCGTTTAAGCTTCAGGGAAACGCTCTCCCTGCATCCATGGTGGCTAACCATGCCTTAAAACGGTAACAAAAGTGCAACCCGACACAGGTTAAAGACACGCGTGAGTGCTTGTATGATCCAGAAACGGTGGTCATTCCTTTTCATCGTGCATTACACACACAGCAAACACTCAGAGACACGCGGCGTGTCACAGCTCCAAGAACATCTTCAACACCTGCCGCCTTTCTCTTCAGGAAGGCCCAATGTCTGTTTCCTGGGTAATAGGATGTTTTCTGCACTTTTTAAAAATGGGAGAATTTGAATATTGTCTTCTAAATAAAAATCACTTATGTTGGGTAAAAACAAAATGCCCTCTGACACTGAATTGTGGAGCAGCAGTTTATATTTACCAGTGATCCTAAAGAATAAACTATTTGAAACCCTTGTTTACCCGCCTGTCTCTGTCTGTCTTTTTTATAGCATTACCCTCAGCTGTGCTGATGTTAAAAGGATAAATAAAGGCTCTGATGAAGGAACCCATCCCACTAGTTCACCTTGCTGAAGGACGTAAGGTTTTCCTGAGTGACAACACTCCATACAGGCAGATAGGTACAGTAGAAACGGGAATATAAAGATCATTAAAAATGTATCCATGAACATAAAGTCCAAAACAGAATAGACTTTCACATTTGAGTTTTAAATCTACAGACTCTTACAAAAATCTTAAATGTTTTCCCCTTTTATCGCATTACAGCCACAATAATCGCTGTATTCTAGTGGTCAGGCCAACACAAAGTAGAGCAATAATGTGAAGTAGGAAAAAACTGATGGATTTCAACATTTTCCATAATTACTGATCCAAAGTGTGATGTGTAAGTGTTCAGCGCCCTTTACTCTGAAATTCTCATAATGCAATAAACAGAAGTGACCTCTGTAAGCTAAACTCAGCATCAATCAGGTTCTTCTGCAAAACTGATTGAACTAACTGCATCATGAAGACCAAGTCAAGCATGTTTGTATAGCACAGTTCAGCTCGTAGCTTAGTTGAATTTCTCATCTGGAGGCCTTCAATGTCTCCCTAGTTTCCAGAACATTTCTAGAAATGTGTTTTTTAGCCTGTTGCTGTGCCAGGGAGCTTTAAAAATGAAACACTAATCTATGCAGCTTGGATTTAGCTTTTAGATGGGTAGTGCAACCCTAGCACTCCCCAGCTGGATCCATTCCTTCTTATTGTAATGCTAGTGATCAGACCAAAATTTAAAAAAATAATAATTTAATGGTTTGGACATTTCAAGCTCTTTAATTCCACATTTTTGACCAAATATGTGAGCAGCAGAATTTGTTGGCTATTAAAAACTCACCACACATCTCATTCTGCTCTTGAGTCTTGTTTTAAACTTCTGATTAACAGGACCTGTGAGCATAGATCCTGTGGTGAGTTAGTGTCTGAAACAACCCGCAGGATTATTTGTAATGAGCCATAGCAGCATTCTGTCTTCAAGTTCCATGTAATGGAGACAAAGGCCATGGTGGGCATCCCACTGGGTAATAACATAGGAAGAAAGCTGTCAGAATGGCGAACATCCGAAAGCAGCTGAACGGATCATCTGAGACATTTAGTACTAAAAAAACTGCCATGCTAGTTTAGATACTGTTTGTCACCAAACCACATAGGATCATCCATGAGGCCACACCTCCTCTCTTTACAATATATATAAAAAGTATGTAGCAAACACTAAAAGTGAACCTTATAGATTACATCATCAGAAAAAATAACTACCAACTAGTGTCAGGGTTCTGTAATTACATTGGAGGTATTTACTGGATCTTGGTTTGTTATTTAAACATATTTACAGGCCTTTTTTAAAATTGGTAATAGAGATCAATACAATCCAAATAAGAACAATACAGCTACAAACTTACAATTATAATTTTAACAGAGAAATAGTTTTTGACAGTGGAGCTCATACTAAACGTTGAAATCAGGATAATTTTTTTCCATCGATCACGTGCCGTCCGTTCAGCTTGAGCTTTTTTTTGTACTGATATTTGTGCTTCATAAAAGACATAAAAGCTGCCAAAATATCAGCATTATGTCTTTTTTTTCAATCACTAACAAAAAAAATGCTAAAGCTGAGATACAATATTTGTATGCAGTGATGTGTTTTTATATAAATATGCGTTGATCTAATGAGATGCAATAATGAAGAAACTACAAAAACAAGCTGAACTAAGCTCAACTATCTGTAAGAGTGAAGCTATGTAGATGTAACAATGGTCATTGCATACCTTAATCTAAAATTGTTTTAAAATATATGTATATGTGATTGAAATATGGAGATAGTTAAATTACTGGAAATGTACTTTTAAGGACTTAGTACAAGCGTTTAAAAATTTTGTCAGTTCTATCCTGGTTGCTGACCCGCCATCTTAGAGAACACGTCAATATAACAAACATTGACACAATGATCGCTGCGAGAGGTTGGATAAACGTCAATTTGAGGTCTTATCGGGTGAGGACTGAGCTGTTTCAGGAGTTTACACTGAAAATGTTTCTACAGGTGTTGATTCTTAATCCTGGGAGATGTTTCTGAGCTGTGAAAAAAAAGGTTTACCGCAGAGGCAGTGTGTTGATCAAATTTAAAATAACTCCCAATTTGCCGTTATGACCTTGAAGATCAAATGCCGATGGCCAAAATGGTGTGCGAGGTTTTCCGAGGTGTTTGGTTTGGACCACAACCTTCAACTTCTTGTCACAACTGAAGAACGTCAGTAGCCATGTTACATTTTGCATCTTCCATACTATTCAGAACGCACTTTCCTGATGGACAGATGGGGAATCTAGTTCAGCAAGGCTGGTGTCTGATCTGCAATCTGAGAAAATCAAGTAATTGTACAAGATATCTCAAACGTAGCGTGTACAGCGTGCATAAAATGGACCTAAAGACAAATTCTTGAGGAACTCCACGGTCAGAATCAGAATCAGAAATACTTTAATAATCCCAAAGGGAAATTACAGTTCCAGTACAACCATCCATCACATACATCACAAACATTTCGGGGGAACGATTGACTGAGGCCTTGCTGCCGAGGACCCCGCCTGACGCGGTTTCCATAGGTCGCTGCCTTTAACTCTGTAGAAAGATAGGAGCCACATTTAGGGAGGGAGAGTAAAAAAAGACATATTTCACACTTTATCCTATTCCAGGATACAGTTTGAGATATAAAAAAACTCGCATGAGAAAAGCACAAATGACGAGACAACATTTATGCAGGGGGTTAACCTTGGAGACTAGTTGCATGAAGTTCGTATGTTGTTGTGGGCATCAGTTATGTGTATGTGTTTGGGTGAAAGTGGTTATATTTCCATGAACGCTCTCCAGAGGCCATTGTCCTTGATGTTATCAACCAGCCCACAGTTGAGAAAGCATCCACAGATGTCTGTGGGGGAGGAGGGAGTGGGGGGTAGTTCTGAGCTCTCTCGCCATATCATCCAGGGGAGTTTTTTTGATAGGGGAGGCATAATCCAAATACACAATTTGTTATGAGAACAAGCTGCACCAATTTTTCCGTCAGCTTTAAGTCCTTCGTCGCTGGCTCCATGTGGCGAATCCAGTATTCCAAATTTGTTGGGCTTTTTTCCGCATTTCACATCCAGATTTTATCCCATTTCCCCTTTAAGTTCAACCACCGAAGCCAGTCTGCGTTCCAGTGCATCCAGCTTGCGGCTCTGCTCCTCCAATTTACAGGTCTGCTCGTTCACCGCCTTAGTGATCGCGTCATATGCAGCCAGTAGCCTGATCAAGGCCATAATTGCTACCGACATACGCTGAATTTGCTGATACATCAAAAATCCACTGAATCCAATTAGCAGAAATCCAAGCCCAAACATGTATATGTCTTCCACGTCCTCGACTGACAAAATAGAAAAACACACCATTTTCCATTTACTCCAAGAATCTAGGGTGTATCCCACAAAATGTGTCCCATCACGACAGGACAGGTCCCCTCCTCACTGCCTACCCTTCAAAAAAATTTGATCAATAGCATTGAGAGACCAGCTGACCAGATCCATAGTTTTCAGCATTTGGGTGATATGAAGACAGTGCTCAGAAGACAAGACACATCAGCAGCAGGGGGGGAGGGCAAAGAGCTGAGAGAAAAGTGACCGTCTCCGAAGAGAGAGAGAACAGAAGAGGTCAACATGGAACGTAGGAGTGAAATGTCCCAAATTTGTCAGAGGACTCAGACTACAAAAAAGTAGATACCATCCGTTCCCTGCTACCCAGTTTCTCCACACTGCCTGTCCCAACTGCCAACCCACAACCTGGGATTTCCTAACCTCTCCGCTGTTTTTTGGTCATCTCACAGCGAGTAGTTGAGGACATTATCAAAAAGATGAAACCATCCACCTGCGCCCTGGACCCTGTCCCTGCAGTCCTGGTAAAATCTAATCTCCATACCATAATTCCCCTTATCACAAAGGTCATTAGCCACTCCCTCCTGTCCGGCCAGGTTCCATCAACACTGAAAACTGCTGTCATCAGACCATTTATCAAAAAAAAACATCCTAGACCCAAAAGCCTAGACCCAACTACAGGCCTATCTCCAGCCTTTTGTTCCTTTTAAAGGTGCTGGAAAAAGTAGTTGCCGCTCAGCTTCAGGATTATCTAAAACAACACGACCTGTTTGAAAAATTTCAGTCTGGTCTCCGCACTGGCCACAGCACAGAAACAGCTGTTGATGACAGCAGACGCTGGCTCCCCATCTCTTCTCATCCTCCTGGACTTGACTGCAGCATTCGACACTGCGGATCACATCCTCCTCCATCATTTAAACTCAACTATCGGTGTCTCTGAGTCTGTCTATGACTGGTTTTCATCATACCTCAATGGAGGAACTGAGTATGTCATCTTGGTAAAGGCTAAACCCATGGCTCACAACGTCACCTGTGGTGTCCCTCAAGGCTCAGTGCTCGGTCCCACCTTGTTCATTCTGTACATGCTCCCCCTTGACCATGTCATCAGCCGGCATGGGATTTTATTCCATTGCTATGCTGATGACACTCAGCTCTACCTCAGGACAAACCCAACATCCTCTGCTCCTCTGCCATCATCAACTCTGACTACCTGCCTGGAGGAGGTAAAGGCGTGGATGAAGCAAAACTTTCTTTAGCTAAACAGCTCCAAGACCGAAGCCATCTTAGTTGGCACTCCACACTAGGTTCGGTCATCTGACATCACAAGCATCGCCATCTCTGGACAAACTCTCAACATCTGCTGCTAACCTGGGTGTTAAAATGGACTCTTATCTGACCTTTGAGGCTCACATCAAACACCTCTGCAAGACCTCCCTCTTCAACCTCAGAAACATTGCCAAACGTCGTCCCACACACACTCCTGCAGATGTGGAAAAGCTTGTGCATGCTTTTGTGTCCTCCAGGCTGGACTACTGCAATGCGCTCCTCATCAGGATCCCTGAGAAAAGCCTTCAGAAGCTGCAGTACATACAAAACATCGCTGCTCGGATCCTGATGAGGATGTGCAAACAGGACCACATCACCCCCATCCTCAATCTCTTCACTGGCTTCCTGTCCCACTCATAATTGAGTACAAGGTCTCCTTCCTTACCCACCAGTGCATCGATGGTGATGCCCCACCATACCTCAAGGAGCTTCCCTCCCCACAGACCTCAACACGCACAGTCTGATCTGCCTCAACATATCTGCTGAAACCACCAAGGACGAAGCTCCGTACAATGGGAGATCTACTTAGCTGCTCCCAGGCTGTGGAACGCTCTCCAGTGACCACCTGAGGACCCCACAGACTGGGAAAGCTTTTAAACGTGGGCTTAGAACCCACATTTTTAGGAGAGCATTTAATTGAAATATTCCCCTTTTACTTATTGTCTTTGCTTATTTTATCTTTTTTTTTTTTTTTTTTACTTTTTTTTAATGCTCTCCATGTGTTTTTATTTAGCACTTACCTGTTGTATTATGTAGCACATTGGGATTTGTATAAATATAAAGTGCATTACAAATCCAATGCATAATAATAATAATAATAATAATAATAATAATAATAATAATAATAATTATTATTATTATTATTATTATTATTATTATTATTATTATTATTATTGTTATTTTATTATTATAATAAGAAGAAGAAGATATACTCACATTTACCGCATCTGCCGCTTTGTCATGATTGGGTACTTTTTGGTTAAAAGCTGTTATCTGTTATCTGTCTGGGAGAGCTTGGATGTGTCTTTGATCAGCAACCACTTGACTTCCAGCATTTACCTGGCATGTTAACTACTAAATCACATCTAAAGGTGGCACTAAAATTTTATAAGAAAGTCTGCTCTTTCAAGCTTCTCAAACTCAAATACACCTGGGAATTAACAGTGAAATGATAGTGATGATGTGCACAAAAACACCAACTTGTTTAACGTCATTCTGGGGAAAATGCTCCCTCAGCAATATGCTGGACCAGCTCTCAGTACTGAGATAGCAGGTCTCCATCCACCGGGAGGAAATGAGCATCATTAGACTGCGTCGCGCGCGGTGAAACTGTGCGGCAGCCAGATACGGCATGGCTGCGTGCCTGGATGACGCCGGCACTACACCGTCATCCTCCACCGCAGCTGATGGCTCGGATCAAGGAATGGAGAGCTGAGTGGGAGGACGTGTGTGCGTTTCTGCAAACAGATGGACATCTCTGCATGAAGGAGGAGAGGGATCCCAGGGGGACCAGAGTGAAGAGGCCACAGCACACACCATCAGTGTGTCCGAATGGGGAACAAAAGCGAGAGAGCCCGACGGCCTACAGGGAGCTCGTAGCAAAGCTTTCTCACTGAACCGCTCGCTTAATGCTTGTGAGGAGCACCTGGCATATCAAAGCGGCAAAGAGAAACCAGCTTCAAAGGGCCGGCGCTCAGGGAGAGGGTTTGGTGTTGGGCCTCTGCTGAGAGCTGACATTTCTGAGTTAGTGGAAGCCACGGAACGCACCAAGACAGCTCCACTGTTACACTGTTTGATTTCCCAGTTTTTAGACGGAGGCCTTGGGAGTGTGACGTGTGGGAGTGGACCTGTGAGAAAAGAGTTTTCACTTGGTGCTGACTGAATGAAAGCACCGCGGGGTTGTCCTGGTAGCAGGAGGTGATGGGTTTAGGGATGTGCTGCTTTCTTGGTGGTGCAGTCAAACTCCAGGAGCCATTAAAGGAAAGATGAACCAACGCCGCATGATCCTAAACGATGTTTAGGTAGTGTAGTGTTTCTACTCTTTCTATCTATCTTTTATTTCCATTTTGTCCCATTTGATAGCTCCGTAGGCCACAGTTTCAAACAAGAAGTTGTTCTCAGTCTGTCCTGCGTGACTGATTAAAGGTCAAATCATTGAGGTCATGAAAATTCAACGCGGCCTTGTTCAAATGGCAGATTTTTGTCATTAAGAACACGAGACTCCGACAAATCATTTCCAAACCCTTTTGCCGCATGTAATATGACATATTTCCCGTACAGTTCAAATATCCAATATAAAATAAATTCATTAGAGGATGAAATGTCAAAGAAATATCAAGCTGCTGAGTAAAAGTTGTGCATGAGGCGTCACTGTCTGCCTGTCTTTATTGCTGCTTCTCTGTGCAGCACACTGCTCTACAGTGTTGTGTTTAAAGCGCTTTGTAACTAAAGTTAGAACTGGAATAACCCGCTTGCCTACACAACCTACACACAACCTTGAAATATTACTTTGTTGGAGCGCCTTCTGTTTCACTTTTAAGCATTTCGTTTTTTTGACTTCACAACTGCCATCTGAACCTCAAATAAAATGCTGCGGTCCCAGAAGGGTTCTTCTCAAAAGTGCTTCTTTACATCTTTTGGCTAAAACCGTTTGGAGAGCAGCTGCAAAGGATCCATTCATCTATAGCTGCAGCATCAATCCACCCAGATGTGATAAGCATGGCAACAGTAGCGAGTTCTGTGACAAAATGTTAAAATGTCTACAGGAAACACTAAGGGCTGAGATGAAAACACAGATATTAAGTTAATAATAAGTAAAGAAACAACAACATTATACAGAATGTCATAAAAATTGAAAATAGGGATTTTGGATCTACTTTCTCTTTAAAAACATCCAAACTGCCAACTGTCCCTGCAGCCTCAGGGAGGCCTTTTTAGAGTTTTGAAGTGAAGACCTAGCAGGAAAATGTGAGTTCCCCTAGTGTAGAACAGATTACTGGATCAATGTGTGCTTCTGTACTTTTTTGTCTCTCTTGTTGTGTCTCTGCTCTGTCTTCTCTAACCCCAGTCGGTCGAGGCAGATCACCGTTCATACTGAGCCTGGTTCTGCTGGAGGTTTTTCCTTCTCGTTAATGGGGAGTTTTTCTTTCCACTGTCACTTCATGCTTGCACAGTATGAGGGATTGCTGCAAAGCCATGTACAATGCAGACGACTCTCCTTGTAGCTCTACGCTTCTCCAGGAGTGAATACTGCTTTTGGGACTTTGAAGCAATCATCTGGTTCCCTTATATAGGAAATTTTTGACCAATCTGTATAATCTGATTGAATTTGACTTTGTAAAGTGCCTTGAGATGACATGTTTCATGAATTGGCGCTATATAAATAAAATTTAATTGAAAATTGTTGGATCAAGGATTTACTGAAAATATTTAGGTTTGAATGGAGTCTTGAAAAAATGGCACTAAAGCAACAGATTTAGATCACAGATTGGACACAAGATCAAACTAATGTCTAAATGCAGTCCGTAATCAAGTAAGTCCCCCGATGACCGGGCGGCTTGCAGAACAACCCTCGGCAGCAAGAACTGATCATTTTCTAAGGTGTCCTCTATCACAGAAGGTTCTACAGGAATTCTGGCCCACCCTCCCATCCTGCTGGTGCTCATAAACACGTAAGGGTATTCATTTAATCACAAGGCCCCCCACAGTCCAGCCTTGGCTTAATTTTTTTCATTACACTGAGCTCTGGACTTTGACTGGGCCATTGCATCAAAACGTTAACTCTTTTCCTTTCTGGCCATTCAGCTGCAGATTTGCTGCTGGGCTTGGCCCAAAATATGAAGGTTTTATACTTTTTTTTATTAATATAGAGGCACTTTTCTATAATCAAGCAAGTGCAACTAATAACACATGATTTTTTTTTTTACCCTCTTAATTCCTACAAAAGTGGTAAAGTTGGACTTTGTTTTCTACACAATAGTTCTGCATTTTGAATTCTGTTTTTGTAGAATTAATGCTACCTGGACACAAAGTAGTATTATTGTTAATTTAAGGTGTTATTTATGATATTTTGTGAACAAGGACTTATTATTTTATTGGTGCCTGAGATTCAACATGTTAAAGTTAAAATAGGGGGTGTCCAGCTGCATCTTAATAATCCAGATAGAAAATAAATAAATAAAATGTACTGGTCCTCCGGACAGGTTCCTCTTTGTTGAAACGTTTCATCTCTTCTCCGTGGGACTTCTTCAGTCTGCAGAATTGTGGAGGATAAGCTGCCATCAGAGCACTGATCAGATCGGTTGGCAGCCTGGTGGTCCCCTTTTGCATGTGAACAACCAGGTGTGATTATCAAACTTAGACTTGTCGGTCCACTATGCAGAGGCTCTGCTAATAAGGCTGCGTTTAGCTTATAGTTTTACATTTTAAGTGAACCTCCGTGCTTTTTCTATTATCATGTAGAAGCAAGTAGGCTCCAGCTTCCTCAAACATAAGAGATGAGGAGGCTGCGCATTTTTGGTACTATACTGCCATCTAGTGATTCTGATTGATAGCGGGCAGCATCCATCGACACACACACACACACACACACACACACACACACACACACACACACACACACACACACACACACACACACACACACACATATATATATATATATATATATATATATATATATACACATACATACAGACATCCATCATCATCTCCAGCTCTGCCCACCAATGGACCAGCCAATCCACTTCCTTTCTAAATGCAGACTTGTCATTATCCTGGATCAGGCCAATGACTGCAGACTTCAGGTTTTGCACAGCCGTCAGGTGCAGTCATCTGTGCGCAGAGAAGAGGAGTGGGGAGAGAACCCTCTGGGGGGTTTGTTCTCTGGTCAGTCTACATGCTTGTGATCCACCAACAAGTAGAGCTGGGTGAGCTTATGCTGGCAGACGACTGGTTTAGGTGTCGAACTTTTATTCACAATTACAAAACTGTATTTATTGGGATTGTATATTATACACCAAAGAAGTGCATAAATGTCAAGTGATAGGATCGGAGGACAGAAGCAGCCAGAAGGCCCCTGGAGAAACTGCAGAGAGCCACAGGCGAGATGGAAGAATCTGTTGACACAGCAGCTGTTGGTTATGTCGCGTTTAAATGTTACTAGAAGCCACAAAAGGACACAGAAAACATGTAGAATAAGGTGTTCTGGTCAGACCACTAATTTAAACCTGTCTAGTGGGGAACTAACACTACACATTACCCTGAACACAGCACTAGAGGCTCCAAAAGAGTTGGGTGGAGGTTGACCGTCCAGCTGAATAATGATCCTAAACAGACAGTCACAGCTACCCTGGAATGGGTTAGATCAAAACGAATCCCTGTGTTGTATACCAGTCAAACTCAAGAGCTACAGGAAGCCCAATCTGATAATCGGTGGTTAAACTTGAAAATATATGTTTAGCAATCATTTCCATCCAATCTCAGCATGATTACAAAGAATGATTAGCACAAACAAGTCTGCAGATGTGCAAAGGTGGCATGAACGTCCTGAACAGGCTTGTGGCTGTGACTGCAGCAGCTCAGAGGGGCTGAGTATAAATGCATAGGAATTTTTTCAGCATTTTGTTTTCACTTTCCAACACGTCACTACCTTGTGTTGTTCTGTCACATATTCTGCGTTTGGGACGTATTAAATATGACGTGACAAAGTAGGCTACTATGAATACGTTTGCAAGTATTATTTATAGACTGAAACTGAAATACATTAGTTTTAAAGTATTTAATCAGTGTTATTTTTTAACAAGGTAGTAAGGATCCATTGAGGTCTCTTTAAGATGACTGCGCAGTGTTTGGGCTGCGGCCCAGACAGTCTGTGTTCAATGGTTCTGGAGGCGCCTTGTAGGATGTTTGGAGGTGGCGAGGCTGCAGTCCCCGGAGTGGTGGGGGTCGTCTCCTCTCCACGCAGGGGCGTGGTTCTCCTCCCGCCTGCTGCCTGGATCAGAACCAAGGCCAGCACAGCATTAAACTCCTCCGGTTCCGGGCTGGACTCAGTAACTCATATCGCTTCCCAGAGTTATTAAGATTTGTTAAGTGATGGATGTGTGACCTCCTTTTAGATGCGTGGGGAATCAAGTATAAATCAACACCACACATGCAGGGATTCTAACTGTGAATCGGTTCCCTTATTTCAACATGGACATGCTAACGTGTTAGTTTTTCTTTATCTTTTTCAAAACTGGTTAGTTCACGAGTCAGATCAGCATAATGCGGATGGGAGGCACTGAAGGCGACTGGGTGCAGACTGCAGCACCACCACACATTCTGGCTGTGCACATCGATCCCATTTGGTATTCTGCGGGGCCAGCAAAGAAAACTGCAGTGGCGGTGCATAGTATAGATCGTAAGGTAAAAGGTCATAAATGTTTAAATTACGGGTAAGATTTTATTACTATTAAAAAAACCCGAAATAAATACCCCGCCATAAAACTAAAAAGTTTGGCTGATGCATACAGCATGTTGTGGCCATCGTTTCGAGTAGTTCTGTTTATTCCTGAGCTGCGGTGTACAAACGGATGAGCTGCATGAGTGACTCGGTGTCTCCCAGGAGGGTGGAGGCTTTCTGCAAAAGCCTGCAGGTTTCCCCCATTCTCTGTTGTTGCTGCGTCAAATGATGCGCCGCAGTGCCCTGACTATAAAAGGACCTGTCCGGGCCAGACATCACTCGCATCTCACTTTCTATCCTTCCCGCGCACTCACCATCACACACCTCTGAGCTCCACACACACACACAAGCACACACACGGTTGCTCTCTCTCTCTCTCTCTCTCGCTCTCTTTCTCTCTCTTCTCTTTCCCAAAGTAAAGGAAACATGAGTTACTCCAGCGACATTTACAGCAGCAGCTCCTATCGTCGGATCTTTGGAGATGCGCCCCGGTCAGGTCGCGTGGGTCTGGGCAGCAGCAGCAGCAGCCCGTCCCGCCTGCACTCCGCGGGATACCGAAGCAGCCACCGCAGTTATGGCTCCCCTTCTGTGGTCTCCTCCACCACCTACCGCAGGACGGCGGCACCCGGCCGCGTCTTCTCCTCCATGCCGGACTCCGCCATGGACCTGACCCAGTCTACCGCCGTCACCAACGAGCTCAAGATCATCCGCACCAACGAGAAGGAGCAGCTGCAGGGCCTCAATGACCGCTTCGTGTCCTTCATCGAGAAGGTCCACAACCTGGAGCAGCACAACAAAGTCCTGGAGGCCGAGGTCACGCTGCTGCGCCAGCGCAACAACGAGCCGTCGCGCCTGTACGAGCTGTACGAGCAGGAGATCCGCGAGCTGCGGGCGCGCGTGGAGGAGCTGACGCACGAGAAGAGCCAGATGCACCTGGACTGCGTGCAGATGAACGAGACGCTGGAGCGCGTGAGGGAGAAGCTGGAGGAGGAGAGCCGGCTGCGCGAGGAGGCGGAGAGCGCCCTGAAGGGCTACCGGAAGGACGTGGACGACGCCACCCTGGCGCGCCTGGAGCTGGAGAAGAAAGTGGAGTCTCTGCTGGACGAGATCGCCTTCCTCAGGAAAGTTCATGAAGAGGAGCTGCAGGAGCTGCAGGCATCCCTGCAGGCATCGCAGGTAGACATGAACAAAGTGTAAGCAGAGCAAAAGTTAGTAAAACCAAAATAAATAAAATAACGTCTATATGATAAGAGGCATCTAAGCCGCATAAGTACGTCTAAATGCGGATGAGGGGACTTAGGGTTAAACTAACTGGCTAAAGACGCCTGACTTCTTTAATGGAGTTGATTTAAACGGGACCTCTGGGCCAAGAAAGCTCCGTCCCATCCGTCCTATCCAGTGTTTTATTAGGCACTGTGGCGCACTTTTTCATGTCCCCGAAAGCCCGTGATGCAAGTTTTAACGTGATGTTTTAAATATCTCACACCGTCTTTGGCTTAGCTTGTATAAAATACCAATAAACGTTTTTTTATCCTACTCTCACAGCCAATAAGGCGTTTTAAGTCGAACTTGTAGGAGTTTTCAACACCTTTTCCGCATCCCGAGCCCCTCACATCCTGAGCACTGCGCACTGGGAGATTGATGATGCTGCAGTTTCGTTTCAGCACCAGGCGCTGTCCCGCACGCCTCTGAGCCCGCGAGCCTCCCTGCAGCATTCGCGCGCCTCGTCACGAAGCTGTCCCCAATGAACATTTTAAGCCAACACATTTTTTTTTCCCGTCATTTAACTGAATTGTTGCGTTTTTATTTCCCGTTACCTTCACCTTCAAGTATTAGGGCTCATTAAAATGTAGCAAATACATTTAAAAATTGGGCTACGGCGCCCAATGAAAAAGGTTAGAGGGGAACACGTAAATCCAGGGGTGTGGTCGTCCTCAGGGACAGCAGGGAGAAATATCTTTGCTCCATTTCAAGCCACAGCAGCACAGATCGGAAATCTACAGATTAAAATATGAAACCAAATTCTGTAACATGGTATGTGTGAAAAAAATAAAATTTAAACTAGTAAAAAATAGTCCAGTCTGGAAAAGTTACTGCCCCGTGTTAAGGCAGACTGTAAAGAAAAAGTGACAACTGTTGGGAAGCATATTGGTCAGGCTGTAAGGGCTGCTGGGTAGATTCGCCCGCCGTATCTACACTGCCCCGCGGGGAATATGCTTGGCACGGAAGATATTGACTGCAGTTTTCTGCAGCGGAGGAGCCTGAGTCAGCAGTTCATCCATCTGTCCTGCAGCAGCTCACAGCGCATCAGTGCACAGCACACCCCATGCATCTGTAAACACTGTCTCCAGGAGGGACGAGATCCGCAAATTTAAACAAAACAAAAATAGCTGATTTAACAAAAGAAAAGTGGGGAAAAAAAGAACAGGCTGTTTTTCGCCCTTTGCAGAATTTAGTGTTTATGAATTTAAAACTCTTTACTTTCCATAATTACTCACCTGAAATTCTGGACACTAAGGGCAGCACTATGATTGCGGCTCATCCAAACTTTTTATCTCCTTAGTTAATGCATTGAATCATGAATTGCGGAAAAACACAAATATATGAAAAGATACAATAGAAGCTGATTGATTTAACAGCTTGAGACTGAAAGCAATGTAGCAGTCCAGTGGTTCTGCTTTTGGTGTTGTGGTACTGTTTACCTGAGCTCAACAGTTCAAAGAGTCCATGGAGCAGCTGCTCTGAAACAGATCCTGGACAGAGGGCAGGGACACTCCTGTGACCTTCTCCGCTCCGCTCGCTCCTCTCATGGGGAATGTGCTGCCCCTCAAACTACAAGAACATCACCACTAGTCAAAAAAAATTAAGTACTAACTAAAAACTTGTATTGTCGGCTTTCCTTCATCCAGGTGTCGGTGGAGATGGAGATGAGTAAACCGGATCTGGCTGCAGCCCTGAAAGACATCCGGACTCAGTATGAGAACCTGTCAGCCAGGAACCAGGTCCAGGCCGAGGAGTGGTACCGCTCCAAGTTTGCCACTGTGACAGAAGCTGCCGCGCGCAACCAGGATGCCATCAAGCACTCAAAGGAGGAGCTGAGCGAGTACCGTAGGCAGGTGCAAGCCCGCACCCTGGAGATCGAGGCCCTCAGGGGCCACAATGAAGCCCTGGAGCGGCAGATTGCTGAGATGGAGGACCGCCACAACAATGAGATTGGAGAGATGCAAGTAAGTAAAAGATTCATTATATATTAATTATATGTTCGTAAAGAGACCAACTCTTAGCAGCACAGACCATCAGATGAAATGTTTCACTGATAAATTCACAGCACAAGTTTATTGTTAGAGGGGGCTATCAGATTTCAGTCTGTAACTTTGGTTGTGTGTGTAGGACACTATTCAGCAGCTGGAGACTGCCCTGCGAAGCACCAAGGGAGAGATGTCTCGTCACCTGCGGGAATACCAAGACCTGCTGAATGTCAAGATGGCCCTGGACATCGAGATTGCTGCTTACAGGTCCGATTGTTTTCCAAAGTTAACATCTATATTTCTTTTAGGTAGCAGGGAAACAGTCCACGGTTCTTACATAGCATTAACAGCATTCCTCAACAGTTTCTTTACATGGTCTATTGTTTATGTAATTACTAGAAACAGTGACAAGTAATGGTTGCAAGTCACCATTGTATTTCTGAGGATAGACTATGCTACAACTTACTGAGTTGGTGATTATTTAAAAAAAAATTATCTGTGGTAAACGAAGTAGAACAACCAAAATTGAGTATTTGTATAGGAACTCATGGTTTCAGCACTTTAACAGTCTTCTGGTAGTTTGTTCCAGATAACTGGATGATAAGAATGAAATGCTGCTTCTCCATACTTAGTTCTGGTTCTGAGAATTCAGAGTAGACTTGACCCAGAAGACCTGAGTGATCTGGTTGGTTGATCCATTAATAACAAGGCTGTGATGTATTTAGGTGCTAAGCCATTCAGGGATTTATAGACTAACAGAAGTATTTTAAAGTCTATTCTCTGAGATACAGGCAGCCAGTGGAAGGACTTCAGAACTGGGGTGATGTGCTCTACTTTCTTAGTCTTAGTGAGGACGCGGGTAGCAGCGTTCTGGATCAGCTGCAGCTGTCTGATCCACTTTTTAGGCAGACCTGTGAAAACACCGTTGCAGTAATCAATTCGACTAAAAATAAATGCATGGATACGTTTTTCCAGATCCTGCTGAGACATTAGTCTCAATCTGCCTATATATGGATGTCATTAAACACCTTGATAAAGGCGGTCTCTGTACTGTGGTGAGCATGGAAGCCAGACTGGAAAACGTCAAAGCGGCTGGTCGTTGTTAAGAAGGTGTTTAATTGTTGAAACACAGCTTTTCAATAATCGTACTGATGAAAGGGAGGTTGACGATAGGCTGTAGTTCTGCAGTAGCAATTTATCTAAATTGTTCAGCAGTGGTTTGATAATTGCCATTTTTAGAGACTGGGGGAAAACATCTGACAGAAGGGACGAGTTTATTATCTGAGTCAAATCAGACGCTATAAAACTGTGGGTAGAACATCAAGGCAGCAGGTGGAGGAACTTAGCTGGTGTATGATTTATTCTAAGCTTTTGTAGTTCATTTGGTAGAATTTGGACATTTAATCAAAATCTGTTCTAGTTGGAGACAACTCTGATACAAAACTTGATATGGATGTACAGACTGACTGATCCTCTAATCTTTAGGATTTTCTCAGTAAAGAAGTTAGCAAATTCATTACAGACCCTGGTGGAGTGGAGTTCAGAAGTCACAGACACAGGAGGATGATCTTAGAGAAGAAAGATTCTCTTGCATTTTTTAGTCGTGAGTTATATCTGTAAAGTCTCTCTTTATAGATGTCATGGTGAAGCTAGAGTCTAGTCTTTCTCCACCTGCATTCAGCTTTTCGACACTTCCTTTTTAACTTCTAACTGCTGGAGCACTTTAATTGGAGCAGTGCAGTCAATGATGTCTGAAACTTTAGACTGGAAGTTATCTACTGGTTCATCTACTGGGTTACAGGACAAAGTGGAAGTAGAAGAGTAAGCTTGATCAAAAGTTTCAGTGACATTGTCCTTAAAGATGTGTTTTCTCATTTTGCCCCTTTGACTAAATGAGTCACTGAAAATGTTGCTTTCAAAGAAACATGATCAGATAGAGCAACATCAGTTACATTGACCTGGGGAATGTTTAGATCCTTAGTGATGATCAAGTCTGAAATATGTCCCAGTTCTTTCGCACCTCTGTCTTCAGGGTTGTCAGCATGAATGTTGAAGTCTTCCACAATAATTAAACAGTCGTGGTTAACACATATCACAGATAGGAGGTCATCAAAATAATTGGATCTGGACTTAGGAGGCCTGTAAACATTCAAGAACATAGTTCATATCAGGCTCTTCACCTGGACTTAGACTGGTTTAGTTATAAACTGAAAGCTGTTGTTAAAATGAAGCTCTTAACTCATGAAAATTAAACTTTTTGACACGTTCTATACTTTTTAGCCTCAGTACACTTTAGTTCTATCTTGAATCTTTGGACATAAAACAACAACTTCTGTCTTGTTTGGATTAAGTTGAATGAAGTTCTGACATATCTACTTACTCACAAGTGTTTTTAATGAAATGGAATGAGAATGCTGTTTGTCAGCATTCACATAGCAAGATATCAAAAGATCTACTCTGTAATCTGATGAAGGGTGGACATTTACATATTTGTATAAAAAGGGACCCAAGAAGGCAGCCCTGTGCAACCCCACATTTGATATTTCATAGATATTTGATATTTCATTAGATTTGATATTTGATATTTCATTAGATATTCTTTCATATTTATAAATGCCAAATGACCCAAAGTAGTCCCAGTCTCCCGAGTAAAATCGGCATCAATCTGGGAGACACTTAATTTTACAGTCTATCAGTAAATACGTTCAACTGTGGCAAGCATAGCCCCTGAGATCCTGGCCAAGAGATGCATCATGGTTAAGAACGATGTCATTTAAAGCTAGTACCAGTGCAATTTCTGTGCTGTGTCCAAAATCTGACTGCAACGCACCGAAGAGAGTTTTTATGAAAAATGGGTATGTTTGTTTATAAGCTGGCTTTCACTGAACATTTCCAGGCTTACTGGGTTACATATGAGTCTGTTCTTACAACTGATCTGATATGACAGCTTGCAATTATCGTTATCATGGAAAAAATGTATTTCTCATTTGAGATGCACCGAGAACTTTTGAAATTCAGACTGCAAGGAGGCCTCATCCTTTGTCCTCCTTACCTGTTTGCCTCTCTGTCTGAACAGGAAGCTGCTGGAAGGCGAGGAATGCCGCCTCAGCTCAGTGGGCAGCGCCATGGTCCAGTCTGGTTATCCTGGTTTGTCCTACACGTCGGCCCGGGCCTATGCCTTCGGATCTTACAGGAAGCCCAAGCCAGATGAGGAGGAGGAGGAGGCAGGAGAAGAAGAGGAGAAGGAGGAAGAAGAGGAGGAAGGGGAGGAGGAGGAAGCTGAGGAGGCAGAGGGAGAAGAGGGAGAGGAGCAGGAGGAAGGTGAGGGAGAAGGAGAGGAGGAAGAGGAAGAAGGAGAAGGAGAGGAAGAAGAGGAGGAGAAGCCAAAGGAGAAGGAGGAGAAGGGGAAGGAGAAGGAGAGCTCCACCGGGAAGAGCAGCAAGAGCTAAACTGCTTGTGTCATCATCAGCATCAGTAACTCATCTCACAACCCACCGACCACCTCTGGGTCTGCTCCCTCTTCATGTCATCTCTGTGTTTCCCACTCACTCACTCACTCAGTCACTCAGTCACACCCATCCGCCCGTTCCAGATGCCTCCCACCTCCACACCTGTCCGTATCTGCTCTGCAGATGAGACGGCATCACTTCAGCCACTGTCAGGCGGAGAAGTAGCTTTAGCAAGGAATTTATGGTTACAACAGTAATAAAACAGTTCACATATTTATTCCCCGCCGGTGTTCTGTTTTCACATTTCTGAAGTGCAGAGGGCTAGCATGATTGTCACAACAGGGAAAAGAGATCCAAAGTGAATGCTTCCTCCTGCAATATGTGCCATTGATGATCCACATTCACATTGCAAAGAGCATCCCCGTCTCAGAGGTAACAATGTAGTCAGCACACAGACTTTGAAGATAAACGCACAGATCCTGGAGCATGAGAAACAGCCAGACCAACTTTTATGGTGCTATTTGATTTTTACATGTACAAGTTGGGGAGTCCGTTACATGAAGGATTTTATCATAAAATGCACCGCGACCAGCTCTCGTTCCTGAATGTGAATGTCAGCTTCAAGGCAGGAATCTTATAGCAGAAAAAAAAAAAATGCTTTGACGTGGTTAGGATTTTCTGACCCCACATTCCAAACGCTCCGACTCATTTCAGTCCACTTAGTTCTGCTGTCATCCTGCTTTCATTTACTGCAGCACTGCAACCCTGAGCTTGGAGAAAGTTGTCTGTGCAAGCGTGTGTGAGGCCGTGCGGTGTTGGAAAGGAGGAGCGCTGTCGCTTCTCTGGGGGGAAAAAAATGCAAAAATAAAGCTTTGTGAATGAAAATGTAGAGCTTTACCTGCTGTTATGTGTATTTTTGGAGGGACTATAACCAATCCCTACTGTTGATTGATTCATGTGTCAAAGAGTGTTCTTTCACATCTCAATGAAAAACAAATATTTCTTATTTCTTCCCATGTAAACACTGTAGCCCCTTTGTTCCATTAGGCTGGACCCAGAAAATGAATGGGTGTATGTGAGAGTCTGTCAGCTATTAGATGCTGTGATTTATGGTGTAGAGTCATAAATAAGGGCTATATTAACCATATTTTTCTCTCACTTTGCCCTGAATTATTTGTTTTGCTGTTGTTCTTCATTTGATTTCCTTTGGTTTTGGTTTTGTTTTGACAGATGAATCAAGCAACAGGTCTGATTGCATGGCCTGACACCTGAAGCTTGAATATTAGCTGGATGAGAAAGACTTTTGCTTGTTGTGTGTTCAGTTAAAAAATAAAATGGAATAAAAAAAAAACTTGCCTTAACCATAAATGAAAGTAAAATACACATGTTTTCCACCCGTATCTCACTTGTTCCTGGTAAGAAAGAGGAGTGCTGACACTTTCCAGATTCTGCTATACAACTGTGATTGTACATGCTGCTGTTTCGTCTCAAAGCCAAATAAAGACATTTAATAAACAAAACATTTCCTTTGTCTTTGTGTTTATATGTCTTGGTTTTATTTCTGACCATTGTATGTGAAAGTTTGCAGCACATACTTTTTCTGTTGTTCTGTGTATATCTGGCCTGGTCGCTGCAATAAATTACCCTTCATGAAATGAATTTAAAAAATACTACAGGAAGTCTTAATTAATCCATTGCTTCTAAACAGGAAGTGACTACAGCTTCCAAGAGGAAGGTTGGATGTTGGTCATATTTTGAAGACCTCTCCCCAGGGCTGAACAGAGCCTGACTGAACGTAATAGAAAAACTTACTACTATTTGTGAAACTGGGAGACAGGCTTGCTGTAGGTGTTGAGAGGGCGATACGGAATGCCTTCTGGGACGATACAAGGCAGCGTTTTCCTGAGATGCAAGGGCCACCCAAGGCTGCATCGATTTTTAAGTTCTTTTTCAATCACTCAGCAAGACGGTCTTTTGAACTGCTCACACTTTGGTCCAGAATTCTGAGAGAACCACCAATAACGATCCAGTTCAGAGACCGGCAGCCAAATCTATAGGGTGAGCTTCCAGCCCGAACAGCTGTGTGTCAAGAACCTCCCTGTTTGCAGTGAATGAGAGCGAACTGTATCTGCTGAGGTTCAAACTCTGTTCCCAAACAGAGGTGACACCATAGTTTGATATCAGATCACACAGGGCTCTTCTTACCAGTGGCTCAGAGTGGTTTATTTAAAAATAAATGTTAGTTTTTTGACACTAATGTCAAGTTTAATACATATTGACGCTTCCTGTCCATTTTGTGTAAGCTTTAGTACTGACATTTATCCAGCATTCCATTTGAAAACGAAGCTTCGTTTTTAGTCTGGTTATACTTTTCTGATATGCATTTGTTTTTATGATCTTCAACACATAATTGTAATGAAAAAGCAAAAAAATGTATAAATCTGTAAAGGGGCAAAATCAGTTTTCATAGTACTGTATTTAAGAACCTCTTAATAATTTCACATTGACCAAACTGTACTACTTTTTTATGCTTCCACTGACAGAAAACCTGCCTTTATAGATCCTTCTTAGTGACACTCCTTTCTAATAACATGCATTAACGTACTTTTAACCCGATTTACCTACTGAATATGGCAGCATAAGGAAATGGCAGGAAATCTTTTAGAAATTGTTTTCCAGTCTAGCTTCTTTCACAGCCTGCCTCATTACCTTGCACCCTGCAGTCAATAGCTCCTGAGCAAGCTGGATAAAGTCTTTAAGGTGTTCCCGCTGGCTCATGTCTGCTTCTGCCTGCCAGTGCTGAGAGTTGAAAGATGAGGTGGAGTGAAACTGAAAGCCAACGGCAGCTCAGGCCCGTCGGCACAACTGTCAAGAGCAAGAACTTATTCACAAGCGGACATTTTTTTATTTTCTTAGTGACCATACTTATTTGTGTTCTTCGTTCTCTGAACTAAAGACAAAATTTGATTATTTGGATTGATTGATTGATTAAAAATAACTATTTGTTAATTACGGAAACAAAGCAGCCACAAACCTAACGGATGGCCCAGCCCAGAGGAGCAATACCATCTGACCAAGGTTCCGCGGTTTACACTGATCTGCAGGTCAGTGGTCTTTTAAGGATGAAGTATTAATTCTGGATAGGGAGGAACATTGGTTTGAGAGGGCAGTAAAAGAGGCCATTTTTGTGAAGAGAAAGCTTTCAATAATCTGGTGCTGTCTGATGAGAGTTTATATGGTGCATGACACAGGTGTGTCATATGAGCTTGATTGCAGCAAGACTGTATGACAAGGTGAAGACGGGCAAAGATCATGACAATCGGAGCGTCTCCAGTCAAAGGCTACTTCAGGTCCACTGTAAAACAGGCTGCTACTGTAATGACTGGAAACCAATTCAGCCAGACAAGATCTGATATTGTAAAGAAAACAGTTTATTGAGATGAAAAAATGCTGTAGGTCGAAAGTGAATCAGAGTCCGATCATGGCAGCTTGGGGCTGATAGGTGCTCAATGGTCAAAGGACAAAGGACAGGCACAGGGTCAGAATTGTGATAGCAGAGTCAGGCATGATGGTCAGGGGAAATAACCAGAGTCCAAAATCTGAAAGCAGGTCCAGGGTCAGAGTCGGGTGATCAGAAATCCAGAGACAGTCTACAGCAGAATCAACAATCAAGTCCGACAGAGGTAAGGCAGGCTCAGAGAATCAGGAGGCAGAATCAGGTCAGGTAACAGGCAGGCAGACAGACAGGAATCAGAGTGCTGGATTAAACTCACCGATGGCTCGTAATAATCTGGCACTAGTGACTGGTCTGAGAGCTGGTTATATAGTCAGAGGTGCAGGTGGATCTGGTGAAGGCTGATTAGAACGGGGCAGAGCTGCACAGGGGTGTCAAATGGTGAATCAGACCAGCACCGGGGCGAAGATCACAACAGCTACAGGAGATCCATCATGCCCGAAGTTATCATGGTCTACAAGGAATTCGGATAATGTGGCACAGCTGTCATGATTTGGAGGTGTCTGGTTATGGTTTTGATTTTCTTGTCAACATAAGTCATTGACAAGAGAAACATGAATCTATAGAACATTTGTTTAAGTTCTTTAAGTCTTGCCATATCCAGTTTTCCTTGTTACTGCATTGTCTCACTTTTTGCCTTCTAGTTGCTTGCATTAATTTTTACTTATAGTCTTGTGTTTGTGATTTCAGTCAGATTGTGCCCTTGTATATCTATTCAGCTCCATTCGCGTTTGTTTCCGTTTGTCACCTTCTGCCATAGCCCCAACCAATTACGCTTATTCGGTTCACCTGTCGTCCTGTCATCAAAGTAATGCTTGCCACCTGTTTTCCCTGCTATTTAAACTCCCATTTTTCATGTAATCCCTGCTTGATTATACTGTTTGCTTTACCAAGTTGGTTTTGTCCAAGCCTAGCTTGCTGTCATCAGTAAGTTTTTGCTTTTTACTTTTCATGAAATTATTTCACTCACCAATTTATCCTGACTGCCTGTTGGCATTTAGGGCCCACTCCCAATTTGTTATTAATAAAATATGTTTGTACTGGATGACTCAGCATCCTTAAAATACTGCCGTACTGCTCTAAAGAAAATCATCCATTGATGAAAAGCAAAGCACGGTCTGGGCTCCTTTCTACTTTGCTTGGAGACCAGATAATCCTACCAGAAATGGCTCCACAGTGTTCTACCTGACTGGTCTGTGTTCTTTGGTCCATGCTGTTTGTTCACTGATGCTCTTTAAACATACGTTGTGAAAAATATCAGCCATCCTCCTTCCACTTCACAAATATTTACCCATGTGTGGTGGTGTATCCCAAAATCCTATAATAAACAAGGTTTGTGGTCACTCAAGGAAATGCGAAGATGTGCACAGGGTATGAATACTTCTTGGTATGTGTAGCTATGTAGGAATTACTTTACACATAATGAGCAGACCACAATGAGGGCGTTCTGGCTGCTGGAGTGTTCCTGCTGTTTTTGGTGATGAGGACATTAAAAGCTCAGTCGGAGGTAACAAAACCAAACTAAGTTAATTTTTTTTCCCCGCTGAATGGTTCAGTGATTCAACTTGCTGCAGGTGAAACTGAACTTGCTGCAGGGCTTCAGGATAAAACCAAGATGCTCCTGACCACGCCCTGAATACCTTAGAGAATTGCAAACAGTGCTTCTGTCAGCCTGTGCTGCTGCGTGAGCAGTCTGCTCGGCTGCCTGAACTCAGAGTTATTGACAGCCATTTCCCTACAGTGACACAGAAAGTCCAGACTCAGCATGGACCAACTCCGCCTGCGACCACGTCAGAGGGCACATTTACTGAAAATTAGAGTCCGATCAGCTCAGCAGACCGGTGGTCCTGGCTGGACGTTCTGTGCACTCGTCCTTCACCTGGCCGTGCTGCTGCTACTGCTGCTGCTGCTGCTGTGTGTCCTCAGCTGAGCTGTCAGCAGATTCTGTTGTTGTTCAGGTGCATACATAATTGAACCTCTCCCTCTGCTCTGTTCTCCTGGGACCTTTTTCAGATGAAGCCATAAACACTGCAGCACAGCATTTCAACGCCTCTCATTCCTACTCAGCCTGCTGCAATCTCACAAGCAAGTCATTCCAGGAGATTTATATACCTGCTCTGTTAAATACTCTTCTTGTCCAACTTTCTATAAGGTTTCTGCTGTTCAAATCAGTAACAGGAGGAAGGATGTTCCCAGTTTATAGTTTATTCAAACAATACTGGACAGTTTTTGAAGAATTAAGTGTGAGGTTAGCACTCGGGATGATGAAACAAGTGGATTGCTGTTACAGTCTCATTGTTGTTTCTCGTCCTCTCGTCTGTCTTCCGTCTCCATGTCTGTCTGTGTCTCCCTCTCCTTCTCTTCCTCTCCCTGTACCTCTGATGCTAAATTTAGACTCCTGCATTGCAGATGTCCCAGAGCCCTGCGGTTCTAGTGGAGCCCCGGCCAAAATTTGGGCCGTCCGTGACTCAGAACCACGCGGCGCAAAAACAGCAAACTGTCTGTCCAGCACTGGAGGAGACAGTCATGCCACGATGGCCTGGAGAAGCAGAAGGATTGCACTGCAGCAGAGGATGAAACGGTTTTAACCTAAAAACACTGCAGTCCTGATCCTTGTGTGGGTGGGTAGGAGAGCTGTGATGCCAGGATAATGTTATTGCAGTTTTCTCTGTGGTATCTCTTCGTCATCAGATGTCCATTTAATTTCATGTGAAGAGATCATAAAACAATAAAGCAGAACATGGTTATCATGTTGACCTGTCTCTCATCTTAAAGTTGAATATAAATGACTTATACTAGCTTGTATTTCTTTGTTTTTCTATACAGGGATGATTTGCACAAAATAAAATAAAAACAAACTATTGCAAGCATCTGTAGATTCCAAAATAGACATTCAATAATATTTGAGAATATAAAACATAAAAAAAGAATCCCAAAATATCTTTGTCCTTCCAAAAAAAAAAAAAAAAAAAAAAGTCACGATCCACATACAAATCCCATAAAATAAACAGAAAAATAGATTTTTTAGTTTTTGTTTTATGCATTTTCTAATGATGTGTTCACATTAACTCTTTTCTCAAACACTTATGTTCCAATTTTAATCTCCCTAATTTTGTTAATGCAAAGAACTGCTTTAAACCTGTTAGTTGGGAAAACAATATATTTAGCACAATGTGAGTGGGGGCATTCAGAGCTGTGCTGTCTGCCTGTTGTTAGTGCCCACAGTGAGACAGAGGCCCCACAGCGCAGTTTGCTGTGGAAGCCTATTGAACTGTTGTATTGGGGCTGCAGAGCTCGCTCCTCTTCCATTCCTGCTGCAACAGCGGTAGGTTATTAAATATGCATATCTGCAGGCTGCTGACAGGCCGCAGAGCAACATCAGCACACGTCCATACTCGGCTCAGCACCTAAAGCTTCTGCTGCTGTCTAGTGTTAAAGGTGTGAATTACAGTTGCTTTTAAAGATTTTCAACAATGACAGTAATCAATAAGAACCTATTCATCCATACATAAAGTTGTGTATGGTGTGTAAGACAACATGAATTGACTTCCGAGATCCATCCATCTATTTTCTAACACAGATAGCCCTTGTGGGGTCGCGGGCGGTGCTAGTGCCTATCTCCATCTATCAATGGGCGAGAGGTGGGGTACACTCTGGACAGGTCACCAGTCTATCAAAGGGCAACACAGAGACAGGACAAACAACCATTCTCACACACACTCACACCTAAGGAGAATTTAGAGAGGCCAATTAACCTAACAGTCATGTTTTTGGAGTGTGGGAGGAAGCCGGAGTACCTGGGAAGAACCCACATATGCATAGGGAGAACATGCAAACTCCATGCAGAAAGACCCAGGGCAAGGGTAGGACTTCAACCCAGGACCTTCTTGCTGCATAGCAACAGTGCTACCTGGAGATAATCTTCCTGAAAAAATAAAATAAAAACGGGATTTCACCACTTAGTGTCAGTCTTACCTAACGGATCAATGTAAGCGTTCACATCCCCTCAGCATTCACCGCTCCACCCTGCTCTGTGACTTTACTTAACCCACCACTTCATGGTTGAGTTTCTGGCAGTCCCATTGCTTCCATTTTGTTACAGTACCGAGAGAGGACTGTGGAATGTTTAGTGGTGGAGTTGTCACATTACTAAAATTTTAAGCTTGACAACGATACTAAGAGGAATACTTTACTTTTAACCGATACAATTTTTAGACCGGTACCACCACGGCAATTTTTTTTGAAAGCACAGGGTTATTTTTGGTTAAGAGAAAAAAATAAGTAATTATTTACATTATGACAAACTTCAATTTAACTACCTTAATTAGGACAAAACCAATAAGTAGGGGGTAATTCACCACTCGTTTAGAGAAATATAACATTTAGGTAAAACTTGCTTGTTTGGCAAAACAGTAGACAAGGCAACACTTACAAATGTACAAATGTTGATATCCTTTATTGAAGTATGTACCTTTGATTCTCTTGTGCAATTAATTGTATTTTATTATTATTTATTTATTAGTCCTAGTACAATTTCTGCCTTTCTGGCAATTTTGCATTGTATTTGTTTTTATTAATGAACAACAGCAGCAGAGTTCCCACTTTTTTCTGGCTCCACTATAACCTGTGTTATTATTAGCCACATTTGCCTGAAACAGCTTAACAACTAAATGGAGGAGTGATAAAGAGGGACCAGTTAACACTGTTGTACAGTTTAATCTGTATTTCTTGTTTGAAAAGCAATAGTGTAGTCAGTAGTCACTTATTTAATGATGGATAAGATGTTTCATCACAGTTGTTCAATTCAACTTTTATCCAAAGGGATGAATCACGTCATTTTGGAACTGTAAATTGTTCTAGAAAATAACTTCAGACCTTCCTTCAGATGTGCAGTGAGATTTATGTCTTTATCAAAATGCAATTTTACACATAATTCCAGAAATCTTTCTGTATTGATGTAATTTAGAAGTGCATTATTTTTATTTTATTTATTTTTTATTTTATATGGTATTTATTTACACAGTTTATTTGTATTTTATACTTTTAACTTAATATTAAAGTAATGTTTTGTTTTGATGCTTAGTTTATTGTAATATTTTTGTTTATTGCATTTAATTCTATTCAATGCGTTTATAGTATTATTTTAGTGTCTTCCATGTTTGTCTGTGATGCCTGTGGTAGTTGGGTGCGGGGTTGGTGTGTGTGTGTTGGGTGGGGGTGCCGGTGGGATTGTTCGCCCAGTGCGCCAAACAGGCTAGGACCACCCCTGCATTCAGATCCACACCTCTAAAGTTAGATAGGCAAGTTTTTGAGAAGGGCAGCCTGCACTGAGCATCCATATGCACCAAGTGCTGTTTATTGACCTGAACAAATCATTTACTATATCTCAAATTAAGATGGACATGGTGCTGCTTTAAAATAGGCAATGCACTAAATAGCACTAGCACTTCAGTCCATCGTGTAAATGTACAGGATTTAGTCATTAAAGGGACAGTGTCTAACTAATTTGGCTTTTTATTTTTTTTTTTATCAAGTACCTTTCATAAATACATATTCTACCATTGTCTAATAACATCACATCAAAAATGAGAGCGTTCTCACAGCTTAGAATTAGTGGTTTATAAATACATAAGTGGTGGTGCACCCAATGAAAGACGCCATGTTGTGTCGCTATTTGTGATTGCAGTAACCAAAAGGGAATAAACTTGTTAACCTTTAGCGTTTTACCTGTATATGAAGGAGTGTAAAACAAGCAAAGATGACCATTGAATATTTTACCTGCCGTTCTTTATTGAAATGGAGGACCATCCACGATGAGAGATGGAAGAGAAAGTAACCAAGAAAAGAAGTAGTAATAACCAGGAGAAAATGAGAGGCAATATTGGCATAGCTATAATTACCAGGTGAGGACAATTTGTGAGGGAGCTGGTGTTTGAAATCGATGTGGAGGTTGCAGGTTTTCTGCTGGATAGGTACGTTAATTCAATATAACAGCAACATTTATTTGGCCGTTATGTTACAAACAGGGCAGTGTAGTCCAGCAACTACTCCGACAGAGATGGAAGACACTTCCATCTAGTTATTACACACTTAATGGTGAAGCACCAGAGCACTCTTCTTAGTCATTTGTAGTTTATTTAGCGCACCACCAGATGGGAGTAAATCAAATTAAAACACTTGCTTTGTTGACAATAAAATAATGAAGTTAAACATTAAAAACATGAGAATTAAAGAGGTTTTCACATCTGTAATCTGGAGTTAAGAGCAAGGTTTTTCTGATATCTTTATTGGTATTAATGTCTGGACCCTTTGCACTGTTTGTCAACCCTTAGCAGGTTGACAAACTCCTCATCACCTGTTCCGCCTAAACTCTTACCCAGTAAGTCCTGCATTCAATTTGAAGATGTTTTTTTTACTGGGAAAATAGAATAAGATGAGTGTCATGGTTTTTAAGTGTTTGGCCCACATGCAGACACAGACGGAGCAGGAACAGTTTTAAGATGTTTATTTAAAGGCTCAACAAAGGGGAGAGCACACGCTGTGTGCAACAGGTCGACGTCTGAACGTCAGAGCTGGAACGACTGAGGGAAAAAAAAGAGGATGTGTTTACATAGGATCGAACCAGGGGGAAATGTTTCAGAAGCGACGCCGCTTACCGTTTGGATGGGGAGACCTGTCTGGGGGGGATGAGTGAAAAAGGAACTCTGTGACCGTAACTCTCAGATGGGAGGTGGCGGCTGAGTGACAGGAAGGCTGGCAGATGTAATGCAGGCCGGGGGCCTGAACAGCACCACTGCGGCGGCAGGCAGGATAAGCAGCTGGAAGAACCAAAGTGTGACTGATGAGCCAGGTGAATCCAGGAAGGAGGTTCTCACGCCCGGCTTAGTACCACCAAAGGAGTAGGAGAGGAGATGCCAGAGCAAAATCTGAGGGGCGGGGATTCGGATGACTGATCCTCAGAGCACAGAGCCAACATAGGTGAGTAAATCCAAAACACGACAAACTGGAGAAGATAGGAGACAGGATTAGTCCAATAACAGGGTTTCCAAAAACTCACAGGTACGAAGCACAGGAGGCAGCTCTGTGGCCTAGGCATACCACAATGGGGTAACACTCTGGCGTCTTCCAGCTGTCTGTGCACTCCTTTTAAGTCAGAGACGAGGTTCTTGATGAGCTGCAGGTGCGGGCCACGCCCACCCGTAAACTGCAGCCACCTGTGAAGTAGAGTTAGGGAGCACGGAAACAGAGAACCCTGACAATGAGTAGTATAGTATGGGTTCCACTTCTGGTAGCTTGATTGCCATCCCTTCTACCTCCAGAATTATTGGTACATGTAGACTTTTGTACCACTGAAATAAGAGTCTTTGACTAAATGTTTATGATCTGAAATTCTCATCTTGCTGCAAAATGATTTTTCCATGAATGTTTTTTGTTTTTTGAAAAAAAAATCCTTATTGTTATAAAATAAAACAAAAACTAAACAACAACCTCTTTAAGCATTTTCATTCTGGTTCATTCCACATCAATGACAATGCTTTGGTAAAAAGCTTGAACGGCATGTGTCTTAAATGCAGTGCATCAATAATGTCTGTCTTGGTTTTACTGGATCATTGTTCTGCCCTCTATTCAGTTACAGTACGCCCGAGATCCTCATGGGTAAGACCGAAAGGGCGGGTTCAGCTAAACTGGTTCAGCTCTTATTTGACACAACAGAACTCCTTTGACATGATCTCTCATGCTTAAATTATTGTGTGTATAAAGCTCATAAGTAAAAGTTACCTAACAACATTCAAAGCAGATTTATTAAAACGGAAAGTAAATATAATTTAAAAGGAACTGTCATCTTAAATTCTTTTTAAAAATATGGATGTATAACTGTGCTGTGTATTAGTTTGTGGAATGATCTTGACAGTGAGGCGAATCACTAATTATTTTTTTAGTTTTCTAAAGAAATTAGAAAATGGTTATGATGAAGCGTTATATTAGTGGTTAGGATGATATTTTGTGATGTATCTTGATGTTTTGAGTGTTTTTTTTCCCTTGTTACCAATGGTCCTCTGTGATTGTGATTTCTGTTTTTGTGAATAGGGGCAAACATTATAAGTTCATACTTCCTTTTGCTTGATAATTTTGCTTTGATAATTTTCTTTCTTTTTACCTTTCTTTTCAAGGATAGTTGTTTTGTTGCTCGTTTTTTAATGAATGAAAAAAAAAAGCTAAAATTATGCTGTTGTGGTATAATTTTATATTTCTGCGTCAAAGTATTAAACATACATGCACTAAGTTGTGTTCAAAATTTAGTGTGGATGGTTCAGAATTTCTTCAGCTTAATGCAGAAAAGTCTAAATTCAATGATTTTTGGAGTCTAAGTACACGATGAGGGGTGGGTGGGTGGGGGGGGGGGGGGTGCACACTCGGCAGTATAAATTGTAGTAGCATCAGTTTAGCATTTCATCCCATTATGCCCAGCCAGCAAGGCCGCCACTCTTCCTGACCTTCTATCGCTCTTTTATTTGTATCTGCCAATATCTAATTTCCTTTAGTAACTGTTTTGTTTTCCAAAAAAAATAATAAATGTACATCTTATTCTAAATATAATTACAGAACAAAGAGGAATGGTTGTTCAACTCAAAATGTTAACTGTACTGTTATTGGTCTATGTACATTAGATCATCAGTAACATTAAAAATCAAACAATAAACCAAAAGATATTAGTAGGCATTTACTAAAGTCTTTAAGATAGTTTCCTACAGGCAGCTTTACTACAACAGTAGAAAAAAATCCTGAAATTACAACTTTTAGTTTCAAGGCCACCCCAAGAGTTTAAGTGGCTCCATCTGGCCACCCCTACGAAATATTTCTAGAGGCGCCACTGATTTGGACCTCAGTTTTATAAATCTCTTAAAGTCTATTAACAGACTTTAATAGGAGTTCTACCCTCTCACAACCTAAATAAAAAAAACTTTCCTGTCTAAGCAGGACACAGAAAAACTTGTGTGTTTTTATTTTCTGTATGGTTAGATTATGGCCGTAGTATCTCTACAGGTCTCTGGAAATAAAAATAAAAATAAACAGCCAACCTGCATGCCTTTTCACCTTTGTTCTTTTCGTGCTTTTAATGCCACTCCATACACCTCCGTTATTTTATTGTTCTTGTAAAGCGCTTTGAATCACAGCCATTCAGCGTATGAACGGCTTCCTCGCATTTATTTTGAAAACCGGAAACTCTCCCTGACGTCGACCTCGCTTTACGAGTGGGAAGGAAAAAAAAAGTGTTGCCGTGCAAACATTTAGCTGAAACCTTAGCCGAAGTTTATCGGACCAACAGTCTGCTGCCGGAACCTGCGGACCTCGGCTGTCAGCGTCAGGCGTCCAGCGGCCAAGATGACAGAGGTGCGGCACCGCGGAGCCAAAGACGGCGAGCCTCCGCTGGAGCAGCAGCCATCAGAGGACAAGGTAACAGGGTTAGCCCGGATGCTAACAGCACGTAGCCGCTTAGCGGGGGTGGATGATGCTGTTCTGTGGCTGGAAGCGAGCCTCACCAGGTCATCTGCTCTCGTCTCGTTAGCAGAGACGGAGAGGTCAATGGAAAATATGTGTCTTCCTGGAGACACCGTGTTAAAAGCTACTATAGATGCTCCTCGTCGTTCGCGGATGCTCGTTATTTATCTTTCTGAACGTTTCGTGAAAAACACGCGTCGCCTGAAATCCTGACATTAAAGTGGGACGTTTTTGACGCACGATCCACGCCACAGAAATCCCCGTGTGTCAGATCGGCTCCATTTCTCACGGAACCAGTTGTTTTGGTTTGATCCCCAGCCTGACAGCGAGGAGCCGCTATAAATGAACCAATGTTTGGGTTATGGAGAAACATGGACCTGCCCGGGCTTGAAGCTTTAGCATGACTGATCCAGAAAAAAAAAAAAACCTTCACAGCGTGGATCACGCTTCACTCACAGCGAAGGGACGCGAAAGCTTTTCCTGCGTGGGCTGTCCTCTCGCTGGGGTGTGATGGCCATGTCTGAGCGCCTGGTCAGTCATTAAAGGGGCGTGGCGCCGGATGTATGGATCCGTCAGAGTCACAGCATCCCAGAGAAGAGCTCAAAGGAGCCGAGACGTTCCTCACCACTAACCAAGAGGCCGACCTGCTCGCTTTAATCACCTGGTGAAAGTCTACTTTCACCAGGTGATTAAACTACTACTTTTTTTTTCTATCTTCTCCTACCTAAATCTTTCCTGCACAGTCACGAAATGCCTGAAAAAGTAGGATGGCGTTTGATGATAGGCTGAAAAGTAGGAAAACAACCTGTTTCCATTCGTTTCTTTTATATCATCTATAAAATAATTACAATTAGTTTGGAATAAAAAAAATCGTACACCTTTTGGTTTTGGTTATAGATGCACCGATCATCGATTGTTGCACGTCTCAGATCTGCTGATTCTCATGTTAGCCAGTTCCAATTTCTCCTCAAGAACTATAAATAACAAAGTAAAGTTGTTTTCTGCTTTCCGGATAAATGGTTTTGCTATTTATTATGAAATAAAGCTATATCTTTTTTTCTAATACAGCCCAAAGCCAAGGAGCCGACTGCTGCATGTCTGTTTTACTTCTCTACATAATACATTATTAAGTTAAGTGCTAAATTTGTTTGGACATCTCCAAATTTAGAGGTTTTCCATATTGCAAGATAATTAAAATCCGTTTAAAACTACAACAATGTCTTAATATTTTATAGGAAAACATTCAATTAACTGTGTAGCTCATTAAATTGTTCATTGATCATTTATTCTAACTATACAGGAGCTTTAAAAAGGCTTTTTATTGTGATAGATGATAAAGTATTCTTATGGTGTGATCACAGAGTTAGTGATTAGCTCGACTGATGCACTTAACACAGTTGGCATTTCTAAGTGTTTTATTATTTGTATAGTAAGAAGAATCTTACTGTAACACCAGGATTTCCAGAAAGTCTGCAGCATTTCCCAACCCAAAGGTTTCCATTACAGTCACCACCAAACAATCAGGGCTGCTCCAGAACTGAGCAAAGTACTGCTCTCAGTAAGGGCTGAGGGTGGGTCTGTGGAGACCATTAGGCAGTTAAAAAGTTCTGGCCTCCACTGATGCAACTGCAGTTAGCATAAAAAGACGCACTGGACATCTTCGTTTATTAAAAAGCTGAATTAGCGCTGGTATGACAGGAGATCAGTGTTCCCTTGTCTCCCTGCTGTTTTAGTATTGCCTCTCACACTGTTAATGAGGGCCATACATAGAAAAAACAGCCTTCCTCTCACATCAGATGTCAAAACCCAGGGAAAGACATCTTAATTTGACGTCCATGTTGTGCAACTGGAGGCCAACGTGATCACCAGTGGGTGTTGTACTATTTGGCAATATAACTGAAGAGATGCATGCTGCCAGAAATGTAAATCAACAGTTTCAGCCCCTTAGCTGCCAACTCTTATCAGTACCGCATGTCACCGCAACTACAGCTGCAGACCTTTAGGGTTTTGGTTTGGATCTACGAGCGCTGCACACTGAGGCTCATTGCCCATTCTTAGCAAAATAGCTCAAGCGCAGTCAGATTGGATGGATAGCTATCGTGAGCATCAGCTCCTAAGTTTTACCACAGGTTCTCAGTCGAAGCTCTAGTGGGGACCACTACAAGGCCTTCCTAACTTGGGGATTATTTGATCTAAACCAGGGACCCTCAGAGAGCAATTAGAGCTAAAGAATTAGCTCACAAACCCTGAATTCAAGCTCAATCCTTCATTCAGTAAACTTTTTAGCAGAACTGCATGTTTAAAAATAAAAAATAAAAATCTTTCTGAACTCTCTGATAAGGGGCGGAGCTTGATCATGGCGTGTTCCTGGGTCTGTGTTTGTGATTGGGAGGATGTAACGACCGAAGTATTAACCTTCATGATAGGCCAGAATGCTAAAGGAAGGAAAACTGTTCTGTGGCAGTTTAGTTTGTATCGCACCACACGTCTATCGATCGATATTTATTGTTATTGAATTATCGTCCGGCCCTAGTGAGGAAGTTGTCTTTTAGCTGAAAAGACTGCAATTGACATCAAGTGGTGGGGAATCGATATAGTTATGGTTGATAACTTACTAATTTAACGCGACTGAAATGTATCATCCATCAGCAAGGATGTGTTGTGCTCACTTGATGCAGGAATGCTGGGCTCTGTGGTGTAAGAGTTGTGATTATAGATGCGAAGCAAACAAATAAAATACCCCCCGGAAGTTTGTTTCATTTTTCTTTTGCCATGTTTTCTGTATGGGAAAAAAAAATATAATTGCTTTTCAGAATCAGTATTTAATCTCAACTCAAAGTATGTCAAATATAACCAAGTTAGACGGCTTCCAGATTGATTGGACTTTATTTGTTGTGTGCAACAGGGCCTCGGTACCAGAAGAACGCCTTCATTCCCTGAAAATGCAGCTTTTGCTCATGGACTGGTCACTTTAAGAAAAAAATAGGGGAGGAGTGTAACTATTTTTAACTGGAGCATCCTTAATGGCAGACATTGTCTCCATAGAAACCAGCACATAGAAAATGGTTTGGGGACTGTGTCTATATGTGTGCCTACAAATCTTCAGTGTGTCTCGGGCAGGATATTGCATAATGGTGTTTAATGTGTTATATACGTCTTCCTGCACATGTTGCTTATACTGAAATAGAATTCCATTATTAGTAAAAAAAAAAATGACTGCGACATTGTAAGTGAAAGTACCAGGGAGTCCCTCATGATGTAGGGGTTCCCTCTTCATCGAAGGGCATTCGTGTTTCATTAAGACGCCATCCAGTCAACATATGTCTCTGACAATTCAGCAATATGGACGGTGATTCTTGGCCAGCTGCTTTGCTTCCCACACGCAGCTCTGCCCCGACAGAATAGCCTGCTAAATTTAGTACCTCGTCCTCCGACACGATGAAGCTGATGGAGATCACCCAGCAGCTCGATCCCTCGTCATCATTTGTTAAAGCAAATTTCAATCTGCGCTACACAAAGCACGCTCTTCCCAAATAAATGTTGTTTTGAGGCTCCTTATGTGTGGCACTATCTTTGGCTGTGTGTGTGTGTGTGTCTGTGTGTGTGGATATATTCAGCCTGGGCTTTATTTGGTTGCTCACCCTCAATAGAGAATGCAGCTCTGCTACATGACTGCAGCTTTGGAGTGTCCTTGATGTTAACATGACCTCCAAGATGCTTTATGAGGAGTAAGATTAATATTTTAGCAGCTACAAACTGCTAATAGCTGGAAAGCAGCTTATAGTCTTGCAGCATTGGCTATATTGTCCATGGCACATTAGCTTCTTTTTAGCTAGGTGTTAGCTTTAGCTGCATGTTCCGTTTTGACCTCTGAGGTCTTGTCAGGAAAACTGCCTGGAGTTCCTCCTTTGGTGAACACACTGGCCACCAAATTCCTGTCTTTCCTTTAGTATTTATTGCTTGTTTTTGTCTTTTTCTGCAGTTGTAAAATGCGTATAAACCTAAATATGTTGGAGAAACATGAGGGCTGTTGTAGGGTGTTGTCATGTTTGTCGGTACTTTAGCATAGTTTAGGAAACAGCTTGATTTTTTTAAAACGTTAAACTCATCTTCTAGTCCACCAAGGCTTTGTCGAATTAAAACGTCAACAATAAGCCCCAAGCTTTCCACTACCTGGAATTAGGACAGTAGGCAATGAATGGATGTGCTTTACGTGAGCATAGTCTCCAGACCCCCCAGTGGTCGGAGCACCAACGTCAGCCGCAGACTCACTGACAATAACGGGCCTATTTTTAGCTTCATGAGGTCGGCCCCTTTCCTGGCTCAGAGCCGGTGAAAGGCTTTTTGGGTTGGCTGGAAAGGAAAACATTGTGCTTAAACATTCCAGCTTCCCTGTCCTCCTCAAAACGGTAAACCATCTGCTGTTAAGGTAAAGGATAATATCCTGGCCAGTCTGCTGTTTTAGTCGGACTTGTTCGGACAAAAACATTCTACAGTTTTCATATTGTGTGCTTTATTATTAAATACCACACTGCAAAAACAGATCTAAAAATAAGCAAAATGTTCTTAAACATTATGTTTTTATTTATGATTTGAGCAGGTAAATAAGATCATCTGCCAATGGAAGTAGTATTTTGACCCCTAAATTAAGATAAGTTAATTAGACATCTTGCACTTGAAATAAGATGATGGAGATGAATTGTTCCTATTTTAAGTGCAAAAATCTTATTCTATTGGCAGATCATCTTATTTACCTGCTCAAATCAAGGACAGATACACTAATTTTCAGAAAATTTTACTTATTTTTAGTTTTGTTTTTGCAGTGCAGCTCAAGTCTTTGGGATGACTGTTCCAAATAAACCAATAAGACATCTTTGCACTAGGAGTTTCTCAGCCAGTCAGTAGAGGTGTTTCTTCATTGCCTAATGATGTTTTGTACGAAAGCTGGTGGCTCAGGGTTGACTCCGTTTCACATGTCAAGGCAGTTAATGCCATCGGGGTGTTTAGTGCGAAGGCCTGGGAACATGTATATTCTGCATATTGTAAAGCAAGCTTTTACACTGACATGATATACTTCAGCGTCATGGTTGTCCAGAATGGTTCAGCATTCGTCTTAACAGAGCGTCAGAAAACCAAACCTGTTTTTCTCTCTCCCGTGTGTGTCAGGGCTCAGACAGTGAGCTGAAGGCAGAGAAGGATGCGGTCTCAGACAACGAGTCCAAGGTGGACTCGGGAGTCCCAGAGGTGCCGGTTTCTGCTGATGACACCCCCGAGGTTCTCAACAAGGCCCTGTCTGGACTCTCCTCAAGGTACACTCTCTTTTGGATGTTCTCTGTTATGTTTACAAGTCTAATGTCAGTTCTGCACTGCTTAAGGAGAATAATTTATTTAACTATTATCTTCTCAAACCAAAATGGAGAGATTGACATCTCTCTCTCTTATTTTCCACAGATGGAAGAACTGGTGGGTACGAGGCATCCTAACACTAGCCATGATCTCCTTCTTCTTCATCATCATCTACCTGGGCCCAATGGTGCTCATGATGATCGTGAGTAAAAACCACTGCTGCTAACTAACTCATTTTCTTCAAACTTCTGTGTAGCAGCGTAATAGAGAGGCCTGGCTGTTATACCTGCTGGAGTTGTGTGATTTTAAAACAAATCTCTGTCCGCGCCCTGCCCATGGACATGCAAAAACATGAATTTGTATAATACACTAACCCACTCGCAACGCAGAGCGAGCAAGCTCATTAGTTGGTATTTTCCAATAGGGCTGAACGATTTTGGAAAATAATGTAATTGCGATTTTTTTTTTTTCTTAATATTGCGATTTAATGCGATTTTTTTTTTTTTTTTTTTTTTTTTTTTTTTTTTTTTCCCAGTTTAATTTATCATGTGTTTTAAAATGTATACAAACAACAAATCAATTTGTTTCCTCGCCATGCAGATCAGTTGCTAAAAGACCCACAGCATCTAAACTCGGAGCAGTAATGATTGCGTTCTGCCTACAATATATTTCAATCAAAATTGCAATTTTGACTTTTCTCCCCACTAACCACAAACAACAAAAATGGCCTCTAAATAAAGATGTTTGTAAACAAGGACTATTTTAAATATGAACTATTAATGTTTCTATTGATCAGACTATTATTCAAGAGAACAGCTTTTAATTTAATTGGACATCAAACCTTGCTGAACATAAAGTGCATGTATTGAACTGATTGACCAGTACTTAATGCTTTGTATGAATATACAAACTCTAAAACAAGTAATAAAATTAGATTTTCTCACTGCTGCAACTGTCTTCCCTTCCATGTGGAGGCAAACCCACTTCAAACATTTTACTGACACTGACACAAATGTTTTGTGTCGTGTTACGCTTTGAAAATGAAGAATCAGCCAATCGATGTTTTGGATTCTGTGATGGTCTTGTGCGTTCTGTTGACCTCACTGTACCAAACAGACCTCACAATACTTCTGTCTCTTTGGTGAAGCTCTCAGACCCAGAGTCGGTCCGGCAGACGGCTGCTCACACCGAAGCAGTGTCCGCTGGAGGTCTCTTACCTGTTAAAAATCAGTCCTTCTGAATGAAAATAGGAGCCATTTTTTTTCTGCAACATTCTTGTGTCCAGATGCCAACACTGGACACAAGAATGTTGCCCAAAATGCTAAAGGTCAAAGGGTCACAGAGGCAAGGATGAGAAAAAGATGGGCATGCATAGCACACCTGATATCGTCACTGCTCTATTTACCAATATTATCGCCATTACTAGATTTTCTAATATCGTGCTGAACAAGTTTCACTGTTTTTCAGAACTCTAGACTCCAGTTGGTCACTTCTAGTTGAAAAAGAAAAGCCTTTGCTCAGACCTGAACTGAAAGATTCTCCACTAAACAAAAGTTGTTTAAAGCACAGCTAGATTGTCGTCTCAGTATGCTGAATGGATTGCTACACTCCTGTTACTCAGCCATTCTATAGGAAGAAACCGGGACTGGGGACGGTCTCTTCTAAACCTTCTCCAACAAGTAAAATCCATTTAGATGGTTTATGCTGTGTTCTCTCACTCATCCTCTAATCTGCTACCCTGCATTTTCTTTATTGCTTCTGCATCAGTGTGTTTTTCTCTTTAAATCTTAGCCAAAGCATGTAACAGGGCATGAGGCACAGCACCAGAAATAAATGCTGTTCTCGCTGGAGTCCGGCAAGCTGAAAACTAAAGCTGTGAAGTGGCCCAGGAGAGTCGCGGCTCTCGTTTGGCGCTCTGAAATGAGCCTGAAGAAGCCATTACTCGTCTTTTTTCTGTTCTGACGGTGTAATTTATTCTTTTTAAAGCCCGTCTGACTCTGTGATGGCGTGCTGCAGTTCAGCACGCCATCAGCTCCTGCACTTTGAAAGCTCTCTTAACATAAACCTTTTCATGTGAGCCTTCTCCATGCTGACGGCGTTCTCTGTGCAGGTCCTCTGCGTTCAGATCAAGTGTTTCCAAGAAATCATCACAATTGGGTACAGCGTGTACCACTCCTACGACCTGCCCTGGTTCAGGACGCTGAGCTGGTGAGAACTCCACCATATTGCAGTGAAATATATTAATAAATAAGAAGTAAGCCATATTGGTTTGTTTCTCATTACATTGTTCAATGTTTGCTTTGTTGCAGATGTTCTGAGGTTTGTTTTCTTGGCCTCTTGTAGTTTGTCGGACTTGTGTATTATTATTCTAATCAGTAAATAATAGCAGCAGGCTGTGAATCATCAGATTTTTAGCAGTAGTAGGGTGCGCTGTAGTGTGAACGCTTATTTTCATTGTGCCACAAGCCTGAAAAAAAAAAAACCTGCATAAAATTCGACTACATGCGTGAGCCTTGCAGGGTTTCTTCAGGCATGTGGAACTGATGTGATTTGCTGCTTCCCCCCGCCCGGGGGGTCCGACGTCTATATTTACTGCAACCTCTGGCCCTGCAGGTACTTCCTGCTGTGTGTGAACTACTTCTTCTACGGCGAGACCGTGACCGACTACTTCTTCACGCTGGTGCAGAGAGAGGAGCCGCTTCGCATCCTCAGCAAATACCATCGCTTCATCTCCTTCGCGCTCTACCTCACAGGTACGCGCGCGCCCAGGGCGGAAGCTGAGAGGGAGTCCTCTTATCATGCCGGTGTTTAGTTTCTCACTATGGACTCTTACTTTCTTTATTTTATCTCCAAGATATCACATTTTCCTTGACTGTGATGGGGAAAGTAAAATCAAGTGGCAAGTGTTTCAAGAAAAAACACAGATCAGATTAGCCAGTAACTATCAGATACATCAAGGATTAATACCCCTAGTTTTTCAGAGTTTGTTTTCTGCAAGGTGATTTTCTTTGGGAATTGCTGAGCTACATCACCAGGAAGGATAATCATTCCTGGTCCAAATCTGAAACACGTGCACTGCAAAAAGAGAACTAAAAATAAGTAGAATTCTCTTGAAATTAATGTATTTGCCCTTGATTTGAACAGGTAAATAAGATTATCTGCCAATGGAATGAGCATTTTTACCCCTAAAATAAGATAATTAGATATACAGCACTTGAAATAAGATGATTGAGATGAATTGTCCCTATTTTAAGTGCAAAAATCTTTTTCCATTGGCAAATAATCTTATTTACATGCTCAAATCAAGGAAAAATACTCTCATTTCAAGAAGATTTTTCTTATTTTTAGTTATATTTTTGCAGTGTGGTATGAATTTGTATTCAGCTCCCTTTCTCTCCTACATCCAATCCAATGCAACCATCTATCTACTACTAAATATGTGATCCTTACTCTACATCACCATGAGCACAGCGCCCCCCATGGAGAAACATGGTAGTGGCAGCATCATGCTGTGGAGATGCTTTGGTCCATCAGTGACAGGGAAACGGATCAGAAGGAACAGTGGAGCGTAGATGCAGGACGGTCCTGAAACAATACCTGCTCGAGGTTGAAGTAGAGATTAGTCTTTCAGCAGCACAGTGACCCTAGGATATAGTCATGTGATAGAATGGCCTAGTTAAAGTCCAGAGCTAAAACTTGAAAACCAGTGGTCACACATGCTCTCCATCCAGTCTGATCTTAAGCTAATTCACAGAGAAGAATGGGCAACATGTCAGTCTCTGCATGTGCAAAGCTGGTAGAGACATACCCCCAAAATATCTGTAGCTGAAACTGCTGTGAAAGATGGTTCTACAAAGGGCTGGCTCGGGTATGCTGAATCAAAATGGAAGCCACACGTTTAGATTCTGTTTGTTAAGCTCCTTTTGCTTCCACTTATCAATTATTTGTTACCGTGTCACTGAAAACACTGGTTCAGTCCTTTGAGGTTTGTGGTTATTGCCTGACAAAACGTAAAAAGGCTCAACACGTTTATTATGAGAGGAAAGGCTCCTTCATATTTGCTGATAATTTTTTTTGGACGGTCGTGTCCCACTTCCTGAGCTGCAGCATGTCAGTTAGTGCTGCAGCTTCTGAATGGCACCAAACAGGATGTGGGGAGGAAGGAAGGCAGGAAGCACTCTGACTCTGTTTGTGTTGCTGCTTTAGGTTGAAGGTGAAACTGAAGACACAAACAGTCTCCTGTGACTTAAAGTAGAGAAACTTTACAGCTGATCCTGACTTAAACCATTTGATAGTGCTGTCCCTCTAAGTTGTTAAATCTCTCCTTGATGGAAAAAAAAACCGTAGCCTTCATTATCACTACCGTAATCTATTGTTTTGTTCGATGAAAACACTTTTTGTCTACATTAGCTTTCCAGCTTCCTCTCCTCACACCAGTGCTGGTAAACCAAAGCTGAGGCCCTAATGTAACGGCAGCACAGCCTCTTAAAATAGGTCAAGCTAAATTTAGCTTGAATTCAGTTTGACCACAGCCTCATTTGTTGATGAATTAATCTCGTCCTCCAGACCTGTGCTAGTTTATTGTCTCATATGTTGCTCTGCCCCCGCAGGTTTCTGCATGTTCGTGCTGAGCTTGGTGAAGAAACATTACCGTCTCCAGTTCTACATGGTGAGTGGCCAGCACAAAACCATAAACTGGTATCTTTATGTAGTAGAAGACACTCGTATACAGTCGCCGAAAAAAATTAAAGGAACACTTTGAAAACAAAACCTGCTGGGCATCCATCCTGATAAATAACGGGTAATGTTTTGGGAACAAAAGGACGCCACGCCACTCGATGAAAACCATCAGCCCACACAGGGCTTGATCTGAAATCACAGGGAAAGTGAAACTGAAAAGCTGATGCAACAGGTTGGGCCAATTTGCTCAAATGTCATTGCAGCAACTCTAAATATTACTCAGCAGTCAGTATAGCCCCCCCCCCCCTCTGCCAAATGTGTTTGTTTGTATGTCTGACAACCTGGTGGCGTCTGATGGACCTAAACATGGTGTCCCAGAGATGTTCTGTTGGAGTTAGGTCAGGGGAGCATGGTTGCTAGACAATGGTACCCATTCCTTCATCTTTCAGGAACTGCCTGCTAGGGATGGGTACTGACTTCAGTCCTTTTATAGATATGGACTGAATCCCATCAGCACTACCAAGTACCGATTCACGTAAAATCAAACGGTACCATGTTTCGGTATGTAAATGCATCACTGTGACACTGAAGGAGTGGAAGAGTGGTCTATTTTCCATGCCGAGCATGAACGCAGCATTGCACGCACAAGAGCGTGGTGAGGTCAGTAGCCGCTGGTCCAGCAAACAAAGCAGGTCTTACTCACCTGTAGTCAGAGCAAAGAGAGCAGAGACGTTCCCTCTGTGTTCCCCACATAGCAAATGTATCCTGCCCTGAATTACACAGAAAAATAAGTTTTTAATATTGTTTTTTTTTTCTTCTTCTCGGAAACTCTTGCACTAAAACAATTCCCCAATTTTATTCACAGACGGCTTCAATCCCGTATTCACCCCGTTCACCGTGTGCCTCTGTTGTTTTGGTAAAAAATCATTTTATGTGCTGTGGATTCAGGATTCATAAAGGTTCATTTGTAGATCCAAATAAATGCTAAATTTAAAATTTTAGAGATTTTATTACTATGCTAACATTTATTACTACATAAACACATAAGTAAGAGAAGTAGGTACCGTTAAGTATCGGTACCGGGTATTGGTACCGTATCGGTTCAAATGTGAAAAGTACCCATCCCTACTGCCTGCATACTCTAGCCTCATGAGCCAGGCATTATCCAGCACCAGGAGGAAGCCGGGACCCACTGCAGGAGTGAAGGGTCTAACTGATTTCAGTCTGATGCCTAATGGCAGTCAGGGTGCCATGGTTTATCCTGCACAGGTTCCCATCCCTCTATGGATCTGCCTTCCCAGACCTCCACTGACTCACCAAATCAATCAGCTTAACGTTCACTGCAGCTTCTCCAGAACCTTTCACCTCTGTCAGCTTTCTCTGGGAGGCACAGCAAACTTTCTGGCTAAGGGACATTTGAACAAACATCAGTAGAGATGTATGTATACATTCGAGCTTCTGAGTATAATTTTGAGCAGTTGTCATTCGGAGATAATAAATCCTTTCTGGGCCGCCACACTTGGCTGTGCAGATTTGGGTTCTCAGAACCGCCTGTGTTCTCTCCACAGTTTGGTTGGACCCATGTGACTCTGCTAATCGTGGTGACCCAGTCCCACCTCATCATTCACAACTTGTTTGAGGGTATGATCTGGTAAGTCTGTACTGATGCAGTGTGGTTGAAGCTGCATCCTGTCTCTGATTACGGTCTTAAATCAATTAAACTCCAATTAGCAGATGAGCTCATCCAGTATTTTTCCCCACTGTAAGGTTGTATCTCTGTAGACTGATTCACATGATACATTTCTTCTTTTTTCCCCCTCCTTTGAATAGGTTCATTGTTCCCATTTCCTGTGTGATCTGCAACGACATCATGGCCTACATGTTTGGTTTCTTCTTCGGCCGAACACCCCTCATTAAGGTTGCACAAAAACTAATTTTCATGTCGATCTTTTGCACGTTTCTGGGGGTGTTTTGGTTACATAAAGTATACCGAGCTGCATGTGACAGTATAACAAGCTTTGATTTTTGTCTGTTGCAGCTGTCGCCTAAGAAGACATGGGAGGGATTTATTGGTGGTTTGTTTTCCACCATTGTGTTTGGCATCATGGTGAGATATTTCACGTCCATATATGAAAAAAAGTGATTTCTGAATTTCATGAGCTGTAACTGAAGAGCATCGGGTCCTTCTCCTCCTTTCAGCTGTCCTACGTCATGGCTGGAGTCCGCTACTTTGTTTGCCCGGTGGAGTTTAACAACGACTCCAACAGCTTCCAGGTGGACTGTGAGCCGTCAGATCTGTTTCAGCTGCAGGACTACACCCTGCCCGGAGTCCTGGAGTCCGTCACTGGATGGGTAAGCCCTGTTTTCTTTCCCAATCCATCCTCTATAAAACAAGGCATGATAAAAATGACCAAATGACAAAAATATCCTCCCTCTCTTTTACTAATTCCCCTTATTAACCCATCATTAGCAGGAATCATTAGAGCAGAGTTGTTGAGTGGATCTTTATTGCTGTAGCACCAATCCGTAGATGTCTCATCTCACTACCATACACAGTATCTCTTTTCAATGTTTTATATATTTTAGGCAGCTTGGCAAGGCGAACACGGCCCTGAGGGAAACATGAAAGCATTATGGCTTCTCACTGTAACGAAACCAAGGAGGAGCGTTTCAGCTGCAGTCAATGAGAGTACCGCCCAAATTCATGCATAGTCGGGTATAGGGCTGAACAATTAATCGCATTTTCAATATAATCGCGATTTTAAAAAACCGCCAAATCGCAGAGGTCTGCAATTTTTGGCTATGTAACAATCAGGGAATTAGACACGTCCATTAGGTGTCGGTAAAATGTTTAAAGTGTGTTTGCTCCACATGGAAGGGAAGACAGTTGCAGCAGTGAGATAATCAAATTTTATTACTTGTTTTAGAGTTTATATAATCATACATAGCATTAAGTTCTGGTCAATCAGTTTATAATATTGACTGGTTACACTTTATGTCCAACAAGGATTGATGTCCAAATCAATTAAAAGCTGTTCTCTTGAATAATATTCTGATTAATAGAAACATTAAAAGTTCTTGTTTTAAATAGTCCTTGTTTACAAACATCTTTTTTTTAGAGAACATTTTTGTTACTTGTGGTTAATGCAGAGAAAAGTCAAAATTGCAATTTTGGTTGAAATATATTGTAGGCAGAACGCAATCATTTCTGCACCGAGTTTAGATGCTGTGGGTCTTTTAGCAACTAGTCCGCACTGCGAGGAAACAAATTGATTTGTTGTTTGTATATGTTTGAAAAGACGTGATAAATTAAACTGGAAAACAATCGCATTAAATCGCAACATTAAGAAAGAAAATCGCAATTAGATTATTTTGCAAAATCATTCAGCCCTAGTCGGGTAGCATTAAAGACAACGTTAAAGTTGTTGTCAGGACACTTGGAGGGGTGCAGCGAGCCACAAGGGGGGTCTTAGAAGTCGATTGATTGGCTGCTTTCATTTCTGGTTGTTTTGGTTATTTTGGGAGATGAGAGGGCCATTTTGTGGGTGTTTAACAGAGAAATCATTTTCTCATGTGGGCTTTATGTTGGGATTCTGATAATTTTAACTGCATTTTTTTGGTTTCGCCGACCAATGTTTACGTAAACAATCAGCATGTGGGCTCTAAGAGGAGGACATTCCCAGCATGCTACTGAACCGCCTCAGCCCCGTTATGACTAAAATGCAATCGGAATGGGCTGAGAATGATTATTGTTTGATCGCTGAGTAATGAGGGTGAAAAGGGGAATTTAAGCAATTTACTGGAAACCATGGCCATTAGCTCGTAGCACAGAACAACTGCAACACTGTATTCTGGCACTTCTCCCGACACCAAAGCGGCAAAAAGCTGCTTGTTTTTTTGTTTTTAAATGCGCACATCATCGTTTAGTGTTCCCACAAAACTTGGTAGCAGAATCTTTAAGCATATTTTCAACAGACTCTCTCTATGATTGGAATGAATGTTTTCACCATCTGACCCCGAATGTTGTTGAAGAAAATAATTTTTTTACCTTTTTTTAATTTTGTGTACCTCCTTTATGTTGGAGTTGTGGAAAAAAAATAAGTGGGAGAGAAACTTTGAGCACTAAGAAGCAACAGACCAATCTGATTGGGTAAAAACCAGCGTCGGGTCTTTGTGCCGTCTAGAAATGTGGCACGGAGCAGGAGTGGTGAGGTCATGAGTGGAGGGATAGCATCACAGGCAGTTGCACATTTGAGATTATCGCTTTTCAGGTTTGCATAAGGCTGGGTGCTCATGTTGTCTGTTTCCCGGTCATGTGGGGTGTACCGGGCTCAGTAGCTAAATGCTGAAACGTGCCGGCCACCCAAACACACCCTGAAGGTTCTGGTCTCCCCTGGACAGACACCAAAGGATTGTAAAACCCTGTGACATCTGCGCCTGTCATCCATAAAGCTGCTTGACTCCTCCAGGGTGCCTCGATAAACGGCTTCAGCCAGACCACAGGTTCCCTTTGCATAAACTCCCTCTTGCCTCTTTCAGCTTTTCTGTCACAAACCTGCAATCAGAGACGCCTCTGAGCTGCTTCTGCCCTTCAGGAATCACTAGTGGAGCGACACAGCCCACAACAGGGAGATTTGTTTTGAAATTACGCCTGTACTGCGGGTTTATCGGAGGTCTGCTTTAAATCACCACTACGCGTAAAATCTTTTGCAAATCGCCCTGTACCGTTGTTTTCTAAATAATAAAGGCGGAAAAACGTGGCGTAAAGATCCTGCCCTTGCTTAAGACAAATGCCTCAAATTTAAGCTGCATACCTCACCTTCTTACTTTCCTCGCCGGAAATAATTTCTGTGTCTTGTGTTGCTTTTAAATGCTGCAGCTGTCTGGTCGCCCAAAGCATCGTCTAACCATACTACACGACTCGCTCGACCCACGGAGGCGGCTTGCCCAGACACCAGTCAGCTGATGTAGGGGCTGTGGCTGCCTCACTGGGCGAATAGTAGACGCATTGGTCCGTTCGTAACAGAGCAAAGACCTGTGTGTTAAGAGGGATCCTTTTTAAAGGGTGAATCCAGAGTAAATGAAGTGACGGCTGTAACATTTTGATGGTTGCCTCACCTGTAGTAGATGGATGTCATGTCACAGAGAGCTTGTTGGAAAGGTAAGGGCGTCCAAGCAAAGCAGACATCGATCCATCAATCCACCTCATCAGCTGATCCTGAGTCTGTCGGGACAATTTTCAATCACCTCCTTCTAATGTACTCCGTTTTTGACAGAGGTCGATCGGATTGAAGTGTCACAGTGTAGCCTGCTGCCTCAACAACGGTCAAAGGTTTTCTTTGTTTTAATTTTAGTAATGATGTTACTTTTATGCGTTGTTCACGATGCAAGGTTCCTTGAGCATCTTTAAAGATGCCTGTAAAAAATGTGTTATTACTATTTAGTTCACATAGAAGCACTGAACCAAAACGCCATTAAACTTAAAGTTCTTTTAATTTGTAGGCTGTCAATATGTTAATAACGAAGACTTGCACCCCAAACGTCTTCAGTTTAATTTAAATGCTGACGTCAGCTAGGGAACTTTGTCCAACATGATCTTACCAGAACCAAAGAACCAACAAAGTTTCACCAGGAGGCGAGGACTGACGCCAAGCGGTGTCGTGCTCTCTTGATCAACGAATCTCGTGTCTGTTTCGTCACGAAAGACCTTTGTGCGCGTGTTTTTGGGTGGAGAGGGGAGAGGAGCCATCTTACTGGTGTTGTTAAGGGGTCAGCCTGAAAATGTGAGTCTCGGTTTACTTGCAACGGAACCCTGGTGCTGTTCTGCTACAGGGAAAAAGCAGATGAACCGTCTCGTAAAGCATGGAGAGAAAGCCAACCAAAAGGGAGGAAGTGAAAAATAATCAACAGGAAACATATTTGACCTGAATACTTTGAAAGCCCGTGCAACCACGGCATCATGGTATGGTCTCTCTCTGCGCTGTCTCGTACTGTAGTGCTGCAGTCGCCTCGCCTGCTGCTCACACCGGCCAGCTGCCTGTCACAGCGACCGCAGAAAAGCAGCCGTCACAGCTGCGTCATGTTTTCCAGCCTCCATAATCCGCTTTCATAAGTTCAGTGTGAAAGATCACCCAAAAAAATAAAATAAAAATAAAGGTGTTAAATTTTTTGACAACCCCCCCCCCCAAATGTTGTGCCGTGATAGTACCCTAAAGGCTACGACAAACAGCAAATAATTAAATGGGTGTCTGACTTCGTTACACGAGCCACCGATAGGATCCAGGCCTGAGTGAGTATTCGATAGTACGTGTTAAACAGATGTTAGCAACTGTCTGACCACATATGAGCTACTCTCACATATTCAGGACACCTGTATTAAGACCGCAGATGCAGCGGTCCCGTTTTAAACCAGACGACCGAAAGGTACAGTGAAACGAGTCAAATGGTTAAATGAGACCATGCGAGAAGCCAGGTGACGGTGCAGGAGAGCAGAAAGAAATGACAAGGTCACAGGAATGTTACCAAAGCCCTGTTACCATTTCTCTGGCTTGTTTAGAAGTGTTAAGGTATAGTTCCTTGTTCGAAAGTCGTTTCTTTTTAAATAACTTTTTTTATCATCCAGTGGAGCTCGCTCCTGGGGAGAAGAGCTGGAGTCTGCCAAGATGTCTAACTGCAGGCTAACGGCGCTTTTAAAATGAATTTCTTCCAAATCACACCCACAAATCGTCGTAATCCACATGTTCTACCATCAGATCTAATTCCATTTACTCCTCAACCCACAAACCTGATAGACTACTGATATTTGGAGCAACTTCCGTCACTTCTTTGTTGACAGGGTTCAGTCCACCAGGTCTTTGAGTCTTCTGTACAGAACCCATCAGTAGACAAACCATCTTTGTCTACTGCTCAGATTCCCCTCAGTTTAACCCTGTTAAAGTAGTTGACTAAATAAAAAGTTTGGGTTCTCCCTGTGATTCATCCTTGCAAGTCTTTTAAAATGGATGTTCCCTTTAAAAAGGCCCTCAGTTTTTGCTGTCATAAACAGCAGTATTTCCTCTTGACTGGTTTTTAGGAGGATGTTACAAACCCTCCTAACTTAAAAAAACAACAACAAAAGGGCCTCAACCCCTTGGTATACTCACATTTTAGACCAATCTTAAAATCTGTGTTTCTTTTAAAAATAATGGAAAACATTTGTATACAATTAAGCAGCTTTTTGAACAGAAATTGGATGTTGGGAGATTTTCCTGTCTGGTTTGAAACACCCACACAGCACCGGAAGAGCACCATGTTCAAGTCAACACCATGATCTGGATGTAACAATCCAGGCTTTTCTCACAACTCAACTCAATTATTGCAATTCACTTTATACTGGGCTCAGACAGGCCTCCCTTTCATGGCTTCAGCTCGTTCAGGAGGCCGCTGCTCGTCTTTTAACCGGTGCACGCGAACATGTCTCACCCGTTCCCCCTTTTTCCCACCGGATGCCGGTTTGCCAAAGAAGTGTTTGTAAAAATCCTTCTCTTTGCTTTTTAGTGTGTTAATGGCGTCGCGGCTCTAAGCTTTCTGTCTAGCCTTATGTTTCTCAACGTGCCGTTAGATCAGCTGACTGGCTTCTGTTGGTTGTACCAAAAACTAGGCGGAAGTTCAGAGGAGGCCTGGCCTTTTCATTAGTGGCTCCAAAACGGTGGAACAAGATGCCATTAAATATTAGACCGCCTTCCTCTCCTGCTGTTTTCAGCTTTTTTAATTTTTTTTTTTTTATATATTTCATTATTATTGATCTGTTTTAGTACTGTACAGCACTTTAGTTAAACAGTTTTTTTTTTAAATGTCCTCTTTAAATAGGATGGATTTGGGTTTGAACTGTGGGTCCTGGTTTGGCGGTGGCTGCTTGGCTCCAACACTGTCTTCTTGTCTCCACAGACCACGGTGCGTCTGTATCCATTCCAGATCCACAGCATCGCTCTCTCCTCCTTCGCCTCCATTGTGGGACCCTTTGGTGGCTTTTTTGCCAGCGGCTTCAAGAGAGCATTTAAGATCAAGGTAGGAGTGACGCAACCAGCCCCCAGGAAGCTGCTAACGTCCCCACAGACCGCCCCGCCTTCAACATTGCTTTTTTTTTTTTTTTTTTTATACAACCATAGACCTGCATAGATTTGTGTTTGAATTTCGATACACATTGAAAGCTTTTTCTCCTCTCAGGACTTTGCCAACACTATCCCAGGTCACGGAGGCATTATGGACAGATTTGACTGCCAGTACCTAATGGCCACATTCGTTAACGTCTACATTGCCAGCTTCATCAGGTAAACTCTCCTGCCTGTATAGATCCATTATGACCTCCCCATACCCTGTAAAGGTTGAAGCTCTGAAAACCCAGTGAAAGCCTTAATCTGTCTCATTCAGTCACAAGCTTTGTTGTTGTTGTTTAACGTTGGCTTTTTACCATGTTTTTTAACTTGATTTTTTTTTTATGAACATCCTTAATTAGAGAAGTGCTTTTTCTTCCAGTCTGAACTCACGTTGGTTTTCCCTCTCTGTGGACGCAGAGTTTACTAACTGGAAAGCAGCACCTTAAAGCTTGGTCAGGTTAATCTGTCCCATTAAAATGAAAATACACCCTCCTTTGGCTCTAGGGATGATTTGGTATTCCCCAGGTTGTGCAATAAATGTAAAACTATCTTTTCATGTACAGATGCAGCATATTAAATATGAAACTGAAACTGTGTGTGGAAAGACTAATCACACCCCACAGTTTCCCACCTACACCCCGTGATCAGGAGCAATGATGCTGTCATTTTCTGTATGAATTTCATTTTTTTTACTTCAGTAAGCAGGAACCTTGGCTTACTGTTCTTTAAAACATTGTGTGCGTTCATTGATCTTTACAAACATTTGTTTTTATGCCGTTCTCTTTGGTCCGGGCTTTGGAAAACTTTTTTTTCTCTTGATTTTCAGCCATTCTGATTCAGATTTGCCGTTTTAGTTTGGGCTCATTGTCCTGTTAAGCATCTTCCTTCTACATCAAGCTTCTCCTTCGCTGTACGGAGGAGGTCAGGGTTGATTTTAATATTGCAAGGTGTTTAGGCCTAGTGGCTTCAAAGCAAGCCCAACATTCTCACACCTCCACCGCCACGCTTGACACTTGGTATGAGGTCTTTCTGCTGTCATGTTAGGTTTTTGCTAAATGTAGAGACGGGTCCAGAAGTCCCTCGATTCATTCAGAAATAGCTTTGCAAACCTCAGTCATGCTGCCCTTTTCTTTTTGGAGGCAAAATACTTTTGACATTCAGCTCTTCCACACAAGCCATTTGTGTTGGTTCCCTGAAATTAAACTGTGCTAACAGAGACAGAGATGCTGAGGGTTTGGTCATTTCTCTGAGCATTGCACACTCCAGCCTTGAGGTGTATTTCCTGGGGAAGATTTGGCAGCTTCCTAAAATGTTGAATGAATGATAAGCAGTCGACTTGCATAAGCTGGGTATTGCTTTCCCTCTTAAATCCAATGGCTGCATCAAGGGTGTACTTAGGTTTTCCACACATGGATTCTCCATGGACATACAAGAAGTTTTAAGTGTCTCCTGTGCATTTTGAGTTAAAAACAAGGCTATTTCCTTTCATTCGATGAAATTACTCTTCAAATAAGATTACCAATACTTACTATTATTAAAGTAAAAGCAAAAAGGACATTGCAGTAAAAGCACTTCAAAACGTTACTCAAGTACATAACTAGTTTATCTTTCTTTCTTGCTTTCTTGCTTGACAGCGATTTAGTTATTTTGGACATTTTTGTTTGTCAGGATATAAGTCTGAAGTTTCATTCAAAATGGTTTTAAATAGTGTTAAATTGGACTATGTGACACCTGCGGAAACCCTGCATCAGCATCCTTTGCCATGTCTTCTTTCTCATCTTCACGCCTTATGCTAGTATCATTTTCCTCATCTTCATCAATTTCTCCCTCAACTTTCACCCTCCTTGTCTCTTTATCATTCCTCCTTCCTCAAATATCGCCCTTTCTTCTTCCACATCATCTCTCACCTTTTTGCCAAAGAAACTGGAAATGTCTCTTATTTTTCATTCATTTATTCATTTTCATTGTGATCTACAATTTGCAAGCAACAAGATTTAAAAAAATTGCATCCTTATTACCTTAAAAAGCCTTTAACAATATAATCAGAAATTATTTATCACATCCCCAAAAGTCCCACTAGCAGTTATATTTAAACGTCTTCTTCTCATTGTAGCCCGTTTGTTATTCTCCCAGTCTGACCATAAGGATGTGACGTGGTTTAGTGGTGCGGCCTCATTGGTGTAATGTTGATCCTATAGAACTGTCAGTGACACTTCAGCCCCTGAAACAGCGGCCCCTAAAAATTTTTTTTCATATATAAACTCTTCATAAACTTATATTTACTGTAAGCAGAACTAACTAGGGAAATATACTAAGCCAGTTCTACACCAGGGGGTCAGTAGCCACCCCCTTTCCACCCTGTTGTTCCGCCCCTGAAGTTATTCAACCTTCTGCTATTTGCTAACGTCTAGCTTGTAGTATTTAAAGGGCTTCTTATGTGGATCCACTAAATATTGAGCTTTCTAAAGGTTTTTAGCCCCATTTGTGCTTTTTCTGACCAAATTTTAAAAAATCTCACTGATACTTAAAATAGCTAACTCTTTTCAAAGAGCGTTTTTGCTAGCTTGACCTGTTAGCACGTCTTCATGAAGGACTCATGATTGTAAAAATGATTGGATTTAACTTTTTTAATAGGTGATAACTGATCTGGGCCTAGCTAAAAGCAGAAATGTCAGATTTTCTCTGACATATTTACCCGACAGAACCCTGACCAGAGGTGGATTCGTCTTTGCTCCATGTTTGATGTGTTAACTTGCTCCACCAAAGGAAGGCACCTCCACCTCCTTCTACAAGATTTCCCTCTGATTCATGTCTCCTTTCTTCTCAGGGGCCCCAACCCCAGCAAGGTGATCCAACAGCTCCTGGCCCTCAGACCCGACCAGCAGCTCTACATCTTCAACTCGCTGAAGGCCCACCTGACGGAGAAAGGCCTGCTGCCAGCCGTGGAGGCTGCCGCTTAGAGCCCGGCCCCCCCGCTCTCCCTGCTCCCCATTAAAGGTGGTGAAGAGAGGGAGGGGTCAGTGTGTGTATCTGTGAGCGAGGACACATCAACGAAAAACCTAGACAAACATTCATCTTTGGGTCATTCCGTTCCATTTGGGTTGGAGCGTTTTTTTTTTTTTTGTGTCTGTTCTGTGAATCACGTTTCTGACACCTGTGTTTTCAGCTTGAGTTGGTGGGTTAGCGTTCAGTCAGAGTTGATTTTTTTTTTCTTTTATCAACACTTAAATTTTGGTCAGATGTCCATTTCTGCCTGTTTACACAATATCATCGATATTACTGGTTCACGTGTGTTTAATATTTTACCGTCTGTTGTTTTTAAATCTAAAGCAGCGCTCTAAACCCGTTAACACAACGTAATGTTACTGCAGCACCGCGTCACCCTCTCCCGCAAATGTCTGCTTAGATTTTCTGTTGATTGTGATGACTATTTATACAGAGATGGTTTTTATATTCCAAATGTTCTATTGTATCTTAAAGTTGTCTATTTTATTCAGGCTGTAATGTGCATTTTTGTATCTGTTTTTGTTATGATTTGTTTCCATCAGTCATTTCAAATCCTCTCCATGGTCGACCATATTACTACCATTACATCACCACCTTACAGTCGGATTAAATACTGATCCCTAAATATATCTCTGAACGCGGGCGACCTCACGCTCACCTGTTTCATAGTATGTCTGTCATGCTTTAAAGTATTTGTTTAGTGCAGCTGACTTGCTTTTTGAGGGTTTTTCTGTTTGATCGCTGGATTGGGGCCATTTCTGGTTTGGGGCCATTTCTTGTCGTCCTGCAGCTTCACAGCCTGGACGCTCTGCTCGCATAGTTCAAACACTGAACCTTTAGTAATGATGTTAGCAAGTCGGGCTCAGGCACATTCGCTCATGTTGCACGTTGCCAACATAGTAAGCTACTGTGTGACAGTGTTCATTCCTGGAGGTTACATGTTATTAATGCCAAGTGCGTTTTGATAGTAAAGCATCTGCTCGAGCCTCTAGTGTTTGGTTTCTTTCCGGTTAACACGTCTGTACACACTGACAGTTTTTCCTGTGGCCGAGGCTGCAGATACGGCACACAGTTTATTTCCCTGGTCTTTCCAGATGTGATTTGTTCTAACCCAAGTCCAGGATTTTGCCGGCGTCTTTTTTTGGACGCTAGTAGGCCTGCCCTAAGACATGTTGCCGGTCAGGCCGATGTTTGCCGCGGCTGAAATATTGGTTCAATTTATCAGCCAATGGACCTATTGGCCTTGTTCTGCATCGTTAATTTTGTAATCTTACAAATATTCCTCGCCAGTTAAATTTATTTGTTTAATTGGATGTTTCCTATTTTTGGGGGCTTTGAATCTTTTGTTCACTAATAGGTTTGCCCAGAGACACTGCCTGTCGGACCTCTGAATGGTCACCATTAATCCAGCAGCAACTTTTTATGCGAACACAGCGACAGTTTTTGAAATATCGGCGTAATATTCTCGGCCAGTCAGTTTCTTGGTGTCATTTTTACATCTTACGTTTTCAAAGTGTCTGCCTGATTTAGCAGCCGGTTAATTTTCTAGTCCTTCCTTTGCTGTCGTGGATCTAAGGCAGTGCGACATTAGGGAAACATGCAATGGCAATGTTATTGTGGCATTGCTGTATCTGTAGCTATTTACTCACATTTACCTCAACCTTCTCTTTCTTTCCTAACAAAACCATGTCCACTATCTAGGAGCTTTACCATTTCAGTCACTCTGTGTCAGGCATGGGTATCGACGGCAGCAAAAACTATTTTTTTCCATGCAGAGCATGAATGCCTGCTACTGGAAATACAATAAAGATACATTGTGCAGCTCTACTAGTATCTACTGTGATATTCCAGTCAGATAACACGTTTTTCTTTACAAAGATACCCTTAAGAACACGAACTGAAAGATGACCGTCAGTTTCAGCCAGTTCTATAGAAATGCAGCTCTAAATGTTTTCGCCCTGTCTTCGTCCTCGTCCTTCTCCAAAGCCATCTAATATTGGCTTTAATGTTATTAGAAATGATCCATCAGTGTTAAAGCTAACTTATACTGTTTTTGTTTTTAGATTTTCTGTTACCCTATTTAGTTAAAATTCATCCTAGAGGATTAGCGGTCCAAGTAATGTAAAGGTTGTCAGGCCCCGCCCATTAATCCATCGTTCTGTGTTGGAGGGGGGGGGCGACACACAAACTCATCAGTCCTAAATAAAAACAGAGGACTTCTGTTTAGAGGCGATGGGGCTCTACAGAAACAAATCTCTAATTGTCACAGTCCATAGGAAGCAGCGGCTAATATAGCAGCCAGGCGAAGGTCGGCAGAGTGAATTATGACTTCATTCAGAGGTATTCCTTGCTTTCACGGTTATTTAATAAACCATCTTCTCATTTTACATCAGATAACCCAGACATTACTTTTCCTCGGTGTTTGAATGTAATGCTATGATTATTTATTAATGTCATTCCAGACATGGGTTAGTCTTTCTTAATTGACTTATTTATGAAATCTCTAACTCGGTTGTAGTCCGAAGACATACGTCGGTGTTCTTTTTAGCAGTCTTTTGTATGCAGACAAAGAAAATCTTCCTTATTGCCATGTGAGGAAGAAGTATTTTAGTAGCTGAAGGGTTTCTTTGCTGTGTTTGTGTGGCTGTTGTTAGGCTCCTGTCCCGTTCGCTGTCGTGCATCAGCTTGACTACTCGTTGCTTATGATTTAAGTAGTTTCCTCTAAAGTAACGCGGCAGAGGGCGTCCCGTGTATGTTTAGCCTCAACGTCTCCGCGATGGTTACATTTAACAAAGTTTATTTTGGGCTCCGCAGCTCTGCACTGCCCTTTCACTGCCTGCCAGAGGGAGCCAGAGCTCCTGCGTGGACTCTGACTTTGAGGCTTCACATTAATGGACCCATTCTGGCCCCTGGTACTTCTGCTTGGAGCTATCCGCCGCCCCTGAATGAAAGAACCGGTCTCTCTCTTTTCTTTCTTTCTTTTTCTTCGTCTTTATGGCGCCACTGAACTGTTGTGCACTGTGTTTCGCCAGGAGTGTCTCAGAGGAATGTATGGGAGTTCATGTCTGTCCCTTGTGCTGTGCAGGCTCTCCTCCCTATGTGAACATTTTTACTTGATTATGCGCATAGATTATCTTATAAATCTGTAAAAAATTCCTGTATATCTATTCTATATCTGTGCAATGGTTTGTTATATTGTACAATATCTAGAGAAAAAGCCGTATTCTTTAATGCTGAAATGTGTTTTTTTTTTTTTTGGCTATGTTCGGAGAAGAAAATAAATGTATTTAAAGACATCATGTGGTGCGCTGTGTGACTGCTTCCTTCTCTTTTTGCAATCTTCCCCATTTTGAAACGTATTTAATTCATTTCCTGGCTCCTGCACCTACAAAAGGTGTTCATTTGTTTGATGACGGAGGCCTTTAAGCCAGCGGAGGACTAGGCTTTCACGTTTTTAGAGAAGTGAGTATGCAGATGCGGCGGCTGGATGGATTTTGGTCCCGCTGCAGCCCGAGCTGTGAGGCAACGCGTTCTCTGAACCAGTCATAACAAGATGCATAAAACCATTTCCTTTAAGGAGACGCTGGTGGTTTCTTCTCTCTCTCTCTTCTCTTTTGACATCGGTGAACATTAGTCACTTGAAGACTGCGCTGCGTGACGCCTGGGCACCCTCCACCCCCGGTCATCTTCACGAAGACGGGCACAAACATGGAAGTGGAGGCAACATGAAGGGATGCGTTACACACAGCTGCTAGAGGAAAAAATAGAACAATTAACACACAGGAAACAGGAAGTGTGATCGGCATTATCGCCAGTTTGAGTGTGGTGTGTGTGGTGTGTGTGTGTGTGTGTGCGTATGTGTGTTTCAGAAAGGTGCATGTGGGAACCTAAGCACCTACCTGCGTTGTTGGATAATGTCTCTGAAACTACCTCGCAACTGGGATTTCAGCACCTTCAAGGCTGAGACAGCTCGCATAGGTAAGCCTGGGACGGTGTTCGCCTCGCTGGCGCTCAGAGGGCATGAGAAGCTTCCTTTCTGCTCATTTACAGACACTTTGCAGATTCAGCTGACGTTGTCTATAGATACTGAAAAAAACAACCTCTGGGAATGTTGATTGAGTTCTTTCTTTACTTGTTTTCTTTTAACTTGTGGGATGTACTGACTGGGGTGTGCGTCCGTGTCTTTATATAGAACAAGTGTGCCTGTAACCTACTGGTGTCAGTGTGGGCTTTGTCGGTGGTTTAATGTTCTACGCTGATGACAACCAGATTTGTTTTTAGAACATTTTCTAAAGCGCAAATCACTGTTATCCGTTTTATGTGTCCTGTATGTAGAACTTTAAAGTGTTTGCTAGTGTCTGAACACCGTTGACATGCCTGTGATGATACAGACCTATATCCATGCAGTGACTGCACCTGCTGGCTAGACCAGCTAATGCCATATTGAGCTGTGTTTGTTCAGGATGGACTCGACGCGGTAGCTTGCCTTAGTTCCTCTCACGACACAGTGTTGCAACACTCACATCACCAGAGATCCTGAAGCTGCTAACACCGCACGTCGCTTCTGCCTGCTCTCTAATCTAATCAGGTTTTACAATCGGCCAAACTGGATGTTCAGCGCAGTGGTAGGAAGTAGCTGCATGCACATGTTCACTTTATCTACTGCTAAAGTAACTTCCAGTGCACACTGCGCCATTGTCCACGCTCTTTTATTTATTTATATATATATATCTTTTTAATTTTTATGAGGTACATAGTTCTAAATTTCTCATGGCTCTTGGGGTGTATTCATCAGACCATGTCGAGTGACTGATTTGTAACCTTAGAAGTGCACTGATGCAGGCATTCAGCAGGAAATTTATGCAAGAGCAAGGCGTCTGCAAACCTTTAACGTTACGTAGCTCGGCCTACCAATGTGCATGCGTTTGGAGCTTTGTGTGAATGTACCTGTACTTCCTTATCTTGGCTCTTTAGGATCTCCAAGCTATCACTTACCTACTCTGGGCCGATAGATTCATGCATCATAGGCCGGTCCTAATTCAGTAGAGCATCACTTTTGGGATGATGGATTGAGTTACAGATATGCTTCAGTTTTAGAAGTTGCACAAATGAATGGAAGTCCATACAATATCCTTAAACGGATAGAAACGTAACCTTGTGTGTGAGTGTATCTGCTCAGTCATGCTTCATGATGTCCCTTAGTGAGGACCTGAAAGGTCAAGCTAAGTCCTTGGGGTTTGTAACATTCATCCTCAATCACCTTGCTACAGAATTTCCGGATGATTTCATCGAGCACTGCGCAATCTTTAGTGAACGCTTAATTTATTCTTTTGTGGTATGGTGTCTTGCAAAAATATTCAAACCCCTTTTCCCCATTTATTAATGTTTAATCTGCTAACTAGTATGTATTTTATTGAGAATTACACGACAGATAAATCCTATAAAGTATAACTGAGAAGGAAATGGAATATATGCCTTTATTTGTTTTTTTTTACTAAAGCTTGGGTGTATCTTTATTCAGCCCACTTTATAATGATATACATAAATAAAATCCAGACTGACCAAATGCCTTGTCAAGTCACCAAACTAGTAAATAGAGGACTTTAACCAGAGAACCAGATACTAAGTCAATGGTAACTTTATAGGAGCTGCAGAAATCCACAGCCAAGGTTAAAGAATCTATCAAAAGGACAACTATTAGCCTTGCACTCCCCAAAATGGGCCCCAGTGGGCCAAGTCCACACTGAGTATATTGAGAAACAAGCTGGTGGCAGCATCATGCTACAGGGATGATTTTGATTTTTAGGGACAGAGAAGCTGGTCAGAGTTGATGGGAAGTTGGATAGACGGCATCCCTGGAAGAAAACCTGTTAGAGGTGACAAAAGACTTAAGAAGGGATGGATGTTCACCTTCCAACAGGGAAATGACCCTAAGCATGCAACCAAAGTCACCACAACTTAGATAAAAGCCTATTCTAATGCTAAAATGGTCTAGTCAAAGTACAAATCTAAATCCGACTAAGAATCTGTCACAAATCTTGAACATTAATTTACATAAAGGCTCTTGGTCCAATTTGACTGCCTCTGAGCTATTGAGCAAATTGAGCAAAAACATTGGTCTGTAGATGTTCCAACCTGGTAGAGGCATACTTTGAAAGACGTGTTGTTGTTGAACATGTATACCAACTTTTTGCATTTTATGTGTAAAAAAACCCCAAAAAAACATGTATCTTTTTCTTTCTGTCTTTAGTATGTCACATAAAATCATCTGAAAGTCAGATGTTGTAAACTGTCCAAATTTAAAACGGTCAAAGGGGCCAGAAAAGATTTGCACAGCAATGTCTCTAATAAGGTTACAAAAGTTTATATCTCAAAGCAGCTCGATCATATTTGCCTTAGTTTTGCTTCTGAAATGCAATGTTTAATGTTCTTGGTTCCTTTTTTCTAGGATTTCTGGACTTAGACGATTGATTTGTGCTTATGGCAGAAGTTTGGTAACAAATTCTCTGCTGCAAGCAATGAGCCCCTTAAAACATGCTTTACATTTGGGTAATATGGCTTTAATTAAAGGCAAGAGTTAAGGCAGTTTTAGAGGTTTTGACAACATAAAACTGAGAATGAATGTATTAGTCTGCCACACTGAAATCATTTCATTGTGTAGTGAAATGCTTGATCCTCCAGCATGACAGTGTACAGTTGCTAGAAATACGAATAAATAGGAAGCTTATTGAAGGATTTTGTGTTGGTGCTACATTACATCAGGCAATTTGTGACAAAAACATAAAGTTAAAAGTGGAGTTTTCCTTTTTCTTAAAGAACATGATCTGACCCCACCCCCACCACCACCCCCAAAAGGTATACTACAAACCACCACTTTTGAAGTGGCGGTATATGAATCATTGAATCATCCAGACATATTCCAAGTCAATTACGCACATTCCAAACAATGCAGTCAAGTTCATCTTATTATTCCTACTGGTTAAAGCGTTCAATCTAAGGAACCCGAGAAAAGTCACTGATCTGTAACATTCACCCCTCCCTGAACAATGGATTGTTACTTTCATACGCCGTTGACACGTGCATCTAAATTCTCTGTTCGCCTCAATGCTCCAGACTAGCAAAATGCCAAAATGGAGTCCAAAATTGATTAATCTTCCAGCCACACAGAAGACAAATCAATTGCATTTGATCACAAATCCCGGGATGATGCTGTCAGGCATAAATCCTGTGCAAGCACCAATATCAGGAGGGCCTCTCCTCCTACCAGTGTTCTACATTCCAACCCTCACTTTTGGTCATTAGATGAAAAAACTAAACAAAAGAAAGATGTCCAAACAGAGGTTAATTCCTCGCTTAGAGAGCCTCTGCTATTCTACATTGAAAAGAGTCAGCAAAGGTGGTTCAGGTTTATCAGGTTGCCTCCTGGGTGCAATTCTTTTGGAGGTTGAAGGTGAGCATCTCCTTCTACAAAGAGAGCCCAGGGGAGGCCAAGAAAACATCCTTTGGCTTAGAGATGACTTGGGATCCCCCAGAATGAGCTAGAGAGTGTAGTCCTGTTGCCCCATGGCCTGATTGGCTGAAGGGATGGATGGATACCATTTAACGAACACAATCAGCTGGATAATTTTCACGTTATGGTTTATATAATTCTGTAAAGAAATGAGTATTTGAATCAAATTCCTTTTATTGGTTCCCACATGTTTCGCATGGAGGGGTTATGGTGAGGTGACGTAGAGATGACAGACCCGGCGGCCACCGTGAACGGCTCATCACTCAGTGGGCCCATCTTGAAGGAAGGGTGTGGTGTGAAAGCGGGCTCAGCGTGTCGTGTCATGGTTCCTCAAAGCGCCTGATCCAGGGGAGGGTGGTGCTATTCAAGCTAGACCAAAGGACTTCTCATGCTTGTAGGTGGAGACCTTCAAAGTGTAGCGAGCCTCCGGCAGGGATGTGACAGCTTCCTGTTTATCCCTGTGCCTCCCTTCTTCTTCTTCTTCTTCTTCTTCTTCTCCTCTGTCATCTTGCTTAAGAAGACACGGTGGATTTAAGAACAACTGAGGGGAGCGGGCTCAGTCTGAATCCGGTCATCTCTGTGCTCCCACCACCCTGGGTGTCACTCAGGCGGTCTCCAGCCAACTCTGTCTTCTTAAAGCACGTAAAATTCGGCAGCTTCCTCTTCATCCCCCCCTGTAAACCTTCATCTCACGGCCTCTTGACACACAGAACTCTTAGGCAAAACCTGCCACAGCTGGGGACCTTCTGAACAAAACACCGCTCATAAAAAAAAAACACATCACGGTGTCAAGTTTGGCGCAGCTACAGCCTCGCCATTGGCCCCCGAATGTCTGACCCTCTCACTCATGGCCCGCCTTTTTTTTCCGATCGCTCTCGTTTCTGTAGAGCAATCAAAGCTGCGTTCATGCACCCTCAACAGGAAATGGCTCAGCTAACAGCAGCAGTTTCCTTTCAGCCTCAGCCGAACATAAATAGGCTGTAGTCAGCGCTGATACGCCGATGCATATTGATACAGAAAGGAGGAAGTGGCGTGCAGCAGCTGAATGCCCCAGATGTTTTGATAGTATTTCACAGCTCAGGCTGTTAGACAGTAAAGCTGAGGGGGGGTGGTACGGAGGGCGACGGCGAACTTCACAGAGCGCTTTCTTGTGGTGTCCGGCAGCCCGTTCCAAGAGTGTGATTCCTGCAGAGGGGGCCCCTGGATCGGGCTCGCCACGCTCCAGCAGATCCATGGAGCGGCCCCTGAAGGCCGGCTGGCTGAAGAAGCAGCAGAGGTCCTTGGTGAAGAACTGGCAGCAGCGCTACTTTGTGCTGAGAGGCAGCACGCTGACGTACCACAAAGATGACAAGGAGACCACCGTGCAGGTGAGACACTGGACAAAATGGCTGTGCTTTACAAAGAAAAAGCTTTACCAGAGCAGAACCTTAGAACCTGCCTCCTCTTTCTGAGGAGAGGACTGTAAGTTAAAGGCTGTTCCACGACTCTGCTGGATGTTGATGCATTCTTTAATGTGTAACGGTCAAGGTAAAAAAACAAAAAAAAACAAAGGCAGATATCAAATATTTGTGTTCAAATGTTCATTCTGTTGCGTTGGATCATGTATTTTGATTTACGTAGGTTTATAAGATTTGTGCTTTTTTTTTTTTTATCATTTCCAATCGACACCACAAACACTTAGCTGTGTGCTTAACTTCCTGCATACAAATTAGCAAGTCCTGTGGCCACACAGAGACGATTCATTGGAAACAAAACCAAGACATCAGCGTTTAATGTGCTGTAGCTCTGAGGAAAGATGAATAGAAACAAAGCAAAATACGTTGCCAAAATGTTACGACTGGCTTGCTTGAGGCGGCCAAAGTAAAAGCACTAGACTGACGGTGCATTCTTGACCATGGAAACGCCACATGTAGCCGATAGTGTACCAGGAAGAACTGGAGGGGTTGCGTGAAACCACATTCAACAACAGCAGTAGGGCTGGACGATATAGAAAACAAATATCAATAAAATAGAAATCATATTGATCGATATCAATAATTATCAACAAATTCAAAACATATATTTTAAGTGCAGCCCTGGCCATTTTGTGCTGTTGCTTAGCGACCTATTTTTGGATACAGTACTCACAAACACTGAATTCAAACTCAACCCATTATTTAAACAACTTTTTTTTTACCAAAACTACAAGTTTTTTAAAAAAAAGAAAAAACAACGTGTGCTCTCTGAACTCCTTGAAGGGGGCGTAGCCTTTCCTGGTTCTGTGTTTGTGATTGGTTGGGAGGATGTAATATTAACCTACATGGCTAAAATGCATAAGGAAGGAAAATTGTTCTATTGAACTTTTTATTGAAACTTTTTTCTATCATTGATATATGTCTATTGATCAATATATATCATTATTGAATTATCGTCCAGCCCTAAATAGCAGCACCAACAACACTGAGGTATTGATTCCAACCGAGGCAAATAGGTCCAAAACACTTTAATATGATGGCAGGAAGCTATCACTTAATAGAAGACTTAAAACAGATCGTCGTCCATATTTGGTTTCCTGTTGCATCGTCTGCTGTGTGTTACCCAATCTCTGCTGCTAATGGCCCTATTTGACCGCAGATATCTGGGCTGCAGGACATATAGTTTGTGTACATCTCCTCTCATATATAACCTAGGCAAGGCTAAAAAGTCTCTTCTGCTAGCAGCTTCGAATATCCCATCTAATATATTTGTGTTCTTCCTTTATGTCTAAGGGAGTCATCCAGCTGCGCTTCAGCAAAGTCAGTGAACTCCCACCAAGTTCAGATGACCCTGGAAAGTACCTCTTCGAGATCATACCACGTAAGCATGCGCTAAACCTCCTGATGGGGATGTTTCTATTTCCACGCTAAGGAAATACATTTATACCTCTTATACCAGGAACGTTTGGAGGAAGGTTTTGCTGCCTACCTCATGACCTTTTGCATCATAAAAAGTACCGTAATGTTACCTCAGCAAAATTCTTCATGAGGAAAACAAATGGTTGACATCTCTTAGGTTCGACTGGAGACAGGGAGCGATGTCCGTATGTGCTCATGGCCAGCTGCCAAAGCGATTTAGACGACTGGGTCCGCACGCTGCGCAGAGTCATTGGAGTACCAGCGAGTGGAGGTGGGTTAAAGCTTTTTACTTCTGGAAGGGATTAGATGCTCTGATATTAAGTGAATCACCTGGAAGGAACATTTAAAGTTGAACCCCATGTTTTCTTTAGTGTTGCGCCGATGCCATTTTTTGGCCCCGATACCGATACCTGGCTGTGCAGTATTGCCCGATACCTTTACCATACCGATACCATTACTTTGAAATTTATGTGTGTGTGTGTATATATGAAGAACTGCATACTACTTGGATGTAAAATAATTGCTCTCATGGCTTTGTCAAGCTGCTACCTTTGTAAAGCAGGAAAAAGACTGATACAAAGTGAATCCAGTAGAACTAGTGAGTGTCGGGAGAGAGAAGGCTGCGTTCAAGTGACATACAAACATCAGAATGGTATCTGTGACCTATTTGTTGGTACTCGCCGATACCGATACCACCATTTTAACGCGGTATCGGCGCCCCGGCCGATACTGGTAGCGGTATCGGTGCAACTCTAGTTTTCTTCCACATGCAGAGCAGCGATTGGTATTTAAATGAGTCTTTTTGGTTGGAGCTGACACATCTAGACCAGGCACCAGAGAGCATGAGGGGCCTCATGGATGAGCGGTAGCGTTTTCAGTCAGTTACCAAAGCATCTGATGTTATTCTGAATTTGGGGCAAGTCTTGCACAGCGGTGGAGTGGTGGCCTAGTGGTTAGAGCATAGTGCTTGTGTCCCAGAGGTTCTGTGCGCCGCACAGAGCTAGCCCTCTGCTAGCCCCCTGCTCCCCAAGGGGATGGGTGAAATGCAGAGAACAACTTTCATTGGAATGTATGTTGCAATGACAATAAAGATGATTACTATTATCGATACTAGGTTGGAGCTGGCCTGAGATTATCCATCCATCCATCCATCCATCCATCCATCCATCCATCCATCCATCCATCCATCCATCCATCCATCCATCCATCCATCCATTTTCTGACCCGCTTAATCCCTCATGGGGTCACGGGGGTTGCTGGTGCCTATCTCCAGCGTTCATGTACTTGTTATTTTAGTTTTGATAAATCAACTTAATAGCAAAACTATAGACTAAAGACTCAGTACATTTGGGTGTGCTTCGGTGGCACAGTGATTAGCGCCCACGACCCATGTGCTGAGGCCTTAGTCCTCGATGCGGCCAACCTGTGGTCCTTTGCCGCATGTCTCTCCCCCTCTCTCGTACTCCCTTTCCTGTACGCAAAACGAGCCACTAGTGCAGTAAAAACCTAAAAATAAAAAGACTCAGTATATTCAGTGGTCATTTTTGAGTTTCTAAAACTAAAACAGCACAACATGCTGACATGGTGGCACTTCTCTAGTTTCCACATGGCTGTCCATGCTTCTATGACTTGAAACATTACCTCCAAATAGCAGTATTGGTTTTTCTGTAGAAAAGGGAAATGTGAGTTCTACAGCATATTCCATGGACTGCTTAGTAATCAGCAGCTTCTGTCTTCTCATCGACTCGGGCGAGGGTTCCATAGCTGCAGTTTGTATTTTTGTGGAAAACCTCAAACTGTATGACCTGTTTTGTCTCCCAGCAAATTTCTCAGAGGAATATTTGATTTTTATTTTTGACGTGAGGTCCTGTGACGTAATCATCCGCACGCAATACCTTACCCACAGACATTTTATCAACGTAAGACTGAAATCAAAGAGATAACACGCTGCGTCTCTCATTTCTAATAGTCTGCAGAAAAAGGGGATTTACACTAAGATAAAGCAACTCTAACTCAGAGTCTGCACTTCACCTGCCGCTTAGTTTGTCTCTGTGGTTCTCAGCCAAACAACATGGGGTTTACTATGCAAAATTAACGGCAATATATCAGCTCACACTTCACATTTTTCCTGCATGTTCTTAAGGAAGTCTGAGACAATCAAAATGAAGGTTTGCAGTTTTAAAGATGAGGTGCATTTTGCAGGGAGCTTTGAGGTTTTATGTTTGACGCTAAATATACAGAAAAACCACTGCTGGTTGGAGAGAAAAGACAGCGAGAGTGAAATGAATACAATGAAACACCATCTACCTGTTGGTGTGGAAGTGATAGCTGCTTTATGCGGTCATCCATTCCTGAACGGCAATCGTTGCCATGAAACCAGCAGAACAAGGACACAACTTCATGGTCTATCCAGAAGGGATAGATAGATCACAGTGAACTCTCTTTCTAAACCTTCTTATATTTTCTGAAGTTAACTTTGAAAAAAATGATAGAAAAGGTTCTGAAGTTCTAGTCAACTCCCAGCAGATTTGGAGTTAGACAGAGTCCCAGCGGGGAATGTCCCAGTGGTGACTGTTTTTGCCTCAGACGCTGGTCCAAATTTGTCCAATATTAAGTGTTGGTTCTCAGTCTAGCTCCAACTTTTATTACAGTGCAGACTTGTCCACTTCACACGAGCCTACCACTGAGAGCTCGGCAGCGCTACAAGAGTGTGAAGTGCTTGAATCCCTCATGCACAACCAGCTGAATCATGCGCTCAAAGCCGCCCAAGCTCGCCATCCCTTTATCTTTCATTGCTTCCTCTTTATTTCTTGCATTATCATATCAAATAATGTGGACGTGCTCTTTGTGACCATTCTTTCTGTTTAGCATCTCCTCCATTGCTTGCTTATATCCTCTGCAAGGTCCGTGAAACTGCTGAGGATGCAGTGCAGGCTTTAATCAATCAGTTAGAAGTCCATCCATGTGGACACCAGCATCAGCAGCAAACCTCTGAACCCCAGATGGCTCTAGAAAAGACAAAAAGCAAACGTGTTACAAAAAGGATCATTTTAGTCTTCATTCTGTCCAGAAGGAATGCTTCTCGTCTCCTTAGAGTTTCCTTCAAAGTGTAAAGAGACAGAATTCATAAAACTCTTCTCTACTCATCGCGAGCATTCTGAGCGCTTCACACCAGAGCCACATCCACCCAGTCACACTCACAGACTCGTGCACATTCATACGCCGATGATACGCAGACTGGTAGCAACTTGGGGTTAAGTGCCTTGCCCAGTGGCACATTGACATGTGACAGGAGGTTAGCTGGAATCGAACCCCCAACAAATGTAGCGTGTGCTACATCTCTTTACTTCCTGACAGAGTTATCTGGGTGGAGTCCTGTTGGGCGGTGGAGCGGATTTTGCTACAGCCGCATGACGTTTCTGAACTGCTAACTTTCCATGTGACAACCCTACCACTATATATATAATTTTATTTTTATTTTGAAATATTTCCAAACTGGACTGCACGATGGCGCAGTGGGTAGCGCTGTTGCCTTGCAGCAAGAAGGTCCTGGGTCTTCCTGCATGGAGTTTGCATGTTCTCCCTGTGCATGCGTGGGTTCTCTCCGGGTACTCTGGCTTCCTCCCACAGACCAAAAACATGACTGTTAGGTTAATTGGCCTCTCTAAATTCTTGTTAGGTGTGAGTGTGTGTGAATGGTTGTTTGTCCTGTCTGTCTCTGTGTTGCCCTGCTATAGACTGGCTACCTGTCCAGGGTGTACCCCGCCTCTCTCCCATTGACAGCTGGGGACAGACACCAGCACCCCTCGTAACCCCATGAGGGATAGACGTGTTAAAAAACGGATGAATGGATGGATTGATATTTCCAAGCTGCAACCATGTTCACCAAACTAGTTTGTTCCACCAGTTGTTTATAGCAGCTTAAACACTTTACCTTGCAGATGACATAAAGCTGTTCAGTGGCTCAGCAGCAGGTACAGGGATTTGACTGCAGTCAGCTTCTCTGATGACAAAACAAATAAATAAAAATGCTGTGAGGGAGCCCTGGAGCCGGTATGTGGGATCAGATCGAGAAATCGCTGATGTGATGGGATGGATGTATCCAGCATCCCTGGCACACACAATGTCACATTTCAATAAAGTTGTTTGGTTAAAATACCAAACAATGGTTTGGTTAAAGCACCAACAAACTAAACAACGGTACCATCTGCTGCTTTTCAATGGTAATTTCTCCTTCCTCCTACACACTCCCTTTTATAAAATGCTTTTAATACTGTACAGAGCCTCACAAAAAAAGTTCAACCTGTCCCTTAAATATGAACTCTAAAATGGAATCGCTGGTTCTGAACGATTACTAATGTGTGTCTGCGGTCATCACAGCGACAACCAGCGATGACAGCATCTGATGGGTGATTATAAATGTTGCAGCAAAAGTGCGATAAGCCATTTCATGCAGGACTTATTAAGATCGGCTTCTGGTATTTATAGACTCAAATATGTATATAAATGCAGTGCAATTACTCATAAGTGGACTCTATCGACTGAATAATGGGGTTCTAAAAGCGAAGTTTACCTCAGGCACTCATGTGCAGAACATGTTGAGAACAAAATGTTACATTTTTGGCTTTTCGTGTAAAACGACTTGTGTTGCTGAACAACAACACTGCATATTAGACTGGAAATCCCATTCCCACAGTGAAACATGGAGGTGGCAGCGTCATGCAGTGGGATGACCTTTTTTCAGCAGGGACAACCAAGAGAAGGGCAAATATAGCTAATTATGGAACAGTCCTGAATGAGAAACTGTAAAAGACCGCCTCAGATGTTCACCGTCCAACAGGTCTACAACCCTAAACAAACGTTGGAAAAGTCTAAATTCAAGCATATCTATTTTTTTAGAATGGTCCAGTCAAAGTCCAGATATAGATCCAATGCAAAATATGTGGCATAATCTGAAAAATGTGCTCCAAATATGCTCTCTATCCAATCTGACTGAGCTGCTGCTATTGTTTTAAACAAAAAAAATATATATATATATATATATTTAGAAATGCAAAGCTGCTGGAGAAATACCCCAAAGAAGGAGAGGTTCTGCAACTTGACTCTGGGCATCTGATCATGAATGTAGCGCTTTCACATGTTTTAACATATTTATCAGATTAATCAGTGGTTGAAACATTAAAAAAATGTGGAGCCATCCAATGTGTATAAACACTTTTACAAGGGATTATAAACAATATAAGAATAAATAAACCTCCTTCTAAAGATTCCAATCAACATTCCGCTCTAAATTGTGAGTATCGTAAATGTATGTCCACTCGTTGGAAGAAAGACCCCCCTGACTGAATTAGAGGCAGCTTGAAATGACAGAAAACAAACAGCCAAAACATGGAACTGGTGTTGTGAAATAAAATGAGGAATCAGTATCAGTCACAGTTTCTTAATTCTGACCAAATACAAGGTCAGTGTGGGTGTAGCCTGTCAGCACTGGGTCAGACAATGAACAGAATCAAATGGACCCATGAGAGTGGTACACTATACCTGGCTTTGTTAATCCTCCCCCTGGAACGACGGATATCGATGACTTTGATCCTCCTCTGTCATTAGATTTCTTTAGATCTGGACTGATGTGCTGTAATCTTTTAGCTTACTTCATGTTGTCAGTCGGGCTTCCTGTTGTTCTATTGCATATTCTACAGGCCTGGCAGTAATGAGATCTACATGTGGCTAATAAAACTAAACTCAACATTTGTGGTTAATCAGAGTTTGTGATTTTACAAAGTAGTGGAGGTTATGGGGGATCTCTGTTAATGAGTGTTTAATTTTATATATATATATATATATATATATATATGCAAATTGTCCTTTGGTTAACTTTGTCTGACATAATTTGATGATCTGATTGATGCTATTAAAATATTGATAAATATGCATTTAACAAATACATTTTCTCAGTACTATAATACCTTTTGCAAAGTTTCTGCAAAGTTTCTGCCACATCATGGCAGGAAACTCTGACTATCTGTACTTTTGAGGTTTTGCAAGAAAGGGAAAAAGATCAATGTTTGATCTCCAATAAACAGTCAACACAATCATCATTCAATATTCACAAATCACCTGATCAAGGTTCTGCTCCCTCTCCAACAGTGTTTGGAAAGAGTCTTATAGACACTTTAACGTACGAGCAGCGCTTTGGACCTCACACAGTACCGATCCTGGTGCAGAAGTGCGTGGAGTTCATCACAGAGCATGGGCTGGAAGAGGAGGGAATCTTCCGCCTTCCTGGTCAGGACAACGCAGTCAAACAGTTCAGAGACGCCTTTGACGCCGGAGAAAGACCCTCCTTTCCCAGGTAATGCATCGACGAGTCACTTCACAGCATGGCACACCGAGCACTGTCACACTAGTTGTAGAAATTCTCAGAACAAGTGGTGGCTGTGAGCACAGGTGCACTAGAAAATTAAATTCAATTTAGTTCAATTTTATTTATATAGCGCCAATTCATGAAACATGTCATCCCGAGGCACTTTACAAAGTCAAATTTAATCATATTATACAGATTGGTCAAATATTTCTTATATAAGGGAACCAGTTGATTGCATCAAAGTCCCGACAAGCAGCATTCACTCCTGAAGAAGCGTAGAGCCACAGGAAGAGTCGTCTGCATTGTCATGGCTTTGCAGCAATCCCTCATTCTGAGCAAGCATGAAGCGACAGTGGAAAGAAAAACTCCCCATTAACGTGAAGGAAAACCTCCAGCAGAACCAGGTTCAGTGTGAACGGTCATCTGCCTCGACCGACTGGGGGTTACAGGAGACAGAGCAGAGACACAACAAGAGAGACAAAAAAGCACAGAAGCACACATTGATCTAGTAATCTGTTCTACATTAGATGGTAGTAGCGGGTGAGTCGTCTTCTCTGGATGATGTCACAGTTAACAGAACATCAGACCAGGTGTACCTACTATGAAGAAAAAAGAGAGAACAAAAAAGTTAAAAGCTGAAATGACAATAGTCATTTCAATGTAATGCAAAACTGGAGAACAGTAGAAATCAGTAGAGTGAGAAAAACAGGCCCTGATGTCCTCCAGCAGCCTAAACACTTGACAACTCGAGATCTAACCTGTGTGGAAGATCTTTGAGCAAAGAAAGCCACTGCCTTAAAAGGAGACATCAGCATCAGAGTTTCATGAAGAAGAAAAAAAAAAACCAGGAGGGAAGAGAAAAAAAAGCAGAGAGAGACTGAACGATTTCAGTCTTCTCTGAGCTGAGGGCGAGACCACATCCTGTTCTGACAGACTCAACATCACAAGCTTTCCTGACAGAGCACTGTTGACTAGAACATCCCGCTATCCCCAACCTGTTGTCTGTAACCTCATGTACGTCAGGTCCTCTCTATTTTTTTAAATTAACTTACAAGGTTTAGGTTAAAGAGCTGAGGCCAGGGTGAGCAATGCAAGAAATGACAGTGCAGGCCTAAAATGAACTAAAAAATGTCCGCATACAGTCATGGGTTATTGTGTTATCCTATGATGTAACAGGACGTAACAAGAAACGATTTGGTCTTTACCAGCCTCTACAATCAACCAGCACACTGTCATTGTTTTTAAAAACAAGAGGAAGACAAAATGGAGATGTTGTATGCAAAAGAAGAAGAAGAAAAAACAAAGTACAGCGCATGATTCAGTAGCATGCAGGCGTTATCTTTAGCAGGGGGCTGTTTTTTTCCCCTGCAAAACAAACCCAAGTTATGGTTATGTCACTGCTGTGCTTGGCAGGGATGAGACGTTTCTGCTGATCTCCTGTGTTTGGTTTTCTCTCATCATGTCACTCTGACTAAAAAACATAGCCTACTTTGGTCTCATGTGTCAAAATGTCATTATTCCAGATGGCCTGTGGTTTGATGCGAGGCAACGTGAAAGGGAAGAGTCTTCTTATGTTTGTTTTTTACAGTAATGCTTTTAAACGAGTCCTCATCGTTCAGCCTTATACTCACAGCAGTCTGGTAAATTTTAACGTGTAACCCAACCGAGGCCTGTAAAGTCTGAAATGGATCTTTCTGGTTCTTTTTGCAATTTCTCTGAGAACTGCACAGTCTAACCTTTGGCTGCGTCTGCTTCAAGATCTTATCAGACCAGTAACTGCCTGAAATGAGTCCCACCTGTGAAATAACTTCTACACAGTGGGATGATTGGCTTGGAGTTGTTGGAAAATGGCTGTATAACATTTATCTGATGGGGAGATTCTTGATTCTTGACGAAACTTTCAAAGTATTGTGCATCTGGAAACATTTTGACTCCACGTGACTAAAAGCAAAGAATTTGACTTCACAATAATATAAAGTTATCCAACAATATTTATGACAATAAAACAAAAATGTACTATTTTATGGTTTTGGGTTCAAATACACAATTATGCTTTTGGATCAAACTCACCGAACGTTTCCACAGTGACACAGATGTCCACACGGTGGCGTCGCTGCTCAAACTGTACCTGCGGGAGCTGCCTGAACCTGTGGTGCCATGGTCTCAGTACCAAGACTTCCTGGACTGCACAACCTTGTTGGACAATAGCAGCAAAGAGGTATGCTTCTATCTGAACGCCGGCGTGTTTCTAACAAGCCAGCCTGAAATATTTGAAACCGGCTTTGAACCTGTGGCTCGTGTGTACCTGCAGGGCTTCGCGAAGCTGGAGAAACAAATAGCTCTTCTCCCCAGAGCCAACTACAACATTCTCAGTTATGTCTGTCGGTGAGTGGGACACTGATGCACCCACCACATCCTGCAGGTCCCCCCTGGGCCTTGCAGAAGTATTCATACCCTGTTATACTTTCAACCTTTAGTGGAACTTTATGTGACAGGTCAATCCCAAGTAGATAAATAATGGTGTATTCATCTTTCAGGTAGAACTGTGTATTGTTTTGGGGTACGTTTCTAGCAGGTTTGCACATCTGGAACCTGAGATATTGGCCCATTCATTCTTGGATAGAGAGCATCTGTGGACATCCATTTTAGGCCTTTTGCAACAGATTCCCAATGGACTTAAAGTGTGGACTTTGACTTGTCCTTTCTGACACAGGGTGCACACTGCTCTGTGGTCACACTGGCTGGATGCTTAGGGTTTCTGCTGTGCATGAAGATCAAGCTTTCACAGCCTTTAACAGGTTTTCTTCCAAGCATTTTACCTCCATCCGTTTCCCCACCGACACCGACAAGCTTGCCTGTCCAAGTGAAGTAAAACATCCCCACAGCAGTGGTTCACCCACTCCACAGGTTTATTCCAGTCATGTCTGGCATACTCCATATATCACCAAGGTTTTCTAAACAAACCTCTGAGGCTTTCCCACTGTATGCTGATGTTAACTTACACAGAGAGATGGGTTTTATTTACTAATTAGGGAGCTTTTGTGGACAATTTTAACTTTTTTTATATATAAAAAGAAATTTTAAACCACATACGTATAAGTGTCCCTCCACTTATGATGATGCACAACTTTGTGACCATCACCTAAAATCCAGGTCAGATACATTAAAGTTTGTAACATATAATCCGGACGTGCTCCAGGTCTGACACATGCCACTCTCCCTTTTTTCTTTTTTTTCTTTTTTTTGTCGTCAGGTTTTTATTTGAGGTGCAGCGACATTCCAGCGTGAATAAGATGAATGTGGAGAACCTGGCTACTGTGATGGGAATCAACCTGCTCAAACCTCAGATAGAAGATCCGTACACCGTTATGGAGGGTGAGAGCATCTTAAAACTCACTGGCCTGCGCTTGGAAACGGTTACGTAGTGCAGTATTAAAGCTTATTTTACGTGCTTTGGTTTTAAACTGTTGCGATCTCTGCAACTGTTATTCTCCAGAGCGCACGAAAGAAAGCTGATTCTTTTGGATAGCAAAATTATAAAAAGAGAATATGACCTTCAACGTGCTTCTTCAACCCGTACGACTTCTTCATCAGTGCTGTGTCTCTGTGTGTACTCTGTCAATGTTAACTGTTAGCATAGACAGACAGAAAGTCCAATTACCAGTGGACTTTGACAAAAGGAGGGAACAAGAATGTTCTTAAAAGCTAAAACATTTAGAAGATAATCTTTAGCCCTTTGTGTTTGTTTTTCTTCACAGCGACTACTCAGATCCTGAAGCTGATGACAGTGATGATCAGACAGCATGAAGCTTTGTTTCCTGTCTCCAAAGACGTGCTTCCAGCCTCCCCTTCAAACAAGGCTGATACTCAGAAGAACGCCCCTCGAAGCTTTGTGGGCTGGGAGTCAGCGGAGGTATGTACTGCTGCACCTTTAACCTTTTCTAGACTGGCGTGCAATTTGATATGTACGTATGTACGACACAAACATCACCACCTTTCCATCCTTGCATATAAAACATATAGGTCACATTCGGTTGGGTCTGTTGTTTGCGGACGTAGTGGCTGAGGGAATCAGCTTTCTTCTAAAGTAGGCCCTCTTGCAGCTCTTTCCCTGGTACCTGCACCCTGAGGCTAATGAGACTATAGGGGTCCGCTGCCCATAGGATGTGTGGAACTTTCAGAATGGCTCTTAATAACTTTGGCAAAACATGATAATGAGCCAACTAATGTTTTTACCTAAAGATAATGGGAAATAAAATGGGGTTCTTTAAAGATGAAAACAAATATCCAATAGTACATACGGTAGATCTTGAGCACAACATTGAGGTATTTCCCTACATGCACCTGAGGCATTGTTAAAGTGGTTAATAAAATGCTGAATATTGTTATCACTATTACTATTATTGTCAATGTGTGTGTGACATCATTCCCAGATCCAGCCTTCCAAGGCTATTCTAATGCACCAGTAGCATAGGCTAGTTTGCACTACTGTTGCTTCAAACGCTAATAGTAGTGTAGTACTAAGAAGTAAAGGCTGATTTGCACTATTATCAGCTAGAGTAAGTCTGTGTGCTGTAAGGTGAATGGAAGCTGTGATTGTATTTAGATCCAAGTAGTGCTGAGCCATAATTGGTCAATAAAAGTGGAAATAACAATAATAAAGGAAGGGTTTAAAGGTCTTCCATAAGACAGACAATACATGCGACCTGTCAGGGAGAACTTGGGGCCTCCAATTATCTGAGTATTCAACAAGATGGTGAACAGATTGCAACCAGTAATATAAACTTGATTTTACGCTTGTACTGACATGCGTTTGCAATCTTAAAGGGTACGACAAATTGTTTTTTGTGCATCAAATTATTGCTAATTGAGGAAGATTTAAAAAAGAAGTCGCTTATTTACTTATCCATAATATCCCTCAATGCTAAAGGGGAATTGTGTGTTTAGTTGGTGGCAATTGTTGAAAAGAAATTGTATTATTTATTAACATTGTTTATTCAGTTTAGACTGAATCAGATGATGGCTAAGAAACTGGATTGTTTATTTGAAACGGTATTATGATCATTTTCTAAACCTAAATAGAGACCTATGAAGAATGACACCTTCACCACCATGTGAAACTGGTTTAGTGTCGGTGAAATTGATAAACAGCACTTAGTGTATCTGTAATGCCATCATCAGCACACTGACGACAACATTTAGCTTACCTTTTCCCCATTAAAGCTAAAGAAAGATAAACAGTACAGTATCCATAATTCTATATGCATCTGACCACATCGAAAGAAGTCTGCCTCCTGACCCCCTATTCTGGGGTCCTCTTACTGTGAGGAGATCAAGAACATGCGGCAGAGACCGTGTGTCCCTCATGACCTGAGGACACCTGCAGATCCCCCAGAGTGAGCTGCAGACCTGCTGACCCTGAGACCCAATCTTAGATAAGTTAATGCAGAACAATGGATTGTTGGAATGTCACGTATTACATTCAACGCCAACATTATCCGGTGCTATACAGTAAAAGTAGGTCAGAAGTCTATTAACTATCCAGTAAAATCACAACAGAACAAATGTGGCGCAGAAAGACGGAAGAGAAGGCCAAGCTCAGGGCAAAGATAAAAGAACAGCCTTTCAGTAGTGCAGATGTTTTCTTTTTCATCGCTGCTACGGGTCAAACCAAAGGAAACTCTGAATACCATTTATAAGTTTCTATAAAGATAGAGCCAGCAGTCCAGTCAATTGTTCATGAAGATAAACCACATAAAAGTAATTCTGTTCCTAAATGTCTAATTGATTCACCTTATGCCATCTAAACTAAGCTTATCTGTTTTGCTCAGCTGGGAGATGCATCTATGTCTGAGTCTCCAGAGGAGGAGGAGGAGGCGGATAGTCCGGGTCCACTAAGAGGTGACTTCAGCCCCAAGCCCGTCTCCCAGGAGCCCTCCTCTCCCTGCGTAGACGACTGGACCGGAAGTCCCCGCAAACGCACCCAGACCCTGCCCACCTTCAACTGCCCCCTCACTGGGATGGCAGCCAAGGCGGACGCCCTCAACAGGTGGAGCCGCTTCCACGAGAGCGGCGACGAGAAGGGCGGGACTTTGTCTGAGGACATTTTCAAAATCCTTGACCTGCGGACTTCTGGCTCATTTTTCGGAGGATCTCAGATGAGCACCAAGGAGGGCGAGGACAGATTACCGGAACCGAGGGGAAGTGACGACAAAAGCTCTACCGCTGAGCCCCAGAAACCTGAGAGTAGCCCCCAGCCTGCCCGGGTGCTGTCCCACCAGAAGAGCGCGGACAGCCTGAGTGTCAGCAGGCCGGCGCAGCAGGTCAACAGCAAGGCCGGACAGAAGGGTGGCCCCGAGGAGCTTGGAAAGACGTGAGTCCAGCTGACAGTGGTGGCATGTTTTTGACCTGAAACAGGCGAATAGATTGATCTCCACATTTCTAACGCCCATCTGAGCGCTCTCTGTCTTTCTCTCTGACTCTTGCAGTTTGGAGCAGCAGAACAAGGAGCTGAAGGCCACTGTGGCGGAGCTCCAGGCTGCTCTGGAGGCAGAGCGCCACCGTGTGGCTGCTCTAGAGATCTGCTTGAAGAATGCAGAACGCAGCAGAGAAGAGGCCCATAGACGGAACGACGAACTGCAAAGAGACTTGCAGAAATTCCTTTTCCGAGAAAAGCAGGCACGCACTTAAAGGGAACTTGTCAGTAGTCTGTGTATTTATAAGACTTATAACGTTACCAGAACTAATTTAAGAAAAGAGCAGTTTGACACTGCTGGAATGTTTTATTTCCTTTCTGTGGGACACTGAAGATAAGTTATTGGTTCATGTTGCTTGTGGTCTAATGTCACTTCTAGAGACTTTAAAGTTGAGTAGATGCCTCCTCACCATTCAGTCAGTGTTATCAGGGGCAGCATTTACACAGAGCGTGGAGGGAAGGAAGAGCCACACCTGGAAGGAATGAAAATAACTCAGGAACACATGAACAAACAACAAGATTCAGCAGGACTGAGTGAAAGCTGATGTGCATGTCCCATGGATGGCACATTAGACCTCCGTCGGTTCTAGCATAAGTCAGTGAAAGCACAAATCCAAGCCTTTAATGAACAAAATAATCTTCCGTCAGCATTGATCTATTTCAACAAATACGAGGGCAGGGTTGGACTAAGATTGACGAAAAACAAGACTGAAGCAGTGTACCGTTGACCAAGACATTAGCGGCTGAATAAATAAACACAAATCAGAAATTGTCAAACAACAAGTCCCACAACTGATTTTTTGTCCCAGTTAACAATGTGATTTATGTTGAAAAGAAATATAGTGATGAAAATGCCCCTGTTTGAAAATCAGCTGATGTCAAATTTGACCTTTTCAGCATGTAGGAGGTGTTATTTGGAGTACATTCATAGAAATGCAACAGGTTATCATTATTTCTGGCGAAATGTCAAAGAACACACACACACACACAAAATGTAAAATGAACCACATTACGTTACAAAGTCATCTTCAAAAAGAAGAAGATGGATTTACCAGTAAATATTACACAATTTTTGCCAGCTGTACTGCTAAATATTTCTCACAGGCACAGCTAGAGAAATGCTAAACAGAGACTGAACACCTCTCCCACAGACATGAGGCCACTTGAAGGTTAATAGCTGTGTAATTAGTAGGCAAGTGGGGTTTAAAATGACTGTCTCTCTGACATTACCTTGCGGTTCTACTGCCCTAAAGCGTGAATCTGTGTTAGTTTTAAAAACTTCAAAAGATGAGTCATGCCCATATTGTGTCTTCAATCAACATCACACTGTTTTCCCACCTTTTGCGCTGACCGTAAATACACGTTGTGAATTTGTTCCCTCCAACTCAGGGGGGGGGGCTTCTCTCCATACTGGGCAAACAGCTGGAAATCGTAAAGTTTAGAAACTAAATAAGCGCGCCGGAATATTGCCTCTTTGAAGCTTTGGTCCAAGCATAGTTTCTGCTGGCTACACACATCCACATCTTGTTAAAAACTGAGAGCAGTTATGGAGACCATATGGAGCCAGGCCAGGACGAGCTGTGTGTGCAGCAGGACACTGCCGCTATCAAGCCTCCCTAAGCCCATCAGGAAGATGTGATAGTCTGTTGCTGCAGCAGTTTAACAAAGCAGTAGATAACAACACGTCTGTCAACTGTCAGCCTGGCAGATGAGTGGCAGAGGCAGGAAAAGCTCATTCTTTCCCATCTCTGTGACGCACTCAAATCAGGAGTGTATCTGGGGGGTCACACGAAGAAGCTCAGGAATGACGGATAGTCGCATGGTGGAAGAGGGTTCAGGTGACTAACAGAGAAGCTATTCAGACGTGCTGAGGAGCAGGCCGCTGTCAAAGCTTGCATCCATCTTGTTTTGCTGCAGCATAATGTTTGTTTTAGAAAACCTCCACCTTTAAATTTGAATACTTCTATTTAGTGAGGAAAAAATCCCATGTGAAGAAATAATTGTTATAAAGGGGGCTATTTACATACTATGACTTTACGAATTTCTACGCTAGTAGCTCACCCTGCTTTTCTGATTAAATCACGCGCTATGTTAGCTTTTTATATTTTGTTTCTGTGTTAGCTCTTTGTTTTTGCTCTATTTGTTACTAAGCAAAGCACCGTTGTGTATATTTAGCAAAACAAGAAAACGTAACTGGAAGTATGAGATTATGCATGCATTACGCATGCACGCCAAGAGTAAACGAGGAGAAGCCAAAGAAACCACACACACACACACACATATATATATATATATATATATATATATATATATATATATATATATATATATATATATATATATATATATATATGACATTATAACAACGTTAGAATAAATTAATACAATCACAAGTATATGTTCATTCTTGCCTGTGAAAGGTAATGCCAGTTGATCTTGTTTTCACTGGGAATCATTTGGTACAAATCCACGCACCGCATGAAAGAGGCATCTTCTCTGAATTGCTCCAATATGCCACCTCCAACATGGCGGGAACATTGAAGGCCGATTCAGCGCCCAACGAGGCATGCACACATATCTGCCTGTGATGAAACCGAGCAGCTAAGTCAGCAACACACAGTGGAGGTGCATAAAGAAGTAGAGTAAAGTAGCCCTAACCCTGATCTGGTTGGTTTTCGACCACACCCAGCTGTCACTTTACTGTGAGGCATTGCAGGATGGTCTACTGGCTCTCACAGTAGCTGCGTCAATTGTCGCAGCTACTGTGCATTTCCGTGGTACTGCTGGAAAATGCCACAACAGTGTTTATGTCTGCTGATTGCACCCAGTGCAGAGTTCTTTTCATTCTCTAAGAGGACTAAAATAACGCTATAAGGATGAACAGTTGGCGTATATTGTTTTATTTGAAGATGAATATAGATTTTTTTCTGTCGTTTTTAATGGTCATAATATGTGACTAGGCCCCTTTAAACAAAATCACATGTGGAATGATAATTGGTATACATAATAACACTGTCAATTAAATGTAACTGAATAATTTTTTTATTTAGATTTGTAGATAATTTGATCAACTTATAGTGTTGATCAAATTATCTCGGAAATTCTAATTAGTAATCCATGTCTCTCTGCTTCCCAGTGGTAAAAATACAACATGACACCCTAAAATAATGAAAATGAGGATGGTTTAGGATCCATATTTATTTTGCCACCCCTTTAACCCTAATCTTAACCCTCTCTGAAGTTCACTGTTGGAAAACTGCAGCAAAGAATGCCATTTTGGGGCCACCAAGTTTCCATGACAACCACTAGATGCCTTGCACAGCAATTACTTGTTTGAAAATCACGTTTTCTGCCATCACAACGTTTTGCAGCTTTTTAATTCTACTGTGACTTCATATGGGACTGTGTGGTTTGATCAGAAAACAGTAAGATTAATATTTTCAGCGAAAAAAGGCTTGGAGTGAAAAAAAGATGATCTGGCAAATATACGGAAAAAACACTTCCTGCACTCTGGTAAGTGCAGCGGAGGATCTGTGATGCTGTGGGTTTGTCTTTCTTTTAAAGTCTATGGGAATGGGAATCTCACTGAATTGCATGATATTATGGATTCTTTGATACATCTCACATCAAAATCAGGCAAATTGTAACAGTAAACTGAAAATGGGACATCACTGGGTCTAACTAGCCTGGCCAGACAGACTGACTTACACCGGAAACACGGTGTATCAGTCTGGAAAGGAGCTGGTGGAGCCCGATTTCAAAGGCGGGACTAGCAGGGTCAGCGTTAACAGGTTAGAACCAATCAGATAACTACGGCTGTGACATGAAAATATCCAAGCGAAGCGCTCTGTTTTTGTAATTGGTAGTCTGTGAAACATGTCAGGCCATCGAACGAGTTTTGCTGCTCTTTTAAAAAGAAAAATAAATAAATCTGTACGCACACATGCTTTCTTAATTTCTATGGCACCAAGCAACAAAAACCTTCATATGTATCTTGCCTGTTATGGTTACAGAAAGGCGCTGCTGCATTGTGGGTAATTCTGCCGCTGAGAGTAAAATCGGAAAGTCCCGCTTCCCGTGCTGATTGGTCTGGTCTGCTTCATGCCCCATGTAAGTCATTCTGGCTGGCCAGGCTAGGGTCTAGCAGGATGATTGTCCAAAACATAAGGCCAAATCAACACATTTAGGGTCATGGTCATTTCATCTATAAAAATGTCCTTACATGAAAGAAAAACATTCAGATTATGCTGCTGCACTAAAAGACTTTTAAAGGCTTTTGAGACATCCTTACCAGGAGTGTTAACCGTTTTGTCGTCTGTATGTAATATATATATATATATATATATATATATATATATATATGTTTTCTTTAAAGAGGCTACTTGTTCTGTCGGTTACTAACATGGTATCGTAAGAAAAGAGAATACATTTGAAGTATAATATTGAGTAAATTGGTTTTTTTGTTTTGTTTTTTTTACTTGAATTATTGTGTACTTTTGTGTCTGAAGAGCAACTTGGCTCAAAGGAAACTTAATGGCTGTTAGATACTATGAAGGACCTACACCTCATTGCCTTTCTATTTCATTTGGACCAGTGTTGTCTGATGGAAGCATACAGCTACATTAAACCATATCAACAAACCCACAGTGTATTTTGTCAAAAAGAAATGCTCAATGTAGCTTGGACAGACGCTTGGAGAACTCCACCATTTACAAAGCAAATAAACAAATGAAGAGTATCATCCCCGGAACGCCCACCAAAACAAAATAGCCCTTCCACAAGGAAGAGGCTACAGGACAGTGTTTACAAAATCCTCATTAAGGAAGCTGTGAGATAACACACAGGCTACTGCATCACACAAAGTTAAAGGGAAGGCAGGCTCGCACACACACACACACACACACACACACACACCAAAGAGACCATAAGCACAGTGCAATGCGTAGCCCACCATATCATAGATAAGGGGTAGAAACCCAGAGCTGGGAAGAGAGGCGAACACAGACAGAGTCTGACAGAGGAGAGGACGCAACAGAGATGAGTCGGACAGACAAAGACGAGCCTTGGCCACCTTGTCACCGCAACCACCGTCCTGTTGCAAGGAACTTCAAAAGGTGCGCATTAGAATAAATCTGCAGAGGAGCGCTAGGAAAACACAAGCCTAAAGAGGGGTTCAGGTTGGTCAATGCGAAGGTCACTACCTCTTCAGCTGCTGCCAGGGAGCCACAACTGTCGCAGGCCCTAGGTGAACTATTCGCTCCTTAATTAAACCTTTGGACAAATACAGTATATATATTTTTGGCCTTATTGCTTGAGCTTATCCATAGGCCATTGGCATAAACTAGATTGCTGCAGATTTTTTTTCTCCCATGGCGAGCATTTGGGTCTCTCAACTGGGAACCATTTGCACATCCAAGACTTTGCTCTTGCTGTTTTCCTTCCTGCTGCTCCGGGAGCCTCTCTTTGGAAAAAGCAGCCCCATCTCCAACTCTCATCAGAGGTATCGCCCTGCTCCAGGACTCGGGGATGGCCATGGAGGGGTGGTGGATCCGATGCTGCTGGAGCAGGGTGACAGCACAAAGATGCAAAACCTCCTGGAGAGCCTGAAGCAGCAGTTTCTGCGGACTTTTAACCTGTCCGGATCGGGTCCTTCCACCCTGCCTCCTGGTAGCGCACGGGAGGACCCGCCTGAGTACATGATGGAGCTTTATAACCGCTTTGCCAATGACCGCACTGCCATGCCCACAGCCAACATCATACGCAGCTTCAAGAATGAAGGTACAGTCTTTCTCCATTTTTTCCTGATTCATGACAGCACTATTTTTTCTCCGTTTTGTTCTGTATATAAATTTGGTTACAGAGTTTCTCTATGCACCTTACATAGGTCAGTAGACCAATGCCATTATACTAACACACATTGTAGGTTGGTACAATGGCAATAAAGATTATTTTATCTGATATATTTTTGGAACTAGTAGCGAATAGATGAAAATTCCTTTTCAAGATCTGCAAACTAAAGGGATGTTCATAGAACAACTTAGGGAGAAGGAGTTTGCTTGCATTTCTAAAACGTTTTAACAATGCTGTTGCTCCAAGCTTGTTGACTCTTCCAAACGCCCAAACAATGTTAACTTTAAAAGTGGCACATATCATTTGCAGGAAAAGGTTTGTGTGATAGTAGTGTGCTATTACACAGACAAATAGAGAGTAAATGTATTTCTTTGCTTTGGGATAATATCCACCTACATTTTGCATTTCAAATCTAGCTAAAAATCAGATGCAACACGGAGCTTTAATCTCCAACGCCTTTTTTGTTTTGCCTAGATTCAAACCCTAGTGTCGTGGGTGCTGGAGGGGCGAGACGCCACCCACTGCTCTTCAACGTGTCAATCCCCCATCACGAGCGCATCACGGCAGCTGAACTACGCCTCTACACCCTAGTCCAGACCGACAGACACCTCTATGCCGGTGTTGACCGGAAGGTCACCATCTATGAGCTGACATCGCATGACTGGCTCAACGTGACAGACGGAAAGGCGATAAGGGGAGACGAGTTTGTAGCGGTGGAGGAGCGGACCGACTTTTTGGAGCTGGCTTCACGTCAGGTGTTTGGAACAGATAACGGCTGGGAAGCCTTTGACCTCACTGCCGCTGTGCAGCGCTGGTGCAAATCTGATGGAGCAACGACACATCGTTTGGAAGTTCACATCTCCAGCATCGCTGATGACGAGATTGCTGGGAGTGCGAAAGAAGCCAGCAAAGATGAGGGTCCACCTGAAGGTGACATGAGGATTGAAAGCAGTCCAGAGGAGAAACATAAACCCCTTCTGATTGTTTTCTCTGATGATCAGAGCAGTGATCACCGCGATGACAGGCGTGAGCTGAATGAGATGATTGATCATGAGACTTCTAGCGCTGTACTGCAGAATGACTTTGGGACAGACATGGATGGGCTGTGGGGTGAGGACAGAAGTGAACCAGATGAGGAAGACCTCATCCAGATGCGTTCCAACTTGATCTATGACACGGCTTCCCGCATTCGTCGCAATGCCAAAGGAAATCACTGCAAGAAGCAATCTCTGTACGTAGAGTTTAAGGACATTGGGTGGGATAGCTGGGTCCTTGCACCTACTGGTTATGATGCCTTTGAATGTGCTGGTATTTGTTCCTACCCATTGACAAAGCACGTCACACCCACTAAACATGCCATAGTCCAGACACTGGTAAACATCAACAGTCCCCAGAAAGCAGCACGAGCCTGCTGTGTGCCCACCAAGCTGGACCCCATCTCCCTACTCTACCTGGATGACACAGGCGTGGTCACTTACAAGTACAAGTACGAGGGAATGATGGTAGCCGAGTGTGGCTGCAGATAGTCCACGCTTGCATTCAAACTCTCGGTAAAGTCTTACCATAGCACCAAAAATACTAAACACAACTGGCAAAGATTGAGCCAAGGTCTCCAAGAACTGAAAGGGAAATCTCTTTTAAGAGACTAGGAGTGCTCATTTAAAACTGATGAACATTTGTGCACTGCAAGTGGACAAACATGTATATTGTACCGTACAACAAAACAAGTACTTCATCTTGTAGAAGAAAGGCATGAATATTAGTTGCTACCTGTCACATAATGGAGTGAAAGTAGAGCTGTGCAACAGACCTACAGTCCGTTTGGTGTCCAATGATGTGAAGGTACGCTCTCACACCCACAATGCTAAAAGGATTTCTCTAAAAAGTGTTCGGACTGGTGGGAACTAGTGGGTCAGTCATCCTCCTTCCTCTCTGTTCCCCTGACATCTGTCTTCCTCTCCACTTATCTCTGGCCTCCCCATGCAATGCAAACACTAATCAGCGTTTCATGAGCCTTGGTGGTGTGAAATGGCCTGCCTCCGGCAACCTGATAAGCCATGAACTCTACGGGCCCAGCTCCTGGCTCCTGCCACTGCCTGATACGTGAGCTCTGTGCAGGGGTCCTGTTGGCAAAGTTGTTTATCTCGACACTGCTTCCTACTTCACATGGCTATTTTCCACCCCCCGGAGTTACTGCGATAGTAAGGTGTTGGAGCTTGAGAAACATGTGCCCCCACCACTCAGGCTTGGAGGACTTGAGGCCATTTGGGGCAACTTTAGATGTGGTGGGGGCATGGGGGCATGGGGGCATGGGGCATGGGGGCAGGGGTTGTCCATGCTCCTGGGCAACTTTTTCAACTAACTGACCCGGGTCCATGTCACTCTGGAACCTCTACTTCAAAGTAATCCATCACTTCCTTGGAAACATTTAGGTTAAAAACGGACTCTAAATCTGAAGGTAAATGTGGCGAAGAGGCCACACAGTCACAGTATGTACAACACCTAAAACAAAACTATTTTCTTTTTGTTATAAACCATTTGATATGTTTGCTGCTTATGTCAAATAAAATACTATTTATTGTTCTAATTTATTAATTTCTACAAAAGAGTAAATAATGACATATGTATATTTGTAAGTGAGAATAGAGATTTTATGTTTATGACAATGCAATTGCAGCACAAGTAAAATTTGTTGGGAAGAGAAATGGTAACAGTTTGTAAAACAATAAACAAAATACTAAACTCACTGCTTGTCACTGTCTCAGACGTATGAAATGTCATATTAAGATGCTTGTTAATGTTTGGAGCTAGCATTTCTCAGCGAAATGAAGTTTTGATGTTGACCATGACTAAAATATATGTTTTTCACATACACGAACATCCCCCAGAGCGTCTTGAACTGTCAGCTGTCTTTGCCGTTCTATCAGGACGACACTGTTGGAGCGGACACAGAAGGCATTGCTGACATTCAGATCATTCATACCACCGATATCAGCTCAAAGGTCAGAGTTCACTGGCAACACACAAACACAGAACCATGGGAAAATAAGTGGAAGGCATTCTAATGAAGAAATCGGGTGGTCTGTTGTCTGTGGTGAAAGCTGGCAGGCTGCAAACACTTAGGAGGAGAACATGTAACCAAAAAGTGTGCAAAGATCTGGTTGTTAATATTTCTGACTGCCTGTATAAAAATTACTGACACAGGGTGGTTTTCTTTGATTGTGTTCTTGAACTTGCAGCTGAACGAGAAAATGTTTTGCTAATTTTACTAGTGAAGTGACGACTTTGAGGGTTAGGTTTAGGATGTGCGTGTCAATTAGATTTAGGTTAGGGCTAGGGTCAGGGTTCGGGTTGAAGATGAATAGAAGTCTATGGAAGTAAATGCACAGTCCTCAGTATGTACATTAAACAGGATGTGCGTGTGCGCTTGATCTTTGCATTATATTCTAAAATAGCAGCAGCCCCTGTTATCAGTCTTTAACTACTTTTGTTCCAGGTTTGGTCTTTTTTTTAGCTTTATCTTCCCTAAACTCTGACCAACGTCCTTGTCGCTGATGATGAAAAGCAACCCCACAGCATGATGCTGCCACCACCACCATGTTTCACAATGTATGGGAACAGCGGGTTTCAGGGTAATTAGTAAAGTTAGTTTTTTCAAGGCCAAAAAGTTACTTTTGGACTCATCAGACCAAAGGAACTTCACCACTTTATACAAGCCTCAACATCATTTTTTATTTAGCAATGAGGTCTTGATGGTGCCTAGAAGCCATTAAGTTAGAGTGCAGTAGCTTTCATTTTTTCATGAGAAAATCTGTACCTGTCATCTCCAGGTCTTTGTTAAACTCGGTGGTGGGTCTTCTTGGCTCTTGGACAACTCTTTGCATTATTTTTTTTGCCCATCTGTCAGAAATCTTATGAGGGGCACATGGCCATGCCTAGTTATGGTATGATAAGGTTTCATTCACTTCTGGATTATGTCTCTAATGGCGCTCACTGGAACATTCAGAAGTTTAGCGATACAGCTCTTACAATTGCTGTAAGCGTAGTATGTTTTGCAACAGTAAGACTTTATTGTGAATGTTTCCTAAGTTTTACTTTACTTGTTATTCATACCACTTAATATAATAATTTTGTAATGACAAACCCTTTTATAGGCCATCAGTTAATAATAAATTACCTGATATTGATTTCATTTGCACTGACAGATTTCACTTGGTTGCTTGGTTTTATTTGCCTTTTTTCGAACACCATTTTCTTCATGTGTACAATACTTATTCCATGTGCCATTTCTTCTTTGAATCCATCTCTTCATTTGTTAACTAATTTGCTTAGATATGCATGCATAGATTACTTGGGATGTTGCAAACATCTGGTGCAGGTTTTTCTCAGTGGCCCCATCAAAAATATCAAAAACGATACGTACAATACTTCCATCAGCCGCTGTGAATCCCAATGAAACACATTGGGGTAGGTGGCTGTAACGTTGCTCTATGGGAAAAGTTTAAGGGGTGTGAAAACGTTTGAAAAAAACACATATCTGTGATGAAAAGCAGCTACTAAAAAGTCTAGTAATGATGACTCAGCTACATTTTTAAATGGCTGGGGTCCTCCTACAAACTGTGCACTGGCAAAGCTCCATTAAAGACAAGTGCACAGATTTGTTTGTCTTTTTTTGTCTTTATGGAAACATTTGGACACTGAGAGACCTCTATTGTCCCATAGAGCAAAGGCCGTCTTAAAATAAATGGTTAATGACTGTAGTGTCACAACCTTAGCGACTGTAACAAGACCAGAGTTCGGCTATTTCAGGCTCTCTAATTGAATATTTACAGAACTCTAGAAGACATATGAATCTGGCCTTTGTCTCCTGATACAGTATGTTGAAATGGGAAGTTTGGAGCATGTGGCTCCATGATAAGGATGGCTGAGGTCTGCTCTGGGCTTTTTCAAGCTTGTGTTTTGAAGCATCTGCACGAGTCAGCCCGTCTGAATGTTGTTACACGGCAGCTTACAACCGATGTCACCGGCGTGATATGTTCAAGAGCATGTACCACAATGGGTAAACAATCCTGAGAATCTCCCCCATCGTACATCACGATGCCTGCTAATGGACGTCGACGTGCCTCTCGCTGTGAACGTGTGTTTTTGGTGTGTGCCACCCAAAGCTGCATGACTCGCCCTAACTCTGACGTGGGGTCTGTAATAGGGCCTGATTGTTTCCTGCTTTGGGCCATGCTCTTTATCGTTTCATCTCTTGACAACTCCGCCACCCAGCAACTCATCTCTCACTCTGTTCTAGAAAGTTGTTGTTTTTGTTGTTTTTTTTCCCCAGGAAAAGCGATTTGCTCAATCCCTGCTTCATGTTCACATGCAAGTGCAGTGTTTAACAGTGTGTAGTTGTTGTTGTTGCGCAATTCATTCAAGCTTGTGAAAAGTATTGGTAATGAAATACAGATGTTCTGTTTGGTCTGGGCCAAGTTACACAACTCTGAGGGATTTCCAGTAAAACTGGCTTTTATAAACTTTCATTCTTCATTACAAGTTATGCTTTTAACTCCCCAGAGAGACTCAAAATAGAGTAAAGATTTTATTAAGAATTGCAAGGGTTGCTAAAGTTATGTAATCATGTTTATCTGTTAAGAAAAGATGCAGCTGGGCTGAGAATTGTGCTTATAAAAAAATACCACACTACTTTTCAAGTTTCTATCAAAAGGTTATTGACAGTTAATATTTCAGATTAAATGCAGATTAGCATGTTCCAGAAACAAAAACTGATGGCTAGTCTGAGACGGGTCAAGACCAAAGTGGACGTCTGTCCTCTTAAAACAGCTGCAACCTCAAAAGCTTCACTGTTTCAGATAATGCTTTTTACTAACTTTTAAACCATTGTCACGTTATTTACACAGAAGCTGGTGAGTTTTCAAATGGGAAAGGTACGTTAGAGGCTGTGTGCCGATAATGAACTTCCTATGTGAAACAGACACTAAGGAAAAAAAACGAAGGAATGTCTGGTCAAAGTAACTACCTACAGGAGAAGTAAGGTGGTATGAGCACCGATGAAACTAGAAAAAACTGTTCCTGCGAAACAGCAGTGAGAATGATTTTCTGCAGAATGAAAAGCCCCAAAAGTTTCCTGAGTCATTCTGAAGCCTGAATTGTTTACCGGAGCTGAAGCTGAATGTTAAAGCGGCAACGGAACAAAGGGGAACGGTGAAGAGCGTTTAAACACAGAGATGAAGAGATGTCACAGGTAAAGTCAAAAGAGACAGACAAGAGAAGAGAGAGAAAGAATGGAGGAGGTAGAGGAGAAAACAAAGAGAGAGGAAGAGTGGAGGAGGTGACGAATGAGAGAAAGAAGGGGTGGGGGAGGAGAACAGAAAGAGAGAGTGGAGGGAGAGAGAGAAAGATAGAGAGAGGTAGAAGACAGTGTGGCGTCAATGGGCTTCCTGTGGTAAACACCATACCTGAAAATGTAAAGCGTCTCCATTCAGAGGCCTAATTTAGTAAAGTAAAGTAAAGCAGTGTAAAACTCTATAAAATAGCATTCATCACTGTGTCTGTCTGTCTGTCTGTCTGTCTGTCTGTCTGTCTGTCTGTCTGTCTGTCTGTCTGTCTGTCTGTCTGTCTGTCTGTCTGTCTGGATAGATAGATAGATAGATAGATAGATAGATAGATAGATAGATAGATAGATAGATAGATAGATAGATAGATAGATAGATAGATAGATAGATAGATAGATAGATAGATAGATAGATAGACATACAGGCGCTGCACCTCTCTAACACACTTATCTGCTAATCAATGACTTCCTCATAGAACATACCACAGCTCCTCTCTCGTCACCCTGATCTCTAGATCTACAAGACAAAATGCAGCTCCATCTGACCTTCTCCATCAACATCCACAAAGTAAATACATAAATGCGTCTGTAGTACCTTTTCTTGGCATGAAACCATGCTGTTGCTCGCAGATGCTCATTTCTGACCTAAGTCTGGCTTCCATTACTCATTCCCATAACTTTTTGTATGACACATCAACTTAATTCATCTGTAGATTCCACAACTCTGCACATCTCCCTTGTTTTTGAAAACTGGTACCAGCACACTTCTTCATTCCTCTGGCATCTTTTCTCTCTCTAAGATCTCATTCGACAGCTTAGTCAAAAACTATACTGCTGACTCTAGACACTTCCATACTTCCACAGGTATATCATCAGGACCCTACTTCATCCTTTTTAATCATTGCTACTTCCTAATCCAAAATGGTCACTTTTTCTACTCATTGTTCTCTCTTATTTTCCTTTTTCATTAGCTCAAAGTACTCTTCCATCTTCCCATCACACCTGTTGCACCTGTGAGTACCTTTCCATCATGGTCCTTAATCACCCTAACCTGCTGAACGTCCTTCCCCTCTCTGTCCCTCCACCTCGCCAACTTGTATAAATACGTCTCTCCTTCTTTACTGTCCAATCGGTCACACAAGTCATTGTACGATCTTGTGCTGCCTTAACTCAAAATAGTAATTGTTGTTCATGCAAACACAATTTCATGTACCTTTAAATTGTTATAACCTTTGCACTTGGGGTTTTATTTTAACAGAAGCAGCAGATAAATTGAGGTAGGAGGTGGTGTGCCACTAAGGATCTTCCTTTGTTAAAGTGATTCTGGTTGTAGTGACAGCCTAACAGAAAAGTAAGGGTATGTAAAAATCTATTTAATAATGGTCACTTTAAGTCATTTAATATTTTCTCAATCATCCCGTTAAGATGTTCATGTGTGACTAAAGCACCTCCAAGCACTTCCAAGCAGGCCTCCTACTTTCTTCTCTCATTCTTTTGGTCTGTTCTAAGCTTCCTCTTCTTTTCGGGGCTCTCTGTACCGCAGCTTTGGCCCAACTCTGCAGCACCCCTGCCTCCATTAAGCCACATCAGATGTTTTCAATCTGAATGTTGGCTTCTTTTCTGAAGACTCATCACCCTCTCTACTTTCATTTTCTGTCTCTTTCTGGGATTTTGGCTCCCTTGCATTACCTTGGCCTTTTTTAATTATGTTTGTGTTAAATTTCACTGTCCAACAGTTTGGTGGTGATGTTGCTCTTTAGCAGATGCCTGATGTTTTCTGGTTAATACCCTTCTTAGCTGTTTATAGGGCCCCATCTTCCTGATTGTCAATGCAATGAGTCAGCAGCATTTATTGTATTTTCGGTTAAGTGTAGGTGATGAGAAACAAAAAAAACTCATGTAGCTTTGAGCTCTTTACAGTCATTTTCCCAAGTGAAAAGAGCATTAGAGCCAAAATCCAAAGCATCCATGAATTGTCTCCCTCAATCCCAACTGATTACTGCAGAGAACAATAACAATATTGCTGCTGCTAAAAACTTTTTGCACAGATAATCACTGTGCGAAACCTGAAACAACAGCAAAGGCAAATATGGTTTTGACTACAGAGTAAGAGCTTCCTTGGAACTGGTTTGGTGTGAAAGCGAGACAGCAGAGAGGACCAGGGCATCTGAATTATTGACTGTAGCCAGATAACTTAATCCTTAGACAAAACATCAAAAATAACCTTTTGGCTTTTAAATACCTTTATCAAATGCAAAACCTGAAAAAACATACCTTATATGGCACTGAAATGTCAACCGTACATGGCTCCTTTTCCCTTTCCCCCATTGCTCTACCACTAAATTTAGCAGTCCATGTTGAAGGGCAGCTGGCAACTGGTTTTCCAACTCATTTCAATAAGAAATGTCTGCAGGCTCTGAGGACTGCACCAAGCCCAGGCTGTCTGAGGTAAGTTCTGGATAACTGGAACAAAGAAAACAATTTCTAAATAAATGACTTCTACATGTTTATTATTATTATTATTATTATTATTATTATTGGGGTTTAGGCTTAGTCACCAGGTTAGATTTAGTGGTTTGAGCTATTTTAGCTACTCAAAGCAATTCAAATTGAAACTATTTACCATGGGGTATCTTCCTGGCACAATAGCAGTCAGTGAGCCTCTATAATTTTAAAAGAGACAGTTGTATAATTTCTCACTGTTTACTAGGCTGGACATTGTAACAATTGGTCCAATTAGTTGATTGTGAGTCTGCCAGGAACATTTCCAAAAAACTGGGAGAAAAGCACCAGAACAAACTGATGCCTGTGCATAACGGGCAGCCAGTGGCAAGATCCATGGGTTTCCTCAGCTCTTGGGTTCCCCTTAGCTGTTATTCTTCCTCTGAGTATTTCTTCACTATTCTACAAACCCACGCTGACAAATAGAAATATTGCGAGGGAACAATTTCTATTACATTACTATTGTTATTTTAATGTTACACAACACCAGTTCAAAAAAATCCAAACCATAATTTTAAAATCTTCAATTTGAAAAAGTTTAAAGGCTGAGTTGAGGAGAAGTATGGGCTGCTCCAGAAAATGCCCTAATCACCAATTTGTATTTATTATTTTTTTTGGCTTATTGGCAGTTATTGATACGAGTGCTACGGCTCACCACCCAGAGCGCAATACTCTCATGGAGCGCCACAGGCATTAAGACAGCAGAAAATTAATATGCTGTCAGTTGCAACATATACACCATTTTATTTGGCCTATTTAAATGTCCAATCTATGGGGAGTGGGCGCCCCCCTGTGTTGTGTAACTGTGTAAGCACTGTATGTAAAGATCTGTGGACCCAATCTGATTAATTAGCAGCTTCTTTTTCTGCACCAGAATAAAGGTCTATTTCTCTTATTTCTAAATAAATCCAGAATCCTGTATCTTTTGTTTGAAACCAAAAGAACACTTAGACCGGTCAAATCTGAGCTGAGCAAAAGGATTATTTAAAACACAGTTAAGAAATCTATAAAGCATTTATTCAATCTGAGAAAATACAGTAACCAACATTTTCAATGCTTTCTTTGGCATCAAGACAATAGAGTACGAAACTGTTGATTGCCAATACTTATTGCATGTCATATAACAGTGTTTATGAGGACATTACCGCTGTGTCTGTTGATGTAAAATATATATGGGGACAACCGATCTCCATTTTCAATTTCAGAGATGCTCTTTTTTATTATTTAATTTTAAGGACAAGTTTTAGTGATAGCGGTTAGAGTAGAGGTAGAGGAAGCACTAATGAGATTTGTCTTTTAGCAGTCGATGATTCAGATAAAATGTTTGGAGTTTTTTTTAAAAAAAACCTACTGATTTATAAGTACAATTACAAAATATCAGTAATGTTGTAGAAATATCAGGATTTTCTTCTTCTTCACTTAATTCAGCTGCATTTGTTCACCTTACCTATCAAAGAAAGACGGCAACAAGCCAAACGAAGCACTGTTCTACACAGAGTTCACCTCATAACTGCATAGAAATGTCTTGTTCTTAATGGGAATGCAGCATAGATGTGCCGTATGTACCAAACAGGTAATCCCAGTGGATAAAGTAGGGGGCAAAGTTAATATTCTGCTTCTTGTGATGGGCTTGGTGGTGGGGGGATCCTCCCATACAGGGAAGTAGTCTGTGTAAAGCCCAGGGCAGGTTGTAGCCACAGTGGTCCTCCACTGCCAGCCAGCTGTTGAGGAAGTGGAAGAGGGTTTCACTGAGTGGGTGGCAGCCCAGCACCCAGGCACTGATCAGAGCAAGGAGCAGCAGGGACAGAAGCTCAGCTGAGCTGGCATCCTGGGCTGCCAACGCGAAGAGAACACGGTGCTGGTGGTGCATCTGGTGGATGGTGCGATACAACCAGGGAACCCTGATGAGGAGCAAAAAATATGTTTGTCTCAGTACATGTGTGGGAGCATTCCATGGAAAACAATCCAGTCAATAATCTGATATGCTGCGCCGGTCAGATCTCAGTGCTACCTTTGACACCAAAGACCACAACATCACGTTCTCAATTGTGTGTCCGGACTCAGCCATGGATGGACTGCACCAGCCATCAAAAAAGACTGGTGAAAACTCTACATCCCAGAATACACAGTCTGAACCTGATTACATGTTGGTTTACAGGAAGGAGGAGTTTCACAGCTGGAACCCCCATGATGTGATGGAAGTAGAAAAGCATGAGCAGACCTGCCCCTCCGTCTCTTTTCCTGCAAATTGACAGACTTCATCTGGGAGGAAACGTAGATGAATGTCTTGATCTTGCTGGCCTAGCAAAAGACTGCATCTTCAATGATACTTTGAATCCAAAATAACAAGTCTTATTTTGACTGCATCTGGCCATATGTACGTAAGACTTGTGCGCTTAGTAACTTTAAGAAAAATTACTAACTTTGTTAAAAACTCTTTTTGTACTTATTAATAGTTATTCATTACCAAACGAACTAACAAACAATTGTCATGTTTGTCAATTATGGGTAAAGCTTTTAAACTGGCCTAAGCATGTGCTATCGAAAGGCTTTTCACTTTATACATGTTGCCTGTGCAGATTCTCAGTTACCTGGGTCATCACAACAGTAAACAGGTTTAAATCGGAGGCATCTGTTCAGTTCTTCTGAAAAACGTTGAGGCTCAAGTGCAAGCCACCATAATTAAAACAGACTCCTGGTCAGGTGTCGAAACGTTTTCAGAAAGAACTGAATAAAAGCCCTGTTGCCTCCGATTTAAGCTTGTTTACTCTTTACACAGGTTCATAAAGAGTCATATAACATTAAACATTAACGTTATGCTGTTATATACAGGGGTTGGACAGTGAAACTGAAACCCCTGGTTTTAGACCACAATAATTTATTAGTATGGTGTAGGGCCTCCTTTTGCGGCCAATACAGCGTCAATTCGTCTTGGGAATGACATATACAAGTCCTGCACAGTGGTCAGAGGGATTTTAAGCCATTCTTCTTGCAGGATAGTGGCCAGGTCATGACGTGATGCTGGTGGAGGAAAATGATTCCTGACTCGCTCCTCCAAAACACCCCAAAGTGGCTCAATAATATTTAGATCTGGTGACTGTGCAGGCCATGGGAGATGTTCAACTTCACTTTCATGTTCATCAAACCAATCTTTCACCAGTCTTGCTGTGTGTATTGGTGCATTGTCATCCTGATACACGGCACCTCCTTCAGGATACAATGTTTGAACCATTGGATGCACATGGTCCTCCAGAATGGTTCGGTAGTCCTTGGCAGTGACGCACCCATCTAGCACAAGTATGGGGCCAAGGGAATGCCATGATATGGCAGCCCAAACCATCACTGATCCACCCCCATGCTTCACTCTGGGCATGAAACAGTCTGGGTGGTACGCTTCTTTGGGGCTTCTCCACACCGTAACTCTCCTGGATGTGGGGAAAACAGTAAAGGTGGACTCATCAGAGAACAATACATGTTTAAAATTATCCACAGCCCAAGATTTGCGCTCCTTGCACCATTGAAACCGACGTTTAGCATTGGCACGAGGTTTGGCTATAGCAGTCCGGCCGTGGATATTGACCCTGTGGAGCTCCCGACGGACAGTTTTGGTGGAAACAGGAGAGTTGAGGTGCACATTTAATTCTGCCGTGATTTGGGGAGCCGTGGTTTTAGGTTTTTTGGATACAATCCGAGTTAGCACCCGAACATCCCTTTCAGACAGCTTCCTCTTGCATCCACAGTTAATCCTGCTGGGTGTGGTTCGTCCTTCTTGGTGGTATGCTGACATTACCCTGGATACCGTGGCTCTTGATACATCACAAAGACTTGCTGTCTTGGTCACAGATGCGCCAGCAAGACGTGCACCAACAATCTGTCCTCTTTTGAACTCTGGTATGTCACTCATAATGTTGTGTGCATTGCAATATTTTGAGCAAAACTGTGCTCTTACACTGCTAATTGGACCTTCACACTCTGCTCTTATTGGTTCAATGTGCAATTAATGAAGATTGGCCACCAGGCTGGTCCAATTTAGCCATGAATCCTCCCACCCTAAAATGAGAGGTGTTTCAGTTTCATTGTCCAACCCCTGTACATTGCAGCATAACATGGAAGGGGAAATAACATGCTTTTAATGTCTTCCTTTTGACATTGAAATATTTCAGCTGTGGTTTATCTAAAGTGGAACTGCAATGCTTTAGTCTGAATTCTTTGTTAATTCCCACTTGTTCCCTCTTTCTACTCCTGTTCTGAGGTGCGTCTGAGAGCAATTGGTTTTGGTGCTGTCTCTTTAAATCTAAAGGAGGCATCTTACTCTCCGCCCTATTCCATTTCACAGAACGTTCCACTTCATCTTGTTACGCCATTTTTTGAATATGCCGAGAGACAGAGTAATCAACAACCAGACATTTTACACTTATCCCATTGTAGCTTCGCCATCCTTCAGCCTGGACTAAAAAATCGCTCCAAGAAAAAAGAATGGCGGACTCACGAGACTGGTGAGCTGGAAGTCCATGACCTTGTTTAGTAGTCTCGTAGCAAACGCTGTGACTTAATTGTTCAAAACCCATAAATGAAAACAGAGAAAACTGAACGACTTGAAAAAATAATGACCCAAAAAGAATATAAAGATATCTATGCAGCTCCTGGACAGACGACATTTAAAATTTCTGCATAACTAGAGACTCCAAGTACAAAACAAAATCTATTTAAGGGCTAAAAGGTGGATTTTGCATGATAAAGCCTCTTTAAATAAATTAAGGTTTGTATATTTAACCTTAAAAAGTCATCGACATGTTATATTCAAACACAATTTTCATTTGTATGCTCATAATTAGTGTGACTAGTAAAGCATGGGTTCACTATAGGTCCTTTAACCGTCATAAACACCTAACTGGAGCAGTATGTTGTTTGATCTACAAAATATTACCAGTATTAAAAACACAATTTTCTGAAGAGATGCTGTACAACTGGTCCTGTCATGATTTACACTTAGGTTGGATAATTACACTTCCAATGCCCCCTCATTTCTTTGTATGCTGATTTAAAATTGTGCGTCGAGTACAGATAGATTGTTATTGTGTCTCCATATTTTCTTTTCTTTCTTTTTTCACGAGAGTTCCTCTGCCTCCCACCATCTGCCCTGGGTCAATGAGGGTATCCTCAGACACTGCTGGCCTTCCCGGTGAGGTTAAAGACAAGTACCCTATAAGTGTTTGCAAATAATTCAAAAAGCAAGGTCACTCTGTCATAGTTGCTTTTGTTACACTTGGGTTGTCCTCTCAAACTCCTCTTGTGGCTGTTCTGAATTAGGATTCCTGAAAAAGACTAAATGGGTATAGATTGAGAATTAACTTTCTCCTTGTTAACAAATACCACCTTCTAAAACAAAAGGAACAAAAGGGACTTCAGTGGTTCATCTTTTCAATTTTAACGGTATCAGCAAGGGCTACACAGTGGCGCAGTCTGTAGCACTGTTGTCTTGCAGCAAGTTAGTTAGGTAACTCTGTAGGGAGTTTGCATTTTTCTCTCTGTGCATGCGTGGGTTCTCCCCTGGTACTCCGGCTTCCTCCCACAGTCCAAAAATATGATGGTTAAGTTAATTGGTCTCTCTCAACTTGTAACTTTATTTTTCTCTTCATAGTAGGTAGACCTGGTCTGGCGTTCAGTTAGCTGTGACACCATCCAGGGGTCGGATCATCTGTTATTACCATATAACATAGAAAGGATTCCTGGATCAATGTGTGCTTTTTTTTCAGTATTTTCCTCCCTGTTAATGGGGAGTTTTTCTTTCCACTGTTGCTTCATGCTTGCTCACAGCAGATGGCTTTGGACGTTTCTTTCTGTTAAAGAAGAGTTCTCCTCTCCACCGTCATCACATGTGTCTCAGATATGAGGGATTGCTGCAAAGATAATGACTAAATGCAATCGACTGTCAACTGTCACTTCCTTAGATACCAAACTTTTCACCATGTTTTTTACTTTTGATGGGACAACACTGAAGATACGATCAAGATAAACTTATTTAGTTCAGTCTGTGTGTGGCGGCAACCAGGTGAGGAGCACAAAGACAATTGTGTCTTTCCCACAATCAAGCATGGTGGTAGGAGCGTCATGGTTTGGGACTGCATGACTGCTGTGGGGAGCTGCAGTTTATTGAAGGAATTGTGAATGCCAACATAGACTGTGACCTACTGAGGTAGAGCACAATCCCCTCGAATGGGAAACTGGGCTGTAGGTCAGTATCGCATCATTATAACGGCCCCAGCATGAGGGATTGCTGCAAAGTTAATGACATAACGCAGGCGACTGTCCACTGTGGCTATGCACTCTTTCAGGAGGAGCAAATTCTGCCAGTCAAAGACTGGTCATGGGGCTGTGGATCCGGAGCAGAGTACATAAAGCTTTGTCAGTTTTGTGCTCTAAGTCTCTCTCTCTCTCCATACGCTGGGCCCCATCATGTACATTTGAGTTTGTTTTTGTATATCATCATTTACACATACATACCACAGCCAAGCATTTGCATTACATCACTGACACCTATATACTATTGTAGATTTAACCTTATACTTTATCATTAATAAATGTTCCTTTTGCGCACTTTTCCCTGTGGCATTTCTTTTGTGCCGTATTTTTATGGCTCGAGCAAGTCAGAACACAAGCTATACACTGACTACACACTACAGAGTGTTGTTTCCATGAAAACGTATAATAGAATATTTACAAATATTCTATTATACCTCACACAATATTTATGTGTGAGGTTTACTCACTGTTGTGAGATACTGTAGATACCCATGCAAGTAAACCGTATTTAGATCCACTTAATCAGCAGATTATTCCCACATGCTGTTTGTGTGCCACATTTCAGCACACATGCCGTTGTACTGAAGACGCTTAAAACAAAATCCCAATTTACTTCCAAATAAAAGAGCTAAATGTCAATCGCTAAAAAGTTTCCATCCAAAGTTTTTTACATATGATTTGTATTTACATGCAACATGTTGCATAAGTTAGATAGACTGTAAAGAGTGGTGGCTTCCAGGCATTTGGCCCGGCTAAAAGCGGAGTCTCAAATGGTTTGGTCCCGCTCAGAGACACAAAAAACAATTAGATGTTAACCGGAATCAGGATTATTTTAAACTCGTCTGGGAGTAATCTATTCCTGTTAGAATCTTAGAAATAGGATGTTTTCCAATCAGTGTGTGTGACTCATTTTGGCTGCTCCAAAATGACTCAAATGACTGCAAGCCATCACAACCTGTTCACGAACTTTAAGTGGGAGGAGAAAACCTGTAAGAAGCTCGCCTTAAATAATTAGGACCATAGCTTCTACCATTTCCGTTGAGTTCATTTAGGCTTCTACAAAAGGGTGTTGGACTTGCTCTGTTTTCTCCCACTTGAAGAGTTCAGCTCTGTTTGTCATTGGGCACAGTAGTAAAAGTCTACTAACCCAACAGGGAACACAGCCAGAGACTACTGGTAATCCCCGTGTAAATCAAAACAAAAACTAACACAGGATACCAAAGACAGTCAAAGACTTTAGTCATTTTCATTGTTTTGAAATACTAGGGAAACTCTATTTAACTGCAGGGTTGGGTAACAAAAGCACCTCTATTTCAAAATCGCAGTATGACATCACCACTTAAATATATAAAGGTTGATAACCACAGAAAGGCTTCTATAAAGTAACGCTAAATATGATTTAACAATTTAATGCAAATGGAATTTGGAGCTTTTTTCTTTCAGCGATTATGTTGGTCCACTGTAAATTATTTTTAAAATAATGATGTTGAAATTTTGACCAATGGTCCACATTATATTATTAAGCGTGCAAAACTACATCGTTTTGCAGAGGAGTTATGCAAAGGAGATAAACTGCAAGTCTTTCTGCAGATACCTCTTTCCCACTACCAAGAGGATTTTATAGAATGTTTAGATATTTTGTGTTAAATTAAGAGACAGCAACGTAACCTTGAGTTGTTTTTGAGATTTTGAATAAAAATAGGAAGTGGCAATAGGAGATACATAGGGCATATCAATAACTGTTGCCTCCATCAATTCCCAGACCATTTTCTCCCTTCCATGTCTGAATTATTACTGGGGCAATGTTCTGTTCCATTTTTACTCAAAGACACTTGCATTGTCTTTATTTATTTGATTACTCTTGGCAGGATTGCTGCAAATGGCCACACAGATACATCAGTGCTTTAAAGGAGAAGTCCGGTCAAAATCAGAATTCAAACTGCTGAAAGTACTTTAAATATAAAACTACTACATACTGTACAAAAAATTATTCGTTTTTTTAATTATGAATAATTTTCATTTAATCATGTTTATGTGGAGGAATCCATCTTGGTCAAGAATAGTACTGTCACCTCCCATTTTTTGACGTCACTCGGCGGACCCGCAGATGAGCAAGTTTCAACGCTCTGTTTGTCAAGGCGCACTATTTTCCAACATGGCGACGACTGGTGCTCTGTACGAAGCAGAGAGTGATGAAGTACTTAGTGACAGTGATGAGAGTTCTGTGGAGCTATCATCATCTGATAGCAATATGGATTTTTTTTAGAAGAGTTTCTTGACAGAAACCGGACTTTTGACGGAATCCAGCGTACCTATTTCCAGTGCAAACTCAGTCGGGTCCCACAGTATATATGTATACACGTGCGTGTGTGTGTGTGTGTGTGTGTGTGTGTGTGTGTGTGTGTGTGTGTGTGTGTGTGTGTGTGTGCGCGCTCCGCCGCAGCTGCAGCGGAGCGCGCACACACACACACACAGCGGAGGAGAGATCGCTGAAGTGACTTAAGTTATATATTTGCCCTCTAGTAAAAAGGGCAGGTGGTCATTATTGTATAAATATTAAAATATAAGAGCGTTCCAGCACATGCTGGGGCGGAGGGATACCACATCACATGCGGTATCCCTCCGCCCCTCTGCTCGGTGACCATCCCCGCAAATTCTAAATAAAAAATTCTAAAATAAAAAATAACTTACCGAAAATCCTCACTCTCATGTCATGTTCAAAACATTCTTCTTCAAAATGGTTGCTACATATGGTTGCTACATATTTCTCTCTGGCCAGAAGTTAGATGGCAAATCCGCTCTCTTTAAGTTGGCAATCCAGCAACGAGCCCGGTGGCTCATGATTTGGGAAGTTGAAATAAGCAATGGTTTTTCCACTTTTACCAGTTGTGTTGGAACATCCGATGGCCATGCACGTGGGCATTGTTGCTTCAGCTATAGCTCTTGGGAATGTCAGTGGTGAAGTCCTCTGGAAATCCGAAAAAATTATTGATGATCGCAGCTATGTAGAACGGCTCCTATTGACTTTGCATGGAAAGCGGAGAGAAATGCTGTCGCCGCTTCCGCTTTTCCACGCCCCAGGATGTGATGTCAAACGTATGGGCAGTAAGTAATGTCAGCCCCCAAACACAGTGATTCAGACGACAATTTATGTTTTTATTTTCTTATTGATTAAAGATAAGTTCATTAAATAACCACAAACGTATTAGTTTTAGTTATAGCTAATGATACCCTGATTTTTCCTTGTTGACCGGACTTCCCCTTTAAATGGGCCAGTACGTACCAGTAAGCAGTACAGACACTTTTAAATTTTACCCCTTAGTGCACCGGGGACTTTTTCTTCAGCATGGGACACGTACCCGGGACTTTTACCGGTTTTCCCCAGTGATCTGTCCCCCCCCCCCCCCCCCCCCCCCCCCCCCCCCCCGACCTATTAACCGTTAAAAGCTTGTAGCCTATTTAAATAAAAAGATAAAATAAAATCTGCTAAGAAAAACCCACATTGTTTTGTTGCAGAAGGCTTGCCATTGTGGATGTAGGTGTTTCTGATGAGAGAGGAAAAGCGGAGGAAAACAGTCACGGCTGTGATGTTGATCTGGCTCCAAAAGGGCTCAAAGAACATTAAACTAGAGCAGAGATGAACGAAAATGTCACTACATATAAAAACGGAGGTCGGACTTCACAAGCTGGCATTAGCGCATCCAACAGGGAACCTGAGCCTGACATATTTTTAGATAAAAGGAAAAGTCAGAGGCAGCACTAGTCATTTAGGTGCATTAATCAGAGCTCTACCTATCTATCTATATATAGTATCAACAATGGAGTAACAAACAAATAAAGTACAATAAATGAAATGCAACCTTTAAATCAAGGTTAAAAACCTATTTTAGAGTTGCCTTTCAATGTTAATGCTGAAGTCTGCAGTCCAACTCGTCTTATACCTTGACCTGCAGCTACTATTCCACCGCAATGTGCTTTCCTCTGTAATGTCTTATTTTCTTTGTATTGTTCATGTACAGCACTTTGAATTGTATTGTTACTGAAACATAATAAAATAAAGAACTAAAGTAATAAAGAACTAGGACTCGTCCTATAAATGGCCATTAGAATGAGGCTGATGTCACATGTTGCATTTGTTTGATGCAAATCCCTAAAACATAAAAAGGTCCGACTTTATAGAGGAAACTGACCTAAATGATCGACAAGTTTTGTTTTCCTGCGGAAGATTCATTAGGAGGAGCTCATCAAAACCAAAACCCCTCCAAGTCTGCGCAACCTCTACATATCTTTCAGGGGCATAGGAAGGTTTTAAAATGTGTGTGTGTGTGTGTGTGTGTGTGTGTGTGTGTGTGTGTGTGTGTGTGGGGGGGGGGGGGGGGGGGGGTAGATAAGGTATTATAGCCAAATGGCGAGCGGATCGAACCAAAAAATCTTTTGGGTCCATAGGCAAGGAAAAGTGAAATGCACCCCTATTTAACTTGTCTAATAAGCATGCTGATTAAAGAAGCAGTACATCTACATCTATATCAGCACTGTAGGCTTAAGAGTTATTTTTTCGTGGCACATCATTATCTTCTCAACATTTAGGAGGTATTTACCAAACAAAGAACTACCCCAAGAACTTAAGGTTGTGCATAAAATGTAAAAATGACCAGAAAGGCAAGATTATCAGCAGCATGGAAGAAACCTTTAATGTTTTGTGACATAAAAACTGGAGTACAGATAAATGGTCTGCAAAATGGTTAATACTGAACTACAGCAAACAGCAATATCAACATTGTTAAGGAGATGACCTGGTTAGTCAAATTTGCCAAAAAACCTGAGGCGACGGTCATTCTTGCTGGCAAAGTCTATGGCTACTTTTTTCAAATCAAGTTCATCTGTCAAGTCTTTATGGGCTGTGTCGTAGCTGTGTCCTACAGCTGCTAATGCACGGCGAACTGCCGTCAGCTCTATGCTTATCCACGTCACTGGATGCGGTGTCAGGCGGCCATTTCTGCCCATATTTGTAATGACCGCCCCCATACACAGTGATCCAGATGACAATTTATGTTTTTTTATTCTTATTGATTAACGTCAAATTCATTAAATAACCACGAACGTATTAGTTTTAGGTATAGCTAATGATCCCCTGATTTTTCCTTGTTGACCGGACTTCCCCTTTAAAGTTACTAATATTTGATTTCAGAGTAAAATGTTTTTGACATAGCAAATGTGCAATTATTGATAATAAAAATAATATAACTTACTACGCTGGGAATCGGTGGGTTCCTGTAAAAATTCAGGTTATCCTAGGTCTTGGTTTAAATCTTGTCTTCTTTGTCTTAATGGTTTTAAAGGAAGAGACTATAGCGCATGAGTCAAGAGTATGGGGTAAAAGCGGTTCCATAATAAACTTGTACATAAAAGGATAGTTGTGTCCATATTAGTCAGAAGTTGTGCATAAAAAACATTTGTAAACTCATAATAATTTAAATCGCATTCAAAAGATACAACATACAGTTTAAATAGTTACAACTTCAATAACTAATAAATACAAATTTCAAGTTTAAATTTGTGCTTTACTCTTTATGAACACAAACAGCAGCGGCTGCTTGAGAATACGGATTTTTTCTTTGAGAATACGAATTCACAACAGTGGTCTGACGTCACGGTTTCCAAGGCTGGTTAATGGAGCACAGAGTGCGAAGATAGGAGCCGCGCATGCGCTCTTCAGACTGACCGTCTCTGAATGCACCGCGGCTGCAGATTCATTCCAGACAGCGCAGAGCTCACAGTGGTAAGTTAAACACTCCCTTTTCTGCTGCTGTTGTTCAAAAGTACGTTTTCAGATCGTTTGAGGCGAGAACATTATACTTTTAAGCTTCCCTATGTGGCCTGTTTACAGAGTTAGTGCGTAATTTAAAAAAAAAGAGTGATTTATTTGTTTTGTGTTTATCAGGCTGACGCGTGTTGCTTTATTAACTCAATAATTGCTGGAATAAATTGTAAATGTCTCCAAAGAATGACAGAAGCATATAAAATGGAGGTGGACCATAATTTAATAACAATATATATCAGTCGAAAGACGTGTGGCACAATAAGGGGAAAAAAGGGTCGATAAAAGTTGGTAATAGAGACAGTTTTCCTTCCTTCCTCTTAGCCTATATTAGTTGATGCTGCAGTCACTGCTTCCTCTCGACCAATCGTAATCGCGGACCCAGGCACGCCGTCACAAGCGCCGCCCTCTCAAACCACAACACAGAGCATGTGAATATGTCGCAGCAAGGAGCAGCGGAGGAAACGGTCCCAAAACGGGGTTTTACTAGTTCGCCAGCCTGACTGAAATAAACCACAGTGAACTGTAACATTTGCAAGGAACCGGTAAAAACAAAGTCTGGTAACGCAACCAACTTGTTTCATCACGTAAGCCGCTCACTACCTCAGCAGCGCGAGCTGTGTCAGCCCCGCGCTGCTGCGCGTCATCTTCTTAGGAATCTTCTGGAAGTTCTTCCAAAACAACGCAGGTATAGCAGCTACTGGGCTCCGTTCTTTGTGATAAAATGACAAAGCGTCCTGGCGGCGTAAGGACATCACGCATGCAGTAACGTGCTTCATAGTGATGGTGTGCTGCTGTTGTTGTCTGCAGCTGAAAAACCTGGCTTCAGACAATCACTCGCCACTCATGATCCATGATAAAAAGTTCCAGGCTGCAAGTTTTTCTCTAACAGCGCCGGTCACTTTAGTTTATTCTTTGTCAGTATTTAATAACATCACCCAGGTCTCTTAAGTTAAGTCATTTTTCATAAAAAAAAAAAAATCAGTTATAATTAAAAATGTTGGTTAAATAAGAATTAAATTGGGATTGAGTGTTTGTGTGTGATATATTAAAAGTAAGTCATTTAGCAATATTATAAGAGCCAGGTTTTAAATCTTTTTGATAATTATCTATCGATCAATATGCATTTTTTTTTATCAATATGCTTTTTTTCTATATCGTCCAGCCCTAATATAAAATCTATAAATAAATCTATAAATAAATTCTATAAATGTTTTTCCTATCTAAGTGAGTTTCCTCTGAGTGAGGACACGAAGAATCGAGAGAAGAAAGAGGGAAAGAAAACAATAGTAACAATATATGAAAAAATACAGATATTTATTTTAGACAAATGTTTTAACTTTGGAACAGAATGAAGGTGTAACATATTCAACAAATTAGCAGTTACTAATGTGGTTTAAAACAAAGAAATAACTTCTATTCACATCTTATACAAATAGACAACACCTACAAACATACAATTAAAAATAGTTGGAATGGAAATTAATTTACTGATTATTTTATGTATTTTTACAGGTAGTGAAAAAAATGAAATGAAGCAGCATGTGGACATGACTAGAACTGATTTACATAAGGTCAGGTGTAGTCATGTTCACTTAAACATGCAGCCAGCTGGAGCAGCTCCCTGTCTTCAGCCGCTGGATGGCCGTCCTCCTCTGGGTCAACCTCCTCGTCCTCCTCATCTAGCTGGTCACCTGCTGCTATACAAATACTGTGGAGGATGCAGCAGGCGGCGATTACTTTTGGGGCAAACGTCGGGTGGACCTCCAGCGCCCTGAAGAAGATGGAACGCCACCGTGTCTTCAGATCACCAAAGGCGCACTCAATGATGTTAATCAGCCTTGGCGTGGTGCCTGTTGTAGCGTGCCTCCACTAGACCTGTACCAAATATAAAATTAACTTGTAATTTAGGTAATATGCTGATCTGTCTTAATCTTCTATCCAATTAATATAATCTATGTATCAATTGTGTGTCATTGTTGGCTCTATTTAAGGACAAGAAGGTAAGAGATCTTACTAGCAAGCTGTTTCCCTATAGGATGCACCACAGACCAGCCAGCAGAGGGTCAGCAGCACCTCTATCTCCTGTGGCCATCCATGGACCTTCTGATGGGCAGCAGCTGAAGGAGGAGGACGATGGTGGCCCTTCTTAGCCTGAAGGCTGGTTTCAGGTCCCCTTCATTAAAAAAATATTTGGAGGATTGGCACAGAAGTGTTTATCCTCACATATTTTATTTCTGTTTCTTCCTGTAAATAAAAAATGCCAAATGTTACCATAATTGTTTTTTTCAATCCTCACCTTTTCACACCATAAAACTATATGTAGTTAACGTGCAGATTATTATAGTTCTCAAGAAAGAAAGGGTCAAATGTATAGTAGTAAATGTAACAAATGGCTTCCCTTCTCTGGTATTTCTACCATTTCACTGAAAGAATGAACTGAACTAACTGCACATAATTTATAGATTAATCGCTGTAAAGGTGGACAGACAGAAATAACTTTTCCTTAATGAACAATGCTGTTAAGGTTAGACAAAGTAGCTTAACTCTACTCCCTTTACTGTTACTAATATATAAAAATTGTGTTTTCATTTTAATTATTTACAGATAAATAGTCACAATTTCAACGTGATCACATGTTTAATACCATCCTCAATGTTGTTTTTTTAAAGATAAAAGTAGGAAATAGGCTGTCAGTCTCAAAAAACCTACCAGTTGGCACAGACGCTCAACGTCGGACTTTTTATTAAAATTACGCACTAACTCTGTAAACAGGCCACGAAGGGAAGCTTAAAAGTATAATGTTCTCGCTTCAAACTGCCTGAAAACGTACTTTTGAAGAACAGCAGCAGCAGAAAAGGGAGTGTTTAACTTACTACTGTGAGCTCTGCGCTGTCTGTAATGAATCTGCAGCCGAGGTGCATTCAGAGACGGTCAGTCTGAAGAGCGCATGCGCGGCTCCTATCTTCGCACTCTGTGCTCCATTAACCAGCCTTGGAAACCGTGACGTCAGACCACTGTTGTGAATTCGTATTCTCAAAGAAAAAATCCGTATTCTCAAGCAGCCGCTGCTGTTTGTGTTCATAAAGAGTAAAGCACAAATTTAAACTTGAAATTTGTATTTATTAGTTATTGAAGTTGTAACTATTTAAACCGTATGTTGTATCTTTTGAATGTGATTTAAATTATTATGAGTTTACAAATGTTTGTTATGCACAACTTCTGACTGATATGGACACAACTATCCTTTTATGTACAAATCTATTTAGAAAGCTCTCTTACCCCATACAAGAGGTCATTAAGTGGACAGACTCAAAAAAGTTGGATACTGACTCATTCCTCATTCCTGTGCTGCATGGAAATGTATTCGGGCTGATTCATTACTTGTATCTGCCTTCTATAAACTAAGGCTGCACCATGTTGCAAAACTGGACACACTAAAGCTGCATAGTGGCAACACTAGAAAAAAGCTGTGTAAGACCATTCCTTTTCAAGGTTTTTAGAAGGTTTTTAGTTCAAGGTTTTTGAGAAAAACGTCATATTATGAGAATTAAGAGGAAACAATTTCAGAATAGTCACAGTTTGCAGAATTATTTCACTCCTGGAGTAATAGGGCCAGGTTAGATTATTTGAATTATTTTTATTCTTTACGATAATAAATTCAGGAGAATGAAGCTAAAGGGATACGAAAATAAACTTGTAATTAAGGCTGGGCAACGATTAAAATCTTGAATCGCGATTAATCGCATAATTTGCCTGATTAATCATGATTAATCACATTGTATGCGCAAACTCCAAGAATTAATTCAAAAGTAGTGTAAAGAGCACTTTTATTTTAATGTTCTGCTGCCATATGAACAAAAGAGTTGTAACATTTGTAGCACTTATCAGTAACACATATTTAGTGTAAAGCTCAACTTAAACATGTGAAACAAAAAGTAGCAATAATAATAAATTAAAGCTTATTGCCACTGACAGGGAATTCTCTTTATGGGGAAAAAATCTACCAAAAACAGGCAATTTCTGAGGTAACATCAGGGAGCAGCATTACCATTTTATGTTCAATACCAAAGTGTGAAGCACAAAAAAAGGTCTACAGTAGCTATCCGCTTCGCCATTACATTGGTTAGCTTCTCTGAGTCATTTAATTGACTCAATGTCTACTGTGTGTTTGGCATTTAAGTGATATGTTAAGCTCAAGGTGTTCCTGTGATAAGAAAGTTTAACTTGGCAGTGGTTACTACTAACTTGTTTCATATTCGTTGCTGGAAGAACTTTAAACTGAAATGGCGTGGATGACTGCTGACTCCGCCAGCAGTCATCCACGCAAAACTTGTTCCGGCCGCCAACTCACCGCCTCGCCTGAGGAAATTCCTGCGGGAAACACCGCCTTCCGCATGTCGGCTTTGTTTTTTTCCGCGTTTTCCTTTAACCAGCCAGCACCTTTCTTCCTGTTTGAATCCGAGGCTGGGCTGACAGCGAGGTTATTGGCGCATTATCGCCACCTACTGTTCTGATTCAAACCCCTACACCGCAGCAACAGACCTTCACAAAATAAAAGCATGTGAGCAACATGCGTTAATGCGCGATAAAGTAAATATCGCCGTTAATAGTCTAAAGAATTAACAAGAAATTAACGCGTTAACTTGCCCAGCCCTACTTGTAATATTACAAAAATAAAAATATTACGAGTAAAAAGTATATTCTGAGCTTAAAGTCCCTCTGATACTGTTTAAGTGACTGAGTAACTGCAGATTTGCCACATTTAAGATGGCGGACGCTCTGACGCATCGCAGCATAGGCAGAACCCGCCCAACGACGCGTCTACGTATGTCTATGGTAAACAGTACATAGTCATACAAGATGTAAACAATTTGCACATACTAAGAGTACTGAAGCTTAACTCATATTAAACAAAATAATAATAATGAATTTGAACATTAAAAAGATAATGAAATAACCAGTAGACTTCAAGTAATTAAAAATTTAATTAAGAGAAAACTAATTAATTAATTCTTGTTGATATTGATAGCTTTCTTATTGTTGTATTTATCAAAATAATGAAAAAAGTTTAAATTAAATTTTATCTCAAAAGTGGGGGGGGGGGGGCAAAACATACCTTTTGCCCCCCCCTGTCCAAAAAGTGAGGGGGCACTTGCCCCCCTTGCCCCCCCCTATTCCTACGCCACTGTCTTTTTAGAACAGACATGAACACTGCTGTTCAACGTAAATATTTTTGTTATGTATTGATTCTATTTAATAACATGCTTTACACATTTTTCTTTTAAATCTGTCACACTACATAATTATGATTTGTTTGTGCCTCCCTCGACAGGTGGGCTTAGCGCAGGGTGAGATTATGTTAAAGTGACATGCAGGGTTAATTTTCATGTCCATGTTAACGCCATGAGGCTTGAAGTTAATGAAAATGGCTTCATGACACCTTAAATGTGGATTTGATTTATAACTGGATTTGCTCATTTGTTCTTTGTAATTTCTGCATAATAAAACTATTGATGTATAGATCTATATAAAAATATGACTCATATGTTTCTATCCCATATTTTTACGAAAAATGAAGAGTACTGGAACTATTTTTCCACTTAAAGCACTTACAAACAGGCTTACTTTAATAACTGATTTCTCACCTGTGCATGCAGTAGTGCCATAAAAAGAAGAGCGCGTCAAACAGCAGGAAGCATGCCACCACTTCCACGAACAGCTGCCAGCAGGACGGGGCCAGTTCCGGTAAGTTGGGGCTCCGCAGCCGCTGGAAGAGCGCCGCCGCGGGCAGCACCGCTGTGGCGTATTTGAAGAGGACCCTGCAGAAGCACTCCAACCACTGGCGGAGGGACGGAGGCGGGCCTGAGCCCGCCGCGATTCTCCACGAGCGGACGCGCTGACACGCGCTCCCCAGCGCGTCCAGCACGAGGAAAGGTGAGCAAAGCGCCACGTGCGTCAAGAAGGCGCAGGACGCGGCCAGGTGAGGGGAGAGCAGGATCTGCTGCTGCCCCGATCTCACGCTCTCCCACAGACCTTGCAAGACGGGCGCATCCCTGAGCGCTGCGGTGGGTTCGTTCATCATCACGGTGTCCACGTCCCTGTCACCACATCACCCCCAGTGCGCTGCAGCCTCTTCCAGGACCCAGTGTGACCAGAGTTTTCTGCGCGTCCTGCGCTCCACTCACAGCTACTCATACTCATTGTGCTGCAGAACGCAACATCAGCCCACACTGTGGTAGGAGGGGCCCCGGGCCCGAATGCCGTAATTAAATACGTATGTCTGTCTTTTTTTTTTTTTTTTTTAAAGAAGCCTAATCTATTCCAAGGTAACTGCGGGGCGTAAAGGTGAGCTGGTGGGTGGAAATGTAGGGGATTTTTGTATTGTTACCCAATACCAATACCAGTACCTACAGAACATTCAAGTACAGCCTTCTGAGTACAAGAATTAAATACTATGTTTAGGCGATAGACATGCTTGGACATTTTCCTAATTGATTTTTACAGCAGAGATCTCAACACCCGCCCCTCCAGACAATTTCTATACCTCAAGTACTTTCAAGCTCTGTTAAAGTAAGATCTTGAGAAACACTTTAAAACCGCTCTGCTGAGGTAGGCGGGTAGTTTATTAAAAGCAGATGTGATGTGAGTCAGATTTACACAAAAAAATAAATAAAAGTGAACCAGGGCAGTTGTCCACTGCATAGGTCATTTCCAACAAACACAGGGAAAAGGGTAATTGTCGGGCTAGAAGCAGCCCTGGTTCACTTGTTCAAATGTATAATGCAACATCTAGCGAGTCGTGACACTGCTCTTCTACAGTGAGGGTATAGGTAAATATTTTCTTAGAATTTGTGATAAGTGAATTTAGTCTTAGCAAATTGTCACTGTGGAATCACCTCGTTGCCAGAGCTGTCAGAGTCAGCCCCAAGCCTCAGAACAATAAAGCACATTCGAAGCATCCTCACATTGGTCCGTTGCCAGTTCCTTAGAATGCTGTCTGGATTTTCCTGGTCTCAAAATCTATGATAATTATATCACATCTGTTTTCACTTGTAAAATGTGTTTGAAGCCTTAAATACATTTAATATCATCATTGGGCCGTTTAGCAGGATAAGGCTCCAAAAAACAACAGACACAGGATCAGCTTTATTCAACCTCCACCCATTTCTTTTCAATGTGAGATTGTGTGACTGAGGTAGTGCTGCTGAAACAAACATGCCCCCTTACAGATGTCCTATGTTATTTTGTCCCATCTAAATATTTTGGATCCTCACAAATGTTTTAATACCTGACAAAAAAAATCAACTCGAGTAAATACAAAGCTGCAATTGTAGTATCCTAGAGCAACGTTGGTCCACTCTATGAAGAAGTGTTTCTGCTGTAGAAGGGTTTTGAAGGATGAACAACACGTTTAAGAGCATTTAACCGCATTTTCATATTTATGTCTGGACTTTGACTAGGTCATATCAAAAATATTTTATCCATTTAGAGGGCTTGGATCATTATCCTGCTGCAAAACCCAAGTGAGCACGAGGTCAACGATTGACCGCTAGCGAGCAGTTTATGCTTCCATCAACTACAGCAGGTTGTCCAGGTCCTGGAGCAGTAAAGCAGCCACCCGCATGTTTGACGATAGTTATGCTGTTTTTCTGAAATTATGTATTATTTTCATGGCAGATGTAATGGAAAGCTCACCTCCCAAACAAAAGTGTCATTTTTGTCCCATCAGTCCACAAATGTTTTTCCCAAAAGGCCTAGAGATCAAAAAGTTGCTTTTTGTTTAGTTTTTTTTTGGCAAATGTGAGACGAGTCTTCATGTTATGTTTAGAAGTGGTTTGGGACTTGGAACGCTCGCATGGAATCTATTTTTGTTGATTCCAGTGAATGCTGACCTTAATTCAGGGATTCAGTGAATCGGCTCCGAGTTTCTTGGTGACCTCTTCGATGATGATCCACAATTGTGGTTGGCCAGTATGGATAGAAAATTACAAGCTCACACTAAGTAGGTGCTGAAAGCTGCAGCCCAGTAAGAGGCGGTGGCCACAGATTTGGAGAACAGAGCTGGGAACAGAAGGGATGCAGGCTGCGGCCGAGCCAAGGGTGTGATTACTTTACCTCTGCTCTGTTTCTCAATAAAATGGTGGAACTTGATGAAATTGTTGTAAGTGACATCTGTTGCATGTTTTTCTAGTTGTAGTTGATGGCGGCGGATAGCACTCCCAAAGCCTTAGAAATGACTTTGTAACCCTCCCCAGACTGATAGATGTCCTTTTGTCTTATGTTGCCAGATAGGTTGTATTTAAAGGATTTCCAGTTTTGAAAACTCTGGCAGTAATCAGGAAAACTTCAGTTTGAATTTACCCAGGTTATCTTTGTCTGCTGATAAAATTTGATAATGGATAGATATAGTAATTGTCATTTCCAAAGGTCAAAACAGTCAAAATTTTAAATGACAGACTTCCAGCAGTTTTTAGCTTCTGTTGAATTTATTGTGTTTGTAACACAAGCTTTCACTCTTACAATCAGTACAAAAAAAAATTCTTAAATATATTACTGCACTTGTTAACAGAAGCTTCCCGATGTAATTTATTTCTGGATTAAAACAGCAGATTTTTTGCCTAAAGACAATATTTTGATTGTACATTCATCACATCACAGTGCAATAACACCGTTCTGTTGAGTCAGTGCCTGTCTCAGTTCATCTGAGACTCTGGAATGAATATTAGGGTATGTTCCTGTAGCCTTAAAGGGTGCTGCCCGTTAACAAGCTTAGCTCTGGATATACAGCGGTTCTCTGGAAAACCCAGGATTTGGTCATTAACTCAGTCCATCATGGAACTAAGGCCAGTTAAATACCCCCCCCCCCCAAAAAAAAAAAAAAAAAAAATTTGAAACAGCAAACAAAGCAAAACAATCGAAGTAAATGAAATGCATCACACAGCAAATGGAACATTTTCTTTTGCTCCTTTTCAAGCTTTCAACAATAAGTGTGTCCACCATGAGCAGTTTCTATAGTTCAGTCTATTCCTCAAATTCATTTTTTGTGTCCCCTTGTTCTTCTTCAGGCCCTTGATGACGCCACAGCTTCATTTTCAGCAATTTACGATAAAATCTAGAAAAAGGTTCCTGGAGAACATTCAAGAAATTGTTTTAGTAAAAAAAAAAAAAAGCAGAAAAACTGTCCAGAGAGAAGCAGATATGCCACATGTCTGGTTTGGATGTCAAAAGTCACGTGAAAAGCTGCTTTTTGTGTCACAATCTAGGATGCTCTTGGCACAGTTTGCTATGAAAAAATGCTAACAGCACACCACATTCAGCAGGAAAAGTGCTGCACGCTTACACAACATAATGAACCTGCAGCTGCAGACATCCAGTGAACTAGAAGTCGATTCACTGGGCACAGAAAGCCAATCAAACAAAATGCAGTGACTTGAAATGAGACGGTGAGCGGCTACCGCACCACATTCATTAAGCGTGCGCTGGTCAAGGCCCGTATTTATCAGGCAGACCAGAAGGAAATCAAGCCAGACTCCCCACGCTGACGGGGGTCTCTTTCAGACCCACAAAAATGTCTCTAATTGACAGGATTACCAGCATCTTCCTCGAACAAGGAGCCCCAAAGCTATTTTTAGGGTTGAAAGGGGATTTTCTTTGTTCCCATGTTTCTGAACACATTGGAACCTTAACCCAGGCGCTTGTCAATTCAATTTCTTACTCCTGCAGTTTTGGTGGCAGGACGGGGTCTGCCATGAGTCATTTCATACACACCATGCATCAAACTGTGCTCACCAAAGGGACTTTCCTACCCGGTTGCATCAGTGCAACTTTAAACCGACCTTGAGGGCCACAAAATGTAGATAAATGATCAAAAATACTCATTATGACAGAATAGGGCAGGTACAAAAATGTTTATGGGAAGCAGTATGGGCCAAAATGGCATCCTACCGATATATAGTGATGGATAGGAGAAGGGCTAAATTGATTCAGAGCCCACAAACTGACAAAAACCCTGTAAATTAAAGTCCCTCATCATTATTTTAAATGAGACTGACCCAATCTATACATGATAGCCATGCCTAGAGTCTAGTTATGCATTTCTAGGGTTTTAGGAGCTTAGCTACAGGGTACCTGCATGAATTACTGATGCCTTCACGTCCCTTCATGCAGTGCAGAGAAATTATAAGGAGGCCTTAATTATTTCACAGGTTAAGATGATCGAAGACCCCTAAATGTCTCCTCACATACAAGATGCTCTTTAAAGATCAAACCCTTTTCATCTGACAAAGACAACGCTCTCTTTATATTCCCAAATCACACATTTTAATTTTAAATCTAACAATAAGGTTTGTTATTCAGATGTTTTCCATTGAACTGACTAGCATAACATCTGATCTCCATCACAGCTGCAGAAACATTTTGTTTACGCAACTCTCTATCAAGGTCACAATGCATTTCAAGTTTTGAGTTTCTCTGGTTACTTTCAAAGCCTGAGGACTGATTATACTGCATAGCTGGATGTGTTGTAAAGTTAAGAGACATTCAGAGTTTAGGAGATACTTTATTAAGGGCCAATTCTAGATTATTCCTGTGTTGAAATAAGTCAAGTATCTGTAGGATACCGTGGGAAAGTGCTCCGCATCATTCGCATGAGCTAACAGATTTGATCTGTGGAATGACTTGAGAAATGGGCTACGAAAACAAGCAGTTTAATCTCATTTTAATTAAGGAGCATGTGTAGGAAATTAAACAGCTGCCTGTGTCCAACTGAACAAAGATCCATTGTGACTTAACAAATGGGAAACAGCTAAAAAAGAAAGCAACAAACACTTGTTCTTTCATTATGCCACTACATTGACTGCAAAATCCTAAAAAGTGCAGCAGCAAGAACAAATCTTCAGAGCCATTTATTTTTTTTGGTTGCATGTCAGTTCAATGGATCTGGGACCGATGAACATTTTAGCTGTCCTACCGTTCTGGGTTAACATTTTGTCTTTTGACCAGAACAGAGTTGAAGGAACCTAATGAAGTTTCTGCATTGGAGCTGAACTTTTTAATTTATCCTCTCCAACCTTCCAGTAGGACTTCCTGTAGTGATTCTGAATTATCTGAGAAATACTTGCCCTGGACAACAGATTATGTTGATAACAGGGAGTACCACTGTCACCCGCAAGGAGTCCGCCACTCTTGGTGGTCCTAAGGGTCCCGCTACTTTCTTCGTTAATCCAGGTCTATAACTTGATCATTAAAAACATCCAGGACTGCGGAGGCCTTGATGGAGCTCCCTGCGGAGCCAGAGTCCACAAACATCTGAGGTATGTCGTTTCCAAAGTAGATCTTGCTGTTGGCTGCGATGGCCTTGTACTTCATCAGCTGCAGGTACTCTGGAGTTAACTTCAACTGCAAGAGAAGCAACAGGGTTCAGAAAAAGGTCTGGATCCTCCACCCCAAGATGAAGTAAAGCAGTTTGAACTGCTCTCAGTTACAGCAAAGTGTTCACTTTACAACAGAATTAAAAGGGCGATAGGACTAGCAGCTGATTGTGCAGATCATAAAGTACTTTAAGGAAGTGTTGCGCTCCTATTAGAGGAAATGGTCAGCATCACTTAGCTGTTTTTGGTCTTAGAACTATGGTGGCCAACAGGGGCAAATGTGCAGCAAATGAAGTTAAACCCGCCCTAATAACGGAAGTGCACCAGACCACTAGGCGGAGTAAAACAAAACAAGTCATATAAGTACCAGGCCCTCAGTAAAGACATTAACACGATCCCAAGAAAAAATTTTGGTGGGAAGAAAGAAAAGGTAGGTTTTTGTTCACCGTCCGTCCGTCTTCTTCCGCTTATCCGGGGTCGGGTCGCGGGGGTAGCAGCTTCCGTAGGGAGGCCCAGACGTCCCTCTCCCCAGCCACTTGGGCCAGCTCCACAGGAGGAATCCCAAGGCATTCCCAGGCCAGCCGAGAGACATAGTCCCTCCAGCGTGTCCTGGGTCTTCCCCTGGGCCTCCTCCCGGTGGGACGTGCCCAGAACACCTCACCAGGGAGGCGTCCAGGAGGCATCCTGACCAGATGCCCGAGCCACCTCAACTGGCTCCTCTCGACGTGGAGGAGCAGCGGCTCTACTCTGAGTCCTCCCCGGATGACTGAGCTCCTCACCCTATCTCTAAGGGAGAGCCCAGACACACTACGGAGAAAACTCATTTCAGCCGCTTGTATCCGGGATCTCGTTCTTTCGGTCACGACCCAAAGCTCATGACCATAGATGAGGGTAGGAACGTAGATCGACCGGTAAATCGAGAGCTTCGCCTTTTGGCTCAGCTCTCTCTTCACCACAACGGATCGGTACAGCGCCCGCTTCACAGCAGACGCCGCACCAATACGCCTGTCGATCTCCCGCTCCATCTTCCCCTCATTCGTGAACAAGACCCCAAGATACTTGAACTCCTCCACTAGGGACAGTACATCCTCCCCCAACCCGGAGCTTCAAGACCATGGTCTCGGATTTGGAGGCACTGATTTTCATCCTGGCCGCTTCGCACTCGGCTGCGAACCGCTCCAGTGAGAGCTGTAGATCACGCCCTGATGAAGCCAATAGGACCACGTCATCCGCAAATAGCAGAGACGCAATCCTAAGGCCACCAAAGCAGATCCCCTCAACACCTTGGCTGCGCCTAGAAATTCTGTCCATAAAAGTTATGAACAAAATCGGTGACAAAGGGCAACCTTGGCGGAGTCCAACTCTCACCGGAAACGAGTCCGACTTACTGCCGGCAATGCGGACTAGACTCTGACACCGGTCGTACAGAGACCTGACAGCCCTTATTAAAGGGCCCGGTACTCCATACTCCCGGAGTACCCCCCACAGGATCCCCCGGGGGACACGGTCGAATGCCTTCTCCAGATCCACAAAGCACATGTAGACTGGTTGGGCAAACTCCCATGCCCGCTCAAGAATCCTGCTGAGGGTATAGAGCTGGTCCAGTGTTCCACGGCCAGGACGAAAACCACACTGCTCTTCCTGAATCCGAGATTCGACTATCCGACGGACCCTCCTTTCCAGAACCCCTGAATAGACCTTACCAGGGAGGCTTAAGAGTGTGATTCCTCTGTAGTTGGAACAAACCCTCCGGGTTTTTGTTCACGTCTATTTAAACTAGTGGCCGTAACATTTTACATCAGCAAACATCAGTATATTTACGTAGGCAATATTAGTTCTACTGCTCCCCCTTGTGGTCACTTAAATTTTTTTACACAGTTTTCAGCTTTTTTTAACTTGCTTTTTGGATAAATTTTCTTTTGCAGGGTTTTTCCTGTTGTATTAATTTTTTTATGCTTGTGCGTTTTTGGAGTTTTCATCATTCACCTGTCCGCATCGCATTTAGCTGTTTGCTGCGGGGTCGCCCCTGTTGGCCACCATAGAGAACAGGTAATATGTCCCATGTAACTCTGAGTTTTCACCACACCATCGCAACTACCCTAACTCTTTGTTGCATTGATTCAACAAGGTGTTGCAAACATTCCCCAGAGATTTGGGTTCATATTAAAATGATAGCGTCACACAGCTGCTGCAGATTTGTAGCTGCACAGCCACAATGAATAACTCCAAATCCACCCCTGTCTGGTCAATGTGGCAGTCAGAGTGAAACAAAGCAAAAAAGGGTCCAAAGTGTGCCGATAAAAGATCTTCCACACCGTTATAGCACCAGCCTGGACTGGTGACACAAGGCAGGAGGGGGACCCATGCTTTTCAGATGGTAGAGTCACATTCTGACTCTACCATCTGAATATAACTGCTGAAATCCAGACTTGTTAGACCATGTAATATTATTTTCTTTTCTTTTTTTATCTGAGTGTACGGACTTTAACCTCATTTTCTTCTTATTAGCTGCCAGCAGCTGTAGCTGGTGTGGTCTTCTGCTGCTGAAGCCACCCATAACAAGACAGGTAAAGTTACAAATATGGTTCCAGTGTCTGTGTTTAAAAAAAAAATTTCTCAAATCCCATTTATGTCTACTTTATCCACTGTAATTTAAAACTCCAGAACACTTTTTCTGTACCACAAAGGGTTCTACAGTCATGGGAAAAAGAAAGCACATCCTCTTGTAAAGTATTAAGTATTTGGACATAATAAAAGTGATCTCACCCTGATTTAAATCTCAAACCAAGAGAACAAAAAGACACCTTCCACACTGTCAATTATTAGACATAGATCAAACACACATGCTTTCTATGAAAAAAGTTTATCCAGTGGTTTAATAGTTTGCAGAACCGCCTTTAGCAACTTGCAGTCATTTCCTGCATGATGTATCACTTGGTCACTCTGCGTCATGACATTGAAGGCAGCAGGGGTTTGTTTCTGCAGTTCTGTTAGGGCCCACAACGGTATTACCCTCACACCGAGCTGTGAACTAACCCAATGCAATGCTGGACTATTTTTTTTCTTAGTAATCCTGTTAGGAATTTGCTGATGAATCTTAGATCGTTGTCATGTTGAACTAATTCTGACTGAGCTTTAGCTGTTGTGGATTTATGGGTTTTCCACCGAAATGTTTTCAGTGTCAGACTGGTGCTAGTGCTGGCCTAACATCAAGTCCTGTGCTGTTTTCACTATTGCAAATTCTGGTTCTGGCATTGATAAACTTGTTCTTTCTTAGCACCAACATTGAGCTGGGCTAAAGGAAAGAAGCACTCTTATCAGAAACCAAGCTCAGTAGCGGCCAACAACCACTCAAAAATGGTTTAAGTGCCCCTTAAATTAGCTTGTAATCTAATTCAATCTGATCTGAAACCCAAAATCTATATTTTTAGCTTTAGTAATAGTTAAGATTAGACTCAGAATCACAAGGCCACCCCTTGGCCAGAAGGAAACGAGGGGAGGTAGCTTTTAGCGTCCATGTTCCTCAGCTGTAGAGTAAATTCACTGAAAACTCTGTGCACAAACTTTTGGCTCCCTTACATCAGGACTGAAAACATTTTCGTTTACAGCAGCTTTCGATCAAAGAGTCTCGCTAAAGAACTGTTAGCACAGTCACTGATGGATGACCAAAGCAGGAGATTGAAGATTAAACTAGCATTTTAACATGTGTTCCTATTTACGCAATGTTTTAAGTGTTTGACAAACTGAACTCTTTTTTTTTAAAGCAAAACTTAAAGGGTTTTCTTATTTGAATGCCTTTCCTTTGAGGTACTTTGTAGTGCCTCATGTATGGATGTTGCCACTGAAATACACTTGTCTTCTCTTCCCACTGTTTATTTTTGAAATCACAGTCAATATTTTTCCAGACAGTCTTTTAATATAAATAGATATTGTTAATAAGGTGCTAAATGTTTGCTGTGCTGCTGGTACTGACTGGAGATCAACCTGTTGGAAAAGGTTGCAGTGCATCTGGAAAGTATTTACAGCGTTGCACTTTTGTCACATTTATGTTACAGCCTTGTTGTTGAATTAATCTCCTCAGCATTGCACACACAGTCCCCCATTATGACAATGTGAATTTTTTTTTTTTTTTTTGAAATTGCTGAAAATTTATTACAAATAGAAAAGTAAGAAATCCCATATACATAAGTATTCACAGCCTTTGCCATGAAGCTCCAAAGTGAGATGCGGTGCATTCTGGTTCCACTGACCATCCTTCAGATGTTTCTACAGCTGGAATTGAGTCCACCTGTTGTAAATTCAGTTGAGTGGACATGATTAGGAAAGGCTCACACCTGCCTATATAAGGTCCCACAACTGACAACACAGAGTGCAAACATCAAGCATGAAATAAATTATCTGTAGACCTCTGAGACAGAATTTTCGAGGCACAAATCTGAGGAAAGATACAGAAACTTTTCAGCTGCTTTCAAGATCCCAAAGAACACAGGCCTGAAAATCATTCATAACTAGTAGAAGTTTGGAACCACCAGGACTCTTCCTGGAGCTGGCCGGCAGTCAGGACTGAGTGATCGGTGTACGGCCTTAGTCAAGGAAGTGACCAGAAACCCCATGGTCACTCAGTCAGAGCTCCAGTGTTCCTCCGTGGAGAGAGGAGAACCTTCCTGAAGGATAACCATCTCTGGAACAAGCCACCAATCAGGCCTGTATGAAGAGTCCCCAGACGTAAACCACTCCTGAATAAAGGGCACATAACAGCTGAAGGACTCTCAGACCCTGAGAAACAAATTTCTCTGAGACAAAGATTGAACTTTTTGGTGTGAATGCCCTGTTTAGAGGAAATCAGGCAGTGCTCATCACCAGGCCAAAACCATGGTGGTGGCAGCATCATGCCATGGGGAATGTCTGTGAATGTCATTGAGTCATTCAGACTAAGGTCATCTTAAGCAGCACGACCCAAAGCACACATCCAGGACATCAGAGGAGTGGCTTCAGAACAACTCTATGTGAGTCCTTGAGTGGTAAAGCCAGAGTCCAGACTTGAATCCAACTGAACATCTCTGGAACGATCTGAAAATGGCTGTGCAGACATCTCCCATCCAACCTGATGGAGCTTGAGATGCATGGCAAAGAAGAATGGGTCAAACTACCTAAAGAGAGCTGGTGGTGTGGTATCATATTTAAAAAGGCTTGAGGCTGTAACTGATGCCAAAGGTGGATCAACAAAGCATTAAGCAAAGATACTTATGTAAATGTGATTTTTTTAGTTTTCTATTTATAATAAATTTGCAACAGTCATAAACATTTTTTCCACATTGTCATAACGGGGTATTTTGGTTAGAATTTTGAGGAGATTATTTTAATACTATTTGGAATTATGCTGCAACATGACTAAATGTGGAAACAGAGCATCGCTGTGAATACTTTCCGGATGCACTGTAAATGTTCACAAACTTTGTTTGTTGCCTAAAAGAGTGCTAATGAACTGAGATGGTGGCGTCGGGGCATCTGAGATGAATAATGTGATTTGTGTAGATGAACCGTTTCCCTGAACTGAGATCCTTCACCAAAATTGAAAAGTGAAACACATTCCATTCATATCGAGACTGGTTTCTAGTGGAGGTTTGTCTCCCCTGACTCTACTTCCACCTCACTGGCCATGTTTCCATTCAATTCTCATGCGAATTTTTAAAATGTCGCCAAAAAAAAAAAAAAAAAAAAAAAATTCGCATCAGGCGTGTTTCGTTCTTCTGGTTTTAGTGAATTAACCAGGCGACACACAGCGTAACGTCGTCATACGTTGATGTTGGCTGTAATAAACAGGAAGTAGAGGTTGCTAACTAGCACGGACCACAGATCAGTGATGGAGCGAGGCTTTAATGAATGTGTTGCTATTAAAAAAACTTTCGTCATGGATGAGACTAAGAAATGCTCAAGTCTCTTCGTCAGTCCACACGTACGGGCTGTTGCTTCCAGCTCGGTTTCCGAGCGTCATGGGAAGACGGCAGCAGCAGAATTTGACAAATGTGTTTCCATCACCTCTATAGCACATTTACCCTTTTTTTTTGTAAAAGTCAAAAACCACTGCAAGCAAGCGTAAAAACTTTTTTTTAGTAAAATTTCATGAGTTAATTCAAAATTTTCCATATCCATCAACCTTTTCTAGTGCTATATTATGCCTCTTTGATGTGCTTTCATCTGTGCTTTTCTTTTATGTTCTACTCATGTAAAGCACTTTTAATTGTTCTGTAACTGAAATGTGCCATACAAATAAACTTGGCTTGCCTTACATGCATTCTCAGTTTGAGGGATTGCTGCAGTCAAGGGCACAATGCAAGCTCCTCTCCACTGTGGCTACACGCTCAGTCAGGAGGAGTGAATGCTGCAAGTCAATGACCCTGTCGCTTTATGCATGCTCGGTATGAGTGATGGGTGCACAGCTAACGAGGATTCAGTTTATTCATATTGTGCCAATTTACTACGAATGCTATGTAGAAGCACTTTGAAGAAGAAAAAAAACATCCAATTAATCCCAGAAGAATACAATCAACTGAGTCCAAACAAATTCAGTTTACTATGTCATTTGTTGGCTAGTTTCTGAAGCAGACGGCCAGAAATCTCGGTTTTAAAATTAACAATCGTTTTTTTTATTTGACAGCCAGCTCAATAGTGTCATTAAATCCAGTTTCTTTTGGCTTCGGCAACTGGCCAAAACAAAGCCTGTGCTCAGGGAAAAGCACTTTAATCCATGCTTTGTGTAAACACAGCTGAATTACTGTAACACATTTTATTTTGGTGTCTATAGGTCGTTAATCACACATTTTCAGATGCTGTAAAACGCTGCTAAATATCTTTTAACTGACACACACAAGTTTGAGCATGATTTACCAGTTTTGAGTTTACTTCATTGGCTGCCCGTCCATTTTAGAATCTAAGATTTAAGATTCTTTTATTTATTTTTAAGCCTTTAAATGGCCTCATCCCTGAGCTTTCATAGCCTCACGTGCCACGTCGCTCTCTTAGGTCAGATGACCTTTTGTTATTGTCAGTACCCAGAATCAAACGCAAGTCAAGAGGGGACCAGGCCTTCTCTGTGGCTGGTCCCTCACTCTGGAATACCTTCCTGAAAAAGAAAAAAAATTAATAAGGAATGCCTTGCTGCTGTACATAAGGCAAGGTTCATCCCTGGTCATTTTTAAATTTCTTTTAAAAATATATTTTCTATCTGGCTTTTGATACTTGGTGACATGTTGAGTTTTATGTGGATCATCTGTTGTTTTTATGTTTGTGCATTTTTTTATTTAGCCTTTGGCTGTACAGTAGACATCTGTGTGTTTTAAGTGCTATCTAAATAAAGATGGATTAGATTTGACAAAAAAACAAACAAAACTAACTTTGCTGTCTAGGGAATCCAACTGCAGAGAGCCACCGACTCGCAGCATTCAGTCCTCCTGATTGAGCATGTTGCCACAGTGGATAGTAAACTTCATAGGATCATTATCTTTGCAGCAATTCCTCAAACTGAGCATAGATGTAGCGACAGTGGAAAGGACAAACCTCACTTAACCTCCAGCAGAACCGGGCTCAGTGTGAGCGCCAATCTGCCTCGACCAACTCCAGGTTTGAGAAGCAGAGGTGGGACCCAGTCATTGTTTTGCAGGTAGGTCTCAAGTCTTTTCAAAAGTGCTGAGTCAGGTTCCAGGTGTAGACATGAAAGTCCCAAGTCAAGAGTCAAGACACGGAAATCGAGAGTCCGTGTCCTAAGCTTTTGATTTTGAGGCTTAAGCAAGTCATGTGACTAAATCTGTTTTTTAATCCTGTAATAAAAAACGTTATCTTTAAAAAGGTGGTTTATTCTTTGTGAGAACAACCACAAAGAGCAACTGAACTTCAAAAATTAGTGCTGATGTTGCTTTTTACAGTAAACATTATCAGAAACAAATAACAGCCAGTAAACTGAGAAAATAATGAACTGGATTGATATAGATTCTTTTAAAAAGCAACCAGATTTCTGCACAAAATAAACGGCATCTCTAGGTTAACAAACAGCAACGGTACACAGCTGCTTTCATAATACGACAAACATCAAATTATCTTTACAACTCTACAACAGTCGTCTTGTGGACGGTTGTACCTGAGAGACTTGTTTCTGCCTGCAGGTCTTACTGACAGTTCCTTAACATTAATGTACAAACTTACGTATGTTGTACGGTAGGCTTAGCTTTATTTTGGCTGAGGCTGTGCAGCTGTTTTTGGTTCTTTTATTCCCAACTTAGTGCAACTCGCTTACATTGCGCAGGAGGACAAGACCTCTCACCATCCTTGGGTCTTCTGCTCCCATGGTAGGATGCCACACAACGAGCAGGAGTGGTTTGAGGGTGCATGCAGCGTCAACATGAGAAGAAAATATTGGCAAATGGCCAGGATGATGCAGCGGGCTGGATCGTGTCCATGCCATGGTTTAATCATTGCAAGGTTGTAACTTTTTCATCTGCCTCCTGGTAGACATGACGTCTTTTCAAGTCAACTGAAGCCATGAGTCATTGGTGTGGATGTCCAAGTCAAGTCCTAAGTCTTTTGTGATTTTATCGAGGCAAGTCTAAAGCAATTTGATTTGTGACTTCACATGTCGGGCCACACGACTCAAGGCCGCACCTCTTAATAAGAGAGCACACACACATAAAGCAGGGATGGTGTAGGAGTCATTTCCATGTTAAAGGAAAATTAGAGAGTTAATGACAGGTATGGCTCCTTCAGTAGCTTTGCCAAGGAGAGAGACAGGGTTAAACAAAGGGTGAATTATATTGTTTGTAGAAAGAGAACCTTAAGTCATTGGCAGCAATAGAAAAATAAGGGACACAGCTAAACAGAACCACTGGGCCAGATGTAACTTTGTGTAAATAGAGAAGCAACATCCTCTTCTCTAACACCACTGCAGAGGACTTTCTACTTTGGCATTGAGATGTTGTCTGGATGTGCCGGACCTTAACAAACCGCCAAATACAGAACCTGATGATCAGAAAATAAACCTATAAGATAAACCTGACTGCTGACTTTTCTCTTAATTCCTAGGGAAACAGCAAGGAGGAACTTTAGGTTTTCCATTTTTGATTGATCTTCCTTTGATAAATAATGACAGTATGGAATCTGCTGTAAAGTTCTGTACAGTTGATGCCTACATCTTTATAGACATCTTTTTGTCCCCAATGTTCCTTGGATGAAAATTAACAGTAGGAATATTGTTTGGAATAAAATGGCAGACTTACAGAAGTGGGTAGTAACTAGTTACATTTACTCAGTTACATTTCCTTGAGTAGCTATTTGAACAAAATGTGCTTTTAGGAGCGACCTGTCCAGGATGTACCCCGCCTCTCGCCACTTGACAGCTGGAGATAGGCACCAGCACCCCATATGTTGAAGTAGTGCTACTCTGACTTGAGTACAATTTTTGGCTACTCTACCCACCTCTGCAGATTTATACGTTGAATGAGGGAAATGTGCAGCAAGAAACGTTGAGTCGTCTGTTTACCTTGTTGGCCTCAGCCGCTCTCAGGGCTGTATAATACTCTGCATCTGCCTTGGCTTTCTGCCGGGCCAGGTAAGCATTATCTGTCCATAACAAACAAACAAACACTGTCATCACCATCTTTATCTGAGGATGATTTTACATCCAACATACACTGAAGGACCAGGCTTTTCTTGTGTCCTTTTCTCTTATGAAGTTACTAACTTTACAACAAAAACAACATAAATTACAATAATAACCATGTATGACCTCAAACTACTGGAAGGAGAACCGGTCCACCTGTACCTGTTCAGGTTCTTATGTCTGTTGACAACTAAGATCTTTTGAAATCCTATAATCCAAAGCCTCCATACCAACCTTCAATTTCAGAGATCTTCTTTTCAGTTTCCTTCTCCATAACTTTTTGCCCAAACTTGATTTCTGAGACTTGTGCCACTTTCTCCGCCTCTACAAAACAAAGAAAGCATTATTTGAATTAGACGTGCAGTGTGGAGGATGCCATTGTCCTCGGGTTTCTTCCTCACCTATGACAGCTTTAATCCTCTCAGTTTCTGCCTCCTTCTCCACCACCTTCTGTGTCTGCTGGGAAATCAGCAGTTTTGTCTTTTCACTCTCCCTAAACATAAAAAAAAGCAAGGATATATCACATTACAGTCCGACTCTAAATCACAGTAAAAAGCAGAGGATTACATTTTTTATGTCATGATTTACAAGACAGCCATACAACAGTTGTCAATGGCTGAATAATTTTCTAACAACTCAGTCTCAGACAATGCAAATTTGTTAGCAAAGCAGTTTCTGATTCAGAGCTATATAAGTTCAGGTACAGTTAGACTTTAAATCCTGCATCGTCATGGAAACATTACCCCAAATTTACTCTGTACATACCAAATCTGGGGTTTTACTTTCAATAGCGAGGGAAGAAAGCATATTACTAAACAGAATCTGTAAACTTTGCAATACACGTAAGTGGCTGTATACCGCAGAAATCCAGTCACTGTTATCTTACGTAATACTGTGATACGTCTGACCGAGGAGCAGCATAAACAACACAGGATTCAGTGAAAGTCAGCTTGTGTTGGGTCCAAACGCGTGTGTATTATGAGAACTGGTTCCCGCTTATATATGCTGACATCCAAAACCATTTCATTGCAGGACAAACATCCAAGGCTCTCCATTTGATGGTAAATCCTTCATGCAGTAAATGAAGCATACTGAGAGAAGGGGACGCTTGAAGCAGACACAACATAAAGCTTCAATAACTCATTCTTTTAAGGAGGTCGTTTTATTACAGATCCTCCAGTTACCAGAGGTTTTCAGCTAATATTTGTTTTAAATTACATGTTGCTCAGCCGTCATACATCAGGTTAAGGAAAATTGATCTTCGGAAGTAGGTCTTAAACTCCTTTGCCCAAATTTAAAGCTGTCCTGGTACACAGAGGTTTAAGAGGCCCCAACATATTTTAAACAATGTTTTCAAAAAACCTTAGAAGCCTGTGTTGTATTGTGTGAATCTAAGGACTTGCTTGTTTTGAGCTGAGGGTTAGAATTATGATGGATTTTGAGTCCTGCGTTTATTTTGTTCTGTTTTATTTCCCTGGGTACCTGCAACTCCAGCTTGTCCTCACAGCAGTTTTCCATTAGTCTCGTCCCTCAACAGTCTTCACTCCTATAATTGCCACCCCCAGTATTTATCTTCCAGATACTCAACCAGATACTCTTGTTGTCTTGCTGCGTCTCACAATTCATTTTAGAAAACTGTCTTTCCAGTTTCTTACTTTTGTACAATATAAAAAAAAGAAAAAAGAAAAAGAGAAATCATGTATAATTTTCTCTCTACTTCACAATTGTATATAACTTTGTGTTGGTCTTTCACACAGGATTTCATAAAAATATATTTGTTTGTGGTTGTAATGTGACAAAATGGGAAACTGTGGGAAAAGTTCAATAGGTAATAGGTATGAATACTTTTGCAAGTTACTGTATATCCACCCTAGACAAATACTATGAAAATATGAAAATACTATAAATCAAGATTAAAAACACATTTGTTTAAAATTGCCTTTGAATGTTCCAGTTAAACTGTTTTACTGTTTTTAATGTTCTTTTTTGTTTCTACATTCTATCCCTACTTGCTTTTATTCCTATATTTTAATCATGTAAAGCACTTTGCATTGTCTCTGTACTGAATTGTGCTATATAAATAAATTTGCCTTGCCTTGCCTATGAATCAATACACATGGAAATAACACATTTATCTATCACTAATTTTTTCTTTGCACAATAGTAGCAAAGCGCTTCATGATAAAAACCCTTTTGTCCAAGACCCTCATCTCCACTTTAAATAAAAATAAATAAATGTTTAAATGATACTTGAAGACAGAAGAAAAGGATTGGATGGAAGACATCCTGATCTGTTATTAACCTGAGGATGTAGCCGGCTTCCTGCTATAACACTAACAAACCCCTTTGTTACCTTATGCAGTGGACATCATGGTCTGTATATATACTAGAGTTGTCAAGAATATCGATACTCAAACCTTGTATCCAAATGTAACACTAATTTGGCATGGTATTGATACTAAATATTTTGCATAGGAGGTAAATGAAGAAGGGAAACCCAAAGATCTCAACAAGCCTGTGTGCAAACAGTGCTTTAAAGTGGTGGCAATGAAGTCAAGCAGAACAACAAACTTAGTCAAAGATCTCAAGGAACGACACCCTGGCTTTCATGATGAATTTCAACAGGTTAATAAATTAAAGTTCTCGTTCATAATTTAAATTAATACATTAAACGTATCACTGATGTTAGCGCGACTGGTGGGCGTATTACTGTTGTGTGATTAGCAGTCGCTAGCATGCTACTAGGCACGTGTTACTTTGGGTTCTTTATTTAGCATTTATTTGCACACTTATTTAACTAGCATCTGTGATTCTGTTGAGAAAGCATGTTCCATGTTGAGATTGAAATAGGTGAGATATTCATGTTAATAAAAATATTTCTTAAGCCTTTAATTATTTGTCTTTTTTTTTATCTCTGTGGTATCGAAAACGGTATCGAGTATCGAATATTTTCCTGGGTATGAATATCGGGTCTGCAATTTTAGTATCGTGACACCCCTAATATATACCTGACAGACCCTAAAATGTTTTGTTAAATGCAAGTTATGCTGATGCCCTAAGATGTCCTTTAAAAAATATACCAGTAGTTAAGTCCTTTAAATACCTCAAGTTTGTATTTATAAAATCTCTGCCTCATTGGAAGAGCATCATTTACGGAAAATATTCGTTTTTCCATGACAAACCGCATGCTGTTGGTCATTTTTCATGGTTACAGGAAGACATGAAACAGCTCCCTTCCCCGACCACAGGACACAGCAACGGGAGTTAAATAAACATAATCCCTATTCCATTAAGGGAAGAAAACTGAATTCAGGGACCATTTCCCATTGAGCTAGAAGAAGAAAACCTACATGAGCTCGTAGTTCCTGCGAATGCTCTCAGGAATGTTGGGTTTAGTGACGCGCACAGCCTGGGGAACAGAGAGAGGACAAACAGACAATACATTCAGCTTTGTGGAGATGAGAAATAAGCACAACATGCGTGAAATGATGATGAAAAGTTGTTTGGTAAGAAAAAGAAAAGAGAAAGAGCTTGAAACAAACTCCAAGGCTTTGTTGATACTGTTTTAATTCCTCTGAACTCCCCAGATCATTACCTCATCTGAGGGGACTCTTATTTCAAATGGTTTGGGAAAAAAGCAGGGGAAGAAAACCAAAATAAAATTCTACTTAGGCCCAGTGAAACATTTAGCACTAAACATTAAACATGTCTGTGGGGCGAGAAGGCAGGGGGGAGGATTGTGCAATATTTAACTTTTTGGAAGACACAATGTCCTTAGTCATTCCAATAACTGGCCCAGGAGGGATACTGACGCTGGGAACGTCTGGAAGCCCTAAAACCTTACATGTAATGATTCTTCCCACGTTAGTACTACTTTTCACTTTCCTGGTTGTCCACTGCATTCCACTACTGCTTGACCATCCCTTAGAAGGAATGAAACAAGCGGGAACATAACTTGGATTTCAAACCAGTAGAACCAAGTAAAATCAAACCGAGATATTTTGTCTGGGGTGAATAGAAATTCACGCCACATGAAATTCAGCTTGTGTCCCTGTATACAGCAGCTCTTGACGGAAAGTCCAATAAAGGAGATGAGTCTACTGCCGCAAATAAAAAAATATAAGCACATCCTTTTTTCTCTCAATCTCTCTAAACAGGACTTTTTTGTTATAGCAAAATATAAGTCCTCAAATGAACTAAACACAAATTTGCACAACTGACTAGAATACAGTAATTGAACAGAACACAGAGGTTCATTTCTAAAGTCCTTTTCAGGTGATCATTTTCAGTTCCCGATCTGCAAACGCTCTTAATCTTGCAATCAGCTAAAAGTACCTGATACAGAATATATTCAACCGAATAACTTTAGGCTTCATTAAGATTGATAGATATACAATGCAAAGCAAAGACAGCAGCAGTAGCAGTAGCAGAACAGTCTGCAGCAGAAATCCAGCTGATCTGATATAGATGATAACCACAACTTAGTATTCAAAGCACTAAATGCATTTGACCGGCCTGCATTAGGGCCTGACATAGAGCTAAGCTATACAAAGGAGAAAGTGCTGACATACTTTCTTTGCAAATTACCTAGGGTGAATGCTGTGGGTTGTAGGCCACACCCCTTTGGTTCCACAATCCCAGCTGCTTTCTCTAAAAGCACACACAATCAGGGATCTCACCACATCAGCCATTATATAGTGCGAACGAGAAAGTAATGCCTCAAGGGCAATGTTCTGAAAGGAGCTTCAGACTCTACATGCCTCAGCTAGCATGTGAAACGATTTTGTAAATAACACAATTTAATATGCCACGTTTTGGACGGAGGTTATACTCACCCAATGTAAAAATCAATAAGGACTACATAACCTTTTACTATGATACACCGTTCATAGAACCAGCAATATGAACTTTGCACAGATTACACAAAAAGAAAATAGACTTTTTCATTTCAGAAGGTGGCGTAGCTGCAGGATCTTGGGTCAGACCACTGAGTCTATACTACACCTCAAAAATTGAGTGTTTATCCAAACTGGTGGTCTTATAACACATTACTTTACCTGTATTATAAGCCCAGGTGCCATAGACGTTAGATCCTCTTGTAACGTCAATTTGAGATTTTCATCAATTTGGTCTGTTTGGAAAAAGCAGAAATAGAACATGAACACAATTTATACCCAAAATGAATCTTCTGACACATTGGTTCCTCAGTTTCACCAACAAAACACTTTTACAAAAAATGTACTAGTAAGAATAGACTGAGTTTGGACTCTATTACGACCCATCTTGCTGCTTTTAAAGGGTTCTTTTAGATATACAGTTAAGAATATCAAATAGTCACATATTCCTTTCCAGAGTTGAGTAAAAGGACATTGGCGAGGCAGACAGATTGTGAAACTAAAAGCAGGAGGTTAATTTAGCAACAGGAATGGAAAAAAAAAAACACCAAAGGCAATAAGCATATGAAATACAAAAGAATATGAAAAGACATAAACTGAGCTGATTATTTTTTAATTACTAGTTTATTTGTACTCAGTCTGGACCATATCTCTACTCACCAAACAAGCCGATATAGACTTCTTGTAGCGAGTGAACGCTGCAAAACTGGTTGAGCTCATGGTGCACTTTGTTGAAAATCAAAGCTTTGTCATAGTCTGCTGTGAAGTTCCTCACTATGTCATATACTGCAGAGGAGAAATAGGTTACACAGTTGCAAACACAGACAGGGAATCGTTGGTGTGCAGCAGCACATAACCAGAACATCTGTGTTTAATCTGAGTCCAGAGAAGATGGCTTCTTCCGACGTACCTGCTGATGGAACGAGGAAGTTCACCACTTCAATGCGGTCAAAGTAAATCATAACTCCTCCACTGAGAAGAAGATACACATGAAACATCTTTCATCACACACGAAAGAATGTATAAAGTTTAGCAAAGGTAGTCAAACAAAAGGTTTAGGTTGTGTTGTGTGGGGGTGTATGTTTGCTCCATTAACCAGGACAAACCTATCTAAGCTAGCAGAAACAGACAACCCACCTTGTCCCACATGGTACGTTCTTCACCTCATCCGTCTGCAGCGTCGTCTGCAGGTCAAAAGCACATGGTTACAAGTTTTGGGTGATATTTTCTTATCTACTACACCCGATGTTTCTATTACTGAAATAATTTCTAAACAGAAAACAAGCCTGGAGCTGAGATATAACCTATCGGCACAGCCTGAAATCAGAGCTAACAGTGCATTAAATCAATAAAAGATGAATTTTACACATAAAGGACAAATGGAAAAAACATTAGTGAGAGCAACCAGAATTTCACAAAATTCTGCAGTGATCCATCTAAAAACACCACATATTACAGGTCTATGGTATCAGATTCTAAGATTGCCCTAAAACTTAGTAAGCCAACAACTAAAAAGCCATAAATCTTCCTGTAGCTACATAACCGTGGTGCCCTGCTGTCTAGTTTCCAGCAGAGTATAGTTTGTATAGTTCAATACACATTTATTTTATGCTTCTTACAGGAATCTTTCTTCTACCTGAATGTGTCTGGGAAACAGCTTCTTGAAGCAGAACCACAGTTGGAGCCAAAAGCTTTGGCAGCGCCACACGTTTTGCAAACATTGCAGTTTTTGCTCATTTGCTGGCAATTTTATCCCTAGCACAAAATCCCCAACCCTTATTCCAGTTAAACTGCATCAGAACCACAGATGAAGCCGTGAAAGAGTCCCACTGTAATGATTATTATGATCAGCAGACTAATTTTAAGTTGGTCCAGATGTGCATTGAATTATGTTCTCTGTTTTAGCAATGGCTAGCACACAATGTGCTGACTTGAGGAGTAGTTTTCTAAATGACTAACAACTTAAACACCAAGACATTCAGTTGGAGCCAGACAAGCTTCAGTGTGCCCAGAAAGCACCATGGAGCAGTGCACTGCAGAATTATGTTGCTACCATTGCAGAGCATGCTCAGCCTCAGCAGTCGGTAGGTGTGAGTGAATCTGTATGTACAATGATGTGAAGACGTTTAGGACCTGGCCCTGTGCCAAGAAAAGCACTAGGGAGGATATTTATTTCCAAGAAAATGATAGAGGAGAGAACTAATATTCTGCCAGTACAGCAATTATAGAAGGCAGAAGCTTGGTGAAAAATTGTTTCATCTAATGAGTCCCCCTCTTGACTGATTTGGACATCTGGAGAATCATTTGTTTAGAGATACCAAGGTGTTGGCAACCATGGTGCCGACAGTGAAATATCCTGATACAGCTCATGTGTAGGACTGCTTCTCTACCAGCGAAGAGGACTTAAATCAAAACATCCTCAGGAGCAAATTCCAACAAATCCAGGCAGGATTTGGAGATGTTCTGAGTTTTATTTTCCAACACGATAAAGTTCTGTGTTACAAGACAAAATAGATAATGAAGTGGTATAACAATCATAACAAACATTTTCACTTATGGCCAGGTGTCTGAACAGACCTGAACCCAGTTCTAAAATAAAGACAAAAAAAACTGGTGGGTAAACATGAGATACAAGCAACAAGCATGAATACATTTTCATACAAACACAGATCTTTGCAGAAGCATCTACAGCCATGAACCTCTGTGTTAAAACCAGAAATGTCAATGTATAATAATGGAATTTTATGTCCATCCAACCATCCATCCATCCTCTTCCGCTTATCCAGGGTTAGCAGCTTCAGTAGGGAGGCCCAGACGTCACTCTCTCCAGCCACTTGGGCCAGCTCCTCCGGGGGAATCCCAAGACGTTCCCAGGTCAGCCGAGAAACATAGTCCCTCCAGCGTGTCTTGGTCTTCCCCTGGATCCCCTTACCTCATAAGGGAGGCGTCCAGGAAGCATCCTAACCAGGTGCCCGAGCCACTTCAACAGGCTCCTCTCGATGTGGAGGAGCTGTGGAGGAGCTACTCTAAGTCCTCCCCGGATGACTGAGGTCCTCACCCTATCTCTAAGGGAGAGCTCAGACACACAAGACTCAAGACCATGGTCTCGGATTTGGAGGCACTGATTCTCATCCCGTTCGGTTCACACTCGGCTGTGAACCGCTCTAGTGAGAGTTGTAGATCATCTAGAGCCCTAAGGTACTCAGGGCGATTCTCAGGTGACCTGAGCACCAGGGATGGGAGAACCCGACCCAGAGTCCTCAGGCTCTACTTCCTCAGTGGAAGACGTGTTAGTGGGATTAAGGAGGTCTTCGAAGTATTCCGTCCACCGATGCACGACGTCCCAAGTCGAGGTCTGCACACCACCCCCACTATAAACAGTGTTGGTACTGCACTGCTTCCCCCACTTGAGACGCTGGATAGTGGACCAGAATCGCCTCGAAGCCGTACGGAAGTCTTTCTACATTGCCTCTCTCCGAACTCCTACCACACCCGAGTTTTTGGCTCAACGACCAGCCAAGCCGCCTGCCACTTCGACTGCCGGTACATATCAGCTACTTCCAGAGTCCCACAGGTCAATAAAGCTTGAAAGGACTCCTTCTTCAGCTTGACAGCTTCCCTCACAGCTGGTGTCCACCAGCGTGTTGAAGGGTTGCCGCCGCGACATGCACCGACAATGTGCAGAAAATGCACCGACAACCGACAACGTACTGGGGTACTGTCATTGCCCGCGTACTGGGGCACTCTACAGTACCCCAGTATGTGGGCAATGACAGTACCCCCTACAATACCCCCAAGGGCACTCCTTGGAGGGGGTAGAGTGCCCCTGGGCACTCCAAAAAGGGTGGGTAATCCAAGCTGCTGTTTGGCGCATAAGCACAAACAACTGTCAGAACCCGTCCCCCCACACGTATGCGGAGGGAGGCCACCCTCTCGTTCACCGGGGTAAACCCAACGTACGGGCACCAAGATGAGGGGCAACAAGGATGCCCACTCCAGCTCGGCGCCTCTCACCAGGGGCAACTCCAGAGTGGAAGAATGTCCAACCCCTCTCAAGGAGACTGAGTCCAGAGCCAAAGCCATGTGTTGAGGTCAGTACGACTATCTCTTGGTGGAAACCTCTCAACCTCACGTACTAGCTCAGGCTCCTTCTCCACCAGAGAGGTGACATTCCACGTCCCAAGAGCCAGATTCTGCAGCCAAGGATCAGAACGCCAAGGCCCCCCCCCCCCCCTCGACTTCCACCCATTTCACCATGCACCCAACCCCTTTGGCCCTCCTACAGGTGGTGAGCCTATTGGAAGGGGGACCCACATCTTCTCTTAGGGCTATGGGTAAAAGCCCGGCCACCAGGCACTCGCCAACGTGCCCCACCTCCAGGCCTAGCTCCGGAGTGGGGCCCCGGTGACCCACGTCCGGGCGAGGGAACACGACGCCCATTTATTTTGCTCATCAGGAATTTTATGTCAAATACCAAAAGCTGAGTTAATTTTGAAGTGGAAGAAATAATACTATTTTAGATTTTCTTTGGCAAATATAAACCTGAAGCGTATGGTACACATTGTAACCACCTTTCTGCTCTGATACTGCTAGAAGCAAAGTGGCCCAACTATGTAACTATGGAGGAGCTGCAGACATCCACAGCTCAGGTGGGAGAATCTGTTGACAAAACAACTATTACTGTACACAGATTACTATGGCCTCTATGGAAATGTGACCATTGATTTAGACATAGAAAGACTTCATCGTCCTTCAACTGCACATTTACAATGTACATTTGAGAAAAACGTTACAAGGCTCAGAGTGAAAATAGAAGACAAAAGAGAAACATTCTAGCTATAAGCATTTGTCAGGAATATAGAGGCAAACCAAAATTGATAAAAAAGACATAATATGGCCATTATGGAGAACCGACCATGAAATACAGCCAGGAATTCATGGAAGGACATCCTCTGGTCAGGGGAGACTAAAACCGGCATTTAGCTGGCATGCTAAAAACTTGTGCCAGAAAAATAACCCTGCACAGCATCCTGAACACACCATTCCGACCGTAAAACATGGCAGCGGCAGCCTCATGGTGTGGAGATGCCTGTGCAAATTCTCAGTTACAAATTTAAAAAAAGTCAAATAACGTGGCTATGTACCTTTAAAGTACACCTGAATTTACTGACATCATACAGAATACAGCTGTCAATGTCTAAAGTGTATTTTGTGCACTGCGTTCGATCTCAGGTATGAAATACACAGAGATAAAGCCTATATAGCATATACACCTATATCTTTTTACAAGGCACTGTATATCAATAATAAATGTTACCTTTATTTGTGTTTGAAAAAAATCAAGAAACTCAGTAAGGATGCCAAACTGTCTTATCTAACTTTACCCACCTGTACGGACTTGTAGGTGGTGATGAATGGAAGCATAAGGTGGAAACCTGGGCCAGTGGTGGTAGTGAGGAGCGCCCCTCCCCTGGGTTATACAAATACAGGCAGATTAAGAGCAATATTCCTGTGGAGAAACTAGTTATTTAAAGAGAGACAAAAAGTATTGCTATCTCTCAGGGATGGCTGCATTTTGGAGACAAGAACTAGAAAACAGCTGAGTGGACCATGTTCCGTGCCTCTATTTCACTTCTATTCCACTGCACAGTGAATCTAAATGTTGACTATATCACTTCCTCATCAACCAGCTTCACTGGAAACGAGATGGGAAACTATTCAAAAGAAATTCTAGAACATGTGCCGACAACATCAACAAGAATCACGTGTTACTGTCTGACATGAATGGTCCATTAAACTACAGAAAATATGTAACGGTTAAGTCCTGCCAGCAGCTACAGAAACAAGGCATGTCTGTGCTGGTGATAATAATTTTGGGGCGATGAACACAGCTCAGCTGGCATACAGAGTAACAATAACGTTCGTTATGGTTCCGCTTACTCTCCACTGTTAAGATGCTTAAAGAGACACTCCCGTCTTCTCTCACTTTCACAACACACACACTCAGAGCTACACAAAAAGTGATCCTTTGGCTCACCTGTAGTACACTCCAGTGTGTCCTTCATCAATTTTGTGCACAGAGGCCAACAGCGCCGCTCCTCCAAGAGCAGCAATAATAGAGAAGACGGCCCCCCACTGAGCCATCCCTGTGGTCAGACAGTGAAAGACAGCAGGTGAAAAAGAGCAAATGGACCTTTAAGACAATCCGTCACCACGGGGACGGTAAAACTTTCCCATTTGACCGGCCAGGTAACGCTCAACGCCCCAGCACTGCGAGGCTGGCTTCTTGCTCACTGGTTTATCTCCTAACAGCCCGGGCTTTGCAGGGCATTAGCAGGGACTCCAACCCCGGCCCACACTTAAAGAGGATTGAGATTAAACCACAGAAACATAACCTTTGTGGACAGAGCTAACAATCTGTGACCTCCTGGATTGGGCCAAAGCAGCTAAATGTACAAATACATATTTTACTTTGACGCATAATTTAAAAGAAACATCGGTATTTAATGATGATGCCTTCATTTCTAGTGTTTGAGCTGGGGTCACATTCATGCACATTACAACTGCATGTTAGCAAACCAACGAGTAATTGCCTTTTTTATTTTAAGCATCGATGTGTTTGAGAGATCGGGGCGGAGGAAGCACAGAGACATAGGAAGTTATCTGAAAGGTGTTTTCTACGATATGGGAAGACATGTCTGCCGTTTATTAAGGCGCCAACAGAGCGCAACAGCATCAGCAGATAACAGGAAGACTAAACAAGGTACAGCAAAGCTGCTCTGTTCAACCTCTGTGCTTACAACCCTTGGCATGAAACAAGCTTGATTTAGGGATGTAGGTAAGTGTTAGAAAACATAAGATTTAGGGAAACTATCAACATTCTCGAAAATATACAGAAAAAGACGACCGTTTTAGAAGTGCTACCTTCTCTAAGCGCTGACATAGCATGCTTAAAAGTTTAAAATGTCAACTCCATGACATTTCAACTTGGTTTTAAAACAGCAAAATCCTGTTGAAAACTGCCTGTTCTCTCAGATAGCGACGTCGACTGTACGCCAAACGTACATCATTACTGACTGATGACTGAATGAAGATTTGGGGGGGGGGGGGGGGGGGGTTATCCTGTTCTATGTTTTGGTTCTTAAAGAAAAACCTCAATCCAAACATTTTGTTATTGTGAGGCCAACACTTTACAGAAAATGGAGATTGAGAAATTAGCCACAAAATTGCCACTGATGAATCTCTGCTTGCTTTTCTTTGGTCACTTGTGAAAAAAGCATCAACTTTTATCTGTCCTGATAAAATAAACAAGAGGGACACAAGGAAATCCGTTCTGTTCACCGAGGCTGAGCATCGGGTGACGATGAGCAACGTCAGCTTTGCTTAGTAAGGATTTGCAGATGCAATCTGGTGGAGCTTATGGCTGTATAAGGTCTTTATTCTAGCAGATGTTTTACAGCACCCTGGGCTGTCCTGTCTCCACACTGCTTAGGAAAAATAGAGTGCGCTTTGGCTCCGTTTGGTGTGTGACTTGGTTTTTGCACCGAGCTGGTTGCATTTTGTTTTGGAGCACAGCTTTAAATTAAGAGTTTAGTGCAGATTTAAAAGTGTTACTCCATCAAAAATACTCCCCTTAAGGTGGTTTTCTGTGTGCCGAAAGGATGGTGTGACTGTAAAACTAAAAAGCGAATCATAGCAGCGTTAACATGCAATCGCTATATAGGACTCAAATTATAAATCCATGAAAATGTCGCATATTTACATGGAGTCCAGGACACTAGCATTGGCGGCTAGCTGCGTTAGCAGCACACAAGGCCCGTTTCCTGGGAACACACCTGTCCTGATAGGACATTCGCAACTGTGCTGTCAAATTTCACTTAAACATGTGCCAAACGCAACATTAAGACATGTTTTAGTTTATCTTGTAACTATGTTGTAAGAAAGCAATGCAATTGCAGCACGTCTCGCAAAAATGTACCGATTAGTCATAACTAAGACGTCCGGAAACAGCAGCAGGTAAATGAAATCACCTTACCTGTAATTTTATGTGAAAACACAGCAAAGCGGACGGCATACAGGAAGTACCTTCTTCTGTTCCGTTTCACTAGACCTCTCAGGATACGCAGTGTTGCATTTGCGCCCCCTGCTGGAAATTCCCCCAGCATTGCAACCAGATTGCAGCACCGTTCTTCTTCTTCTTCTTGTTGAGTTTATTGGCGGATTGCAAACAGCTTCAAGGTGCATACAGTCATCTACTGTACAAGAGTATGCAACTTCACGACCTCCACAAACTAAATTCTGTTTTTCAGTTTAGTATCATGTAAGTTTTTGAATAATGCTTTTCTAATTTTTTTGTCCCCTTCTGTACCAAAGACACCTTTCAAACTCCATTCCCATCCTGCCGTTCGTACCTTTTCCTTTAACTTTTCTCTTTCAGCTAAATATACTACACATTTCATTAATATATGTTCAACATTTTCTTTTTCTGCACAAACTACACACAGATTGTTAGTTGTGTTCTCTATTCTTTATAGAATGTAATTTACCAATGTATGACATACCCATATTCTCAGCATTATCAGTTCCTCTCTTCTATTTTTTCCCTCCTATATTCTTTGTTACTACGGAATTTTGTATCTTAAGTCTCTCGCTTTCTTGTCTTCATTCCATCTTTTCTGCCATATTTCTAATTTTGTTCTTTTGATTGTTGCTTTATCCTGACCTTTCCCAAATGGAATACATAATGTTATTTCCTTCCCTAAAGCCTTTTTAACCCGTTCACCTGCCATTTCATTTCCTTTTGCCCCCTCATGTGCTGGCGGCACCCAACAAAACTGTATATCCATACCCTGTGAAATCTAAAGAAACTGTGAAGAATTTCTACTATAAGATCCCTCCTATTGTTTCCTTTAGACTGAATACTTTCTATTACTGCCTTTAAATCTGTAGCACTCCCTATTGCTGAATCTCCCCTTACTATCCATTCACATGATTTTGCTATACAACCAGAAACTAACATGAGATCTATACATGATACCAAACCTTTGTTTATATTAATTCTCGTACTCCTACCATCATAAAATGAGGACCTTTTTTGGTCCTCATTTACATCAAAGGGGATGTAAGACCATGACTAACTTTCCTTCAAGGGGTTCAAAGGATTATTGACCTTACAGTAATATCACTATAGCAACATATCTGATGTATTAAAAATCATTGCAAAACGTGGAATGTGATGATGTCATAGTCAGTGATGTCACTTTTGGAATAAGTAAGTGTCACCGTCACATTCTAGACATTCTAAAGGAATCTCACCGACACTTGTCTCGGGAAAGCTGTCTTTACTAGACAGGGCTGTTAGCTGGGACATTATCTACATATTCTTGTGGCTAAACTTGTTTAAAATACTTTAATTTACGAATTTGGTGTAATCTAATCTGATCTGCCAAGTTACACAGGAGGTGACGTTCAGAAGAAACAAAGGTAATCTTTGGACACTGACACTTTGTGTGTTTTTCCTTCAGATACCAACTCTTTCTTTTTCCTCTGTAGTTTTTGCTACAAACATATAACTTCTCTTTTGGATTAAATAGCTCAGCTTTTGAATTTGGGGAAAATTTGGCTTGAACTGTCATATAACAAGCAACAGAAATTTCAGAATGTTTCAGTCTACTAATTCACTACAGGCCAAAGCCCTGCAGAGGTCAGAGAAGAACGAGAAACTACTCATGGAGGAAAACAAGAAGTGCAAGAGGGAAATTGCAAATCTTGTTGAAAAAAATTCAAAACTAGGAAAGGAGAATGGCTGGCTTAAAGAAAAACTAAAAATGCACGACTCTTCAGAAAACAAACTAAAAGTCTTGCAAGACACCATTGCAGACTTGCAGAAACAACAACTAGAAAAGGACAAAAGTCTGACCAGAATTCAAGAGCAAAACATGGCTCTTCAAAAGGAAATCCAGACACTTTATGACAAAAATGCCATTCAGACTACATGGCAAGAGCAGCAAGCAAAAGATCTTGAAGGTTTTGAGAAGTTAAAAAAAGAAGCTAAAATAATGACTTCAGAAATAAATGACTTAAAGCATCAAAATGGAGATCTTAAAAAGAAAGATCAGCAAAACCAAAATAAGATTCAGGAACTGCAGAACCTCATACAGAATGAGTGCACAAAGAGTATGAATGTTCAGACATCATCAGACAGCAGACATCGTTTGTCTGAAAAGTCTTTGGCAGCTTTAAACGATACAGTAGAGAGCTTACAAAGAGAAAAAGATGGAGTCCTGGGTGAACTGAACACATGTAGAAAACAAGTAAAGTCGTTTGAAAAAGACATTGGAACGCTGACAGAAGAGATTCAGAGAGAGGAAATGAACAATAAAGAGTTGTCAGAGTTACTTGGCATGAAAACCTCAGTGAGTGACAAACTCCAGGCAGAACTGCAGGCCAAAAATGCACAGATAGAAAGTCTGGAGCAAGAGGCTGTAAAAGCCAGGAAAATCATAGACAGGCTGCAGCTGCAATTAGACAAACTCCATCTTGAAATAGAAAATTATCAGAAGAGAAATGTGGCGTCGACTCTGTGTTTGAAGAAGGAAATGAAAGCAAGGGAAGAAAATGAACGTAAGCTCTTGACCGAAGTTTTAACCCTTAAGAATCAGATTGAACAGACTGATGGCAGATTCTTTAATGTTCAAACAGATCTCAGTAAATCTGAAAAAGAAATTGCTTCACTCAAGGAGCTCAACGTGACCTTAGATCGTGAGATCATTGTACTTAAAGCAGAGCTGGAAGATGTGAGATGTGAGAATCAGTCTTTAAATGATCGACTGGAGCAGGTTAGGAAGCAAATGGAGGAGACAGAAGCAAGAGGCAAGGAGGAACTTCTGGTTGTTCATGGGGAACTGACTAAGGTTAGGGACATGGTGTCAGTTACAGAGGTAGAAAGGCAAAGACTTGCCAAAGAACTAGAGGGCCGTGAACAGGTTGATTTACTCAAAGACAGAACGTTAAAGCAACTAGAAAATGAAAAGTCTATGGTGGAAGACAAGATAATAAAACTAACTGAGGAAAACAGCAATCTCCTAGAGGCGAATAAGAAACTGAGGCAGTTTGAAGAGTGTTGGGTGTCTGTCCTCAATTCAATAATTGGAAAAAAAGATTAAGATTCTCATTCTACGAAAACCACCAAAGGAGCAATACATAATAGGATTTTTTTTTTACATGCATCAGTAAACACACACACACACACACACACACACATATATATATATATATATATATATATATATATATATATATATATATACCAATGGGCAGAAGTTGAGCCCTCCTCATTTGCATAATGAGGGAGAAATGCATACAGAAATGTAAAAAGGACAGGCAGAAATGTAAAAAGGACAGGCAGAAATAAATAGCATCACAGAAATATATAGGGTAAAAAAATACAAAGGAAGAATAAAACAGACAAAAATATTATAACATGCACATAAATAAATACTTAAAAAATATAAGTAATTAATAAATAAAGTTGAAGATTATAACGCACAATAAATAAATAAGGTAATTATTACAAAGGCAAATAAATAAATAAGCTAATTAAAAGAGATATATACATTTGTCTCACTGTATAATTTAATTTCTACCTACATTTATTAATTTGGTGGCAATTAATTGTATGCTTATTTATTTTTTGAGCATTTATTTATTACTGTATTTATGTTTAAATATGGACGACTTGGTCCTCCATAGTGTATATATATATATATATATATATATATATATATATATATATATATATATATATATATATATATATATATATATATATATATATATATATATATATATATATAGAGAGAGAGAGAGAGAGAGAGAGAGAGAGAGAGAGACCTAATTTTTCTTCAAATGGGGTTCAAGGGGTCTGAACAATTTTGCAAGGCACAGTGAAATGGTCTCTCACAATCTGCAACAATTCCCCCCATGGTTTTGTGACTTTACATTAATATCACCAAAGCAAAATAACATATTTCATGAAAGAATAAATTTAGCAGTTACCATGGTTAAATTACAGCAGAAATTGTTACATTTAAATGCCAACTGTGACATTCCACTATGGTCTTGCATGTTCTTCCATGTGAATTGAACGGTTTAGAAGGTACTAGAATATAATTTCTGTACAGCTATACAACGGCTGTGTCTATGTGTATGTGCTGTTGTACTTGCAGCTGAGGGAGAACATTTTTTACTTATTTCACTGGTAAAGCGAGGACTTTGATGTAAAGTGAGAACCTTTTTTTGGTCCTCACTTTACACCAAAGGGGGATGTAAGACCATGACTCATTTTCCTTCAAGGGGTTCAAAGGGTATGAACAATTTTGTAAAACAGTAGAATGCCACTGGTCCGACTACACGCCCCAACATCAATGACACAGAACTGGTATCCGCCGTCCACATCTGCCAGGAGGACAATTGAACAATGTAATCAATAAGATTTGAATGTTAACATTATCCTCCTGGTCTGCAGATGATTCTAGATGACTGGAAAGCAGTCCATTGCCAGTCAAGACAGAATCTTTTGTGTTTTTTGGGAGGAGAATTGTTCTTTGGAGAACATGGTGCAAGACCTTGGATTTGCCTGTGCAAATTCTCAGTTATCCGGGTCATCGCAACCGGACTTTCGTTCAGTTCTTTCTGAAAACATTTTGACACCTCTTTGTCAGTTCTGGTGGCTCACATTTGAGCAACCTGTAGTTGGTGCGCTGCTGTTTTTAAGGACATGGAGGCCCATCCTCCTAGGTGCATTCTCAGTCAGATATAAATCAATGACCCTCCATCACTATCCTGGGTCGTTAGAAGCTACTGCTTGGTGTGAGTGGAGTACTTGGTCACCTGAATCACGATGAGATGCTGATGTAATCTCTCTGAAACGTGTTGGAGAACCGAGCTGCAAACACTGAGGAGTTGGAAGTGTAATCCTCCCCTTCTGTTTAGTGATGGCTTTTCTCTTTTGATGAAGATGGCTTCTTTCAGCCCTCTTTCAAACCATCTGTTCCTCCTGTCCAAAATCGGCATGCTGTTTTTCTTGTCTCATTTGCTGTTTCCCAAAGCTTACTGGCTGTTTTCTTTCAATCCATATTCTCTTCCCTCTTTCATTTGCTGTTTTCCTTCTCTCACTTGTTCTTTTCCTTCATTCCCTTGGCTCTTCCCTCTTTCACTTGCTGTTTTCATTTTATCACTTGCTGTTCTTCCTTTTCTTGCCGCTTCCCTCTATTTTACTTGCTGTTTTCCTTCTTTCCCTTTTCTTGTCCTTCTATCACTTGCTGTTTTCTTTCAATCATTTGCTGTTTTCCCTCTTTCTCTTGCTTCTTCCCTCTTCCACTTCCCGATTTCCCATTTTCACTTGTCACTTTCCTTCCTTCACTTGCTGTTTTTTGATTGTCATCAGCTATTTATCCTCTCTCTCTTTCTTTCAATTCCTGCCATATTTTCTCTTCCACCACCATTTTCTATATTATCTGTTTAGTTATCAGAAGGTGAAATTTTTAGGATGAAAAATCTAGCTTTTACTTTTGTAAATCTATCTATGACCTCCAAGTGGTCCACATTGGCCAGCATATCCTTTTCAATTGACAAGACAGCCAAATCATTTAGCCCTTACTATTTCTTTCACAACTACAGCGTGTAACTGGAATTGTTAAAGAGGTTTGACAGATGGTGTTAAGGAAGGGAAACTCATACTTATCCAAACACACTTTCAATGGTGGGTAGTGTAAGAGATTATGAGGTTACAAAGACTGAACTGCAAAATTGGTTGCCCTGGAAATTACAGATAAACTGACTCTCAAGGCAGAACTCAGAGTGGACAGGTAAAATGTGTCACCAAAGACGTCTGCATTACAGATCTTCTGCACCAATGGGATAAACAGAATGCTCATATTATAATGGGAACATAGTTCTGTCTGTAAACATTCCTCTGCCTTTTAGATTAAATGTGGTAAAAGATAGTTACGGTTTGAAGAGTCTTTTTATTAGAAGTCTACAGAAGTCTACAATGCAAACACCACATTATCAGATAAAAGAACCTGGAGAAGCCGATAACAGGTCAATACCTGAACAGTAGCAATAACGTTTTGCAACAAGAATTTCTTCAGGTTTCATTTGGATGGTGTAATGTTCAGTCAGGGGTTTGAGTGGCTCTTCACTCAGGAAATAATCTGAAGAAGACTGACATTCCTGTACACCTGTCAAGATTTTTTCTGCCACTCCAGAAAACCTGTTCTGGAAAGAAGACTCTCTCTGTAATGATTCTGGCACTGGAGCTGATTCTGCTCACAATTCACACCCCTGTCCACTCTCCACCCCTCTGCTGGATTATTGGACTCCCCGTTACCGGACCCGGACTGCCCCTGGACAACGCCTCTGAAAAGTCCCTTACTGCCGGAGGGTCGCTCTACGGCTCCTGTCCCCGAACTCTCCCCCCTGTCTCTGGCTGATTCTCTGCGCCCAGGCTCCTCTCGTTATCAGGTTAGTCTCTCAGTCTGCTCCACATTGCTAACCCGTCACTGCAGCCTCTAACCTGTCCCTCTGCCTCCAGGAAGCTCCAACCCGCTAGCGAGAGCGGCACGCGCTAGAGCCAGCGCTGATCAACCCTGCTTTTAATAAACATTGAAAACGTCACTGACCTGTCGTGGTTGAATCTTGGGTCCGAATCCGGTACATGACAGTACAATCTGGCCAATAAATGGATCCTTCACCTGATGGTCAGTGGCGAGCAGGGGTTGATAAATCCATTACTTTGTTAGAAGCCGGAGTCGCCGAGAGTTTAAATCATCTCCGCGGCCAGGCTGCTTCCGCACTTCCGCAAACGTCATCGCCGGCTGCCACGTCACGCCCGGGGACGCAGACAATCCCTGAGCCGCGTCTCGCTCCACCCGAGCCCTTTCGAGGAGATCCAGACCAATGTAGGGCTTTTCTCACTCAATGTGAGATACATTTTGAATTACAACCGTCCTCATTCCCTACTGACAGAGCCAGAATAGCCTATGTTATCTCCTTACTGGCCGGTAAAGCCAAGCTCTGGGGCACTTCCGAGTGGCAGAGCGGCTCCCACATCTGCCACTCCTATCATGGATTCTCCCGAGAGCTTATAAGAGTGTTTAGCCCCATTTTACCCTGTCGTGAGTCCACCAGGGGGCTCTTATCCCTTAGGCAGGGGGATAGAACAGTCTCCGAGTACATCATAGACTTTCATTTGTTGGCTGCAGAAAGTCTTTGGAACGAACACGCTCTTATGGATGTGTTTTTAACGGGGTTAAACGACCGGATTAAAGATGAACTCGCCACTCGAGATTTTCCCGTTTCTCTTAAGCAATTAGAGAATTTAGCCTCTCGAATTGACCTCCGCCTCATGGAGCGGCGAAGGGACCGCCGTGCAGCACGGCCCGCTCCTCCCCGCCTTTCTGAGGCCGTCCCAGCCGCGCTCTCACCCCCTAGGGTTTTAACTGACCCCGAGCCCATGCAATTGGGGAGGTCAGCCCTGACGAAGGAGGAGCGACAACGCAGACGGCAACAAGGACTCTGCCTCTACTGCGGTGGAGAGGGCCATGTCGTCCAAACCTGTCCAGTTAAGGGCTCAGGCTCAGTAGGGGAGGGGAGATTCCTGCTGAGTCGTACAAGACTCTCCGTCACCCCGAATCTGTTACTGCCCGCCATTTTGGCCGCCTCTTCCAAACCCCACAAAGTCTCTGTTTTTGTGGATTCAGGTGCGGATACGGAGTTCATGGACCAGACTTTTGCCCAGAGTCTGAACATTAAATTGTGTCCCGGTCCATCTCCACGCAGTGTCCTCGCTTTGGACGGCCACAAGCTTCATCACTCCTGCCTCGTCACCGAGCCATTGGAACTCCAGATGGGAGGTAACCATGTTGAGAAGCTGACTTTTATGGTCATTCACTCGCCGCAGGTTCCTATCATCCTGGGGGCTACATGGCTTAGAAAGCACAACCCCCAAATTGACTGGCGAAGAGGGGAAGTTACGGGCTGGGCCTCATCTTGCTCAGAATCCTGCCTTTTATCTGCCCAGTCACCCCACTCCTCTGAAGGTAAGGTGGAGGAGGTCTACCCACACCTATCCAAAGTTCCGCCCGAATACCATGATTTAAGGGAGGTGTTTAATAAGGCCAAGGCTACGAGCCTCCCTCCTCACCGTCCATATGACTGTGCTATCGACCTGTTATCCGGAACCACTCCACCCAGAGGTCGTCTCTACTCCTTATCTGCTCCTGAGTCCCAAGCCATGCAGGAGTACATTAATGACGCCCTAAGGGCAGGCATAATTCGCCCCTCGTCCTCTCCCGCAGGTGCTGGTTTTTTCTTTGTGGGGAAGAAAGATGGTTCTCTTCGTCCTTGCATAGATTATAGGGGTCTAAACAACATGTCCGTTCCGTCCTGCTCCGCCTGCTACAGAACCAACTCTATGTCAAGGCTGAAAAGTGCGAGTTTCACACTACCTCCACCTCTTTCCTCGGTTTTGTTTTATCCCCCGGTCAGATCTCCATGGACCCGGCCAAGGTCCGTGCGGTCACTGAGTGGCCGGCTCCAAGCGACAGGAAGCAGCTCCAGAGGTTCTTGGGGTTTGCCAACTTCTATAGGCGGTTTATCCGTAGTTACAGCCAGGTAGCTGCCCCGCTCCATGCCCTCACTTCTAGCAAAGTTAAGTTTGCATGGAACGAACAGGCAGACAAGGCTTTTAAGCGTCTGAAGGACCTTTTCACGTCTGCTCCGGTCCTTGTTTCTCCCGACCCAGAGAGGCAGTTTATCGTTGAGGTGGATGCTTCTAGTTCTGGGGTTGGGGCTATTCTCAGTCAAAAAGCCATAGATGGCCGCATTCACCCATGTGCCTTCTTCTCCAGAAAGTTGTCCTCAGCAGAGCAGAACTATGATGTGGGCAACCGGGAGCTTCTAGCGGTGAAATTGGCGTTAGAGGAGTGGAGACACATGCTGGAGGGCGCCAAACTCCCCTTCTTGGTGTGGACGGACCATAAAAACCTGGAATACCTAAAGACCGCCAAGAGGCTCAACCCCAGGCAGGCCAGGTGGGCTCTGTTCTTTGATCGTTTTAATTTCTCCCTCTCCTACAGGCCTGGATCAAAGAACGTTAAGCCTGATGCCCTCTCCAGAATGTTCGAGTCCGAGGAAAGTAACGACCAAGCCTCGGAGTTCATCCTCCCTGACTCTGTCAGATGTGCAGTCACCAGACTCGATCTGGAGAGGGAGGTCAGGGACTCCCTGGGGAATGTACACATCCCCGACGCCTGCCCTAGGAACAGGCTTTTCGTCCCAAACTCCCTCAGACAGAGGGTTCTGGACTTCTGCCATAGCTCTCGCCTGTATGGCCACCCTGGCATCACTAAAACCCTCCGTTTGGTCCGTTCCCAGTTTTGGTGGTCCACCTTGGTCAGAGACGTCAAAGACTTTGTGTCTGCCTGTCCTCTCTGCACCCAGGCCAAGGTCTCCCGTCGACCTCCATCTGGTTTGCTTCGCCCACTGCCCGTTCCTTCCCGGCCCTGGTCCTGCCTCTCGATGGACTTTGTCACTGGTCTCCCATCCTCTGAGGGCAACACTGTAATCCTCACAATTGTAGACCGTTTCTCGAAAATGGTCCACCTGGTCCCGTTGCCCAAGCTTCCCTCTGCCAAGGAGATGGGGTTAATCCTGGCACGAGAGGTCTTCAGGCTACATGGCCTGCCGTCCGACATAGTGTCAGACAGGGGCCCCCAGTTCGTGGCCCGTTACTGGCGGGAGTTTTGTGCCATGTTGGGCATTTCTGTTAGCCTGTCCTCCGGTTTCCATCCCCAAACAGATGGCCAAACGGAGAGGATTAATCAGGAGGTCGAGACCAAGCTCCGCCTCTTTTGCCGTTCTGACCCGACTAAATGGGCCCAGAACCTGCCTTGGGTGGAGCACGCCATCAACGCCACACCCTCCAGCTCCACTGGTCTGTCCCCGTTTTATGTGGTGTATGGTTTCCAGCCACCGGTGTTCTCCACTGAGGAGGTGGAGTCAAGGGTTCCGTCCGCCCGCCTATCTGCCCTGAGGTGCCAGCGTGCCTGGAGAAGGGCAAGGAGAGCCATTCTCGCCTCCTCCCAGATCCAGGCCCGGGCTGCTAATCGCCGGCGGGTCCCAGCCCCGCATTACCAGGTGGGAGATAGAGTTTGGCTCTCCACAAGGGACCTTCCCCTGAAGGTTGAGAACAAAAAGCTGGCACCTCGGTTTATTGGGCCGTTCTCCATCTCCAAAGTGGTGAACCCGGTGGCGGTCCGTCTCCGCCTGCCCCCAGCGATGAAGGTCCATCCCACTTTCCATGTTTCCCGAGTCAAGCCTGTCAAGACCTCGGCTCTTGCTCCCGCCTCCGCATCCCCACCACCCACCCGGCTTGTTGATGGCTCCCCTGCCTACACGGTTAAAAGAATACTGAGGTCCCGGAAGTGGGGCAGGGGCACCCAATATCTCATCGACTGGGAGGGTTATGGCCCAGAGGAACGCCAGTGGGTTCCCTCTCGTCACATTCTGGATAAGTCCCTCATTAGGGATTTTCACAGAGCCCATCCGGACCAGCCTAGGGCGTCTGGAATCCGCCCTTGAAGGGGGGGCTCTGTAATGATTCTGGCACTGGAGCTGATTCTGCTCACAATTCACACCCCTGTCCACTCTCCACCCCTCTGCTGGATTATTGGACTCCCCGTTACCGGACCCGGACTGCCCCTGGACAACGCCTCTGAAAAGTCCCTTACTGCCGGAGGGTCGCTCTACGGCTCCTGTCCCCGAACTCTCCCCCCTGTCTCTGGCTGATTCTCTGCGCCCAGGCTCCTCTCGTTATCAGGTTAGTCTCTCAGTCTGCTCCACATTGCTAACCCGTCACTGCAGCCTCTAACCTGTCCCTCTGCCTCCAGGAAGCTCCAACCCGCTAGCGAGAGCGGCACGCGCTAGAGCCAGCGCTGATCAACCCTGCTTTTAATAAACATTGAAAACGTCACTGACCTGTCGTGGTTGAATCTTGGGTCCGAATCCGGTACATGACACTCTCAGATCATCATTATAACAAAGATCTGACCATGAGCTGCAAAATGTTGCTTCGCTTCTTCCTGTGTGTCTCAGTTGAATGGATCTCAAGTTCATTACACAGCGCCTTGGTCATAAATATTATGGGCCTTCTCATTATTCCGGTAACTTTTGAGCGTGCTCTGAAATACCACTTTATATTCCATTGCCTGGGCCAATTGATTGTCTCTTTCTGTAAGTACTTGTGCATACCCTGAGTTCCTGAGAGCAATATAAAAACATGTAGGTGGTGCTGAATCTGCAATGCTTGCTTTCCAGCTTCTTAGCTAGAGGTGCTGAAATGTCCTGCAATTTGTGGATCAAAACAGGAAGGTTTTGTTGAGTGACATTTACACTTTCAATCTGACATGCCCAGCGAGTCTTTGACAACTGAACCATTTGCCTTTCTCCCACCTCAAGTCGCTTTAAAATTCTTGCAATTTCTGATGGTGGACAAGAGATGTGGAAAAGAAAGAGTACAGATAGTCTAGGAGTTTGAAGAGGTCATGTGTCTCTGGGATGGCTTTACAAGTGGAACAAAAGACCAGAATAAGGTCAGGGACGTAGCAGTGACCATATAGTGCCTCTGGATGCTTCTTTGAATCGAGCTTGTACACCACTTACTGATCCACTCATGACAGCAGCACCATCATAGGACTGAACAACATATTTTAGGTGTCCAATTCCATGTTTTTCAAGCTGCTGCTCTATAGTGTCAGTGATGGACTTGGCATTAAATGCACCAAGCTGGCAAAATCCAAGGAATCGTTCTTTCACCAAGCCCTGTGGAGAAACATATTGGACAAACAATGCAAGCTGCTCTGAAAGATGATCCCTTGCTTTGTCCATTATCGAAGACATTTTTGCCTCTTTGATTTCAGAAATTATTCTTGAAATAATGGCATCAGATGTGCTTCGATTCACCTCATTTTGGGACAAGGGTGTCAGAAAAGTTTCACAAGATGGTTTGTATGTTTTTAAAAAAGGATCGAACTTTTCAAAAAGCTGCATGCATTCCAAAAACGTGTCCTTATTGTCACTGTCCATTGGTTCATTGCGCCCTCTGAAAGCAAGTCCTTGCTTCCCGAGAAAGGCTTTCACTGCTTGTAATGGCAAACTTTAATGGTTGCCACATAGAGTGGGAGACAGTTTGGGCCTACACCCAGGCCAGCTTCCACTCCCACAAAAGACTCCACCGCCTGTCCACTAAAGGAACAACAAACACCTGGCCACACCCATACTCTCCAAAATAAATGTGATTAAATAACATGTAAATGTATCTAAAATAATAAGTTTAACTAAGAAAACCTGATGCTGATTTTTTAACTAATAATTTTACATATTAGTTAGCTAAATAGTTAGCTAAATTAGCTACATTCTAAGGAGAACACAAATAATGTCCCTTACACTGCTGCTACATGTGTCAGATATTCCCTTCTATCCAGTTTTGTTATGTATGACAGATTTTTCATGCTCTCTAAAAGACTAATACTCTCTTCCAGTTACTGGAACCTGTTGTGGTGAGTGTATCTTTTTGATCCTTTGCTTGTTTTGTTTTGATATACAATCTATGAACAAAGCAGAAAGCTGCATTAGCAGTTACAGTGCTAATGCAGAACACACAAGCAGTTACTTGTGTGTTCTGGTCTTCCTCATTGTTGTTATTGCCATCTCCTCCATCTGTCTCCTTTTTCTTGATCTCTGCTGTTGTCCTCTGCTCTCCTCAACTGAACTGACCCTTACAACATGCAACATGAGTCGGTTCAGCACCTCCTACAATGTCATGGCAGAGCTACTCAGAGTAGTACTCTGTTTGAAGGTATTGTTTTAATTAATTTTGTATTATATGCCAGAAAAACACAGAGGTCCGGACCTGAATGGTAGCTACAGCATTGCTTGAAAATGTCATGTCATGAGCACATCTAGAAAAATATTTACTATGGAAAAATGGTGATGTGTGCAATTTCCACCAACTGTATGTTTAGCTGTAGACTCTGAATTTAAAGTGTTCTCACTTTAAAAGATGAACAAAAAAAACAAGTCCTATGGAAAACATTTAATTCATTTAGTTGCACACTAACACTTTCCCAACAATTGTTTTGGCTTAATGATGCCCTTTTCAGGTTGTGCACAGTGTCACCTGCAGTATTTCATCTCTTGCAACTATATAACTTGGATTTCCCTACAGTTTCAGATTAAATACATGATGTGACAGAATATTTTTTTCTTTTTGGCAAGAAAAATTTAGAACATGTTATAATTACTTTTATGACACGTTAATTAGTTAATTAACTTAATTTAATGACTTTGTTTGGAACTAAATGGTCCTTTTTAAATCTTCATGCCATGATATTTCCTTGACATGACATTTTTTATGTTTCAATGTCATTTTGTTTTACATTTCTAAAGACTTCAGAGGATTTTCTCTGTTTATATATGAACAGACACACACACTTCAACAACAATGTACCATCTGCTGCACCCAGGCTAATCACGTACCACAAGATTGTTTAGATCTCTCTCTCTGAAGGTTAATTTATTATTATTATTCCCAAATCCCATTTAATCTCTGACCAGTAGAAGGATATTGTTTTTATTGTTTATTTTTGTTTGTTTGTTACCTATGTTTTAGAAATACTTAAGATAGTAAATGAAGAGTATATAAATTAATAATACATGTATACGTTTGGGTGATTTTTTTTTTCTTTTAGAAGCTTGGAGATGTATCTTAATCTCAGAGATAGGTAACCGTGCAGAGTGCTGAATATAAAGATTATTGCCCTTTTACGCAATTTTCAACTTATTTAGATGTACCTGTTGATATTCTCATAAAGACCAAAGTTAATTTTTACTTTTTCTTAAATATACCCGAGATCTCTAAAAAGGTTGGATTGACTGAGAGCACTGTAACTGCTCAATGACTAAATTTATTCTCAAAATGTAACTTGCCTAATATATGGTATATAGATATGTAAAGTTTGAGGTTATACAGTAATAAAAATTGTAGAAAATTAAATGATATGAATACTGCAAAAGCAATGTTAATTACATCTTTATGTTGATATTATGACTTCAGTACATTTATCATAGAATGTTTTACGTATAATATCAATAAATGTTAAATTGCATCATGGCTTTTTGGTAAATATAATTATCAGAACTATAATTGGAACTACTAGCTCCTTGTTCCTGTGAGTTAGGTGGATTGTTCAGAACTCCCACAACCTGATTTGAACCTTTTACAGATTCTCATATGTACGTGTGTGTGTGTGTGTGTGTGTGTGTGTATGTGTATATATGTATTTACATACTGTTTATTACTATTATGAACATGGCTATTGCTAAAAACCTGAATGTTTTAAATTTCAACTTATCAGACTGATCGTAAATGATGAAGTAAAACTTGACTGCAATTATATGCACTGGTATCACCAGGTGGATATTCTGTATATTAAATTCTAGTTATTTCATTTTTCTTTTGTTTTTTTCTTTTAACTATGGGCTGTAATATTTTTAATTACACTGTCTGAGATAATGGTGTATTTAATAATTTTTTATCTTAATATTGTCTGTTCTTGGTATTGTACTGTACTGTTTTGTTTGTTATTGCAATGTATTGTTCTGTTGAGGGTGGCTCTGCCTCCTGAGGGGCTAGAGATGGAAATCAGCACTGGGTATAATCTAAAATTTTTACATTATGTTCATTAATATGTATTGTGCCTTCAGAGGCCAAAATTCAAACTTGAGTCCTCTCTTTTCATGTCAGGGTCTCTCATTTCTCTGTTTCCATGCACCTCAAAGTTAAACACAGAGGTTTTAGTATTTTGATGTCCTTTAGTTAAGGTGGCCTGACGTTCTAATCAAGGCTGCATGATAAATTTAAAGTGCAAGACAAACAAGCAGACATATACAAACAGAGATGTTGCTCAGTGGACTTGAAACCTAACTGGATCTTTAATGACTGATACATTGCAACCTCGCAACACTCACATGTACATTCTTATGTGAAATTAATTGAAACCAATAAGCCAACATCACACATCAGCAGTTTGATAACAGCTACTGGTTCAAAATTATTACTTGGAAAGAGGTATTTTGCGCATGTATGTTTTAAAATCAAACAAGAAAAGTGGAATGTTCGTTACCCTCAGAAAGTTCAGATTGCATCAACAACCATTTTTTTATTAGCCTTCATCCGTTGTGTGAAGGAACAAGATGTCATTGCAGCTTGACTTGTAGCAAGCCGATGTTTCCCGGCTTTCCTTTATCTCTGTCGTAATACCTCAGAGCACAATCAATAGCTATCAGTAGATTTCTACACGTACTGCAACTGTCCTCACAGACGAAACCTGCAACACCTATCTGATAACTACAACCAAAAGCTAAGAGAAATGTATAATGATGAAAGAATAGGACGTGCAAGAACATCGATCTACCTATGTTAAGTGCTATACATGGATAACAGACTTTACCTTCCAGTATGTATTGTTAGAAAAACAGAAGTGTCACTTATACAGATCCAAAGTGCAGGCCTGCTTTGAAGAATAGACATGGTTGAGGACCTGTACATTGAACTCATTGTGTTGACAGAAGTACAGAAACCGTGAGAGTGATCACAAGCAGTGAATCAAACTGGGTGGGTGAGTTGTATCCGACCTGGATCAAAGAGTTGGTGAAAATAATTACAGTAGCTCTTTAACTTACTCGATGAATCACCACAAACATCAATCAAATTCAGTGGCTAGCAGTGGCACTCTAAGATACCGTGTCTGGGTTCGACATTGAAATGGCTCTGGATGGTTTTTGATGTGGTTCCATCTACTGCTCCGTCACGCACGATTGACCCGTAGCACTTCACCGAGGTCTGACATGTCTGTGCGACCCTTTCAGGTCTCTACTTTCTCCTTCTGCTTCTTGCTCTTTTTCAAGAATGATGGTGGCTTGAACTTCTTTTTCTTCTTGGACGGAGACTTGCACGGCGAGCCCTCGGGGGTGCCGCTTGGCACCTTGACTGGCAGCGCAGTCGGAGTGGAGGAGGTGTCGTTGGTCGAGAGCGCCTTCATCCCTTCCTCCAGTTCTTTTGTCACCTGCTTCTCCTCTTCCCCTCCGTTCTGAATGACGGGAGAGTCGCTCTGTACCTCCATTGCTGCAACAGTGGTTGAAAAGGGAGCAAAGAAAGCGTCAAACACTAAGCAGACATATGTGAGCTTGGTGCTGCTGCAGGGATGCATGCAGGAAATGTCTCTGCAGGTGAACGTGCTAAATACTTTCTGTATATTGCAGTCACAGTCAGTAGTTTACGTGCAATCATGATAGAGGAGAATGTCATTTTCATTTTGCCTTTCACCGGTGTGTTTGAACTTTTCTTTCTCCCGGGTGGAACCTTTATACAACATAGAACCTCAATAGGCATGTAAACTGAAAGAGCCCCTAGTGGTGCTCTAGCAGCTGCCATTTGGATGGATGAGAAAAGTGCCCTTTCTGCTGAAAGACGATTTTTTTCTTCATTCATTGATATTTAAAAATATAAATGACCTTCTGTGTCATCAATTCTCCCCAAAAGTGTTTCAAAATATGAAGGACATTTATTTGGGTTGTTGTGAGAATTCTGCCCCGATTTTTATTTTAGGAATAAATCCTTTTTTGACTTGAACAACTACCCTCAAAATGATCTGTGCAGTGCACATGTCTATGAACAGCTTGACATTGAGGAACAATTATGAAATTACTTTGTACTTTCCTTAATTCACAACGAGTCAAAATTCCTCATATAAACTGAAATGTATACGTGCAATCTCAATATGGTTGGGTTGGTTCTTATCAGAGATGGTAAATTTCATTGAAACTGGTTGTATCCTGCCATTAATCTGGCTTTTAGCTGAGTCAGCACATTTGAGAACAAACTTTAAAGGAGCATCATAAAAGGCCTGATGTAAGCTTGTTTTGATGTGTTTGGGTTTGATCTTTTGTTGGAACACCCGGTTGTATCCTAGTTTCAACCATCTGATCCAAATATTCCCCCTTTGGGGTAAAAGTTCAGAAACTGACTTGGTTAGAAAATAATCACAAATTGGAAGATGCATGAACATTAGCATCTCTCTCTTTAGTAAAACCTGTCAAAGTGGGTGTGAACCAAGAAAGAAGCTCCCTCCTAGACCTTCCTTAACTATTTGGCCAACAATGATTTCAAATATGTTAGGAAGAGTCAAAGGAGAGTTAAGAACACTGTAATCACTACCAATGAAGGTGAGTTGTCATGTTGAGGGCCTGTTTCCTGTCAGTGATACTGATTCATCAAACAATGAGGCCTGAATACTGAAAAATGTAAACTTCTTCCAAATTCTTCAATTTAACCTCAAGTAGATGGCAAGATGGTTGATACCTGGACACACAGTTGGGTATTCCAACAGGACAATGATAGAACAAATTAATCCCAACCAGATTTCAAATGAACAATGCAAATTAACATACTTCTGAAATGTCCCAGACCTTGACCCTTTGGAAAATTTTGCGGGCTGAAATTAAATTAACTCTAAGAGGAAGAGTGTTGAAACATTCAGCCAGAATTGTGCCAGATTGTTGTTAACAGTGACAAAAAATGGGTGATTACACTGGAACTCGTTAACAGACAGTTATCCAAGCATCATTGCTGGTGTATGCATATTTAAAGGGGCCATGAAACAAATTTCATTTTTCTGTGGTTTTGGGGGTATATTGTGGCCCTCCACTCTCACAGACATGGAGTTCATCACCCAAGATGGAAGATGAAACATGCAAAAAAATGGTCAGCAATATTAGAAGAAGTTTTTTTCTTTGAAAATATAAATAACAACAGATTCATAATTTGCCTAAACTGATTCTCCATTTTTACATTGTTTTAATATATTTTGAGATATCTCATTTCCCACCTAAAACAGTTGAATGAAAATATTTTTTAAATTATAAATCTACCAGGAATATGAATTATTTGGAGCATAACTGTATGCATAATTTGTACGCAAGAAAGAAAAGAAACACAACAAATTAAACCCTTGCACTCCCAGTTCTTGTTTTTAAGACATTAATGTTGTTTGCTGTATAATCAGTCCAGCCAGAAAAAGAATGGTTCAAAAAATCTATAGAAGACCAAAATGAATACAAAATCAATGCTGATAAGAAGTGAATGTAACCTTCTGATTGGAATTGCACTCAGTTAGAGCAACACAACCAGCGCGGCGGATGTGTGCCCTGAGAATCAGGTTGGAGTAACAGAACATGACAGACAGACACTAAAGGAGGGAAACGCGTGCCAAACAAAAGTTAAAGGGGTAACCTCACCAACAGACATTCATCATACATTTTTTTCTATTGTTCCTTTTACAGATTTGCACCTTTAGCATGCTTTATTGTAGCCTACAGATGCAGAATATGTTTGAACCTCATATTAAAAGGTAAAATGTCTTCATGGACAAACATCACGTTGACCGCCAGCAACAGCTGACAGACAAAGTTACTCCTCCGGGTGTCTAAACAGCATCCCATGTCAATCTACCTTTACCACGTTGTCTTTTAAAAGCAATTTTCCCATCACATCTTCACACTTAGCACTTTTCTATTTGGACCTATGTAAACTAGCACCGCACAGTAATTTACAAATGTGAAACCATTAGTCTTATGTATCATCTAGTCAAAATTATCCAGAAATACATGAAAACAGATTATTTGGGAACCGATCAAACAGAAGACTTAAGTCAAGGTGATGTAAAGAATGAAGTTCTCCAGTTTTATGCAGCAGGACCTCCTGCATCAAGGTAGTGTACCAGTTGAATGAGCTTCTTAATTCTAGTAATGCTTGATTATTCTGTTTCACACATTCGTTAGAGTAGACACGTGCTTAGTTTCATTTTCCTCTCACTGAGGAGGCATCACTACAGCCAGAGAGCCTAATTCATAGTTTCCTGCTGCAACGTTGCCATGTTCTGTTAAAGCTCCAGAAAAGGTAGAATGTGCACCCACACTCAGTAGAATTAGAATATGAGTATAATAAGTATAAACACACTTTTCACTAAGCCCAGATTTCTGTGTTAAAAATGTGTTTTCATCAGCTGTGAACTGAAAATTATGATGAAGTTACTAAATTAAATGAAACATTTATTAATATTCTAATTTAATAAATATATCTGAATGCCTAATACCTAATTTAGTGATTTTTGTATATATAAAAACAAATTCTATCAGATACCGCCTAAACAATTACTGTTGATTCACTCTTAACTGCGCTGTTTGTGTCCAGTTGTGTAGAGGTGTGAGTCACTGTCTGCTGAATGAAGGAGGAGTAACACAGCTGTCCCGAGAGGCCAAAGGCGCAGCTCAGACATGTGAGTACATGAGCAAAAACCTGAAGCAAGCGGCGCGTCAGATAAACAGCGCGGAAGCCAAGCCGGACACACAGAGAGCGTGTGCTCTGCCAAGCCTCACCTGAGACAGGAGCGTGGCTGGCTGCAGGGCCTTTTGTAGGGGAGGTAGCAGGGGAAGACTCCCTGTCATTCTCCACCTCCTCCCCTACTGTTACACACACATACAAACAGTGAGGGACAGTGAGGACCTAGCTGGGCGCAGGGTTAGATTTGTAAGGCAAGCAGGAGGGAGCACAAACTACACACAGTTATAGGACAGGAACAGATGAACGCTTGTTTGTTTTAAAGGGGCCTAGTCATGGATCTTGACCATAAAAAAAGAAAACACACAAAAATATATATATCGTCTTCAAATAAAACAATACACACCAAGCTTTCATCTTGATACTGTTTACTTAGTCCTTTTTGAGCCCGAAAAGAACTTTGCATGATCAGCAGACATTGTTGAGCCACCTGCTGGCAGTACTGCAGAGCTATCGGAAAGCAAGATGGCGGTAGCTACTGTCAGAGCCAGTGGACCGAGCTGCAATGCCTCGCAGTAAAATGACAGCTTGGTGCGGTCGAAGACCAATCAGATCTACAGGCTAGCTGTTGCTGAGTTGCTCGGCAACATTGCCTCTCCTTGTTAACCCATCGCTCACATGTGCAATATCGTACTTCTGGTCACGTGGACTTGTTATGGTAAATATACACAAAGGCACATTGTTTATTAAATTAAATATAAGCCAACAAACTGGGTGTGATAGTTTAGTTGGAAAACCTTAGTGTGCAACCAGAGTGAGCTAATGGTGTAGAAATGTGTAAAGTCAATCGTATGTGACTAGGCCCCTTTAAGGAACATCAACTATAACCAGTTTTACAAAAATAAAATATTTTATTTTTAACACTGAAATGTTTGGATGGATGGATGGATGGATGGATGGATGGATGGATGGATGGATGGATGGATGGATGGACGGACTCAGATCAAACATAACATAGATGAGCTTTGACTAAGCCAGATTTAATGACTGCAACACCAAACCAAAAATAAAAAAATAAAAATATGTGCTCCTTTAGGAGAGTTGGAAAACAGCATGACGACTGGTTGCATATTTTATCAATTTTACAAGGAAACACTGGATATGACAACCCACACAAACCAAAGGCACACGTATAATGTGAAAGTATAATAGTGAAACGTTATCAGAGAACTTAGGAAACTAAAGCCATGCAACAGAAATATTACAGCAGGCAAATATACATAATGCAGAAATTATATTTGTTTTGTAATAATCACAAAACAAAACAAAAAAAATGTACTTTTCTTAATTGGCTCTTCTTTTCTTGGGTTTATGCGCAATTATGCATTTTCCCATTCACATTTTGTCAAATGATGTCGTCCACTTTCTAACTAGAAGTAGTCTCATAAATCATCCACGTTTTATGTTGCCCGAAAGAAGAGATAATAACAGCAACCAAATGTTTACTCTTGCTGGGTTGTATAAGAGTGCCATCTTGTCTCTTGTGAGATATTACCCAGGTAAAGGTTAGAAACATATTTTTTTTATGTTAGCTAAACTAGTTTAAAGAATCCCATCTTTAAAAACAAATAATTAATTAAAATAGCTGAAGTCCTTTAAAAACTGTTACCGTCAGTCCCTCCATCCTGTTTTCGCTCCACCTCCTTGCGGTACTCCTCCAGCTCCTTGTCTGTCAGCTGGTTGAAGGGGTTGGGAGGCTCCGGCTCTGGTGGAACTTTGGGTGGGCTCACTGGGGTCTGATGGACACAGAAACACAAAAACACAAGTCTTGTAAGTCAAGTCTAGATCAAAAGTTGGGCCATAACATTACAGGTTGTGGGAGCAGAGATGGTGCTGTGTTTACCGGAGGGCTCTCCTCTGTTATGACACTTGCAAGGACTTGTGATTGCGGTCCAGCTGTCTTCATGTCCTGACGATTCTGTTGTCGAATCTGAAAACGATGCAACGGGCTTCATAAGTATATTTCATTCATTAGACTGGGCTGAGGAAGGAAAAGGAGGGAGGACAGGCTCGCCTTGTTTCGCGTCTCAATCACCTCCCGAGGGTTGGTGAAAAGAGGCACAAACTGGTTTGGGTTCTCTATCTTGATGGCCGTGCTTCCAGTCTGTGTCGTCTCTTCTGTTTTCAGCCACTGCATGAAGGAACAGGAGCATGCAAACAGGATTTAAGTTACTAATTTAGGAGAAAACCCGGCAGAGTAAAGAAATGCATGACAGAACCTAAAATACAGCCATGGAAGAGTCACCTGCTTTTTACTTTAATTCAAAAAAACATGGCTATGGGAGGGTTGTATGTAGTATTTGTGGCCACCAGAGGGCAGACTTTGCTTGCTCATTGAGATAATGTGGTTTCCTCTGCAATGCAGAGAAGAGGATGAAGAGGGGAGGGACAATGAGGCTCCTCCCACTGATCTGAGACTGCCTCTTTCCTTTTTTATGTAATTGAAACTTTGCTCTATCCATCTTTTTAATCCTGTTCAGGGTCAGAGGAAGAGTCATATTTCCTTCTGAATATCAGAAAACACCTGATCTTGAAAAAGCATCCAGAAGTCAGATGGAAAGCTGTTCACTGTGGATGCAGACATCTTCCGTGAGCCCACACTAAATATTTTCTGTATGTAAGAATGATGGTGAGTCACTATGTGTCCTCGCTGCCTCATCAAACCAAGCTGAACACCTTAGTACACCTTTTCCTCTTTTCCTTTCGCTCATCTCGTTCTTATCTCACTCCAGGTTCTGATCCTTCTGCTATGATGATCTCCATCACTTTTTTTAATCTTCCCTAACGCTTAAAAGCACATTTAAACCATTCTCCTGTTGGTCACAATGTTCGTACCACAATCAAAGAAAAGCGACTTTACAAATGCACCCCTGCAGTGAAGGAGGACATGGATGCCTATACAGTGACTTGCAAAAATATTCTCACGTTTTGAACCTTTCCACACTGCCCTGTTGCACCCCCAGTCTTTGCAGCCTCTAACAGTCTAATAATCAGAGAGCACCTTCTTTGACATGTTTGTTAATACATTTAATAAGACACTACAACTAAAATTATTTCAGTGCCAAAATAGTGTCAGCAAAAAGCAGTAAAACCTTGTTGCTGACATAAAAATACACTGGAAAAAGGGAACTAAAAGTAAGCAAAATTTTATTAAAATGTTTATATTTTTACTTGATTTGAGCAGCTAAATAAGACTATTTGCCAATGGAATGAGAATTTCTACCCCTAAAACAAGATAATTAGACATCCAGCACTTGAAATAAGATGATGGAGATGAATTGTTCTTATATTAAGTGCAAAAATCTTATTCCATTTGCAAATGGCTCAGCTCAAAGCTCAAAGCAATGAAAAATGCACTAATTTCTAGAGGATTTATCTACTTTTGGTTCCCTTTTTGCAGTGTATGAAACTGTTTTTGTTTCCCAGTAGCTGGATTGATGTGCAAAGCTTAGGATATTGTTTTATAAGCACACCCTGCTTTAAACTTCTTCTTTGTCATTTTTTGTTCACTAAACAGATGGATTCATGCTGAGAATAAACTGGAATAAATTTAGAGGTACTTGAGCAAAGGGCAGCAAATTGCAACACTTTTTGGGTTTTAAGTTGTATAAAGTGGGAAAACTACTTTCTGATAGTCAATTGCATAAGCTCCCAATAAAATACTTTTAGGTTAGTGGTTGCAAAATGGCAACATTTGAAAAAAGCTCAAGGCGTGTGAATATTTTTGCAAGGCGCTGCAGATCACCGTGTTTAGAACCAGAAGCTGGAATTCATGCCCAGAGCCTCACGGTGGTGCGCTGGTGTCCCGGGCTCGCCTCCTCCTGGTTGATTTTCTGGTAGGTGTTGGGAGTGTTGAGCCAGCGGGTCCTCTCCTGCTGCTGGCGCTGAGCAAACGGGTGCTGCCTCAGAGCCGGGTGGACCCCGTCATCATCAAACTGGTGGAAGGCGCTTACGGTCGCCGGCACCTCCACCTCCCTCCGTGTCCGAGTTCGCTCTAGCAGCACAGGGAAGCGGTAGGCGTAGCCGGTGCGGTAGCCCTGAAGACAACACAGAAAGCCACTTTTTAAGATTAAAGCTGGCACTGCACGGCAGGACTCATTTCCAACGCTCTTGTTGCAAAAGTCCATTAGAGGTAATACTGTCGCACCAACAATGACACCACCTAGGTTATTAATACGTGAGCCTTGTTGGCGGCTAAAAACCTTCTTAAAACTCGGTGCTCAGCCTGCAGACTTTTTGTGGTTGAAGCTTTTAGTCCAGAGAACAGCTTTATGTCCTACATTAAGCTGCCGCTTCTGCACACTCAACATTTCACACTGCTCTGCTTTAAGACTTCAATTTGCAGACCACAAGAAATCTGTTATGCCTTTTGTTTTGAAGTATCAACAGAAAATGCCGGAAAAGTGCTTTCTGCCACTCTGCAGGATGCTGAAGTCATGATAGTCTCCACGATGAGACAGCACAGGAACATCTTAAAATATCGACGGAAAGTTATCAAGGTGGGAGAGAGAGAGCTGCGTAGAGAGTAGCTGAATTTCAAAACAAGTTTTGTCCTCAAACAATTGCCTGTAACGGAATTGAAAGATGCCACATTATCAAGCAGTCGTATCAAAATGCTATGTGCTAGCATTAGCCTAGCATTTAAACAAACCACACTGCAGGGAAACAGCAGGTCCATGACATGAGTTGGCTACTGACGCTATGTACAATGAGATACTTGGTTAGGAATGTTTTAGATCATGTGCTGCTAAAACATCGTAGCTGTCTCATTTCAGCTCATGTTCATGCTCAGATAAGATGTTTGCTTGGCTAGGCAAAGCAAGATGCTGATCTGTGTGACAGGAAAAAGAAGAATAGAAGAGATCAATGCCTCCGGAACATAGCCGGTGAGTAAGTAAGTGTGATCCTGATGAAATACAGCGTTATCCCGGTGCTGGTATCGGCTATTCTTAAATGTTGTGGATCATCTGGGAAAACAAATTCTGATCGGTACATCCCTTCAACACTCACTATCTGCTTTTTTTCACCAACGAAAGAAAATGCCATCAGTATTCTAATTAGATTGCAGAAGATGTGTGTGGCCGACTAATTACAGTGAGGTGCCATCTTATCAAAGTCCAAAACAACAGAGGTCAAAGAACAGTGTGCACAGACTGAATCTTTGCGCTGTTTGGTCCCATGGACGGCCCAGTATTGTGTGGGTGGTTCTGTACTTTTTGGAAAAAGTCTTGATCAAAACCCAGCAGCCAGAATGAGCTCAGTTTTTAGTCGTTTAGTGGAATAAAAAGCTTCATCCTGATTTAAACCCAGCAAGAGTTCAAAGAGGGCATCTGGTAGAGTGACGTCACACTGCTCCAAAGTTGGGAAATTTGTCATTGACACTTTAAAATGCAACGTGTAAACCCACAGCGGCGTATGAGCCACACTCTGCCTCACTTGGGCAGACTGTGGCTCATTAGGAAGAGAAGTCACCTGGCAATAGAAAGGCTTCTATTTCAATTCCGGGTTCCTTACTGCCTCCTGAGCAAGGCACTAAACCCCATGTTGCCCAGCGAATGAATAGATGTATTCCAAATGTGTCCATTTCTGACTTTGTTCAGTTAAACCGTTGCTTACCAGATTATCCATGGTTCTCATGAGAGCTTCAAACTCATGTTCCCCAGTACGGCTCTTGGTTAGAGGGCCGAAGGTGGAGCCGGCCCAGCCGACGGTGCCGGTTGGGTTGGGTTTATGGATGGCCCGGTCCAACATAATCAGGTTGTGCTCCCCTCCAGAGCAACACAAAGCTGACACCTGCCAAAAACACACACAAGTAAAAAAACAATTTTTCCAACTGAGAGTTATATCTGCAGCTGTTTTTAGGAAAGGTACAGTCCTGACAAACAAAAACAACCAAAGAACATTTACGTTTCAGCATCAGATACTCCTGGCACAAAAGCATCCAATACAATACATGTACATTAAAACCTTGCAGTTTGTCCCATAATGCAACCAGCAGTGATTATGTAGATACAAGACAGTCCAAAATAAAGCAAAGCATCATTTATCATGCTTTTCTACAGGTAAAGACTGAGATGGGAATTGAGGCGACAAAGATTGGGGTTCGCGGTCTTGCATACAGTAAATACAAGTCGCTACAATGTTTACACAAGTATTTCTGTGAGCGGTACCTGAATCTGGCAGGCTGCCTGTATGTGGTAGATGGTGTAGAAGGCCTCCTCCACTGATTCCCCCAGAGCCACGATGCCATGATTCCTCAGCACCAGAACCTGGAGGGAACAAAAGCTGTGGATATCAGCGCAAGCTTCAATCGTTAATCCAGTGTAACTCTACATCACCTTGTGGATCCTCAGCTTTCAGTCCTGAGGCTCAATGGCGTGGGTGGAACATACAAACTAAAGGCTGGGTCAGTGTTTAATTAAGTCTCTTGTGGTCCGCTCACCTTACAAGTGGGTCCTAAGCTCTTCTGCAGCTCCATTCGGTCCTCTTCCTCCCCCATGACCCCGTTGTAGTCGTAGTAGGCCACGTCACCAACCAGCAGAGCCTCATGGGAAAGAGGCAGCAGGCCGCTCTTCATTGCAGAGACCTGGAGACAGTAAGCTGTCAGCCTAGGATGGTAATGAAAGCTCACTTTTACAGGAATCGAGCATGACGGATATTTGTGATCAAAGATATATGGATGAAACCTGTAATTTAGACAGAGAAAACCACATGAAAACAATAAAGGTGTCTCTTCTGGTCAAGTCAGAGGAGAGTTGGCAGAGTAACAAAAGGCAAAGCAGGACAAGTTAATTCATATAGGACTTTTCAGTGACACCGGCCGCAGTAACAGAGACTCTGACTCACTGCCGCTGTAGCAGGCGTGTGGAGGTGAAGCAGGCAGCGGACATCGGGGCGCGCTGAGTAGATGGCCGAGTGTAGGCTGAACTTGTCCGTGTCCACCTGTAGGTTGGTGCTGCCCTTGTCAACCACCTCTCCAACAAGATTCACTTTCACCTGTTATAAAAACACCTCACTGTCAGCATCCAATTCAACATCACAGCTTGAAGTTACCAAGGCCTGAGTCTGACAATTAACCCAACTAAAGGTGGTGGTATTTCTCTGAAAACTAAAACATTTTTAGTTTATACACTGCAAAAACGGAACTAAAAATAAGTACATTTTTCTTGAAATGAGTGTATTTGTACTTTATTTGAGCAGGTAAATAAGATAATTTGCCAATGGAATAAGATGTTTGCACTTAAAATAGGAAGAACTCATCTCCATCACCTTATTTCAAGTGCATTATATCTAAGTATCTTATCTTAGGGGTAAAAATACTCATTCCATTGGCATATAGTCTTATTTACCTGCTCAAATCAAGGACAAATGCACTAATTTCGAGAAAATTTTACTTATTTTTAGTTCTGTTTTTGCAGTATATATATATATATATATATATATATATATATATATATATATATATATATATATATATATATATATATAACATATCAATATTACACTCTTAGTCTGGGTTTAACAATGAGATGGTTTAACATTTGCTGTATTCTTTTTTATGATCATAAGTAAAGGGGGCTGAATACAAATGCACGCCACACTTTTCAGATTTTTGTTTGTAAAACATTTCAAAAATTTTAGTGTGAAACAATGGTTGAACTTCATTTACGTTTCTTTATTTATTTCAGAGAAAAGAGCCTTTAGTTGAAGACCCTTCAAAATAGCGAATAATCCAACAATGGGTACGATTTGCTAGCTTGCAGAAATCCCGTTTGCACAGGTTCAGGGTCTTAGAAGAAGGCTTGCTGCTTTTTATTAATCAATATATTCAACATGTTCATTCCATCAACAACACTTCAACTGACTCACCAGACTGGATCCGGTTACCTCACTGTAGGCCAGGCCTTCTGGAAGCACCAGAAAGTGTTCCTGTTCTTTACTCACACGTAGCTGCCAGAAAAGAGACATCAGTAAGAACACCAGACAAGACTCCTCCTAGACATTAGTCAAAAAAACAAATGAGAGAAGGGTTGAACCATAAACCGCGTCGTAAACTAACCGTGAGAAGGGTATGGCTGATCTGAGCCCAGCCGTAGAGGTCGAACAGTCGGTGGGTGCTGGCCAGTTTGCAGCGCATCAGCCGCTCCCCCTTCACCATGCTGCCAGGCTCCCATCCCTGCAGGTCGTTGATTGGGGTCACCATCATCATGTCTACCGCCAAGAAACAAAGAAAAGAACACTGAGGCGGAGGAGAGCAAAGCTTGAGGCATTAGTAGAAAGGTAAAAAAAGGAAAAATAGATGATATCCTAATTCAGTTTTACCTATGCAGCGATGTAACTTTTTTTGCTCTTCTTCTCAGTGAGCTTGTTTTTTATATGACCATCATCTTTGATTGCCCATTTTTCTATTCATATAAACTTCACAGTCCCTCCCAGGAAAAATGAACAATTTACTTTTTTTTCTCTGTAGCTTGAAACAAAAACATAGTGTCCATTTACCATTTCTACTATGGGTCAAGCTTAATGAGCCGAATGCTTCAGACAACTGGTGCCATGGCAATATAAGATTTACAGCTGTGTCAGGCATCAAATATTACCACAGCATCAAGAAATGTATGTGGTTGGGAGTACTGAGCATGGGCAGCCTCGTAAAACAGACATGGATGTTTATCATAACGTATATAGATGCAGACACATTTCCTGTCTCTCCTGGTAATGACGTGCATTATCTGTGCAACGTCACACAGATAAACTAACAAAATCCCACCTAGTCCAAATATTGGTTCCCCTAACAATTTCTAAGGACAGACATTTTCCCAAGACCCAAATCCTACAGGGATAAATAATGCATGACGTTACAGGACGGGAATAAGTGCTGTGCTGTTTGTAAAAGTGGGCTGTCCAACACACCAGCAGGGGTGCCAACATAGTGCCTGCAGTGATTATGTAACAAACTCAACCTGTGCTTATATGAAACAGGCCTGTGCACACCGTCGTCCTTGTGCGCCTGGGAGTCCAACAATCAGAGTGTTTGCTGCTGAAAAGCTCAGTCTTATCCCATCTGACCAAAGCAAAGCTCGACTCAAAGTCTCCATGGAGTTTAACAAACTCCACATGTTGTGATTGTACGGCAGAAAACATTTTTCTTTGGACATCACGTGTAGATGCAGTTGCTGTATTTGCATGTCTATACCATTTGATATTTTTATTGTTATTCTTTGCTGCAGTTTTCTAACAGTGCTTTTAAGCGGCTTCTCCTGTACGTCTTACTCCATCCTGCTCACTGAGAGAGGCTGCAAGATAAAGGTGGGCTGTCGTCCAGCATAGTGGTCAGTGGGCAAAAGAAACTGGCCTCAGTGCGACGTCGTATTTATACACCAGGGAAATATGAATTCCTGCAATACCAGTTAGAAGTTCCTATATACCGTGTTCTACTTTAAGAGCATCGATTTAAAAAATGCATTAGTTACATTTACTTTAAGGCATTGTTTCAGGAACCAACATTTTTGCCTTTTTTCCCACTGAATAATTCAAAGTGAAGGTAAGGTGTTTCTATGTTTCTTTAGTCTATATTTTGTTAGTGTAAAAAAAGACATGCATTGTAAGGCTTTTTACACTCCAGGGGTGCCAACCAATATGTCTGTGTCTTTATCCGGCTCCTCTCTCCGCTCTCTGGCTCCTCCTCCTGCTCTAATCTAAGTCCTTGCACTTGGAGGCTTAGGGAGGAAATAGCTTTCTTTCATCTGTTTCCAGCTGTGGTCGACTCATAAGATCTCCTGTCTCCTTTGATCGGAAGTTCAGCACACTCACACGAATTTTGCCATTACATTGAACACATTAGCAAATGTGTTCAATCGCAATTTACTTTTTTAATCAAATATGTTTTTCACGTTCTGCTTCTGCTATGGTTTTATTTGTTGGTACTTGTTACTGGTAAACGTTCATAAGATACGTAAAAAAAGGATTTGCTGCAGAGTCTTTGACACATACTGGTAGGTGTGACTGGCAGGGTGGCCGGGGAGCCATGAGAGGCCATGAAATCCGCGAGTTGTCTCAGTGCCCACAGATTGGATGAGCTGCCACCCTTCTTCATCTGTTCCTGGATCAGCACATCCAGCTCCTCTCTGAATGACTGCACACACAAAAAAAAGCACAAAGCGGGACATCTACCATCATATATAAAGCTGCGGTAAATAATACGACCCAGTCTCGTTTTCAGCTACAGCTCCGTAGACAAGGTCCAAAATGTTTTCAGGGGGAACCACGTGTTATAAATGTGTCCTTTCACTCCACGGTCATCGTGTAATTTCATCAGCAACATGATGCTTCACTGCTGACATTAGCAGACTCGATCAAGCTGACAGTTTACTCCAATTACATCTCCTCTGCTAAAGAGGAAAGATTTATTGTGAGGATCTGATCAAATTTAAAGGCAACTCAGGGTAAGAAGAAGGCAAAAACTTTCACCAAGTTGTAGAGAAACAAGCAGCTTTCTCACCGGACTCTGAAGGAGGCTGGATATCCGTTTCTTATGCTGCACTCCAGAGCCAGGCGTGGAGTGCTGTGGCGACTGGAGGCCCTCGGGGACCCCATCGCTGGGGCTGCGCTGCACTGGAGTGCCCTTTGGGGTGGGAGATTTGCTCATCCTTAGCGTTTTATAGTGAGTGTATCACAGCCTGGTGGAGACCTGTAATGAAACAGTGTATTACATTTTTGAAATGCAGTAGGACCTTGATGAGACGTGTTCACAAGCTGCTGACAAGATAAACTAACTGAGAAGGTAAATGGAAAACCTGCAACTTCTATGTGAGTTAATGTTGTGATAACTGGTACTCAGATGAGTTGTTGTTATTCTGATCCCACAAGAGAAGATACAAAACTATCTAAAAAATTAAAAGGTATGGGAATGAACAATAAGACACCATGTGTTACATTGAGTAATTTGTATGACTGAGAACCCAAACAAGCAGAACCAGCTACCATTCTCAATGCTTCAACACGACTTAAACGACTCATTTCCAATGATAAAAAGCTTACATTTGTAAAGATGCACCATAAACACAAATGAATATGTGAATATATTTGATAATTTTTGACACAACCTTGTTTCAAGAAAAAACAAAGGCATCTTAACATTAACACCTGACACCAACCCAAAAGCACAACGGCGGATGTGAGGATTTGGGTTTATGTTGCAAGTACTCCAAAACTCGGTGTATGGCCGCCTGTGGTACTGGTTGAAATTGGCTCAAATTGGGCAATTAATAGTCTAGAACCCCAGCTGATTGAAATGGTTTTCAGGGACTCTAAGAGAACTTTGCTAAAGGGTGTTGAACGCAAGAAAGACCAATATACGTTACGTACTGCAGGAGGATTTGAGCAGCTTTGACATCGGTCAAACTGTAAACCCAAGAATTCATCAATTCCCTCACGACACTAACTCACAGCAACACGTGTTGATCGATAGTCCAGTTAGAGTTGACGAGTTAAAACTAGGGACAAACAACAACTAGTGCGTAACCTGAAAGTGGAAAGAAAATTATACATGATTTCATTTTGATTTAGAAATAAAACTGTGACAAGTGTGGAATGCATTTATATTCACCCTCCTGAGTTAATACTTTGCTTTTATTACAGCTGCAGAGGCTGAGTTTATGGGCCATTATTCTTGCCAAAATAGCCCAAGTTCAGTCAGCGTAGAAGGAAGAGGGCATTACTTAAAGGAGCTATAAGTAATACTGACAGCTTGTGGCTCAAATCCGTACAACAGCTTGCCAGTCACAACAATTTAATATGCCGTTTTTAAACGGTGTGTTGCTGTTGTGAATTTCTGCTTACGTAGGACAGGAATACGATGTTGTATTCTGTTCTATTTCTGTTTTGCTTCTCTTACTGGCTTCCATGTTTGCAGGCTGCTGCTCATTTGCCAAGATAAAATACCAAATGCTGCACTCTGTGCTGGGAACCCTGGGAGCTCTCATATGATTGGCTCAGGAACCAGGAAGTAAACACGGGCTACACTCCGAACCGAAGTAGTTCCGGACCGTACCTCTAGGTTTGAAAAAAGAAAAACTTGACTAAGACATTGTTGATGGAGAGGACCGATTGTTTATAGGGAATGTTACTTGCATCCCAGGTTACAAATGAGAATGATTTCGGTTGATTTTACTGTAAATATTTTGCTTATAGCTCTTTTAAGAAAATACATATTCAATTCTTAGCATATGGATATGCTTTGATCTGCCATGCCATACCATACCATACCAATATAAAGCACTTTAAACACCCACGGGACCAAAGTACTATACTCAATCATAAGACATAAAAAGGATCAATCATAAAGCAATAAGCAAAATAGTATATAAATGTAGTGATAAAGTATGTTTAAGATTGTTTTCTTGCCAGAAGGTGAATCTCAAACTCATTCTCAAGTCTTTTGCACCCTCTTGCAGGTTTTCTTCCATGAAAAGCAATCTCGAAACATGATGCTGCCATCACCATGTGACACCGTGGGGACGGCCTGTTCAGCAGGATGTGCGGGTTTAGCTTTTTAAATGTCGGGAAAGAAGTTCAGCTCTTCTCCCATCGTCTTCGCCAGCTCCTGCTTCCACATCTTCACTCAGTCCACTCTATGGTTTATGGGAAAATGCAAAAAGGAACCCTAATTGTTTTTTTCTTGCCACTCTCCAAAAAAGGTCAGATTTGTAAGTTGCACGACAAATCGTCCCACCTGAACTGTGTGTGAAATGTTCAAAGCCTGGGATATTGTTTTCTAACCTAACCTGGTTTAAATCCTCTCCACAGCGTACCCTCAGACCTGCCTGCTGGATTCCTTGGTCTTCATGATGCTGTTTGCTTATTAATGTCCTCTAACAAATTACACTCTATTAACTACTTAGCTGACTTCTGAAGGTATTTTTTTTGCGTTGGATTTTATTTAGAGTATCATGTAACCATGTATCACTTTCCTTCCAGCTCACATATCTGTGCTACTTGTAACTTCACCTATCTGCAACAAATGAGAAATCCTAACTTCCCTGTCATTACCCTTTTCTTTGTCAAAGTCAACATTACTGATAAAATAGATAAAGTCTTTTCAAGCATTTCTTTTAAAAGATCATGAGACTCCAATCTGCAAATCAGCCTCGAGAGAAGGAAATCCCGTGTACGACCCAACCTGTGTGATCAATTATTCAAAAAATATAAACTGTTCAATCAAAGTTCTCACTCATGCACAATGCAAACCACCTATAAATACCTTTGCATATTACACCGACTTTAAGAATCTCATTTCCTGTTTGCAAGTACAAAGTGAACATTGAGTTCATGTTTCCTCGTAACTTTTAAATGGAGGCATTAAAGTGAATACTCTACCGTTACATTAAGGATGCTGTATTCCTCTGGGTCCTGGCTGGAGGAAACGCAGCTCAGACAGAAAACGCAGGCATAAGCACTCGGCTCTCGCATGCAGAGAGCACCTCTAAGAGGAAACGATACAGCTGTGTTATTGAATAAAGTGTAAAGAGTTACTGTAAGGATCTCCAGTGGAGAGCTGGCCCCTCCCCGACACGCACAAACTGATCTGCAGTGACCAGATAACGTCCCGAGCATGCCACACCCTCTGATCAGCTGCTGCATCCTTCCAACTGCCTTAATGACTTACTCACTTGATTTGTTGCAGCTCTGTAAAAGCTCAGCTGACACACACACACTCTCAGGTTACACCCCTCAATTTTCCCAAACCGGATCAGATCCAGGGACATCGTCCGAGCTCACTGCGCTGCAAAGTGTAAGCCCCGTGCAGATAGCTAAACCTTTAGCTGAGCTGCTGGACTGAAACACGCTCTAACCCAACCAGATTAGCCTCGAGCAGCAAAATATTACACCATCTGCCCAGATAGCTGGTAAAAATGGAATTAAAACAGTGAGTCCTTCCCAGAAGGATCGTATGAAAACTAATGGAGGCTTTGGATGAATTCAGAAGAATATGTCAGCCTTTTTATAAATCTGCAGCTCTTGCTCGGTTTCAGACAATAGACACTGGTTTAGATGAAGGTGGGAGGGGGAGGGAGTTGAAGCTGCAGACAGAAGCTCCCCCTCCCTCTCCAGGGAGGGCCCTAATGACTAAGGGTGATGCATGGTGCTCTGGCTGCTGGCCTTCCATCCCTGCTTCTCCGGCTTAGCTTTCCTCTGCCTGATGGCTGCATCATCACATCACTTTTGTTCAATGCTAACTCTGGAAGCAACGACTGACTGTCTCACTTACTTCTCCAACAGATGGCTGCATGCTACGTAAATGAACAGGATTTCTGAATGTTAATACCACTGAAAATAGTCAGAGTCATTTACCTTAATAGGAGTTTTATTCAATGCTTTTAAGCCTTACTTTGTACTCATGTCTGCCTGTGAGAGCTGCTACCCAGCAGCACAGAGGCAGATGGGAGTTTCATTAAGCAGCTCTGGGTTCATTTTTTTTCTTCTCATTCAGCGTTTGGCGAGTTGGTGGCTGACAAAGTCAAAAATTAAATTCCTGCTGAGGAATAAGTTAGGATAACCTCACATCTATTCCTGCTTGAAGTATGTATAATTGCCCTGAGGCTGATCACATCAGATGCACATGATAAGAGCCTGATTACTCAGCTACCTCAGTCATTAGCCTGGTGAGCTCCTGACTGTAGAAGTGAGAGTAAACAGTGTGGTGAGACCCCAAGGGCCTGTCTGAGTCCTTCAGAAAAAAGACTGGAGCAGCAGATGAGCCTGGAAAGGGATTTAAAAAGATATCAGAAGATTTGGAAATCAGCCCTTTCACTGTATAGAAAGTATTTAATGGGGTGTCTTCCATTTATTAGCATGACCGTACAAACCCACTCACAAACATTTGTTTAATTGCCCCTTTACCAGTAGCGGAGAACTCACACACTGTTTGTGGCCATAAAGAAGATTCTGGCATAATTCTGGCCGGATAGTTCAGCACTCTTATATCAGAACTGGTAGAGCTCATTTAGATGTTTTGGTTTCCTGTCACAGACCCAGGCTCCACATCTTATTTGTATAGTTGAGATCACAGCATTCTTGATGCTTAATGTTAGTCATCTTTGTCCAAAATGGACAATATGCATGTTTCAATTGAGGGTACTGTCATTAGCTTGAGGGTCTTTATTCTGCCTATTTTGTGCAATGTGTTTGTACCATTGGCAGAGAAAACCACTATTTCTCCCAAGTATTTATTTATCGTCCTAACCATTCTTTCTGCCTCTAAGTGCGACACTGTGGGTCAGAGGATTGAAACAAGACAACTACCCCAATCACATCAAAACTGGTTTTGGAATAGATAAAGTAGGTTAACATCAAGCATCTGGAATGACCAGGCACTTGACCTTAGAAAACGTATGGTCTATGCTCACAAGCTGGGTCTGTACCAGAAAACTAACTAGTTCAAATAAAGTCCAAAATCCTAATAGAGAAGAAGAGAGATCAAATACCCAGCCAAAATTATTGGATGACCTTCTTAAAGGCTACAAAAAAGTGGGTGGTGTCTCTGAGACTGGGTAAAGTCAATGAATCCAAATACCAACATTAAGGACAAGAAAACCCACAATAAATTAAAACTTATACAATCAATTCTAGTTCCTCAGAATTAAAAGCTGTACATAGTAATACCATATTCATTCCCTACATTAATGTTTTTAAGCTGAAACAAAGTCTTAGAGAGGTCAGTGTGGCTGTGTAATCACAGTCTCTTTTCTAAGAACAAGACCTGGTCAACTTCTTTTTTCTTTTTTTATGATTCAAGATCAAAGAGTATCAAATGGAATATGAAACATCTACATAGTAGTAGTAGGCTGAAGTGAGAAGACCAAAGCAGCAGATTCTTCCTAATTCTGTGATGTGAAAACAAGTCAGATGACTCAAACACATTAATAGATCTGCTTTGCTTCACACACAACCTCTGAAGGAGAGAGGTTTCCCTTCGGAGATGATCATACTGGAGCAAGAGATCTGAGACTTGCTGCCAGTCAGAACTCATCGCTCACTAAGCTACAGCTGACAGAAGGTCATGGTTCCCCACTGACTGTCCTCTGGGGTCTGTCTTAATCTGTTTGACTGGCAGAGAGCTGGAACACTTCTTACATTTACAGTCAGCACAGCCAAATAGACACAGTGCATCTTATACATGTCATTACACACCTTCAACAAAAACAAAAACAAATATTGTCCTAATTCTAACTGTGATGCATACGTGTATGGGTCAGACCTTTGTCAAAGGGTTCCAAGACTTTGAAGTGCATTAAATTTCCACAATTTCTTCTTTGAAAGAACAGCAAGAAGTGCCTTCACTAGTTTACCATGTTGTGGTTTCTCATGATGCTTGCTGCTTAGATTTTTATTTGATACTGTGATTGGCTAAAACCAACATTTTGGTAGGCAGGCACTAGGTGTCACTCCGCCCAATTAGCTGGGAGAGTTCTGATGAATCTCCCTCATTTCCCCAAACGGATTCAATGGGAGCAGACCTAGATTGATAATGTGTAGTACGTAGAGTGATACACATTATTCATCTGGCTGACCAGGCTAGTGTAAAGTACCACTGCCCCTCTCCCAAAATCTTTCTGTGCACTGCAGGCTGAAAGAAATTGACTACACTTTAGCGCCACCTACAGGAAAGACGGATTTGCCTTTTATGAATCCACTACCATTTTGTGATATATGTCTGTTAGCCTATTAAGAGCAGAATAGCAGTAAGGATGAACTTCTGCTGAATAAGGACTTGGAAACTACTCATAATTCTGTGTTCTATTTGGTGTTTTTTTTTTTTTTCTATATTTCTACCTAAGGCTTTTCATCAAAAATAATAATAATAATAATAATAAAGGTTTGAACATTATTATACCTTTAACAAAATATAACTTTAGAAAAATTGTTGATTCTCTGTTTCAAATAAAAGTAATTGGAACATGTTATACATTTATGCAACTACAATAGTTTATTACCCAAGATTAATATCCAGTGAGAATCTCATATAGATCTAAGGCTACATGTGAAAAACTGTTAAGTGGTGTGAGCTACATCATTCTGAAAGTCAAAATGTGCATCCCATAATACCAACACACAATCACACTAACAACAAAGTAGTTGATTTGTGTCCATTCCCACAACAAAAACCCAATGAATGCACCTTTCATTTTTCTTTCTTTCAACAGAACCTTCAATCCAAGATGGGACCACACATGACCCCTTCGGTACTTGGCTCTCTTGTTCTCTTGAGTGGTTTTTAAGTGTTCTTTTTGTGCTCCTGTTCTCCACGTAGGTACACTTGTCAAGCGGTGTCAATAGCTATGTATATAAGTGTAAAATTTCTTGATCAAAATTTAATGTGTTTGGTTTAAAAAGAAAAAAAGAATAATCTGAATACAACGTTTATCTCGGTATAGAATCAATGAATCAAGACGTACTTTTACATGCACCAGGCTTCATTCAGAATACAACCACTGTGACATGCATAAAGTCCTCATATGTCTCTAAAAAACACAGAAGAAGCTTCACTTGTCTGTGCCAAAGACATTTTTCTATTTTTATTTTTCTAAACTTTGCTGACTAATCATACACAAACAAACAAGGATCCAAACAAACGCAGCATGCACTGGCACCAGCTTCTAAGAGCTGTTGAGACGTTACTGCACTCGTTAATAAAGCTGCAAGCTTAACAACACATGCTATTAGTCTTCCTGTGTGCTTAATCTCATTACAATATTCCAGTTGCCTTGTTTACATGAAAACACACAGAGGTTAAACCACTACACAGTGTGGAAATGATGGCGGACTTCGCCCCCACATTCCCTCCTCTTCCCATCTTCCCACAGTGCCTGCTGTGGATCATGGAAGATTATCAGTACCAATTTTCTCTGGATATAAGGGTGGACTTCACAAATTTAAATGTATTTAGTTTGGCAATATTGCTTCTTACTATGAAATAAGCCTAAGGCAAAATAACTATATTGATTGGTTTAAATGATGTAAAAGGACAAATTGGATGAGTAGACAGAAGCTTAAAACCCTCTTTCAAAAACACACGTGTCAGATGAATATATTACTGTATAATTCACAAACACTCCTTATTTGTTTCTAGTTTTGCACATATTTCAGTCCTTGGAGAGTCTCCAATACACTGGTCAGGCACTGGGATCGGCATCCTTACTGATCTACGCATTTGCAACTAACTTCAGTGCTCTGTGTACTCTGACACATTTCTATCAGAACCAGTAGGAACTTCTTTAGCAGTTTAAGTTACAGAAGTTCATCTGTTGGACTGAACTACAGGCCAACCTTCTCTGTTTTCGCGCATCAATAAGCTTTGACCAATTCTGTCCCCAGTTCACAGGTTCTTTTTGGACCGTTTTTGTTAGATACTGACCACTGTGGTCCGGGAAAAGCCCAGAATGTATTCCATGATTTTTATAGATGCTCTGGCCAAGTTGTATAGCCATCACAATTCGGTTCAGACTCAAATTCTTGCAGAGGGAAGGTGGGCAGCCAGGATTTTCTCTACGGACCTGATTACCACAGTAGCATTGGTCATGTGCTCCAACTGACTGATGCATGCTTTTTAAAAAGAGAGTGAACCACCAGCTGCTTTGGTTTGATCGATGGACCTCCATTTTATACCTTGTCATAATAAGTTTATTTCCATTAATTTATGGTTTATGATATATATTTTTTCATTTTAGTTAAGTATTGACATAAATTATGAAAACAATCCCAGAAATCATTTATTTGTATGTCTACTTATGTCTACTAATAATAAGTTTATTATTTTCCCAATGATATGCATGTAAAAAATGAAGCTCTGGGCTATTAAGTCCCTTCCTTGAAATCTTCTGTACACTGAAATAAACCAGTGTTGATCATTTCATCCCTACATGCCTGCAGTTTCTACAGGCATGTATAAACAGTTTTATTTGTACCTAATATAAAGTATAAATCTGGTTCTTGGTTGCCTGTATCAGCAAGTTATGATAAACTTATTCTGACAAAATTTTAAATTAAAGAGTATCATAGTGGCCAAACTGATTTTTTTTTTTTTTTTTTTTTTTTTTGATTTTCAAATCTAAATTGTGTTTTTTTTTTATTGTAAATAGTGGATCAAATGCAAATTTTTAGGCAGACAGAAGGGGAGCTACATGACATTAAATGGAAGAATGTCTTGAGGTGTGCACTAACTGATAAATCGTGGGTTTGTAACATCTGAAATATGATGGCTTCATATCACACCAGAAAAAGTTCAGACACCGCTAATCATAACCAGTCAAAAGGGGGAAAAAAGCATTCTAGGAATTAAATGACGTTGAAAATTGATGCTTCAAATTAAAGAAATGGTTGTTTCTTGTTGACAGGAGTTGCAGAATCCTAACCAGTCCTGCAAAAGCAGCCAATAATAGTCTACCACAGCTTCACCAGCTGTATCATTTAATTGCTGTCTTCTGTAGCTCGTTAGGGATTGTAACAGGTAATTTCACTAATACCCTGGTTTGTTTGTGTCCTATGCAAAGTACGGTGGCTGTGTTGCAGTAGAAGGGAAGTCAAAACACACAAAGCCCATTATGTTGAGATGGCAAGGAAAAGGGGACGAAAAAAAAAGTACATCTTTGATTTGCTCAGCAGAGCTTTGGTGAGTTCGGCACATTGCCCGGGCTCTAGAAGCCCGACACTAAAACGCTGTTGTTTCTCTTCCTCCTGATCGCATCACGACAGTTGCCCGCACGCAGCATGGCTGCCTAGCAACACTCGCGATCGCTGCAGCATCAGCACCAGCAGGATGAGTGAATAATGGCTTCCAGCCTGAAGGCAGGCAGAGGCGAGCGGCTGCAGCACGACACCGCACTAAAGAAGGCAGCATACTAAAGCCGATACGGTCCGTTAAAAAGAGCGCACGGCTCCCACTGTGGCCGTGTCCCAAAATAAAAGCTGACGGCCCACATATTCCAGCATCACCCTGTTTACTGGTACAGGCTAATCATCAGGCGGCCATAACATCAGACCTAGGAATTTGCCACCCTTTGTGGGGTACTACAAAAATGTTAAAGTCAAGAGAAACTCGCGCAAGAAGTCCTCTTTTGTCGTGATTGCTATTTTAGAGCGCCCGCTGAGAGAAAGAAAGGAGAGCGACAGCGCAGTGAACAGAGGGAGAGGATGGCATCTTCTCGGACATGTTCTGTAGAGAAGCGCACACAGCACTCGCACCGACGGCACGGAGAAGCCCGTACAACGCCCTGCCCGCAGTCCTTTCATCATTAGTGTGGACAAAAACGCAGCAGGGCCAACTCACCTCAGCGCGCCGCCACGACCGGCCCCGTTGTGCGGGCACACCCACGGCCCAACGGTGAATCTCAGAGGGACAGATTTGGTCAGTTAGAAAGCTACCATGTGGCGCCAGTGCTCTTATATGAAGCAGTTTTGGGGGCCGCAGCTGATCCCGGGTCAATAGACCTTGGTGTGTTATTTCTCCATCGCTCGGTGAGCCTGGATCGTCCCACTGCCACGCCTTTCTTGTCTGACACCCAAACGCACTCCGTCCCCAGTCACTGCGCTGCGGAGGGAAGCTGCCCACTGTGCTTCATCATTGTGCGCTTATGGCCCCACGCACACACAGTCCCTGCTGGATTTATTGAGCTGCCTTCTAAAATGTGAAGCTGCTCAGGCCCACGCCAAATAGAGCAATGATGTGCCTTGGTGTCAAACAGGCGCCATCTTCCGTTATAAAAAAGAAGTGTACATTTACTTAGGCTATATTTAAAACATTATACCTTCCGCTTAAACTCGTTTGTCAGATTAAAAGTTCATTTTGAAAATATCAACCTTTAAGCAGCCATTTAACATACTTTTCATCAAGCCCACATTTCTGTATTTTATTGGTCTGATGCAAAATTTGAATCTTAAACATGTTTTTTTTAGCTGTAAGTATAAACATATATAATTAATAGAAATGCTTGAAAACATCCCTCTGTGCATAATTAACCTAGTAAATATGTCTCAGTCAGTGAGCTGTTAGTGAAATAAATGAACGTTTCATTAACATGCTTTTTTAAAAACAGTATCTAACAAAAATGATCACCACCCTCACATTTTTATGAATATTTTATTTTTTCATGGAAGAAAAGTGAAGATATGACACTTTTGTAGAATGTAGACAGTATATAGCTGGTATAACACACTAAATGTGCCTTCCCTTTTTAATAACTCGACACAGCTATTAATGTCTAATAGAAAACACAAAGGAAAGGATTTGGACATTTGTGGACCTTAAGCAGAATATGTTTTAGGGGTCCTACTTTACAATAAGCAAACAGTTAATCATAATCAAAAACAAACACTGTATGCAATTATGGACCTTAACATTTGACCTCTATGATTAGGGTATTAACTGCTAACTGAGCACGCTCGCTGAAAATATTGCATGGATGCGTGTGTGGATGGGTAAATGAGGGCACAGATTGTGTTGTAAAGCCCTTTGAGTAACATGGTTGGCTAAGGAGCTTTATAAGCACAGTCCATTTACCACTTAGTGGTCTAAACACTGCTTTGTGTTGAAACTTGTTAAATGGTATTAACTCAATTTGACCACTAGAGGGCTTCAAATCTAAAGTTTCAGTAATAGTAATAATAATAGTAATATCGTCTCTATTGTCATTGAAACATACATTACAATGAAATCTGCTTTCTGCATTTAACCCATCCCCTTGGGGAGCAGTGGGCTGCCATGTGTGCCGCCCGGGGAGCAATAAGGGTCTTGCTCAGGGACCCAGAGTGCCAGCACTGGGGATCGAACCGGGTACTTGCATCCTACTTTGAGTGCATGCGTGCTGCTCTAACCACTCGGCCACGAACCCCCCTCTTTAGATAAAGAGCCCTCTTTAGATAAAAGAGTGATCATTTGATTGAATAAAAAAAGTTTAATAAAGATTATACCCTGTTTTCATGAATATTATAAAGCCCAACTTTTCAGATAATGAAAACCAGTATAATCTAAATAAACTGAAAAATTTAATGATGCCTGTATTACTCATCCAATGGCGTAATATGTGGATTATTGAACTGCCACCTACGAAAGCTTGTCAGGTGATGACCATTGCTGATGCATAGCGTTCTACCTGACCTACTACTATCAGAGGACTAATGATGCTGAGATAAGCTCAAGAACTCCAACTCACACAGAAGCCAACCTCGTTCCCAGGACTGCACCAGGATCCCAACTTGCCTCCAAAACATGACGCAACAGTAAGCCAAAAAGTGCTGTTCATTTTTACTTCTTATACTGTCATATTGTATATACTGTATACCAAATCCACCCACCTCTTGCATGTAACACCGTATAAATAAACACTCATTACAGTATTCTCTGCAATCATCACATAGTGGACTTGTATTTTTGTATGTGCACCTGTACATCACCCCCACCACCATCATCATAAGCACAGTAATACTGAAAACTGTGATACTGAAGGATGCAGGAGTCTTGGACAAAGGCCCAAAAGGTCTCATTACACTTTCCACAGTCAATATAGTCAAAAAATAAATTATCTAAAAAAACAACATGCTCTGATCTGGGAAAGCTCATTACTCTTCATCCTTCCATCCAACAGCTACTCCCCCTTTTCCAGGAGGACCGGTGTCTATCTCCTTGGTCCCTGGGCGAGAGGCAGGTACACTCTGGACAGGTCAACCAGTCCTTCACATGACAACACAGAGACAGACAGGACAACCATGCCTGACGATCCTCGGTCATATAAAATGTAAATACACCTATGCTGTTCTTTTGGCTACTTACCTGCAGGATAGTCTGACGAAGAGTTAGGAGATGCAGCTTCTTTGCTACATCTGTCACCCATAAACTAGAATTAGGGAGGAATGACCCCTCTCAGTTTAACCAGTTTTAAAGGCAATGTATAATACAAAATTAACTTTTCAGCCCTTAAATACATTTTGTTTTATTGTTGGAGTTTCTAGGCGTGATGAAATTGAATGTAGCCTGTCTGGGTACTGCGTAGATTGCTTTTCAATTTTCTTTATTACCTTTTATTTATTTTTGAACAGTTATGTCACATTGTTTGGTGCGGACCTGCTAAACAAGGTCATGGACATAAACCATCAGATATATAAAACCATGTGCAGACAGGTCACCGCACACGTTACCTTGATAAACCCAGATGTGCAGGAAGTAAAACTTAGGTTCACATCTATCTTAAACTGCCCTGTCCCTGTTCCTAAATACATTATGCAAATCAGTAAAAAAAAATACCCAGAAGGCACCAACATGTCCAAATAACCATGGCAATGGCGCTATCAGTAACAGAGACACCTCTGGGGATATTTGTAGTGACAGTAAACCAACGGCTTATTGAGCGACATCAGCAACTCATTAAAGAAACTGGCTATTTTGATTAGATTGTCTGTCACTGCACTCATGTTGTGAAGTACTTTAAATCTTTAAAATAAGTCAGGATGTTACAAAAAAAACAAACAAAAAAAACTAGATATCAGCCATCGAGCCTGCTCTTGTTTTTTTTACCCATCCCAACAATTATGAGAATGATAATTATGATATAGCGGAATCCTAAATTGAGCAGAATTACACCAAAATGACTGGAGTCAAAGCCCTGATTACATTTGGAAATCAGCTCTATGCTGCAAATGAGAGCATCAGGGGAATTTTACATATCTGAACAAGAATGATCCCATACTGCAGGCTTGCAGCACTATAGTTTCCCTCTGTGACGCTGGGGTCATTTTGAAAAAAAAAAAAAAAGAAGCCCTGAGCAAAAAACCGGCTAACATGGCATTCATGTTTAGCACAGCGGGTCAGTAGGATTTCTGAAAACTCGCTCCCGTTGCATTCTTCCGTTGGCAATATCCTCGGTGCCAACGCTGCCATTGTTCAACAATTATGTGCCACTTTAGGCAGCCATTTATGAGCAGGAGTGACTGTCTCCACTTTAGGGAATAAAACAGCTGTTTATTTACAAATTAATCTGCTGATTCCATCCCATTTTGTTCTTCAGTGAGAATGACAGAGCCCGTAAAATGATTCACATGCATTTTCTGAGTATTTACATCTACATTTATCAAAAACAGGAATATTCACAGTTTACATCTGATGTAGGTTGTTTCCATAAATTTGAGGGGTGTTATGTTGCATGAGGCCAGATGTGATTATCTTTCCTTGCACAGATTTAAACCATAAAGGCTCAAACTCATGGGAAAACATTGGGTTCAATTATTCTGAATGGAGTAACATTTCAGTGGATCTATGTCAGTTTTAGTACTGTTTTTTTATTTTCGATTGAAGTTTGCGTTGCTGCTGCACATTTTCACGGTAGGTCAAAAATGAGCATGGATTATAACACACTTCATAAATTTTTATACATGCTAAATTTGATGTTAAACATTGCACCACAAGTTACACGCTTTGTACATGAAGCCCCTGGACTGGGGTTGAGTCAGTGCCTCAAGTGCCACCACACACATACCTTTCCAGGGCATGCCTCCTCCTTTTCACAGAAAAGTCAGTTTTCATTACATATGGAAGTAATGGTCGTAGAGTCTGGATGAAGCGTGATCAGTCAGAACCCAAAGTGTTACCAACGCTGTTGTGTACCAATGGCACATTGATGAGTCTAATCAAATCTGGGCCTACAGCCTTCTGAAAATAAAGTACAAAGTGCATGCTCTCTTCTCTGCAGATATTTTGGTTAACTTCCATGAAGTGGACTGTGCTTATATGTCATGTTACGCAAAAAGATCGTGAGATTCCTTATAGTTCCTTACCATTGGTAAGGGTTCCCGTGCTAAATTAGCTGTGACAGGAAGCATACAGGTTCCTATTCCTACCTTCTTCCTGACATTTCAGTTGAGTTTTAAAATGCTCGGACGTACTCGCACATGTGCGCTGTTGCTACACCGCAGTCATTTTGTGTCATTGGCTTTCAGCTTACCGGGTGATTGAGGCTCGCTATGCCGAAAGAACGACCCCCCATCACATTGCTTTCAAAGTCCGGCTGGCTTTTTGCAATGTGTTAAAAAGGAGAAATAATTCAAATATCTAACATCATCTAACAACATTTAGTTAGTTCATTCTTATTCTCTACAAATAAATTGATTTAAAACTTGGCTAGTTATAGGGTTGGTGTTTAAGTTGTAATAAGGTTGTATAAATTACATACTTTTGAGGTGTATATTTCTGCATCAACATGAAATTACTTTAAACATTAATTAATAAAAAGAAAGATGATAAAGCAACATTTTAAAGGGGAAAATAAAAACTGTGTACAGCAGTTAACAGTAGAGAAAACAGGATTTGAGCGCCATTTGTTTGGCTTCATACTGTCACGGTTGCTAAGCAACAAGAATATTGCTAAGGTAAGAGCAGGGACAGCCGGCTGAGGGTAGCCCGTCCCAATTCGATCTCTTCGGGTCTTTTTTTAGCGGCTGACAAAGGACCCGGCCCATGTAGGCTGGGTCCTTCGAAGCCAACGCAGCCCCTGAATTGGGACACACCCATGATAGTGTACACAGCATGATTTAAGCTTTATGCATTTTTACATTTGCTGGGATAAACTTTAAAAAGACAATGTAATTTCTGTGTTACTCAATTTATTTACTTATGCAATTAAGGTAAACAAAAAAAGCCAATGGCTTTTTTAATGAAGTAGTACATGAATGTACATTTTCAATCAACAAGTTCATTAGGTTTGCTACAACTTAAATGTTACACATCCAGTGAGTTGACAAAAAAAAAAAAACAAAAAAAAAAAAAACAATGAAAATTACATTTGAACAAAAGTATTAAAAACAAACCAAAAAAAGTTTGCTTCTTTCTCAATGACTTCTTCAAAGCAGCTCCTAAATGTCAGAAGATAGATTTTAGTTCTCTTTATACATATCCATTTAAATCAACTACAGTGACTACTATACAAAATAAGCATTAGTTTAAAAAGATTCAGGAAGAAAAAAAAATTATAATTGTAAAAGGGGGTCTCATACAGTGCCATTCAAATGCATTTATACTAGACATTTTATGCATGACAACCACAAACCTGTTTTCCTATGATTTTATGTGACTGAAAAATACAGAGTGGCACATCATTATGAAGCAAAAAGTGTTTTAATGGTTTGCTCAACAGGTAAATATTGTAAATAAGAACCAACTCTAAATTGTTTTACCTTAAGTAAAGGTTCAACCCAAAAGCAAATGTTCGATGAAAGTCAAAAATAAAAAAAGGGGGTTATGTGTATTAAAGAAACAAAGATAAAGAGATCTATTTTTTACCTTGATAGATATTTTTACCTTGACCAATGGAGCCTGATCAGAAAGCACATTCTAAATCTACTGAGCTGTGCATGTACAAACATAGCTAATTGCAATAAAAACGAGTCTTGTAAACACGGGAATATTGTGATCAGATTAGGCCCAATTGGAATGAAATCGTATTCCAAATAAGACGGGTGGTATATACCAATTGTTAATCCAAACAATGTCCCCTTGATCTAATCATGTCATTCAAATTGTGCAAAATTGGGATTGGGGAACTCAAGCTGCCGACCCCATAAAAATAACTGGTTAAACATTTTCCAAGTAGGATCAGGTGTAAATATAATCATTTGATTCATTAAGAATTTATTACTATTTAACTTTACAATGTTTGTTGTTGACGACAATGATACTCTGTTTTCACAATATTCAGATTTAGACTGAGACGTCACTTAATGTTTGGGGGAAATTGCTTTCTACTGCTGCTCTGTCTGGGCAGATGATTCAACTTTCCTCATGTCATGTTTGAAAGGTGACGCCCTGGCTTCAACCGTTTGTGTCTGAACCAGAAACAATTAGGGCTAGTCACTTTGCAGTAATGTGGTTTAAGGTGGGAGATACCAGTGTGATGAAAGCAAGAGCTACTGAGCCCACAGCTGAACACATGGTAGTCTTTGTCCGCATGAAGATAATTTTGTGCAAATACAGCTCTATCCATGTCTGATGATCACCTGGAAGTGTGCGTGAGATTGGCTATCAGCAACTACTGTGCAGACTATGCGGCCTTAGCTGATGTCATTCAGTGCAAGTAATCAGAGTAAGGTAAGGACAAATAGAGTACACAGTTGTATTTTACGATGTGGGCTCATGTGGTTATGAAAGGCACACCGATATGTATTCTAATTCAATCAAAATATACTTTATCCTAATATGGGAATATTAGGAATCCCACCATTGTGTTTATTAGTTTTTGGCAAAAGCTGAAGCATTTTCATTTAATCCAATGCTGTAATTGTAAGCAATACTCTCATTGGATGAAAAATTCCTGTCTGATTGGCTGGTATACAGCTGGTTTTAAGAGCGTGGAAGGAGCAGGTCGAGCATGTGAGAAGACACTGAGCAGAGATGGAACTGAGCGCGATTACAGTGGGTGAATGAAAAAAAAATAAAAACAAAAAAAAGTTTTGGAAAGCCAATGTTACCATCAATTTTATTAAGTTATATGGAGTTTAAAGAGTCCTTTTCCCAAATCAATCTAATATAATGTGCCGAATTAGCAATAGCCTCAATTTAATAGAAGGTAGAGTCATCTTAGATGACTACTCAAACTATCCAAGTTGATGTGAATAGAAATTTACATTTTAAAAACAATCACATCCATGATAAATTTTAGAACAAAGAATGTAATGTCATTTATTATTGCATTGCAACATAACTGCTCCACCTGTCTGCATGCGGCAGCTGAGGAAGCTCTCCACCACAAGAGGGCAGCAGAGTAATGCATTTGAATCTATTGGGAAAATATAATTAATGTCAGGTAAGACTATGCAGCCTTACAAGAAAAGACAGGAAAAAGGCCTTTATTCAGTTATCTTTAGACAACATAAAAGGTTAACTTAATTTGAACTGTGTTTAACAAGTTCCTTCTGGCTGCATTTAAAAAAATAAATACAGCCCCCCCCCCCCCCCCCCCATACACACACACACCCCTATAGTTGTACAACTTAAAAAGAGGGATACAATTTTTTTGTATAAACAGTTGTAGTATTCTTTTTAATTATAATTGTACAAAAAAATATTTTGAGTGCTTTAGTCCAGGGGTTAAAGCAAAAATAATCAGTTTGACTGAAAATTTTTATAGTCAGTCCATATTCCCACGGCCGTGGACATCATGCCACATTAGTTACCTCAGTTGCTTATTGTGCAAAGTCAACTTTAAGCAATCTGGTATTTTTAAAATATCCGTTGACAAGTCCTGTATCTCTCCCACCTTTCAGATTAAGAGCCTTGTGTCATCCTGGACAGCCTCTCCATAATCTGCATCACTTTCCACATCCATAACATCACCTGGTTAACTTTCATCTTTGCAGCATCAAGCAAGTTCTTCCTTCTCACATTTTCCAAAATGGTCCATAGTCCACTCACCTCTCGACAATATAATTTGACTCACCCTTCCCTCCCTGACCCCCAGAAAATCTTCTATATACTGCAACTGGTACAAAAGACAGCAGCTTTAATCGTTACATCATCTACTTCACACCTGAACATTAACTACTCTGGCTCCCCGTCACATTCAGTATAAACCGATCTTATGAACATACAAGGCTAACCACAACCTTGGACAATGCAGGACATATAACCAACATTATGATGACGTCATACATTTAAAATTAACACAGATTGCACATTACAATAATCAGTTTTTGAAGTTTAATAAAACTGTTAAATGTTAGCCCTGTGGCTAGAGACCTGTCCAGGATAGACCCTTGGCCCCTGCCTCTCGTTCATTGACTGCTGGAGAGTCACCACCCTCCCCATGACCCTGATGTCGAGCCGCGTTTCCCCATCAGATATGGCTCGACGTAACACCACAAAAGCAGATATAAAAAAATTAAAAATAATAATTGATGGATGGAATGTTACATTTTTAAAAAGTTTAACAACATTGCTTAAAGTTTCCTTTTAAATATGAATATTTTTTTAGTTAAAATTTTTTTGTTAAACTTTTGCATAAAGTTAAATTGAGTCCATAGATCCACAGGAGGCTTTTTCAGCTGTTTCTAGTGTGACTCGCTTCTACAATGTCGCGCTCCACAGTGTAACAATAAAAAAATAACTTCATAAAAGCTCTCAGAGAATCTCCTTTCTCTGGCCTCACCCAGTTAGAACCCGTTCTCCAGTCCACGTAGCTGCAGTTTATTTTTACTTTTTCTTTTTAATTTTTGACGTAGTTTCCTTAATCTGTATGCATCAAAATCCCTGTAATTTTATTTAACAAGTGTCCTGGTTCAGCTGCTCATCAGGTGGGTGCTGCTGCACATTGACTGACAGCCGCTCTGACTGCAGCTCTGCCTTCTTTGTTTCAGAAAAGCGCAGGTGGAATTTATTTATTTTACTTTTTCAGAATCAGACCCGCTCAAATGCGGGACATTATTTGTTGAAGAAAGGTTGGAATGTGAAACAAATAAATAAAAGCATGTCATGCTAAATTAGCCTGAGCTAGCACGTTACTCTCAGTTTTAAATAAAACATAACAGTGAATCATGAGGAGATCCCTGGTTGGTCACCGCGTTTATTAACTAAATTACTGGAAGGGGGGAATAAATGCTGACAGGTAACGTAGCCACAGGTGGAAATAACTCATTAATTAACTGCAAGAGGAGCCACAGACACGCTTACTGAGGGAAGTTGTTGCCAGCTGTTCATTCCACTGAACTTTTCAACCTGCTGGTTTGCATAAATCCAAAGAAAACCTTGGACCACCGCTACTTTCCTTCATGCATCTGTGGTCAGTTTGAGACGCTTACAAAAGTTAAATGATTGAACACCAATAAAACTCAGACTGGCAGATGTCCGCTTTGAAAAACCGGCCCTACTCTCTTTCTGATTGGCTAATGTCCCTGCTCTGCCAGCTTTCATTAGTTGAGAGCAGCTTCATTTTAATACCATGAATAAAAGGTCTAGACGGAACTTTTTGCGTTCATTTTCCAAATGACGGAAATCCGTCGAAGCGTCGGAGAACTTTAACCCATGCTTTAGTCTAATTTGCAACCTGCTAATTTTTTAGCCACCTATTTTGCACCGTTTTCAGTTTTTTTTCAGTTACAAATTAAAAACTATATTACCTGACCACCCAAAGGGCGTAAATAAATAAATAAATAAAAAAATAATTATATTATATATATATATATATATATATATATATATATATATATATATATATATATATATATATATATATATATATATATATATATATATATATAATTATTATTTTACAAAGATAATTCGAACCTGGAAATATTTTTTTAATGCTGGTCCAAGCTATCCGGTGTCAGACCCTTGTCAAGGCGGAGACATCTGTTAGAGCAAGAAGTTGTTGTAAATTGTTTGGAACACAACGTAGCAAGCAAATTTTCATCTATCAATATTTTAAGTCAAGTCAAAGCTTAAGCTTTCAATTCCTCAGATTTCCTCATCTGGATCAAGGCTCCATATGATGATACACCATATTGTTTAGACATGGTTCACATGCTGTCATGGTTTTAATAGCACAAGTGAAAAGGACATTAAAACTTGAACTGTGTGCAAGAATAAATTCTGTTAACAGAATTGCATAAATGTGAACTCTGGGGAGGAAAAGTGGGAAAAAAAAAAAAAGTCATGGCTTGATCTAATCCTCTTCACCGTAAATTATCCAATCAGATGATGAGGCACTTGTGAAGATGGTGCAAATCTTTCAGATGCTGGACAATCAAATGCTTTGTGCTGATTGCCAGTCATAATTGTAGTGTCTTTCTGCCAGATCACTTTTGGAATCAAACATGTGTCTGATTGCCTATTGTTGGTAGAGTTCATCGTTTGAGAATTACAAAACGAAGGCTTCATGTCTTTGTTTTGAAGGCTGCGCCATTTGTAAAGAACAGATTTGCATTCATCTAACTCGCCAACTACACGCTGTTTTAAAAGGAATTCTTGAATACAAATTTGTAAAAAATGTTTGTTCAATATAATTTGTTTTTCGAAACCTTGGTTAAAACCTGCAAAACTAGACAAAAGTTCAGTTTAACGAACATTAAAAAAAGGCTTCTGTGATTCAAAATTTATTCCAGGGAGACAGCGAACCCAGTTCGAATGCGTTTGGACACCCACAAACATTTGCAGGGTCAGGCTAACTATGCAGGAGAAAAGCTGACCCGGGAGTAATCCACATCTCTGCTGCACAGAAATCCACATGATGCAGCCCCCACAGTCCTGAGCTTTCTACAACCTGAGATTCGCATAAAGCAGTGGGAGCCACCTCCTTACAGGCTTACTACAAGCTAGCCACATGCTCGCTGTGCTGAAGGACCAGCTTCACCCTGCTCAAACTTCTTCCAACTGGATGCCCAAAGTAAACCGAACAGACACAGGCTGAGGTTTGGCAGGGAAAGTCAAATGGTTCATTTAAAATACTTTTAACTGTTCTTATCAAAGTAAATTTCCTGGAGCTTATAGGCTAGCTTCCACTAGCATTCTGGAAACCAAGCTTTGCTGATGTAATTCGAGTCCGTTTGTACAGTTATAAAAAACTATTTCCGTAAGGGTTTTATACATCGAGGGGACATTAACGTTTATGTTGTCGGATCTGCTCATTACAATCAAATAGAGCTCAAAGTCTTTTTAAATTAGTGCTGAACGTCCGCTAGCAGAAACTATTAGCTTCACGGATAGCAGTTCTACCACAGAGTCAACACAACTACAGTATGTTTTAAAACATACTTGTTTCACTCCACCATCGTTCGATAATGCTATGAGCGGTAATACATAAGTAATAGGGAAGATTGTCAATTTAATGGTTTGTATAATGATAGGATTAACCCATCAAGTGACAGATTACTACAGAGACCCCTAGCTTCCTAGAGGAACAATTGCAATTACTAAAATCATGGTCAAAGACTGATTTTTACTGAACAAAAAAAAAAAAAAAAAAAAAAAAAAAAAAAAAAAAGTTATTCCCCCAAACAATTTTTCCTAACTTAGATTTGCATTGTGAATGGGTTGAACATTTATAAAATGCACTAAATTAGTCAAGCTAATTTGATCTCATTCCACATTCTTTAAGATGAACTTTAGTTCTCCATTTAGAGTTGCAGTGAACCAGGATTCACTGAATCATTCTGAAGGTTTTCTATTTTGTCCTTTGTTTCTTTTGTGTACATAGTTCCATAGTTTTTCATCTCAATTTTACTTTTTAAACTTTTTAGTTAAGCTTCACTAGCCTAGTAGAGAGGATTTGTTGATTGAAATATTGTGTTAATACAGATAAACAGCATTATACAGTGATGTTCTCTGGATGTTAATTTTATTTCTGTTAATAAATTCTTGAACTTCAAGAGAAGTTGTCACTCCTTTATTGTGTGCAGGGTTGATATTCACAGGACAATACCCAACAGACAGAGGGTTATTTATTAAACATTAAATAACTTGAAACATGTGCATAATGACACAACAAGGTGGACTGACTGATTTAACAAGCAAAAGATTTATCTGTGCTGTTCAGACATCCATAAACACTTAAAAAGGCAAAATAATCATCTTGGGTCACTTGTATGGTGTTAACATGACTCAAAAGGTGCAACTTCTCAGCCTCAATCTTGTTTGCTTACAGGGGAATTTGAGATAAAAAAAAAAATTATGCTACCTAAATATTTTAAACATGTGTGCCACTATAAATGTCTGACTAAAAGCTCAGTGTTCACAGTCTATTCGGCTTTAATACAAATACATTTCTAAGAGCCCTTGAAAACAGCCTAGGACACTGTACTTACAGGATTAAAATACCAAAATGGGACAGTGTAATTGCAAAGAATACTGCGTTATGATCAGGTGGGATTTTGGTCTGAATCTGAACAGGGAGAGAGTCAATATTTCTAATGTCTGCTGGGAGTGAATTCCAGAGTTGGAGCAGAGCAGCTGAAAACTCGGCTCTCTGGGTGTTAAGGCGGGCAGAGGCCACAGTAAGGTGGACGACATGAAGGAGTGGGAGGAAGAGGTTATGTGGAGCTTTGCACTTTATGTATCATTATGAAAAATACAGTAAACCCCGACTCAGTTTTCAGCTTCTCACCTTTCCTATACATTTTTATTCATGGTCATTTTGAATGTGGCCAAGGGAAGATTCTTCTTAGGCTTCTGTTAGGCATTTGTTAAATGAAAAAAGGATAAGGTTTTTGCAGTTTTGGACATTTGTCCTCAGCTTGTCTATTTTTTTTTTATAGCTCATGCCACAATATACTGCTAGGAGGTCCTTGGTTCAGATCTATGCCAGGGGTCTTTCTGCATGGACTTGGTATGTTCTCCCTGTACATGCATGGTTTTGCCAGATGGTCTGGCTTTCTACCATCAAACAACACACATTGAGTAGTTTTGTCAATCTTAACTGCTAATGATGTTATTGAACACAGAAATCACAGTTCGATATGTACGTTGAAGCACACAAACCATACCAAAGTGTGACTTTCAAACCAATCATTAGAAACAAGTCGCGACTATATAAGTTTATTAAGGATAAGAGATTATTGCCACAGGCTGGATGGATGTAAGGATGATGCAACAAAACTGGAATTTAAGAAGAAAAAAAAAAAGGTTCCGGTATCTAGACATTTAGATAATCCAGTGCATGAGATGTACTTGAATGCAGTATTTGAATGCAACTGTTGGAAAATCCCCTCTGGTCAGAGGACTTTACTTTTATGCCGATACCAGATTGGACACCATTCTAACCAAACTGGACACCATTTTTAAAGGAGAAGGATCAACGGTACGAAGCTTAATGTGTGGCAGGTACATAATGGATTACATTATCAAATTTGTTACAAATTCATAATGGAACCACCAGATGCAGTGTTAGCTTTAAGCTTTAGGCACTGCAGCGATAAGTGTTAAAGACCAACAGCTGGCACTTAACAAAAGACAGTTAAAACTGGTGTGCTTAAAGAAAGACTCAAAAAATGTGGTACCTAGTTATGATATATTATTTAACTGTGAGGAGTAACAACAACATATTTACATTATATACAATATGCCACAATTCACATTGAACGGATCACTAATTAAGTCCGATACATCAGATTTAAAAGTCTCAAGTGAGGCAGGATCCCAATTGCAATATTCCACAGATTGAAAATTAACAGAAAGTGCGTATCTAGGCGAGTAGTTGCAGTGCCTCCTACCACACCAGCAAAAGAAGGTTGCACTCTTATTCCTTGGGCTGTTTTCTTCAGGCTCAAGGCCATAATCTACCTGGGTTACAAAGAGTTCTGATGAAAAAAAACAACAGGTATCATTTTTCCTATTTTAACTTCATTGGCTTCCTGTTAAAATAAAGACTAGAATTTAAAATTCTCCTCACGTATAAAGCCCTTAATACCAAATCTTTCAGACCATAAGGCGCACTGGATTATAAGGCGCACTAAATATTCTTCCCAGGTGTGTAATATCACTCCGCCCCTTCACGTACACAGCTCTCTATCCGTCTCTGCCTGGAGGACAGAGTAGTTGGACTACACTGCCCCGTTTCGAACATGAGGCCAAAATAAACCTAACTTTTATATTACTAGGTTTATTGTTGCTAAAGCGTACTCCAGTGCGACTGCCTGCTTGGAGCAGCTCAGTGTACACTGTAAAAAAAAAAATAAATAAATAAATAAAAAAAATCAGTACAATATACAGCAAAACAGTCAAATAGCAACAGTAAAAGACTGAAACCAAAGACGGCCCTTTACTATTTTAAAAAAATAAAATAAATTTACGTGTGGATTGTGAAGCAAGCATGAAATAAAATTTTTACAGAAGCAAAATGGTTAAAAATATAGTCCACTGTAAAAATGCCAACAGTGCAATGTTGTAAAAAAGCTGAAATATCAGCACTAAAAGAAAAAAAAAAAAAGAAATCATTAACCTTTGTTATAGAAAACATTTAATCTCCGCTAATGACAAGATATTAAAATAAACAAATTGCACAATTTGTTTTTAATGCTTCTTAATTTTCTGTTTCATTTTTAAAGAAAAATTAAAAAAAAGATTATTGAAGAAAGAAGTAAATTCAAAGTTCAAAATTAGTTCTTAAAACTGTAAATGTAGATAACTATATGCAAAAGCTACATTTGAAATGTTTAAGACATTGTTTTATCTACTTGCCTTTTATTTGTGCTATAGAAGTTTCGATATGCATTGCAAGCTCATATTACCAATATAGAATGACCCATCTACTAGAGGGCCCCCAAGACCAATATTTTTTTTTTGCATAAGTTATAATTTCTACATGATTAAAGATATTGTTAAAATATGCAAAATTTTATCATAAATCTTTGTTTTAATTACGATAATCAGATAAAAGTCATTATGTATGCATTCAAAAAATAAAACGATTTCGCTTAGGGGCCCTCTAGTAGCTCTTAGATCTTATGCAGCCGCTAAGTTTGCTTCTGCCTTGATCCGGCACTGGATCTGCAGATTCCAATAAAAACAATCCCATTTCCACACGATTTTGACTTAATTGTTTCCCCTGCTCTTTTATGTCTCATAATCAGACCGCCTTTGGTGTGTCCACCTGAAATCTAGAGTAAGTGTGATGGTTTCTGATTTAACAGCTGTTTTACTATTTGAAATCACATTACAAGTCTTTTACTGTGACAGTTTGAATTGCAGAGTGCTCAAAGAGAAACATTTTCCCTCTCTTCAAAGCTGTTATTCAATTAACGACCTTACTGAGCTTTTTCACCAATAGGCACACTACTAAACTGTGCGCAGATTGCTCGTTTGCGCGTAGGAAGAGACAGCCGCCATCATTTCTTCACCACGCTAACCGACGCGTCTTCTAACCTCGTCTGGCGTTTTCCTCACCTGGACTGCTTAAAATGAATATGTGAGGACGGTATATCTGTCCGGTTTAAGTATTTTAGATACCAGTCTAATTTAATTGTTTCTTGGAGTTTGCTAGGTTTGTTAACTATTTTTATGAGCTTTATTGAATACCCACCAGTACAGTTTTGACCGAACATTTAATGTTTTTAAATTTATTGCTCCGAGTGTGTGTGAAGTTAGCTGAGTGGACGACATGTTGAGGTGTAATTTCTGTGGCATGGTGTTGCAGTCATGAAGGGGCTATGTGCTTCACTGCAAGCTTCATCATAATGAGCCATGTTTTTTTAAGTGCATTGAAACTGAATGCAAGCAAACATTTAGCAGGTATGGAGCACTTAAGGCATGTCAATCATTAGTGACCACATCAGATGATGTTCCCCTGATTTCAGAGCCTGCTCATCAACCCAGTCCAGACGACGGTAATATGGAAATGTCCCTGGAATGCTGATCTTTTTCTGAGAAATGTCTCACTGTTCTACTTAAAATTGCAGGGTCATATTTTACTGCCTGCCTCCACCATACAGAACATTGTGGAGGAAATGCAGAACATCAATGAGTCGGGTCAGACGTACACTTTGAGTAAACTTGTCACTTTTAAAAGATGACACCTTTTTATCAGATGAGGACATCAGCAAAGTGTGTCAGTCTGTCAAAGGCTTTGATCTTTTTTCTGCCTGTCATACAGGGCCAATGAGGATGGTGTATTCAAGATCTCATACTTTCAAAGAAGCATTCAACTACGTGGAGCCAAAGAAAATGTTTTTAGGCAGGATAGATTTGCCTATTATATGCCTTTGAGAGAGACTTTAAAAATTTTGTTAATGTCTGATTTGATACAGAAATCAGAGGAGCCCTCTACTGAGTCTCCTTTTGATGTTCTGTGACATAAGTGATGGCAAGTTATTTAGGTCAAATGACTTCTTTAGTCAAAACCTGTCATGTCTCAAGCTAATACTTTACCAGGAAGCCTTTGACGTTGCCAATCATTTGGGCTCAACAAAGCACAAGATATTAGCTGTGTATGCATCTGTGGCAAATTTGCCACTTCATGTACGTTCAGATACGGACCACATGTCCCTCGTCTTACTTTGCAGGGAGAAGGATTTCAGAGAGTTTGGTCATGACAAGGTCTTTTCAAAATTACTATCAGACTTGAAAGAATTGGAGGACAATGGGATTGCTGGACCAGATGAAACAAAAGTAAAAGGAACATTGTTTTGCATTGCTGGAGATAATCTGGGTTCTCACTGTATTGGTGGCTTCTCTGAAAACTTCAGTTCCTCAAAGTACTTCTGCAGGTATTCCCTGATAACCAAATCTAAATTTCAGGGTACTCATCCAAATTTATGTGGACCAAGGCGTACCAAAAAACTACAAATCTGCTGTTAACCGTCTGCTAATCGACAATACAACCAACGAAGGAGTAAAGTTTGGGTAAGGATACAATTCTTTGAAGTACTTCCGTGTTTGTATGCCAACATGTCTTGGTCATGATATCTTTGAGAGAGTTTTGGCTTACGATGTTGTACTTTACTTTAAGTATTTCATAAAGAAAAAGAAATGGTTAACTTATTCCACTCTGAATCGATGCATCAAACAGTTTAGGTTCCATGCCTCTGATGCCTCTACAAAACCATGTGAGGTCAACCCTCAAGCGGCTAAACTCTCAGGACAGGCTGTACAGAACTGGAACTTCCTCCGATTGCTACCTCTTATGGTTAGTGACACAGTTAAAGACTCAACAGATGATGTTTGGCAGTTGACTCTGCAGCTAAAAGATATTGTGGACATTGTATGACCATGTGCTTTGAAAGTAAGCACAGTTATTTCAAGAGATGTGCAAGAAATCTAAAAAAAATAAAATAAAATCTCTGCCATACACTCTCTGAAAGACATCAAATGTTTCAGGCTTATTTGGGTCAGTCTATTTTAAAATTCAAAGATGCTTCTCCATTTTATTCAGTGCTGGTACAGTAAAACCATTCAAGACGGGATCCAAAGGTTTGACTTTACTGTAACCAATGCAAAAGGTCACAGGTGACATAACTTTTTGTTTGTCTGTGTAATGGTTTTATGTCGTTTCACTGTACAGCACTTTGGTCCTCTGAGAAATTTTAAAGTGCTTTATAAATAAAGTTGGCTTGGATAACGTACAAAGGAACGCAGTACAAGAAAGGACAATTTCTGGTCATAGGGGGCACTGACACTGTTGAGTTTGGTGAAGTAATCCTTATTTTTATAAAGAATGACCATTTTCTCTTGTTGGTCCATTTGACAGAATATCATTCTCGGTATCATCTGTACTGGGTGACAAAGTAAAAGATGCAGGGACTTAATCGATTTCTATCCAATAAAATCTTACATGAGGTATGTGTACCAAAGGGTTCCACTGAAACACTTCTCACAGTAATTGAGCGGCAGGTACTGACTGAACAATGGACATTGTACTTGGATATTGTACTTAAGACACAATGACAATTACAAAGACAATCTTTATATTTTATGATACAAAAAAATATCACTTGATGTAAACTGACATTTATTCACATTCTTTCAGTAGACATCTTGAAAACGGGTGACATCATAAGAAGTTCCATCACAAAAGGTACTACCAGACCTGGCTGCCTCAGTTCTTAAAATCGTATTAGAGGCTGTACAATCAGTAGGGGTGGAGACAACCGAGGACTTGCAGTTCAATGAGACAGATCGTGACTCCGTGCTGAGACCAGTTTAGGAAAGAAAACTGTTGGCTGCATGGAAGCAACCAAGAAGTTTAAGAATTTCAATGTACAATAGCCATGAAGGGCTTTCAGTGTTTTTTCCAGTATATTAATACAATCAAAAATGTATGTGGAGGGGGGCAGCAATGCCCAAATGGTATTCATGTAATTTTATTTTTTTAAGCATTAAACAGTGAAATTTCCTCCCAAGCAAGCACATCATCTCCATCCTCATGCTCCACATTTTCTGCCTCCCCTTCACCCAGTCATCCAAGACCTTCTTTCGACTGGGTTGATTCTGTCCATGCGAGAATTTCCCAGAAGGGCTAATGCAAAGTCTTCAGAGAGGAAAACGGCCAAAGCCAAGGTTTTGGAGGGAGATGATTTGCATCATTGTTAAGGAGATGATGAAAGCCTGTACCTCTCCATCTAGAAGAGCATCAACAGAAATTGCAAAAAGACTGGTTGCAATGAATCCCAACTTACTGCAGGATGTTATTGAAGGGAATGTGGTGGGACAGGGGTACCACTCATTGGTCAAACAGATCCAAGCAAGAATTGAGAATGTGAAGAGGTCTTCTTCACCAATGATACAGAAGCACAAAAACAGTAGAATCTGAGGATACGGTTTAAGTGCCACCTGAAAAATGGGCATCTATCCAAGACACGTATGGCTATATAAACTGGGACATGAAATATTTGCCAGTCAGTGACCCATTGGAAAGCCAGCAGGAGAAAAAGGAAAAAAAAAAAAAAAAGATTCTTAATGAACAGACTAGCTTCAGACCGGAAGAAGTAAAAACTAATGAAAAGCACCTACTACTCTCAGTGTAAAGCAATCAGCAAAGCAGCAGACTTGTAGATACTCATTGAAGTGTGAACTCTTCTGTTTCAAAATATTGGGATGAGCATTCATTTTGAAGAGCTTACTGGAGTATTGCTTAAAACAAACTTCTCACCAGTTTAGAGAAGAAAGGAAAACAGCTTCTGGACTTTCTGAAAACTACCTGCGCACACAAGAATAACCGTTAATAATTATTAAGCTTCAGATTCAGAGGACAGCAGAAAGGCAGCATAGGGAAGGTCAAGGATCTATTGCTTCTTCTGTCTTATTTTGACGAAAAAAAAGAGGAGATCCTCTTCCACTATGTTGAAGAAACATGTCTGGCTAAAGAAGTCCAAACAGAAAGCCTGCCTGTGACACCATGCATCATTGTGGTGAGTTGAGGATTTTTTTCCATAGTGAAGTATATAAGTATAGATGTCTAACATATTCCTGCACATTTTATAACACAGTTGGATGGTAAAAAACAGGGTTTGCAGGCAATTACTTCAAGGGTGTAACTTTGTGTTGAAAGTTGGTGGGGACGGCTCATAGGGAAAGGGAGCTATACCTGCGCGACACATTTTTTTTGTTGGAAAGGATAAAGCCAAAAAAAATGTGAATAACATATTAATTTAATGCTTACAGCTGAAAACACAACTGTTACAATATTCACTAATATATTTTGTGGAAAAATATCACATAAATCTAAACTTAACAAGTTTCCCCAAAAATAAGCCGATACAAGAGACAAACAACCAAAAACATCAAAGCTTTCTACATCAGAAACTGAACAACTCTGAACAGGAAAACAGATTCAATATTGATTAACAGCTTTATACCCCTGCCTTCCATCTGAGATTTTGACATTAATCCTAAACTTTGAAAGAAGCCCCAGCACAGACTCATTTAAAGTGCCAAACACCTGCCTTCTTCTGTCACTCACTGACACAAACTGCTGACATATTTGATCAATGTCTAAATTGTCTAGTTTTGTTTGGTGGACATGGCACACAGCAGCATTGTTAAGCCTTACTTGAGTCATTGTTGATCTGAGCCATGTCTTTAGCCTCCTGAGAGCACTAAAACTCCTCTCTGCCTCAGCTGAAGACACTGGGTTCACCAAAAGCAATCTAACAAGCGTTTCCACTTGATCAAACAACCCTCTGACTTCTGTTGTCATCTCTCTGAGAAATGTGACCACCTCATCACTGGACTTGCAAGCATACTTAGCATGAAACATGTTCAACTGAACCTTCAGACTGTGGGTACTTAATTCTGGATACTGGTCCACAGTTTCATCCACATCTCCAGAAAGTAAAATAGCCTCCAGTTTCTCCAACACATTTAAATCAGACTGAGTGAACCTCTCCTGAAATTGCATATCAACAGTGTCAAGCATGTGGGAAATTATTTGCGTGTCTTTTAGTATAATTCTGATATATTGGCGCTGTTGTCTGTTTCTATGGTAACGATACTGAATGTAGTGTAGCTGACATAACAGGGCGGGAAAAAAGTGGTTTGAGTTTTTTTTCCAACGGTTCAGTTATATTTTAAATAAGGTATTCACTTATTTTTACACTATTCTCTATTCTTTTACAACTTTAAGTCTCTCCTGAGTAATATTAGGTCTTATTTCCACAAGTCCCTCTCACCTGCAAGTCTGAGTCCACTGCTATCCCTGAATCGGTTAGCATTCTTGTGGCCTGCTGAATGACACATATACAACAATATAACCTTAAACTGCCCTTTATTCCTTTATCTCACACATCTCATCAAGAATATTTTCGCAACACTGTTTGCATTTTACCTGAAAACCCGTAGCATCTTCCACTGAGGAAGCGATCTGAACTATATTTGTTCCCTGTTAGAAAGAAGAATAACCTGCATTAAATGCTGTCATGCTTTGTTACTCATTTTAATTCGCCCAAAAAAACTTACACGTTGCTGCTGTTTGGTGAAAAAGCTCCGGATGTCAGGCAGCTTTTTCGGTGGCATTTTTAGCCAACCCTGAGTCCAATAGGTTAGCTACCGGTTAAATTTAATGAACACCGCTGTGTTGCTATCTCTCCTCCTGTCGATCACATCAAATGGTGGGAGTAGCAATAGCGGGGGCTTTTGAAAGGAAGCGACAGGAGAGGGGGAGAAAGCGAGAGGCAACAGATTTTTATTTTCCTGAGGAGCGGCGGAGATTTTTATTTTTTTTTTGTCTGGGTTTGTGGACGGTGAGCAGCGGGGAGAACTTTTTTATTTTCTTTTTGAGGAGCGGCCTGAATGGGGTTTTAATCAGATATACACAGCACCGAAAGTAAAATACGTGTACAAAATATTGGTGGGGACTGTCCCCCTACCGGTCAAGATTGGTGGGGACATGTCCACACCAGTCCTTAAGGAAGTTACGCCTATGAATTACTTTACATGTCATTTTCCCAGGCTCTTCTAGCAAAGCATCAAGACTTTTCATGACGAGTGTTGTAATGTTGTAAATGACCAAATAACCAACTTCATCTCTGCTGTCTGATGCTTGGAAGCTACTACTGCCTTAAAATCCACTATCCAGTAAGCTTGGCTCCACACTTGAGTTCCTTCAGAGGTAATGTCATTTATTTGAATCCATTGTTTCAAGGAACAAACATTTGTTTAAAAGCAATTTATACCTGTTCTGAACAATTTATCCTCAACTTTATATTTGTTGCTTTGATTTGAAAAAAAAAAAAGGGGGGGGGGGGGTGACACAGCTAAGACCTGCATATCTTTTCAAGCTTAGTAAACATGTCTGATATTTTACACATTTGTCAGCTGGCTGAATCTTATTTAGTCCTTTCCTTTGAACAGAAAGTTAGTCTTGTTCCTGACATTTTCAAACACCAATGTCAAGAAATCAATTCAAAGGCTCCATCACCGAAGGTTATGGTGATATTTCAAGTGGTATAAAAGCCAAACATTTTTTCCTTATCTTTTCTAACGACTTTCCAATTATTATTTTTTTTGTCTTTTTACCCTACAGCTGTGCATTTGTGAACAGCATCAGAAGGAAGGGAAAGAGAAGCAAAGTAGTGCCAAGAAGACGACAGATGAAAATCTGCTAAAGACTGAATCAAACCTTGGCAGGAAATTTTTCGGTATGTTTCATTATTATGGCTGCTTGGTTGGCTTGGCTTTCAATGTTTTACAAAGGGACTGTAGTCATTTGATTTGTGAAATGTATTCCACGCTTTTTAGCCACTGTGGTTCAGTCTTGTACTGCTACATTTTTTGGTATAGCATATTTTTGGTAGGTGTATTTGCGTTTACCCTTTTGACACCAACAGTTCAATATCTTTCGCAGTTGAAAAGTTTTACACTTCTAAACTTAAGTAGTCTGAATAAACCTCAGCCTAAAGAGAAAAAAATCAAAACATCACATCATCATAAAGGACTTGGCATCAAATTCAGATACTTGCATAATCACTTAGCTCATAGCCAAACTATTAAATTAAGTTTCCAATAGTGCAGACTATTACGCACTAGGGATGTCCAATTCCAACTTTTTTGCTTCCTATACAATACCGATGTTCCAGCGTCGAGTTTTGCCCAATACTGAGACTGAACTGATACGACATCAGGACTAATCTACTAGAATCACTAAAAAGTACTTCAGTGAAGTCCACACCTAGAGATTCAATAAGAGGTAACCAATTGTTTGTTCAAAATAGTTTGGCAGAAAATGCAACCATCAATCCAGCTCAAGCAGGGTATTTGCCATGATGAGCAGTTCTGTACAATGAAGGAAGCAAATATGCATTTATGTAATTTGAAATTAAATGCATTGGCTTGAAAAAACAAATTTCAGCAAACTGAAACTGAACACATTTGAATAGAAATCTAATTTTTGTGTGTTGAAAATTCAGTTTGACATTACATTACATTCAGTTCAATTCACTGTAATTATATAGTGCCAATTCACAACACATTGTCTCAGGGCACTTTACACAAAGTCAATTTAAAGCAGTGATACAGATTCCATTGTAAAGTCCATTCATTCCAAATAATCAAAGTTATTCCAGAACAATGAAATCTAATACAATTTATCACTATAATTAGTTAAGTTTACAACTAAGGGATCCCAGTAGATTGCATCGAGCCACCAACGTGCAACTCCTCCCACTGACCAAGCATGTGGCGACTGTAGAGAGGAAAAACTCCCTTTTAACAGGAAGAAACCTCCAGCAGAACCAGACTCGGTGTGAGCAGCCATCTGATGCCACCGACTGGGGGTTTGAAGGACAGAAAACACAGAAGGTGTTGGCTGAGTTACTGCTGCCAACAGCACATCTACAGAGCTCACTCAGGAGAACCTAAGCCACTCTACTTAAAACTTTCTTTCTTGATAAAAGTTATAAGTCTGGTTTTAAAAGTAATCAGGGTGTCTGTTGTAAAATTTACTAAAGCAAAGACGAGCAGGAGTCGATTGTATAATTCAGATGAACTTTAGTGAATAAAAGGGTGAACAAAAGCATACAGAGAGAGCAGAGAAAAAAACCAAAAAAAAAAAACCCTTACCCCAAACGCTCAGAGCCGCACCTTTCTTCTTAGAACTTCTTCTGCTTCTTAAGCATTATGAGAAATATAGTCCCTTCTACTTAAAAAACGTTCTCAAACGTGGTCCACTTCAAACCAGACAACAACATCTATATGAAATTGCAACTAAAAATGGCAGCCCATATGAAATTAAATTAAATATCCCATATAATAAATCAGAAATAAATAATTAATTTTTTTGGTTAAACCCAAAACAAATCCTCAACATGTCTGCCTCACGGACCAAAACTGGGAGCTGATTCCACAGGAAAGGAGCCTGGTAACTAAAACATCTGCCTCCCATTCTACTTTTAGAGACTTTAGGAACCACCAGGAAACCTGCAGTCTGAGAACGAATTTTATTTCAGCTCTATGACATTCAGTTAAAAAATTATTCTATTTTTATGTCGTCAGGGTCCATGAAAAAATACTTAATCATCACAGATTCACTGACCTATTTGTAACATCGGGTTAAACTTCTCTAATGACACTTTGAGCTGAGGCAGTGCAGTGCAACATCATTTGAAATAGTTAATGATATCCAGCATGCTCTGAAATGCTTCAATGCTTAAAGTCAAAACGCCATTAAATAATTTAAGCTGTTCCACATAAAACTTGGAATCTTTATTAGCTGCTTTCTAAAGCACCCAGATACACGACCAAGGAATAGAAATGAAATGGAACTGAAATTACATTAGTAAAACAGTATTCAAAGCAATGATTTTCAATTTCAAAACCTAAATAACTTTTCAAACCAAAGAATTTCATTTCAAATTATGTAAATCCAGATTCCGTTTTAGCAAGTCAAATTCAGTTTCTGATGGTACATGTTTCTGCCCATAAATGGTATAAAATATAGATTTAATGTGAGGAACTACATCTTTTAGAAACTAAAATAAACTTTTAGAAACTAATTTTTAATGGAACTTCAAGTTCTATTAAAAATTAGACTTGATACCGTTTTAGAACTTAGAATTTTTGCGTTTTGAGTTGTTTTTGGGTCTGTCCCACCACCTTGTGGCTAGATTTAAAGACCTGCAACCGTAACTTCTAAGAGATACTTTATGAAAGCTTAAAGATATTGTTTTGTCTGTCTTTGTTAATGTTTTGTATGCATGACATTGATCAAACGTTGGTAACTGTCTATTTTCTTTCTCGCAATCCAAAGTGAAAACCCAATGGTCAGCAATTTGACTTCTCCAGCAGAACTTGTCTCTTTGATGTCATGTACATTCAAAACCTGATCTGTCTGAGGGCTATCTTCAACTAAGTCCAGACTCAGTGACTTATTACTCCTGTTCAGTGAGGGGCAAGTGACTATTTTTCATGTTTTTGTTCAACCATTACCAGTCATATGCTACATTGTCAAGGTTTATAGTGATTTGTGATCGTGCAGACAATGATCTGTACAGTCTTTTTTCCCAGATGTTATTTACAATTGTCATTGATTTTCGGTGATAATCCGTACCTTGATTAAATTTGTGCATCTTTAAGTTGCCAATGTAAAATTTACACCAAACAAGTTATCTTGCACATCTATTGTACTATATTTTTAGCGGTAAAATACCGGCAGCTGTGGTTGCCAGGAATTTACCATGAAATGTAATTGGTTGAAATAGAATTTTACAATTTTAGTGAGTTTTTTATTGACAAAGCCTTTAAAAGGCTTACCACATTTCAGTTGTTTTAAAAGTTTACCATAACAATGTTTTCCCACATTGTAAAACAAACAAATTACTGTAAAAAGAACTGTAATGCATCCATGTTTTACAGCAGATGAATGCAAAAATCTATGGAAAGGGCTTTTTTATTTCACAGGACATTACAGTTCAAGGATTTATAGCATTTATTTTTTCTACAATGACTGAAAAAAAAATGTTTTCAAATGTAAGATTTAATGTTACCAAAACAATGGACCGTTTTGTCTTGTACAGATTCCCCACCCCCCTTCTTTTTTTAACAGTACATTCCTGGCAATGTTTTACCATAATTTTGCCTTTTTTTTTTTTAAACAGTGCATCAAGCTTTGTGTCACATAAAACAGTTCTATATAAAGACTTCTTGTCTCCGATGTTTATAGTGTGACACGTACCTGCATGTGCGGAGACGCACAGAGTCTGCTTTTGTGCCATCAAGCCATGAGGGTAAATAAATAAATAAAATAGGGATTGTGTTGAAACATGACACTGCCCCTCACAGCAGGGTGCCCTGCTATGAAGCCAGGCTACACCTCACTTATCTCTCTTCTTGCCTGTGGACTCTCTAGGAGAGGGGCCACACTGGGGAGACCAAGCAGAGTAAAATGTGCTGTGAAACTGTCCTGTCGTTCCTGGAGCAAAAAAAAAAAAAAAAAAGAACGGGGGGGGGGGGGGTTCTCTTCGTGTAGAGGACCTGACTGGGCTCACAACAGCAGGCTGGATTGAAGCTAAATCGGCAGTCTAACTTGTGCGTAACCAGACGCCGGAGTAACGAATCCATCTATGTCAGGGGTCGGCAACCTGAGGCTCTTTGAACCCTCTGATGTGGCTCAGCTTTTGAAAATAATTGAGTATTTCATTAAAACACATTTTTGTTTGTTCATTTTTAAAATGTAATTCTATGAAGATTGTGGCAATCTTGTAACAACTAAGATATTTCAATATTTTAAAAAAAAAAAAAAAAAAACAGCTGTTCCCAAACGTTCCCAACTAGGTTGATGCAACAAAAAGGAGAAAGAAAGAAAAAGTTGCAGTTACAACAACACAACCATCATAACAAAGGTTATGTAAATAGAGTTAGAACATACTTTGACTTAAATTGCAATAAAGTTACATACAACATCCACAACAGAATCCTGAGGATTTTCAGGTGCATCAGTGACTCAGCGTGAAGCGAAAGAAAGAGATGCTCAGATCGGCCACCCCTCCACAACCTGAAACGTCTCTAAAGCGACCATCCAGGTGGATTCACGGACTAAACTCGGATCTACCTCTGTGTCTTCTCACCTTATTTATTTTGTGTACCAGCTTCTAAATCTGAGTATGACTAACAATTTACAGCGCAAAATACAAACACGAAAACATTTATATTTATTTGCGTCTGATGATGAGCGAACGAGCAAGAACACATTGGTAGAGCAGCACAGAGTAATAACAGAGAACTCCATAAAGATGTTATTAAAAATGAGATAAAAACTTTCATAGTGGTTACATCCAGCAGGTAGACACGACCATGGCAACACACCTCAGCTCCCCCTCAGCCCCCACTACCGGTTGCCGGTTTCCCTGTTCTGATCTGAATACGCGTTAAAACCGCATCTTTAAAATAAACTGCTCCTGTCTGAATCACAAAGAAAAGTATTGCAGCTCTGGGCGTGAGTATAGTCAAGAAATTGCATCTACCACTAATTGCCCCCCAGCAGCAGCGGCGGCAGCGGTGTGGGCGTGTCATGCGTATCAGTGCTCGTGCCGGTTCAGGTTGACGGCTGACTCCCCTGCGCCAATAAAAGGATGACAGCACGCAGAGAGAGGACGACATTTTTATTTGCTCCCAGTCAAAAATTTAACTTCTGCGTTTTTTTCTTTTCATTTCTACGAGGGCTCAAATAGATATGGAGTATTTTACTTAACATTCAACCCAACGTGGCAGCCCCTCCCTGGGCTGCCACCTTACCGTGGTGGAGGGGTTTGAGTGTCCCAATGATCCTAGGAGCTATGCTGTCAGGGGCTTTAAGCCCCTAGTAGGGTCACACAAGGCAGACAGGTCATAGGTGAGGGACCATACAAAGAGCAGCCCAAAAAGCCCCATATGACGAGTACAATTAATGGATTTTGTGTTCCCTCGCCTGGACGCGGGCCTGGAGGTGGGGCACGTTGGCAAGCATCTGGTGGCAGGGCTTTTGCCCATGGAGCCAGCGGTGAAGGAAGCTGTCAAGCTGAAGGAGTCCTACCGGGCTTTTTTGGCCTGAAGCAGCTGGAAGCAGCTGATGTGTACCGGCAGTCGAAGCGGCAGGCGGCTCGGCCGGTCGCCGAGGCAAAAACTCGGGCGTGGGAAGAGTTCAGAGAGGCCATGGAGAAAGACTTCCGTACAGTTTCGAAGCGATTCTGGTCCACTATCCGGCACCTCAGGAGGGGGAAGCAGTGCAGTACCAAGACTGTTTATAGTGGGGGTGATGTGCTACTGACCTCGACTTGGGACGCCGTGCTTCGGTGGGCGGAATACTTCAAAGACCTCCTTAATCCCACCAACACGTCTTCCATTGCGGAAGCAGAGCCTGAGGACTCTGGTTCGGGTTCTCCAATCTCTGGGGCTGAGGTTGCCGAGGTTGTTAAAAAGCTCCTCGGTGGCAAGGCCCCAGGGGTGGATGAGATTTGCCCTGAGTACCTTAAGGCTCTGGATGTTGTGGGGCTGTGTTGGTTAACGCGGCTCTGCAACATTGCATGGACATCGGGGGCAGTTCCCCTGGATTGGCAGACTGTGGTGGCTGTCCCCCTATTGAAAAAGGGGGACCGGAGGGTGTGTTCCAACTACAGAGGAATCACACTCTTAAGCCTCCCTGGTAAGGTCTATTCAGGGGTTCTGGAAAGGAGGGTCCGTTAGATAGTCAAATCTCGGATTCAGGAAGAGCAGTGTGGTTTTCGTCCTGGCCGTGGAACACTGGATCAACTCTACACCCTCAGCAGGATCCTGGAGGGGGTATGGGAGTTTGCCCAGTCTACATGTGCTTTGTGGATCTGGAGAAGGCATTCGACCATGTCCCCCGAAGGATCCTGTGGGGAGTAGTCCGGGAGTATGGAGTACCGGACCCTTTAATAAGGGCTGTCAGGTCTCTGTACGACCGGTATCAGAGTCTGGTCCGCATTGCCGGCAGTAAGTGGGACTTGTTTCCGGTGAGAGTTGGACTCCGCCAAGGTTGCCCTTTGTCACTGATTCTGTTCATAACTTTTATGGACAGAATTTCTAGGCGCAGCCAAGGTGTTGAGGGGATCCGTTTTGGTGGCCTTAGGATTGCGTCTCTGCTATTTGCGATGACGTGGTCCTACTGGCTTCATCAGGGCGTGATCTACAGCTCTCACTGGAGCAGTTCGCAGCCGAGTGCGAAGCGGCCGGGATGAAAATCAGTGCCTCCAAATCCGAGACCATGGTCTTGAAGCTCCGGGTTGGGGGAGGATGTACTGCCCCTAGTGGAGGAGTTCAAGTATCTTGGGGGTCTTGTTCACGAATGAGGGGAAGATGAAGCGGGAGATCGACAGGCGGATTGGTGCAGTGTCTGCTGTGAAGCAGGCGCCGGGAGGAGGCCCAGGGGAAGACCCAGCACACGCTGGAGGGACTATGTTTCTCGGCTGGCCTGGGAACGCCTTGGGATTCCCCCGGAGGAGCTGGCCCGGGTGACTGGGGAGAGGGACATCTGGGCCTCCATACTGAAGCTACTACCCCCGCGACCCGACCCCGGATAAGCAGAAGAAAACAGACGGACGGTTCTCTGGATGTTCATTTTATTTCTGTTAAATTCTTGAATTTGAGAAGTTGTCACTCCTTATTCTATGTGTGCAGAGTTTGCTGTTAAAAGAACGCCAGTGCTCAAATCCTTGCTTTCAACCATTGTCCCAATATCTAGCCTTGGGCTGATATTCAGACAATACTTAACAGAGAGTTATTTATTAAACATTAAATAACTTTAAAGAGTGCAATAGCACAACACTGCCTTGAGTACACCTCGCGTGGGCGTGGACCTCCGCAGAGTGAACTACACCCCAGTATGTGGGGGCCTTTATATTAATGCACTTCTAGTTTCGACATTACAGTCAGGCCGTCTTGTAGATCGCTCAAGTGTCCAATCAGGTAGTGACACGGTGTACTGTAATGCTCCGAATATCGAGCGGAGTGGCTTTGTTGCTTACCAAAGTTTTGCTTACACATTTTAACAGATTTGAGCACATTGTACCGCATAAAAAAAATAGTCAGTAAGCACAACGGTAATCATATATAAAAAGGTGCAGCATACATTTTTTAGACGATTTGAGGATTTTTATTATACCTTATAGTCCAAAAAATACGGTATTCAAACGTCACAGATCCGATTACCCCGTATGTTCCTAACAGAGCCCTTCACTCAGACTGCAGGTCTACTTGTGGTTCTTAGAGTCTCTAAAAGTAGAATGGCAGGCAGATCCTTTGGCTATCAGGCTCCTCTCATGTGGAACCAACTCCCAGTTTAGGTCCATGAGGCAGACACCTGGTCTACTTTTAAGACTAGGCTTAAAACGTTCCTTTTTGATAAAGCTTATAGTTAGAGTGGCTTATGCTACCCTGAGCTATCTCTGTAGTTATGCTGCTGGAGGATATCAGGGTCTATTTTTCCCACACTGTTCTTGAAATTTGCATTGTTATTTCAACTTTTTCTTCTGTAATTTTTTTCTTCATAGTAGGTACACCTGGTGTGGCGTTCTGGTAGTGGTGACATTCAGGGAAGACAGATCATATGCCATTACCGTATAACAGTGGTTTTCAATAGGTGAGGCGCACCTCCCTTGGGGGGCGCCAACGAGTCACAGGGGAGGCACAAGAAGACAGAGAAAAAGACAGAAGAAGACAGCGCTGCCGCTCAGCTCATTGAAACTATGTAGCGATATTTTTGCCTTCTGTTTGAATGTGCAGGAACCAGTCAAGCGCGCAGTGAGACAACTCAACGCTCAAAACCATTCTGGCACGCGCTCAACTCTGATAAACTCTTCTCAACCCACTGTCCTCGCACTCAGTTCCATCTCTGCTCGCGCGCACCTGCTCATTCCACACTCAACACCAACTGTGTGCTCACTCTGCTGTTTCTGCACTCGTGACTTCAAAAAACTGTCCACCTCACCAGTCAATCACAGACAGGTTTTTTCCCCCATCCAATCAGAGTATGGCTTGCAAATACTGCATTCAGATGGATTAAATCAAAATGCTGCAGCCTTTGGCAGAAATTACTAAACATTACTGTGGGATTAAAGAAAAAAAAAAGAAAAACAAATAAAAAGTTTAAAGTCTAACTCTTGGACTGAAAAGAAATCTTGAAAACCGTTTAATAACTTCCAGAACAAGGTAAACTTTGAATATTCATGTATCAAAAGTGTTCAAATTAGGTTTAAATATGAAATATTGCAAATTTTTTACACCGATATGGTATTCCGCGTTTGAGTGCTGCCTCCATTTACGATCGGCCATTTCCGACGCGAGACGTCAGTTCAAGAACACCGAGAATACGCAAAGCGAACTTGCATAGAGACACAAGCGTTTACGTTGTACAACCGGTACGACGAACAAGGATATATATGCATGTTTTCCAATATCTTCTTTCACACACCAAATCTGCTAATCCACATCTACTTTGAGCAAGCGCTTTGAAAAAAAAAAAGAAAAAAGAAAAGAAAAAGAGAACTAAGTCCACAATAAAATGCCTTCTAGGTGCGTAGTTCGTGGCTGTAGTGTCGCTTATAGGCCTAGTGCAGACCGTGGTGAAGTTGGTTTGATATTGGACATTCAAGCTCCGCAGTCAGCGGGATCTAGCTCACGGTTGATCCGGTTGAAGGACTCCAATTTCGGCCAGCGTCTCTCAGCTGCTCCCTTCTCCCATACGCGGTGGGACCGTCAACAAATCTGATTTGATTTTTGTTTGTCAAGAGTGCTCCGCTGACTCCACGGAGCTTGAATGTCCAATGTCAAACCAACTTCACTGCGGTCTAGTGCAGGCCAGAAAGTAGCGCTACATACTTGGCCAGTGGATCAAAAGGTCTGAAAGAAATGGGATAAATTCGTAAAAGAAACGCGAAAGGACTGGATTGCTGGCAGTGACAAAAGTGTTTTATGCAATTCACACTTCATGAGCGAGGATTGAGGGGTACTTACAATAGAGCATGGGCTCTATGTCTTGGGCAGCGTTAGATATAGTCTCCTCAGGTTCACCTTGTTCAAACTCAATTTATTCATTATATATATATATATATATATATATATATATATATGTAGATACTATATATATATAGATATATATATATATATAGTATATATATATATATATATATATATATATATAGTGTTAGCAGCCAGTGTTATTGCCGGATGCACAGTACTAGTTCTGTTTGTGACGTCACATTCCGGAGCTGCCCGATTAAAGAATGTTCGGGCTCTTTCGCTTATACAGCAAGTTTATCGAAATTACTTCCAAACGGCGCACATAATTCACATATAATATACATTTCTTTACTCTGGTGACTATTTGAATGCATCTGCGTTAAAATACATTCAGTCCAAGAGTTAGACTTTAATATTTTAGCCTAAAATATTTAGTCTAAAATATTTAGAATATTAGAGTTACTAAGTGAGGTGTGAAAAATATTTGTGTCTTTTCGTTCCAGCTTCTGGGAGGTGATGCAAAAGTCTATTCTGATCATAATCATCATCGTTATTATTTAAAGAGCACTTTAACAAAAGGTAAAACAAAGTGCCAAACCTCAAATAAGAGATAATAATAATAATAATAATAATAATAATAATAATAATAATAATAATAATAATAATAATAATAATAATAATAATAATAATAATAAAATGCTTGGTTGTTAAAATAGCAATAGGTTAAAATTGTGTGTAATTAGCCTAAAAAGTAAATCAGAATATAGAATGTGTTGACGTCTGTTAAATTAAGGTCATCTTTTTTATTATTATTTCAGTTGATGTCTCCTGTTGACGTGAGTTCAGTTTGACATCCGCATCTGTTTAGTTCAGTTTGTCTGCTGTTGAAAATAATTGTTTATGAATTTGTTTAATGACAGTTCAACTTTAAAAATAGGCCCTTGGTCTGTGATGTTTCAGTAAAAGTAGCCTGTAAGATGGAAATAATTGGATAGATATTTTATGAATAGGCCTTTTTTCTGAATGTACTTTGTTAAAATAAATACAAAAAAAAAAAAAAACATGTACTGGGCTATCAGATGTTTTTGAAACACAGCATTCCAGGAAAACAAAAAGATGCATTTGCTGCATTGGGGGGCATGGTTATCTTTACCTATTCCAAGGGGAGGCTCACATTCAATGAATTTGAAAAGCCCTGCCATATAACCTAGAACGGATTCCTGGATCATTGTGTGCTTTTGTGTCTCTGCTCTTTCTTCTCCAACCCCCAAGTTGATCGAGGCAGATGATCGTTCACACTGATCCTGGTTCTGCTGGAGGTTTTCCTCCTTGTTAAAAGGGGAATTTTCCTCTCCACTGTCGCTTCATGCATGCTCAGTAAGAGGGATTGCTGCAAAGCCATGGACAATGCAGACTGTCCTGTGGCGCTACGCTCTTTGAGGAAACCCAGCAGAGTCAAGACAAGCAACCTTCACTCCTCACTAGATTGGTCAAAAAGTTTCCCGTCTGTATGATTTGTTTGTATTTGACTTTGTAAAGTGCCTTGTGTTGTGAATTGGCACTATATAAATAAAATTGAACTGAACGGTTTAAAATATAATAAAATAGAAACTGTTCTATTTTTCATTCAGACAGCAAAGGACCGAAACTGAAAGCAGGACAAGTAGTTAAATACATAAAACAAAAAATGTCCAAAATAACCTGGGGGGTGGGGGGCAAGAGTGGCCATTGGGAAACAAACTGGTACAACTTAGAATACAGTGAGCCAGAGAATGTTTCTGGATCAACAGGGTCAGTTGATATGTGAAAAGTAAACAACCTTGAAATTACAGCATTCAAATGCCAAGTCGTACATTAACAACAGATGAAATATTAGTGGTGGAGGATTCCTTTTCCCCTCACAAGCCAAACAAGCTGAACTTGACAACTGGAAAGGAAACAATGCATTTCAAGAGGCAAAAGAAGGCAAAAGAAGGTCAGAAATGCATATCAATGAGGTGGATGTGCGCACACGAAAACACAGATGGACATTGCACCCATAGCTAGACTGGATGAAAGCTTTGATGAAATGAACCCACAATAACTTCCTTAAGACTCACCCTTAAAATAATCTTGGGTCATATGCCAAAATAAACTATGGACATGAAAGCAGCTTTCTTGCAAGTTAAAGATTCAACCCAAGATGTTTATATCCACCCACTACAATATGCATCGGGCGAAGGAATTGTATGGAGGTTAAATGTGTTCATCGCTTGGCAGATGCTTCATTGCTTTGGTAGAATAGCAGGAAAGAACACTAGTTTGTTTCTTGCATGATGTTAAACTGAAATATTGTTACAAAATGTTGTTCTAAGTAGTATTTTTGCTTTTTAAAAGAGGGGAACTTGTCAAGTTGCATGTAGCCTACTGCATGTTGTGCTTTTAGCCAAGTGAAATATAAAATCAGATTGTATATTGTAAACCATAAAGAAATTAGACACTTTTACAGACACCGAGGACCCTCCAGCAGGGTGCCGTTGCTATGTAGCCAAGCTCCCCCAGGCTCATCTTTCTCTTTGCCTGTGATGAGTGGTTCACACTGGGGAGACAGCCTCCTGGGCTCGATCACCTACGAACAATTGCAGTGCCAGCCAGGCTAAGTAACAACAGAACATAACAGCCGACTGCCACGGAAACGGTCTGCTTAAAACTTTCTTAGCTGTCGCAGGAAAGCTGCGTCGGAGCGGTCTCCTCTCTGGCGGTCAGGCATTGCTAAGAGGAAAACTGATCTAACGTCACCCGCTGCAACCTGCACTGGCCCTCAAAACAAGCAGCTACGCCAAGGAGGTTGAGTGCAGGTCCCCGCTGCCACAGCCCGAACGCACCCCATCCCCAGAGCTGCCTACAGCTAGCCCAAACCCGGTTTCCCAAATGAAGGATATTTTCCTCTTTGAGCTAGCCGCCTGCTCGCTGCTCAGACAACCAGCCTTCACCCTGGTCCACCTTCTTCCAATTGGATGCCCAAAGTCAACTGAACTGACAGAGGCAGACAGGTTAGGCAGGAAAGGTTAAGTAGTTTACTTGATTTCCAGAATGCTAGCGTGTTTGCTCGGTCAAGCTTTAAAAACGCAGTAACTAAGCTTTGCTGACTTAGTTTGGATGCATTTTTGCAGTTATAACATTTTATCTTTATAAGGGTTTTATACACCGATGGGATATTAAAGTTTGTGTTTTTCGGTCCACTCATTACAACCAAATAGAGCTCAAGGATTTTTAAATTAGCGCTGAATGCCCACTAGCATTGGCGGTATTAACTTCCTGGGTAACATTACGGCCCAAGTAAACGCTATGGTTCTTTTTTGCAAACATAATGCTTGTTTTCATTTCACTCCGCCATCTTTCGATAGTGTTATGAGCTTTAGCACATCATTAATATGGAAGATTGTCAATTTAATGGCGTTTTGTATAATTTTAGGATTAAACCATCAACCGAACAATCGCTACAGAGCCCCCTAGCTTCCCGGAGGAATAATTGCATTAATAAAATCAAGGGTCAAAGATATTTTTACTGAGCAAATCATTATTTAAAATGTTATTCCCTCAAATAATGTTTGCCAACTTAGATTGGCATTGTGAATGGGTTGAACATGATTAAAAATGTTGTTCCAAGTTAGTCACCATTACAGATCCCCTATGAGTTTATCTGGAAACAATCCCTCTTCACTAATCTGTAGAGGTAGCAGCTCAGCTTGAATTTAGCAACTTCCAATCTCAAAATCCCTTCTTTAAGGAAGGGAAGGTAAAATGTTTTATTAGGTAGTTGAGCACCTAGAGCAGTTTCTCTTCCAGCAGGCACCCACCACACACCTCAGTGCGCACAGAGAGGAGCTGTGATATCGGGCTTCCTTGCGACCGTCTGCTTGGAGAAGCCCAGTGCATCAAGCTCGGTGTCACATAGAGAACAGTTTGATGTTAAGACTTCTTGCAGCCAAGCAGCTGGTAGTGAGCTGGTAGTCGTAAATATTTAGCTCTGCGTGTACCTGTCTGCTCGAAGCCCGACTTCAGTATGCATTTAAATGTCCTTACGGATATTCCCTGTATTGTACAATTGGTTCATAAGTGTTTATCTGGTTGATGAGGGAACAAGGTTGGTAGTAGCGTTTTGTTGTGTAAATGCATATTTAGTTATACTTCAAGGAGCATACATGTTGCTATTAAGAGTAGTAGTTGTGTTTTTGCCCAGTAGAGCGTGCTAATGTTCTTTGGCAAGTTAGTCATGCATGTTCAGCAATACAAAGATTTTACAAGTTTCAATGTGAAGTCACAGATTGTTGCATTATTATGCATTTCATCCTACAAGGAATTATAAAACACAATAATAAACAGTTGAATAATTTTACATGATAAAAGATGAGCACTCAACGTTAAATGATAAACTTTTTATCCTTAAGAATTCATGGTAAATTAATAAGGTAAAAAGGTTAAAGTCAACATACTGTCTGATTTACTAATGGCATTTTTATTTTGTAGCCCTTAAGGTTCACATGCTAGGTTGTTCAATAAAAATAAAAAAAAATAAAAAATTGTCAATCATCAGTTTCTGTGACCATCTTTTTAACCGGAATGTTAAATATGTGGACTCATGTCTGCGCAAGTATTCGGGAGCCTTAAGAACCGTCACCAGTCTTATAGGCGCATTTTCAAGCTGTTACAGTACACAACACACGTGTGCCTTAAGCACTGAGACATTTATAGTATATGGTTACATTAAATCTTAATCCACCTCAAAAATGTCACCAAACTCTGCTGGCTGCCCATTCAATACAGAATTCAATATAAGCGCTGCCTCCTTACTTACCAATGCATATGTGGAACTGCCCCTGGCTACCTCAGCAAGTTACTCACACCACACACACTACCTCACGAAACCTCCAGTCCACCACCTCCTCCTACTGCCTTCACCCACCCAGGACCAAACTCTCCTCTGTGGGAGACAGGGGCTTGCAGGCAGTTGCCATCAGCTCTGGAATGCCCTCCCAGAGACCCTGAAAGTGTCTGTGTTGGAGGTCTTTAAAAAAAGGCCTCAAGATATTCTTGTTTAAAGAAGCTTTTTTAGAAAATGTATTATGATTTTATTTATGTTATTCGGTGAATGGTGATTATAAAGTGCTGTTCCAGGGGTGTTTTTAGCTCTCTGCTCTGTAGCACTGAGATTTCTTTGAAATGTAAAGTGCATTATAAATAAAAGTTAAATGAAGACGGATTATATGAAATATAGAATTAACTCAAAGAATTGAGCAACAAAAATTGAAAAACAAAAATATATACCGAAGCTTGATCAGGTGCAACTTGGATGATAAACTGGTACGGAGGCATCACACAGTGTTGCAACACCAGTCTGGGCACGTCGCCGTCCTCCGCTGCCGATTCTGGGGGCAAAGAGAATCCATCTTCCAGGTGCTCATCTATGTTAAGCAGCTTCCAAGGGGAAAAAAACAAAAAACAAAATCAAACATTTGTTTTGATAGGAATTCTTTCTACTACAAAGTTCAAGATAATGTCTTAAAATAAGACATTAAGAAAGTGTGCCTTTAAGAAACGTCCAATTTTAGTGGGGCTAGGTTCCAGGGACGTGCAGAGGGGGGGGCGGAGGGGGCTTGAGCACCTGCCCCTTTGCCCCTTGGTGCCCAAAGTGCCCTTTTGTCAGGTTTTTTTTTTTTTTTTTTTTTATGTGTGCGTGTTTGTTGGTGTGTGTGTGCATGGTGCATGTCCAAAAGAATAATAATTTAGATCTACCGTGGCTGGTTACATGATCCACATAACGTACCCTCACTCTGTCCTACTTTTCCTCTCGCAGCTCCCAGCTCCGCTGCCTCACGCTGGCCAATCTGTCCTGCCCACTGAGCTATATTATACACTGGAGTGCTAATCACCGTCTGTTTGAACGAGTCGCTTTGAAGCCACCAGCCGCCATATTGGTACTCCCTATTTCCCCCCAGTAACTAGGGAATATGTGCGCTACAGCATCGGATTTTCTCATGTTCAGGGGGGGCTTAAGACTTTTAAAATGTCAAATGCCATATACTTTTATGTTATGTTCTAAAAATATCAAGTACTGAGAAAGTTATGTGCTGAAATATTTTGCATTTTATTCATTTAAATATATATGTTTAACATTTCTAAATATATAAATAACAATGTACAAAAACATATATTTACATATGTGTATACATATATATACACACATATATACATATACACATACTTATATATACATATATATATATTTAATATGAATAACATGTAAAATATTTCAGCACCTAATTTCCTAGTAGTTAATAGTGTTAGTACATCCACTGACTGTAGAATTACCTGTGAAATATTTTCACACAGTCAGAAAACTGCTTGTTGTTGCAACCAAATCCTATGGGATTATGTGATAGTAGGGAGTAGCAAGATGGCGGCCAGTGACTTCAGTTTTTTGGCAAAATCAGCACTCCAGTGTATAATATAGCTCAGTGGTCCTGCCCCTTTAAATCTGCAGCACACTTGACTGTGCTCTGTGCTGTTTAACTCCACTGTCATTGGTTATACTGCTTTAAATGCCGCCTTCCCTCTTTCTGATTGGCTGTTTTCTAGTCTGTCCGTGTGCGTGCTTGCTTGGAGCGGAGATTTCAGTTTTACAGTTATCATACAGGAATACTGTGGTTACCACAATTAATACTAGGCCACGGAACTAGTCCCAGTTAAGAAACTAATTATCTGCAGTAAAATAGGTGAAAGCTGCTGAGTGCAGTTCTGTAAAGAAACAGGCGAGAGAGTTTTGATTTATGGAACTTGAGAAATGTAAGTAACCAACGTTAGCATCTCAAAATAGCATCTATTTCTGAAGTATAATGCATTTATCAACAGAAACCTAATCTGTTTTATAAAACTAAATATTTTGTGCCAGGCTGGAGTTCTGAAGCCGGCTGGAAAGATGGAAAAGCAAAGACTGTAGACTATTAAAAATTCTGATTCTTAGCCACAGCTGCCTGAAAAAGAAAAGGTGAGGGTTTCCCTTTTACCAATATTTCGTTGCTATTATTGTTTAATTTTTTTGTTGACCCTCTGATGCAGTTCAGGTATAAATAGCAGGTGATATTTCTTTTATAAGATATACAACACAACAACACTATATGCTGCCTAAACAACTGCTATATTTTGTTTAGACTTTTACTTATTTATAATAGCGTAATTAGGATTTCACAAAATGATAGTGCTATTTATTTCACTATTTCTACTTCTAGAATTAGAATTACGACAAATACAACCGAGGAACACTATTTACATTGCTTTTATTGTACAAAGATTTCCACACTGTCTATTAGTAAATTAGTGCAAACCAGGGGCGGAGCTAGACATTCTTATCATCAGGGACTTAATCCATAAAATATTACTTCATTACGAGGGTAATTTGGTACACCAAAAAAGTAAAAAGTATTTAATCTGTTGATATGGTCGTAAAATTAATTTAATATAGGCCTTAACATATCTTAAAGTTTTATCTGCTGTTCTTTATTAGTCTTACTAGTATATACCAATAGTATGTGGTTCTCATTTGAGTGATGAAATGGACAACCACTCATGAAACAATTCAGTTTTGGTGTCACCAATCTTACTCAAAGTACAGTATTGGGTCCTCCATGCTCCTTATGTATTAAGATTTACTGCACATTTAAACATCGACAACTCACTATTGTTAGGGAAATAATTTAATTGTCTGAGAAGATGTAGGTAAGGAGAAGCTGTTATCTACTCTTCAGATATATGATGTAAGAAATGTGTTTGAAATGTTGCAGATGGTAAAAATTGATAGGTCTCTGTTGCTGGTAAGTTCAAATGCAAACTTTTTCAAAGTGGGAAAAAAGTCTCAATTCAACGTTCATCAGATCGGGCGCTGCTTTATAATTTATAATAATAATAGAACTTTATTGATCTCACAATGGATAAATTCACTTCTGCATCTTTACCCATCCCCTTGGTGAGCAGTGGGCTGCCACTGTGCGGCGCCAGGGGAGCAATCGGGGTTAAGTGTCTTGCTCAGGGACCCAGAATGGTAGTCTGTGGGAGTTGAACTCAGAACCTCTGGGACCCAAGATCAATGCTCTAACCACTAGGCCACCAGATTAACAAAAAGCATCTAGTGTGTGTCGTGCTTATAAAATTTGTATAAATGTAGTAAGAAATACTGCTTTTCTCTTTAGACAGAAGAAACGCGCCCTGACGCTCAAGTCAAGCATAAAGAAATAGGAGCATGCATACTGCGTAGGACCAATGATGTCAGAGCAATGAAGTGTCCCTAGGGTTAAAGTTCAAATCAAACCTACGCCCTTGATTCCATGTTACATTCTTTATAGTATGGGTTGGTACATTTCAGCAGGATGTATAGCAAGGTATGTTTCTGTATCATGTTTTAAATCCGTGCCCCATGTGCCCTCTTTTAACTTTGAGCACCTGCCCCTCCAACGGTCTCTGCACGTCCCTGCTAGGTTCTAGGCTTTGATCTGCCCATTGTCCACTGAGAATTACACTTAATAATAACAGGCTCAAGTCACAAATTTTAAAACAATTTTTTGGACAGAAAATCCATTCTGTTACACTCTTAAGCTTTCCTATAGCCTGACATACAGGGGAGAAGCCAAACATAATTTCTGTCTGAAGAATTTGCCAGTTAATCCATTTTGGTTTTTTTGGAGCTGCATAATTATTTAAAAAGAGCAATGAGTGCTTCCACATTTACCTCATATGACTGATCAGCTGTTTTCACTTTAGACATCCCTACTGGATGTTCCTATAACATGCATAGAACTCTGGAACTTTCTGGATGTGCCACTGTTGATCTTCGCCACATGTGTGCCTTCACTCCCTCAGCCCCCCCTTACTTTCAATCTACTTTCAGTAAGGAAAAAAAAAGGGGATTGCATTTCTTTCTTTCTCAATATCTCCAGACTGCAAATAACATCGGCAATACTACTTGACATGACAAAATTACAACTTACCCAATAGCAGCACATTCCTGTGTAGTCTATTTCCGGTGTATTACAGCCATGTTTAACGTCAATGTCTTACAAACCTATGCTTTGCATAGCCTGTTTAATTCACTCCAAACAAGTAGAGGGAAACACGCCTAATTTGCATTTTTTTGCAACATCTTAAATGTTTGCTAAAAACTCATAACAACTGGATGGAAACATGGCTAATTACTAAAGTAACAAATCAGCTGCAGGTATTCTGTTTGAGCTTTTGTTTGTACCTTACTGAGCTGCATCATACATCCTCATATGGCCCCTTTCCCAAAACAGAAGGAAGTCGTACTAATACTCAGACGAACAGGTTCGCGTTGGTCATTTCTAATGATTAAAACGGTTTTGTAGCATTAAAGTTCCAACTTGGTTCAAACTATAAAGTGAAAAGAAAACACTCACATCATCAATTCTCCATAAATCATTGCCAATGTCTTCAGTCTGACCATAGGTGATCGCATTCTTTAGAAAATCAGTCCTCGTGCCAGCATTCTGGGAATAAGAAAAATCATTTCAAAATAAATCAAAGCACTGTTCTTGGAGACAGACCTGTCTGTATGTCATGAGTGTAACTGAATCAAGTACTCACACTTTCAGTATCATGTAAAACTGCAAGAAGCAGTCGAATGTATTCAGTGGCTGCTTTAAGTGTGTCCACTTTACTAGGCTTTCGGTCTGGCCGCATCAGTGGAACCATGCGTTTCAAGCGAGAGAACATGGCATTTAGGTTCCTGATCTGCACCCAAAAAGGGGCAAAGGTCAGATAAAAACTAACATGGCAAGAATATTGGTAGATCTGCAGTAAACTGATGCAACTAAATGCTCCTGTTTAGCATAAAGCACCAGCTTTGTTCTTTTTCAAATCCCAAAGATAGGATTTAAGACCCCTGAAACAAGCAGCTTTTATTGCAGAGCTCTTTAGTTCCGATCAGGTTTGCATACGCTCATCTTTGACATGAAAATAACTGTTCCATTTTCTATCTGGAATGATACTACAATAAACCCTTATTGAATATGCAAATGAAAGTAGACCACAAGGTTTTTCAATGAACTCACTCTGGAAAAGCACTTTAAATACACTGTTCAGAAAAAATAAAGGAACACTAAAATAACATCCTAGATGTGAATAAAGGAAATATCCTTATTAAATACTATGTTCTTTACATAGATGAATTTGCTGACAACAAAAGTCACAAAAATTATCAATGGAAATCAAATTTATTAACTTATGGAGGACTGGATTTGGAGCCACACTCTAAATTAAAGTGGAAAAACAAACTGCAGGCAGACCCAACTTTGCTGTAATGTCCTTAAAACAAGTCAAAATGAGGCTCTGCAGTGTGTGTGGCCTCCAACTGCCTGTATGACCTCCCTACAACACCTGGGCATACTCCTGATGAGGTGGTGGATGGACTCCTGCGGGATCTCCTCGCAGACCCGGACTAACACATCCTGGACAGTCTGTGGTGCAACGTGGAGTTGGTGGATGGAGCGAGACATGATGTCCCAGATGTGCTCAGTTAGATTCAGGTCTGGGGAACAGGCGGGCCGGTCCATAGCATCAATGCTTTCGTCTTGCAGGAACTGCTGACACACTCCAGCCACATGAGGTCTGGCACAGTCTTGCATCAGGAGGAACCCAGGGCCAACCACACCAGCATAAGGTCTCACAATGGGTCTGAGGATCTCATCTCTGTACCTAATGGCAGTCAGACTACCTCTGGCGAGCTCATGGAGGGCTGTGTGCCCCCCCCCAAAGAAATGTCACCCCACACCATTACTGACCCACTGCCAAACCAGTCAAGATGGAGAATGTTGCAGGCAGCAGAACGTTCTCTGTGGCATCTCCAGATTGTCACATGTGCTCAGTGTAAACCTGCTTTCATCTGTGAAAAACACAATTAACCAATCTTGGTGTTCTCTGCAAATGCCAAACGTCCTGCACGGTGTTGGGCTGTAAGCATAACCCCACCTGGGAACGTCAGGCCCTCATACCTCCCTCAGGGAGTCTGTTTCTGATCGTTTGAGCAGACATACACATTTGTGGCCTGCTGGGGGTCATTCTGCAGGGCTCTGGCAGTACTCCTGTTCCTTCTTGCACAAAGGTGGACGTAGCAGTCCTGCTGCAGGGTTGTTGCCCTCCTACGGCCTCCTCCACATCTCCTGATGGACTGGCCTGTCTCCTGGTAGCACCTCCATGCTCTGGACACTACGCTGACAGACACAGCAAACCTTCTTGCCACAGCTCTCAGTGATGTGCCATCCTGGATGAGCTGCACTATCTGAGCTATTTGTGTAGGTTGTAGACTCCGTCTCATGCTACCACTAGAGTGAAAGCACCACCAGCATTCAAAAGTGAGCAAAACGTCAGCCAGAAAGCATTGGAACTGAGAAGTGGTCTGACGTCACCACCTGCAGAACCACTCCTTTATTTGGGGGGGGGGGGGGGGTCTTGCTAACTGTTCCAAGCGCCACTAGAGGTCTTGTCAAGTTGCAGTTACAGTTTCAAGCTAGTTCAGTTACCACGGCTTAACAGATAAGTAGCTAATAAGAAACATTTCATTCACCACCTGACTTTTAACGACAACTTACACAATATAAGTTTTAGTAATACTCACTCTAAGTCGTTCCTTGGCGTTGACCAACTCTCTCTTCTTAACGGTTTCGTTGAAGTCCTCGGCAACAAAGTACAAGCCGTCTCTGCCTCGTTTGAACTTCTCGATGCTGCAGTAAAGGGGCAGAGCAGACTCCCCGGTTAGCCGTTTCAGAATATCACTCATTATTTCTGCTTCTGGGACCTTCATTGCTGCTCCTCGCACTCACTGCAGAGGGAAAAAAAAGAAATAAAAGCATGCGTTGGGCTCCTTCCACTTTATTTCGGTCTGCGCAGCGACTCCAGCTGAACATCCGGGTGAGCGGAGAAACACACCTGTCCTGCAGCGTGCCGTTAATTAGACTGGCGCCAACAGCGGCGGTGCTCAGGGTCGCCTGCAGGGTTTTATCGGAGGGTCCGCACAAAACCATCACCACACCTGACCCACGCGATTGACATGCGCGCGGCACAGAAATACATTATGTGTTTGTGTGAATCATCACAACTTGGATTCAGCGAGATGCACTAGGCTGCTTGACCTACACACAAATACAGTCCACACGCGCTCGATGCGTGTGGCGCAAAACAGTACAGACCCACACGGCCCAAAGCATACAATGCGACACACACACACACAGGCAGAGGTTGCTTATTTGTTACAAATGAAAACCAGGCCTACCAGTTTGAATAGAACTCTCCTCCTCTCGGTCGCAGCGGCTCCTGCTGCCACCGGAAGTGTCACTACTAGCTGCCGCAAATTGTCTCTCAAACACTTAGAGTATTAAAAAGATATAACACTTTATGAAATATTGCCTGTCTATAACTTTAAGACAAATTCATTGCTCAAAGACTTACAGCAGAACATAGATAGCACCAGATTGTCTTACCATCTTACAACTAAAAGGGAATTATCAAACTCAGTCTTGAGCATCAAGTAAGATAATTTACACAATTCACACACATTATTATCATTATGCAGCATCATTTTACCTTATCATTGATTTACTGTATCGCATGGAAGAGGTTCAGTCAAGCATGATCAGATAGTGTGATAGTTTAAAATGTCCTCCTGACTGTCTGTAACATAAACTGAGAATACTGGGTTAAACCTTTGATTTAGCCTTTGGTAAAAACTATCAAACCTTTGTCCTAACAGCATATATTTTTGGCTGTTTGTTGCTCATAGATGTTCTCTTAATGTTCAAGAATTAAATAGCTTTTGTACTTAAAGAAGATTGTTGCTCATGCAGGAACCTTAGCCTGCCTAACAAAAGATATATTTCCTTATTATGTTACAGCGTGTGTAGTTTTAAACTGTTGAATCAAAAGATCTGGATACTGGTTTAGAAGTCCAATAGCAGGGGCTCCAAAATAATCCATAGCAAAACGAGGTCTGTTTCGGCTAATTCACACAGTTGTGTAACTTCTCGCCATCTGCTTTGGCAGAGTTGAATGTTTGCTCCCAGTGTAGACAACTGCTTCACCAGGGTTAGGAATTTGCCTCCTTTCAAACTATTCCAATCAGGTGGTCTGTGGCAGAAAAAAGAACAGGGGAAGGCGAATAAACCATCCAAAAAGTCTGAAGATTAAATGTTTCTGCATGGAATAAAGTCCAATATCCCACAGTGCAAGGTGGATCATTCAGAAGTTGATAGTTTGTACCCAGAAGGAGCACCACTACTCTATGCAGTGGTGTTAAAAAGTATTTACCCACTTACCAATTTCTTCTCTTTTTTCCTTTCGACAGACTGAATGTGTTAGATCATCAAACAGATTTCAACATCAGAGAGAAACCTGAGTAAATGTAAAAATGCCCTTTTGAAATAATTAATTGGGGGAGAAAAGGGTAACTGAAGCTGTCTGTGTAAAAAGTGATTGTGCCCCGATTAAGTCTTTAACTGTGAATAACCACATTTTATAGAAAACTGAGTAAGCCAAACTCAGGTCTGATTACTGCCTTACTAGTAGGTTTGAGAGATCTTTTAAACAAACTTGTCTGACAATATTAAGTACACTGAAATATCTCAAAAAGCAACAGATCATGCCCTGATCAAAATAAATTAATGAACAGATTAGAAACAAATTCACTGATATAATTCTGAAAAGGTTAAAAAGTAATTTCTTAGGCTTTGAGTCTCATGTGAACCATTATCCACAATGAGTGGCAGACCTACAGTTACTCAAAGACTGTATCAATAGGTATTTTTGCATGCACAAAATTCCTTGATCAAATGCTTAAATGTGATAATCTGAGTACATAATTTATATAGGCACAAAATCAACTAAACTGATCATGACGTAGGTTTACATGCCCCAGACTGTATTCAGAATACAAACACTGTGACATGTGTGAATGTTCCTAAAATTCACAGAAGGTCTACTTACGTTAGTCCCAAAGAAAAAATAAGAAGCTTTTTAAAATTTGGTTGAATAATCATATACAAACACGGAAAACATGCAATTATTAAATATTGTACAAACAAACATAGGAGTGTGTTCGTTCTGTCTTTTGGGGGCTCAGAATGGACCCACTCCAGAGTATAAGAACAATAGAAATGTTATTACACTCACTAATAAAGCTGGAGGCTTAGCAACAAATGCTATTGCTCTTCCTGCATTACAGAATGAGACATCAGGCACACATGTGCAGTCAAGACAGTTTGTTCCAATCCGAATGACATGATTGCAATGAATGTTTTGATGGACGTTGTTCAAATTAAGGAGCGGCACAAACCACCTGTCTCATTCGAAATACAATTTTATTCCGATTGAGCTTAATCCAATCACAATATTCTGATTGATGTGCTTACATGACGCATTTTATTTTGATTGGCTGTTTAATCTGATTACTTATGTCCATGTAAACATAGCTTTTAAATCATCAAGGATGTCACAAGAGAACCCAGAACAACATCTAAGCACTACCTGCCTTCCTTTTGTTCAGTGTTTATGATTCAACAGTAAAAAAAAAGAGACTGGGCAAAATTTGCATCCAGGGGATCACCAACCTTTCTGAAACTGAGAGCTACTTCATCGGTACTGTATCATACAAAGGGCTATCAGTAGCGCATTGAACTAGAATAGTCAGAGTTCACCTTAACTTTAAGTAAAATAAAGACATTTTTGTTTGTGTTTAGATGTTGTAATTTTTAAGTCTATGTAGTGTGACTAAAAGAGCAATGACAATTCTACTGTGTTGGTGACCTATGCATTGTAGAGTTCCAAGGCCAAAACTATCCCCTACCAAGGTCTTCTCATATATGCCAAAAACATCTTGATCCCAAGACTTTAGGGAAAATATATGTGGACTGACATCTCGTCATATCTGGTGTAAAACTAACTCAGCATGTCACAAAAAGACCATTGTGCTAATAGTCAGTAGTGCTGGGAGCAACATGATGGACTTGGGCTGCTTCAGGACCTGGGCAACCTGCCACAACTGATGGAAACAGCAATTCTGCCTTTAACCTGAAAATCCCAAGGAATGATGTCTGCCAGTTCATGACTTTGAGCTTTAGAGCACTTGGATCATACAGTAGGAGTATTATCCAAGGCATATAATCATGTCCATGTCTAAATGCTGAAAAAAACTAAATAATGGTTTGGGCATGGCCTAGTCAAAGTCTAACCTGGATCTCACCAGATTGATGTAATTCCACCGAGCTCCACGTGGCTCCACACATACACCTGGGATTGCTCCCTTCTAGTTGTATTTCAGAAGGAGGGCCTTGATCAAAAACCCTTGCATATGATTGGATAAACCTTGTCTGTCATCTTTACTGACGCACTACAAGCTTTTGCCAAACCCAGTCGGGAGAAGGGCGAAAACATTGTTTCCACTAACAAAAGCCTTCAAAGATGTTCTCTGATGTTCTTTTAAAAAAGTAATATTGGGTAGATTGGATAACACTGATGAAATAGCAGCATTAATGTTTCTAACTGCAAGCCGCCATTGTTGTTGAATCCAAACAGCCGCTTCTCTGATACGTCACATCTACGAAAATCCTGCCCGGCAATCCTGATTGGCTTGTCCATTATATGTGGTACTGAAATCCTTCCCAATGACGGTGAGTTGTTATGGAAATTCTAAACAATGATAACTGAATTTCCATCTTTACTAATGAAGAGACAGCGGTGATGAAGTTCCAGCACTTTTATTGAGAAACAGAGCAGAGATCACATAGATGGAAAGTAATCGCACCCCATGGTCCCGCTGCAGTCTGCGTCTGCCCTGTCTCTGCCTGTCTCACTTTTCGGCTCCCCCTAATATTGCACAGTGGCCTTGGCATGAGACATAACAAAGACAGTCTATCGTAGACAATCAGTATCCCCCAGCAGCTGCAGCATTTGGCCTTGCAATCAGCAAACAGTGGATCTTATACACAGCCATCATGTCTACACGCCTCCTATGTCCGAGTGGTGTGAGGCCATAGTGACTTCAGAATAATATTTTTATAACATGAGTCCAGATGGATGTGTGGAGCAGTGTAGAGCTTGGTGGAAGTACATCCATCTGGCGAGAGTCACGTTAGTCAAAGTCTAGACCTGGATCTAATTGAGATGCTGTGGCATGGCATTAAACAGGCCATTCATACTAAAAAACACCTGAAAATGGTTGAATTGCTGTTGCAGTCTGTTTCTCCACCCCACCCAAAACTATGCCAATCAGCTGTCTCCAGTGTTCACAGACATTTTTAACACCTCACAGGAGACCTGTAATGTGCCAGCCTGCTTCAAGATCTCAACCCTTGTCAAGGAAATAAAATAATCCCCTTTTGCAAATTGTTGTGCTTGCATTTGTGTCTCTACTGCTTCTAGAAACCTATACAGACATTTTTTAGCAACAAGCTTTCTGTTGGTGTCTAAAAATGAGCTAACTTATTTCAAAAACATCCCGATTGCATCACAATTGGTGGACCCTGTTCCTTCACCTAGCAAACCAGTCGGAAATCCTCCCACTTCACTTTTAGAGGTCAAATGTTTGGTTGTTTGCTGCAGTACATTTATCTGTGTACATTCTCCAAGACATGGAGAAGAGAGATGCAAGGCTTCATTTTATGTTTGAGGGCAATGTCCCAGCCAGGGACATTGTCAAAGAAGGACTGTTGCTAAAACTACCGACATTACACGGCAGGATTTACCAGAAGACTCCTCCTGAAGGAAAGTTCTGTTGGAAATCTCTGGTTCCATCCGGTCAACAGTAAGAACTCTATTGTGAAGAGGAAAGGAGCTTCGGACTGCTGTGCCGATTTTGGACGGCCTTTGACTCCTACGTCATTGTGCATTGGAACACACATGGATGATTCTAGTCAAATCTGGGCATACAGCTTTCCAAAAACGAACTACAATGTCTCAGGACATTTTCATTAATTTCCGTGAGGTGGGCTGTGTTAAATGTCATGTCACGCAAAGGATTGTGGGATTCCTTATAGCTCATTAGCACCGGTCATGTCATGATCTTGCCACTAGTGCTGGTCTGATTCACTATTTGACACACCTGTTCTAACCAGCCTTCACCAGATCCACCAGCATCTCTGACTATATAACCAGCTCTCAGACTAGTCACTTGTGCCAGATTATTACAAGACACCGGTGAGTTTAATCCAGCGTTCTGAAGCCTGCCTGTTTCTGCCTTCTGATTCTCTGAGCCTGCCAAGCCCCTGACAGACCTGATTGTTGTGTTGTCTGGATCTCTGACCTGTTTTCTGTGCCCTGACTCCCCGGATTCTGCTTTGGATTTTTCCTGTATCTCTGCTCACCTGGCTCTGACCCTGGATATGCCCTCAGACTCCAGACTCTGGTTATTCCCCCTGACCATCCTGCCTGTCTCTGCCATCACGGTTCTGACCCTGTGCCAGTCCTTTGACCACGATTACCTGCCTGTGACAAAGTGGTTCAGTTTGTGTTCACCATTAGTCCCTATTCTTATTTCTGATTCATTTCCTTTCTGTAGCTGGCCATATTGCTTAAATTTAAACATTAGGTTGCAGTTTCCATCTATGTTTAGGTCAAAGCTCCTACTGGATTATTGGTTGAACTTGTTTATTTGGTTCCAAAGTATATTCATGATATTTGTTTACCTTTTTACTCACCATTGTTTGTCCCTTGTAGATCTGCAGCAGGGCAGGAGTATGGGAGGGGCCGGCCCAGTAAATCCTGCTTAAATGTCTGAATGATGTCACTGATTGTTTGGCTGGGTTCTACCAATTAGAGGGTTTCTTTTGGGGTATTGCTTTGTTTTTCTTTAAAGTAACTTTTTGACTTCTCTTGTATTACATGGTTTATTTTGCAGACAATTTTATTATATAGACGACTTTGTAAATTAGATTAATACTTTTATTTTTGTTTTTCTGTTTAGTTTTTCATGTGTTTTCCCTGTTCCCTGTTTAATTGTGGTTTGGTCCACTCAAGTGCAGGTGTGTTTCCACTTGATTATAAAACAGAGCTCTTGGAAGCTCAGAGGGAGAAAAAGATGAGTGTTCAGAATCCTGTGGTGAAAGTCTTCAGAAGCTGGAACTGTTGATTGAGGCTGTTTCTTCGGTTCACTTTGCTGACCCTTGACCTCACTCCCTTACACTGCCAGCCCCATGAGTAAGATCCTTCAAGCTGCTCTAATCGGACTCTGGATCACATTGGGCTTCACCAGCGATATCACCTGCCAACAGGAGCCTTCACTCACCTCCCCAGCCTGTTTCTGGATTGTGAGAAGTGGTTCCTGTCCCAGACGCTGGTGATTCATCCTCGACCTGCAGCAGTATACATCACAATAAACCTTTTAAACGTAACTCTGTGTCCGGTTGAATATCGGGTTCACCTGCAGTAATCATTATTGGCCAGGGACATTGCAAGGTTCCTATGCTAAAGAGAGGAAGTGTACAGGCTCCTTTCCTGCTTATTTACTGACTGCGCTATTTGGACACCACTTATGTCGACCGCTGACACACTTCCGCTTTGGCTAAAGAGTCCTTACCCAAAAGACGTATTTGGATGGAGCCACAGGCTTTCTAAATGCAGGGAGAAGTTAGGAAGAGGAGCAGGGAAACTGTGAGGATTCAATACATGAAAGAAGAGGTAAGTGCTAGGGATGGCACCCTAACCACAAAGTAAGCAAAGTGAATGTTTCCAACATATGTTCTCTGGGATCCAAGGATCTCAAAGGAGAGACAAAAAATATGTAATGTCATATCTATGAAAACATTGATAGCATTAGGGCCCAATTTACCACTATAGCTTGGATAAACAACTGGTAATCATATTTGCTACTTCTTTATTAAAGCTTGTGTTGAGCTCAGCTGGAGTTGGTTAAGGCTGTCAGCCAGACACACACACATAAGATCTAGATACAGTCCAGGCAGAAACAACATACATAGTCAAGCTCCTTGTTATACTGCTAAATTATTAAAATTACCTACTTTACCTTGAGGGGATCACTTTTTCTAGACTGTTGCACTTCAGAACAAACTTCTTTTTGTTGCCTGTAAGTCTAGACTCCTTTCAAAAGCAGCTGAAGACATTTTTATCTAAATGTGTTGTTTCTAAATAACCTTTAGAAATATAGTTTTATGTTTGTTTTTAATTTTTTGTATACATTAATTTTCTCTTTGTCTTTTAATCATTTATTGATTAAATCATGTTTGGGGGTGGGGGTAGTGGTGGCCTAGTGGTTAGAGTAGCACTCTTGCGCTCTGAGAAGGTTGCAAGTACCCGGTTCGATCCCCACAGCCTTCACTCTGGGTCCCTGAGCAAGACCCTTAATCCCCGATTGCTCCCCAGGCACCGCACAGTGGCAGCCCACTGCTCCCCAAGGGGATGGGTTAAGATGCAGAAGTGAATTTCTGAAGTTAAATTATTATTATTATTATTATTATTATTATTATTATTATTATAGTATCTTTGTGAAGTACTTTCTTATTTTTAACAGTGAAATATATTAATTTCTGATCTGAAACATTTAAGTGAAATCTGTAAGATGGTGTTATGGGAAAATATGATTACTTGTTATATTAATCAGGCAATTTTATGGAAAACGATAAGAGGTACTTTTTGGCCTCTATAGTGTCTTGGAAGGAGGTGGGTGTTGTCCCTCTGACGAAGAAAACGCACAGCTCACAGGGTGTTTGTTTTAAGGTCTGAAAGCTATTTTATGGTTCTTGAGGTCATCTGGGTTGACCCCCTGATAGGACATCTGGGTGCTAAATCAGCCTTACTTCATGAAGACTCTCGAGAGAATATTCTCCTTGTTTTGGGATCAGATAGGACCTGGAGCCTTAATGTCTGTGCCCACAACCACCAAACTAAGCAGGAGGGGCTGGTCAGTCTGATAAAAGATGGGTTTGCAAAAATGAGGGTAAACAAAGAGCTTACAATGGCTGGGAAAAGGACGTTGGTAACATACTGAAACTAAGCTTGAGCGTTTTTCTTTGTCTCTTTGGAATTCCAAATGAAATAAATATGCATATTTTAAATGTTTGCCTCTGATAAATGTTTCTCCTTTACTACCAAATTTTGAATCGGGGTGAGATGGGCCGTGGGGAATGGACAGGAGCGGCCTTATATTAAATCTAACAGTAGATATACTGTTTCACAGAACTTTTTAAAATAATCCTTGGGAAGGTCACTGAGCCTAAAACTTCCCATCAGCACAATGTGTCTATTTATTTACATGAGTGAGCTTGTGAATGTGACTTGTTATGTGAAAGTGCTTTGAATGGTTGGGAAGGGGAAAAAAGCTAAGTAAGTACTGACCATTTGATTGCAAGGATGTGAAAAAGAGAAAGCACCTGAATACCATTCAAAAACAATATGCAAAGTTGATCATGTTAGGAGATAATGTGTACAGTATAGTTTTGTAAATTTCCCACTGCCATACTTGAGGAGACCAAAGGCTTTAAAATGGTTGCTACAGAAAGCTCTGGTGGTTACTGAGTTTCTAAATACATAAAAAATATTTTCAAGTGGGATATTGAATTAGCCATCTTGCTGAGGTTTTTAATAAAGACATTCTATCTAAAATACATGGACTGATTATATTCAACAAATGAAAGCTCTCTGAAGGTTGAAGAAAATTACTGTATAAGTGTACTAGGTTCTTATATGTAGAACAAACACTTGAACTGACACAAATACCTCTTTGGAAGAACATTATTAACTGAATTTACATACACTTTGTGCACAGTGATGTTTTTATTAGCATCACTTTTAAAAACAAGCAATTATAAATTCTTATTTATAAAGTAACTCAGTCTATGAGCAATAACGTTGGATGGACTGCAGCTAAGTCAATCAAAAAGTGAAACAGTGAGAAGCTGTTGCTTTTTTCTCATATTAAAGTTCTGTTCAACAACAGTATTCATTCGGGTTAAAGCAAAGAAGAAGAACCCCAAGCAGATTCCTTTTGAAGTAAAAATAAAGTGTTCTTTATTGCCTGCAAGTCAAATCCAGTGGTTGTTTGTTCCAATAAAATCATCCACCTCTGTGGACACCTCACTCACATTTAACAGATGCTCCAGTAATATTCAAGGTGAATGTTCTTCAGAGCCATTTTTAGGTGGTCCTTTATTATTACATATGTTTCTATTTTTTTCTTGTAAGCAAACCTTGTAAAGTTGTTTCATAGGAAGCTTTGGGGACAGTAAGATATTTAATTCCAGTTGCATGTCTACTGTTTTTATATTAATTCATGAGGTTTAACTTCTAACAGAGACAGGTTGTGCTCCAGATGTGGATAGACCCTCTTCACCTGAATGTCCAGCATTGTTCTGTTAGGAAAGATTACCAACTAATATTCTGCTGTACACTCAAAAGTATAGAAAGGTAAAACTGTTAGATTACACTTTTAAGGACCAGACCTCTGTAAGTATCTGTGTCTGTTCTATCTCTGTGGCAGCAAAGTGTCTCTGTCATCATCTTATAATGAAAGATCCAAAATTCAGTATAACCAATTATAAAAACACCTGTGGGTTATAAAGACAACAATTGCATGCAGGAATTATGGGACAGAAGGCTACACAAGAGTCAGTAGACCATCCACAACTGATAAGAGAAAGACTGTTAAATTTCAAATTTACCCCAGACAAGTGAGCCACTTCATTTACATATTTTTGAGTTTTTTTTTACTTGAAACATTTAAATATATATGGTATATAATTAATATAAAAGGAATTTTGCAAAAAAGGTTAGGGGCTTGCTTGGATGGCTTTGTGTCCAGCTCCTTCTCTTGGTTCTGGTTCATGTTGACTCTTGTGCTGGTTCTATCCATGGAACAGGGGTCTGCATGGCTTTGGCGGGCTGGCTGACTAGAGTAGGGTTGGTCCGGGTGGGGATGGTCTATGTGTGTGTGGGTGTGTTGATTTTGGTTTGCAGTTGGCTCTCAGGCCTCGGTGCTTGTCTCTAGCCTCTGGCCCCGCAGATTTTGGTGGCCCTCCCAGTGGTGCCTCCCTCTCCGGGTAAGTTTTTGGAGAACGGGGGTGCCTATTGGAGCCAGCAGGGGAGCTGGCTTCCTAGAAGGGCATGTTGCTCCCCAGTCATTTCCTCCCCATCCCCGGACACCTCCCTCTGCCTGCTCTATCACGCTGCTCTGCGTGTGGGAACTTGAGGGGGTGGGGACATCGCTGGGTTGTAGGGAGGATTTTCCAGCGCCGCTGTCTTGAGAGGGACTTTGCCCCATATTTATTGTACAACGTAACATTTTCACAACACTCACACTTAAGGCATGGATTGGGGGGGGGGGGGGTAATGCATCTGGGGTGTGCGCTGGCACCTGCTACCTTCCGGAGGAGGTGGTGTGGATGAGGGGGCTTTGACTGTGCTGGACTCCCCCCTTTTTGGCCCTCCCAGTTTTAAATGCACTTGAGAACAATATACAACGACATCGACATTTCAGATGGTGGGGGTCAGCTCGGGGTCTATCTCACATTGCCATTCGGCATGTGAGGCCTGGAGGAGGAGCGGGCCACCCAGTCGGGGTCTGGGCTGAGGATGGACGTTGGGTCTTGGGGGTCAGCTTGGGCTGGCACTTCTGCTTTCCCCTGGAATTTAGAGTAAGAAGTATAGAGGCCAGGGTGCGGGGAAGGCAGCGCCTTTGCTTTCGTGGGGTGGGCTCTGGTTGGCTGGCCCGTTTGGTTCATGTTGGCCCCATTTCTGGGTGGATGGGCTCGTGGGTCGTCTGGCCTGGGATCGAGGTGGGGGTTACAGCCGGAGTATGGACCGGGTAGGATTCATCTCTCAGGTCTGGAGGCTGGATTCCCCTTCTGAGTGCCGGTACCTGGACCTGGGAGTATATGATATGTAAGGTGAGTGTGTGTGTGTGTACAGCATTTGTGGGTAAGTGTATTTATGTGGGGACACCAGGGTGGTAACGTGTGAGTGTGACAATGTACCTGTTTTTTTTGTTTGTCTTTTTGTCAGGTTGGGTTTTGGACTGCCCCCTTTCCTCGGACAACTGAGGTCTCCACTAAGTGTGGAGCTCATAACCCCATCCAGCTCCCCTCTGATGGCAGGCTCCTTGACCTAATGGCACGTTTGTGGTCCTTGGTGTCCGGGGCTGGGTGCTCGGGTATATACTGACTCACTCCTCGGCAGACCTCGTGGCTCTGTCGTGGCAAGGTGTCCCTGGGCCTCGGGTCTCTGGGCACATGGCTGGATTCCCTGTGGAGTAGCTGGCCGCCAGCGGAGCCCACGGGCTTTTCGCCATAGCTCCTGCGGGCTTCAGCACTGTGGCTGTTGGGGGTTTCCTGGGGCTCCTCTCTGTTCTTCCCTGGGATGGGGGAGGCAGCTATCCCGGTGTTGGTTCCTCTTGTGCCCCTTTGCTTTGGGGGTCCTTTCAGGCGTCTGGGGTTCTGGTTTCCCCAATGCCTGCTTCAGTGCTCTGGAGGGGCATAATTGTATGTATTCCTTAGTGATGATATCAAGGCATTAGTTATTTGTACCTGTAATATTTTATCAGTTGGTTTTGCTGTTCTTTTTAGATTTCTTTCTGCAGGTGTAGAAGCAAACTCAGAGGATGTTATATTGCTCTCTCCATTTCCTCTCCTCTATTTTTGTCACCTTTTCTCCTGTTCTCACTGAGCCTGGTTCTGCTGGATGTTTTCCTCCCTGTTAAAGGGGAGTTTTCCTCTCCACCGTCACTTCATGCTTGCTCAGTATGAAGGATTGCTGCAAAGCCATCGACAGTGCAGACTAGTGTCCACTGAAGCTCCATGCTCTTTCAGGAGTGAATGCTGCTTGTCAAGATTCGATGCAATCTGCTGGGTTTCCTTAGATAGGAAACATTTGGACCACAGTAATCTGTCTTTGTAAAGTACCTCGAGATGACATGTATTGTGAATTGCCACTATATACATAAAATGTAATTGATTTAAATTGAACAGCATTAAAGAAACCTCAAAACCTTCTGGACAACTTATCTGGTTCCCTACCTGCAATTTGCTGGAAATATTACTCCTTGGGTCCAGTTCCACGATGGGAGCTTTAATTCTCGTGGTCAATAACCTGTCCGCCCTCTGACAGGTGTGCGCTTAAACCACCAGTGTGCTTAAGGGCACACCCTGGACTTGGCTCACTCTCCAGCACTCTCATCTTCTCGACCATTTGTTCCTATTTGCCCTGGGCTCAGACCAGCCCCCATGGATCCAAACCAGTTCACCTTACATTCAATCAACTGTTGAACATTCTCCATTCTCCTGAGTGTGGTCCTTGCATGTGGGTCAAAAGTCTTAAAACAAACATGATATGAGTATCCTCTTCACCAGATTGCCATGCAATGAAAGCATGTGTTCTCTCAGTAAATTAATAACTCTGGCAGTAAATTAAAATGGTTATGTACAGTTTTATAAAGTGTATGAAAATGATCTAATTTCACCTGTATATGACATTTAAGAGTAGTAGTTCTTAATTCACAATACATTTTGGCATACACTAAAAGAAAATCACAGCAACCTGGATCATAAAGCTGGGTATTTTTATAAAGCACGGGAAAGTGAGGTATATAGCAGTGATGGGGGTATCAAGGACTCTCAGGTTGAGTTGCTCACACTTTTAAGTACAAGTGCAAATCTGTACCTGGATATAATGGCAAGACTTAGTAAAAAATCCATCAAAGTGGGAAGATGGACCTTTAAAGACCTTTATAGAATCTAAAATACCATTGATCACAACCAGTTTAAAACATAAGAAAGGCAAGCTCCTTCCAACCCTAGTAATAGGAAAATGGGTAATTTAACTTTTGTACAGCTCACCTATGATTAGCCGATATGAGCAATTAGATTAGGTCTATTATAGAATATGTGAGCAGTTTTCTATAGAACCCTATTTATGAACTTTCATGAAAAAGCTACAATTATGCTGTCCTCGTGGCAGTAAAAATAAGTGGCATGCCCTATGAACATTTACTTTTTTTATTTAATTATTTCTTTGCAATCATATGAATTGGAACGTGTTGGCAAATCAAAATGGCCTGTCAGGCGATTTCATTTCTCTATTGTGATTGGAATTATTACATATTTATTTTTGATTTGTTTTTAAATTAATAACCTTAGTAATGAGATATAATTTGAATTATTCGGAGACAGGTTCTGTGCAACTGTCAGAATCTGGAAAACAGAATATGTAAAACAGGTGTACATTAATCTAGGTTATATCACATAATTTAAGAATCATTTGTTATCTCTGTGCAGTTCTCTGTCTTCTTTTCCTCCTGAGTAAGTATATTTCTGTATCAGCACAATTGTGTTTTTATTTTCTACCTACAATTGGTCTTCATCTCATTAATAGATACCAATAATCCTCTATAGATTATAGTCAATTGTGTTAGAAAAACACATTCATGTTTGTGTTTCTCCTTCTAAGTCCCTTGTCTGTAATTTTAGTTGAAGGGCATTTTCTAATCATAGATGTCTGACCTTCAGTACTGAAGGCCAATACAACATCCCAATCCAACTATATGGTTAAAAACTGTGTTTGTCGGGCAATCAGGTTTAAAGAATCTTAACCTTGGCTGAGTTTAGAAAATAAGAATTACAAACATATATCTGGAATTTTAAAGCAGGCCAGTTGTCTAACTGAAATACCACATGGTTTTCTGAGGCTACTTAAACGTAAAATAAAAATACATTTATACAAAAGTTACCTACTGCAGCTTCAACAAGGACTTTATGTAATATAGAAAATATCCATGGTAAATAATCAAGTCAATGAGCAAAGGAGTTGTTGCTTTCAAAGGTTTAGATTGCTGTATCTTGGCTTTTCACATAATATTAGGACTTATTGCATTTTTGACCACTCCTGTCCTGAGCTGTTGTACCACCATTTCTTGAGAAAAGTTTTGTCATGCTTCAATGTCCTCTGGCTGCAAGTTAAAATTTAATTCAACTTTGATGAGGTTTACATGCATATAGAGTGTTAGGTTGACAACAATTTGTTAGCAAAGAAATCAATTTGCCAGCTGATGCCAATTTTATTTTTCTAGTATAAGATATAATTTGGTTTTAATTCTGTGTCCTGAATGTTTTTATTAAGATAGTCTGTCCAAACTAAAAAAATATGGATGTTTTTTGCATCAGTTCTTATCATATTTACACTTTTAAGGTTTTATTTTGTACAAAAAATCTGTCTTTCAGATTTTAATTGTCTTATGATTTTTCTTTACCACAATAACCTAGGATGTGCTGGCAATTGAGCATAATTTACAAAATTGCTCCATGTTTTTTGTGGCTACAATTAAACCACACTCGGTATAGAAAGTCCAATTCTTATCCTCTGTTCTTTTGCAAAAGACCTTGTAAAAAAATATTCTGACTTAATCAAGGTCTGAGAGTCATTACAAAGCGCAGAAACAATTATGACTACACTGAATAAAAATAAAGCCTTATCCTAAGGATTTGAGCTTGGATTCTAATAGAAGCCAAAACAAAGATATGAAGATGCCATCGCAGGATACAAAGAACTGTCTGAGAGGGAGAAATAATCTCACTGACCTTCTAGCCCTATTTCTCTTTAACTCTTTCTCACCCTAACTGAAGATGCACCTAGAGTACATTGTCCAACACATTTAACAACATGGCTGTATGCTGGAACCACAATCTTCATAGGCAGCACTTTTTTCAGTTAAGTGATAACAGAATTATTGACAAAAATAAACAAAGTTAAGGGAAGAGATTATTATACTATATATCCCAGCACTGAGTGTTGATAAATGACGAAATGCATATAGTGTAGTAAGAGACCTTCAGTACATATTAGCTTTAAGAGAGTATTTCAATCAGTATGTATCATCAGTCGAATATACTGCAATTAATATAAATAACAAAACTCTGAGTTTATTAAACGATAATTTAAACATCTATTGCCAAATGTTTTGTGAGTTGTTAAATAAATGTACCATTTATTGTCATTAGTCTCTAGCAATGCAGCACAATGTGACTTGAGCTGATCTTTATCAGATTTATTGTTCTTTATTTGGGTCCACTCACAAACTGTTCCATATGACAGCCATGCATATTCACCAGTAACAAACTAATAAGCTGCGGTTTGCATCTCATGAAGTCATTGGCGTTAATAGTACTGCATAACCTCTTCTTATGAATATATTCACTCTGTGAATTGATGCACATAACACAGATGTACATTATACCAGCTTGCTGTGCTCATAGTTTGTAAGTTCCAGCTGTCCATCTTGCAACTGGAATACAGTAAACAGGTGATAAAGTTGTGAACTTTCAGAAAATCCCCCATAAGGAAAATATAGCATTTTGTAAAGTTGTATAATGGCTGCTGAATCTAAGAAATGTAGCAATAACTTTGATGTAAAACTGTTTATTTGCAGTTCTCAGTGAATTATTTTCCTTATGTTCATTACTATCCTTTGCATATGTAATACTGTACATCTGCTTAAGAACATGTCTCTTTCATAATCTCTTTAAATATGTAAAATACAATAAAGAGCATCTTTGACAGCCATCTTTTCTGAAAGAAGCTAAATTATTATTCATCTTGCTAACGGACGACAATAAAGTTGGAAACTCAAAAAAAACGTCCTATGAAAACTAAATAGAAATATTTACAAAGGTAAACCGATCAGAAAACGTTTGAAATATTAACAATATATAACCAGCTATAGCCAAAATGCTTCATTATGCTTGTCCAGAAAGTTAGATCTGAGAATGGCCCCTACTAGAGGTTGCTCAATGTATTCAGTATTATGTATAGCATATTTTATCAGATACAGTATAAACATTTTGAGATCACGGCTGGTGAGAGACCTCTGACTTTCCAGGTCAGAATTGCAACTTCAGCTGTGTTCCAGTTTATTTATTTTTTTTACCAACTTGCAACTCAAAAATCCAGATTTTGCAGCATGGATAGAGCACAACCTTTGCAATACCTGCCTGGGAAAATACCCTCTCTTAATGTTGTATTGCCTTTACAACAGTGTCTACTGTGAAGGCAGCTAATTAAATAATACATTTTCAGAGTCTGTGTCCACATTGCTGTTTAGAAAACAATATTTTTAGGGGATACGTTGTTAAATGTAGGAATTACTTTCTAGATTTTAATTTTGAGCTTTGATTTCCGCTCAGAGCATTCAGCTAATTCTAGGGACCAAGCTTTTTTCTCACTGATAAGTGTTCTGCACATTAGGATGACAGGCACAGCGGACAGAGAGTTTCTGCTTGACCTTATCCTTTAATAAGGAATAACATTAGCTCTTGGTCTCATTCTTTTTCCACTGCGTTGCACACATTTGAGAAAAAATTTCTATAGTATTAAGAAGATTTATTCTGCCTGTAAGAATATCCGGTCATTACAGTCTGAATATTTGCTAGACAGAAAACACTAAGACAAGTCATTTTGACTTTGATGCCACTAAATAAAATTTGAAGACACAAAAGACATGTGTGTGTGTGTGTGTGTGTGTGTGTGTTAGACAACCCCCCCCCCCCCCACACACACACACACAAAAACAACAACAACAACAACAACAACAACAACAAAACAAGTAAAACAGATCACAGAGAGCATTTAGTTGTGTGCAAGTCCTCTATGCTCAAATCATCTGGCTCCAGCTATTTCACTGTGATGGCATTTAAAATAAATTGTATGCTAAAATTGGTTCTTATCAGGTGAAAGGACCTTTGCTCCTAAAATTTCACCAATGCCTCATAAATGGCATGCCAAAAGGTTTGTATTTTTGGACATCCCTGAAATACATTGAGCTGATTTGCCTCTTTAGAGCCACTATTTCTCCAGCGGCAGTTAGAAGGCCATTTTTTGTTGTGTGTGGGTGTTTGGGTTGGGGGTGGAGATGAGGGATCACCATAAACTGACAGATTGCAGTGCCATGAATGTATTACTCTCACCCAACCTGCTGGGTATCTTAGTGATTCAACTCATCTGACAGTAATCCATCCTGGGGTCTGTGGTTAATCACAATTTGAAAAGTGCATTTTTGTCTCAACTCTGGTTATCTTTGTCTGACATAACAATGTGTTTTAGCTAAAGTTTTTAAGTTTTACAAAAAAGTAATAAAAAAAACAAAGACATTTGTAAAGAGATTGTATATTTAATCTGGAATTAACCAAGCTTTCTCATAAATTACTGGAAATGATCTTAATCACAGCTTTCAAATATGAAACATGTAGGAAGGTTGATTGTAGAGGTTCTACCACATTTTCTCTGTGGATATAAGATCATTAAATGCCTCTGAATGTAAATGTGTGAATATCATATCTTTGTCAGTATATTTAGAAAAAGAAGTGACAAATTATTTTCTTATTTCTAGAGAGTTGCATAACAAACCATGATAAAAACTTCTTTATATGCAATATTTTAACATTTTCTGAATATTTAACCCCAAAGGCCATTTTTTTTTATCAAATGGAAATAAAGTTAAAATACAAAAACCCACATCAGATAAATTAAACACAGTCCAGGTTTTAATGGCTTGTAGAACTACCACCCTCAGAAATCTGAAAGACACATTCAGTCCTTAACAATGTTATAGTTTAGGCCAAATTTCAGCTATGATTTTTTACTTGAGAATACCTGGTGTATAGTGTTCAAAGCCGACTTGATGACTACAAGGTCTCCATATCCCGTGGCTGCAAAAGCAATCATTACTGCTTCACCCCTAAGCTTGACTTATGTTCTGTTGATTTAATGCTTTTTTTTCAGTCAACATGTGTTTGTGGATTAGAGTTAAAATTTTTACTTCCTGCCCCCCCCCCCCCCCCCCCCCCCAAAAACATGAACTATCAAGGTTAGGTGTCCTTCACTTGGTTGTCCTGGGTTCAACTTCTGGCCCAAGGACCTTTTGCTGCATGTCTTCGCCTTCTGTCTCGACCCTTTTTTCTCTCAGTCAGCTTTCAATTAAAGGCTAACAGGGCCACAAAATAAAAAACAACAGGGTTTGCTGAGTTGAGTTAGTTAACTCAAAAAGACCATGATGATGTATTTCTTTGCATTTTAGACATTTAAATTCTATAGTAACACAGTCAGGATTTAGGGCTGATTTAACAGGGACACAACCGAATAGAAATGCAAACAAACAGCAATTCTGGCACCTGAAAGCAACTAGCTTTCAGGTGAACATCAGTCATCTTTGATTCTGGGTTGGGGAGAAACCTCCAAATTTAGCCACATAGAGTTTTCCGGGATTTGTTGCGTTTCGGATATTTTGACCGCTGACTTCAAATGTTACATACATTTTTCTCTTTTGCTCATTTTTTTTATGACAAAATGCAGCTAAATAAAACAGTCTATGTCTTGTAGGCTACTGCCAATTTAAAGGACCAGTAAGCGATATTTCACCACTAGGTGGTACTAGCGCCTGTAGAGCCTGTCTGTAGACCAAAACAAAACCCAGCCCCTCCTTTCCCTTCTCACTGTTGCCTTCTATGTGCATATTTGTAAAGGACAAAAACACAGCAAAATAGCATCAGCTTTTGAAGTAACATTTCAAATGATCTGCTGGGGGTGCTATAGCAGTGACATTTTAAGGCAGGGAGGGGCTAAGCCCTGAGTGACAGCTGTTTACATCATAGACATATGGTTCACATGCACATACATGCATGTACACGCACGGCTATGTAAAGAGACTGCAGAATGTGACATCACACCATAGATCCTCTGAAATATTTCCTTTAGTTCTTCACATAATTACGTTTTAGTTCTTTTGTATGTAAAATATTGAAATATTGCATATTGCTCCTTTAAAATACCAGGTAAATAACTTACAGCGGAAAACTGATCAGCCGAGGGGCTGCTTGCTGTGTAAACGCTGAAATCCACTCATCAGGGGATGGCTGCAAAATATTGAGAATATCAAAGCTAAAAGATGAAAAGCTGCCATTATTCTATTTTTATTATAACTTTTTTTTTCATTGTCATGCTCTGTCTCACGTACAACAGAACACGTCACGGTTCTTCAACAGCCAATCGGCGCCATTACTTTCCAATGACGTCACCTTACCGCCCAGATTCTCCCCAGTTCAGGAAGCTAGAAGTTTATTGTTTCCTTGATTTGCTGCTGCTCTTTTTTTTTTCTGTTAACCTGATTTGAAACGAGTTGTTCTTCTTGGCGCCAGGGAGGAGAGGAGAACCTTCAGCCGTCGTTGCTCAAAGGAGGTGTCCTTTTTGTGTGTAAAGAAAGCTTTTCGTGTCAGTGTACGGAAGACAGAGGGGGCAGGACGTAAAGTTTACACAGTCAACTGAAGATGTTAGCCTCAACTCTTCCCGCTAACCCCTTTACTGAGCACCATGATGACCACGACCAAAAGGTGAGTGCCGTTATGGAATAATAAAGCCACAGTGTGAGTTTTAGGAGGACTGGGGGTGTAAGTGCGGTGTTGTAATCTGAGAACTGGCTTCCTGGTGAAAGCAGGTCAGCAAGGTCGCCTGGAAGCTAGCATTAGCGACAGTTTCGCTGTTGTCCGATTGTTTGTTGACAGACAGAGGCACATCTGGGAGGGCAGGAAGTCACAGGAGCAGCAGCACCAAGGATAAGACAACTCTTAGACTTTAAAGTTCAGAGCTACGTCACTACTGTAATCTGAGTGGGTAACTGAATATCAAGCCATCACTGTTTTGTAAAAGTTAGGCAAAAACTATTCATACCCCTGGTAGATTTAGATGTAAAGCCACTTCATCCAACCAAGAAGGTTGTTTCTGATTGACCCTGTCTATGGACGATCAATCCTTAATTAGGGGGATATGTACAGAAATAAACGACTCAATATAATAAATACAAGGCCACAAAGTAGCAAAATATACTTGTGTCATTAAATGCATTAAATTAATAAAATAAAACATTTCATAATTGATCACCTAATAACCTACTCTATCTATCTATCTATCTATCTATCTATCTATCTATCTATCTATCTATCTATCTATCTATATATATATATATATATATATATTACTATTTCAATAATTACTTGTCATATTTTATGTCTATGCTTTTGTGTTTTTTTTTATTTATTTAAACTACTCAACTTTAATCTTGCACTTTTCTTGAACTTCTTATTTTCTCTTTGTGTATTTATTACAAGTGGGGTTTTTTTTCTGGATTTTTTTCTTCACACTTTTTAATCTTTCAGATTTACTTACAATCAAATTAGGGCGATAGGGTTTAGAAATGAAATCTCCGACTTTATGATACCAAATCCAACTAAATTATTTTTTTTCCCCTCCTTGTCATTTCACAAAAGGAATTTAAAGAAATAATTTTAAAAACTTGCTTTCATCTCAAGAATTTTGTCTGGCTGTTGAACTGACTTGAACTGACGTCGGCCGCTCTGATCACAACCGAGTCAGCCAAGAAACTCTCCGTTGCTACTTCTAGAATAGGGCTCAGGTTCCTGCGTTTGATGCAGCATCTCTCTCATAACTTAAGTAGGCTGGATACATTTTAGGACGTTCAACAGGGTAGGAAAATGACACTATTTCAACTCAATTTTGAATCCCAGTGTCCAGATGTGATTGAATCTAATGGACCCTTTAGACAGCAGGCATTATTACCTGTCAGAGAATAACAAGCAATGTGAAGCTTAGAATGTCAATAGATATCCTTTTTCTATTAAATGTCCTTTCAGATTTGCCAGCTTTAGTTCCAGGGACACCCTACCATGAATATTTTAGACGTTTGCTGTCTCCAACACGTGTTATTTAAATGAAAGCTTTGTCAGCTTGACATTAAAACTTGGGTGCAGCAAGGATATGACTCATTCATTTTAATCAGGTGTGTTTGTGTTTGGTAACATCTAAAACTTTAATTTGTTCCCTAGGGCCAGAAACTGTGAAAGACCACAGTGAGCCACAACCAAACGAGCTGCAGGAATTCCTCTATGTTTTTAATACACGCATGCCTTTCACCCGGTGTGATATGCCAGATTATGTGAAATCAAATAGTTCTGGTTTTGATTATTCCGTTACATTTACCGTGCAGTTAAGGGACGAAGTACTGTGTTCTTATAGGAAATTACAATTTCTGCACTTCCATCAAGTTGAAACAACAGCAACATTGATCAAAGACAGTTGGCTGGCTGGACTTCCTGAATGTTCTCAATGTCTTAATTTATCCAGATTTTAAATGCTGCTTAGATTGTTCAGCTATTTAAATTTAAGCCCAGCCATCCGATAAGGGCTCAGAGTAGAGCTTCTGCTTTCCACATCGAGATGAGTATGTTGAGGTGGCTCAGGCATTTGTTCTGAATGCCCATTCCCCCCCCCCCCCCTCCAACAGATACATTTTGATACCCTAGCCTTAAACATTCAAAGTCTTTGCACAAGCCTGGCCTTTTTGTGGTTTAAGTCTCCGGCAAGAGCAAAAAGCACCTTCAAAGGCCACGCTTCTTTTACAGCACACATTTTCCTCTTGGATTTTGGAATCAAGTACTAAAGATGGGAGCAAGAAAGGTGAAAGAAAGCTTTATTTTATGACAGAAAGCTTAATCTGAATTGTCCTATTGGCTATTACAATGAGATCTTACTGGTAATGTGTCTGACAGAGGTCAGAAGCAGGGGCTCTGTCATCATCTGGGAGCTTTGCGCTTTAATGGAACAACTGAGCTTCAGGGTTTACAGACGTGTCAAAGGAGAGCTGCTCAAGTGGAGGTGTTAAAAGCAACTTTTTATATGTACAGAAAAGTTTGCAAGTATTTGTAGCAGCAAGATGTTTTGCAACAGTGAACTCACCATATGATGGTGCAGACGGTGTAGTTACTTAGAGTTCATAGTGACCATGTAAAGGGACTGGTTTTCTATTATAGGAGGCGGGATTATTGATGTGTGGAATGAAGCCGTTGTGGAATGTGGTTGTTCAGCATTTGAAGCTGCTGCACCTTTTGCCAGAGGGCAGCAGGGAGGACAGTCCATGATGGTTGGTCCATCCACCACCTAAACAATGGAAGAATGAGAACATGGTAAACTTCTAAAACAATCATACAATTATTAATATGTGGATAAGGTTTACTTTATCAACCCCATGGAGGTAAATTAAAAAGTTTCATAGGCCCAATGGGTTAAAGGCGCGGCTCTAACTAACATCATTTTATTGAGGATAGATAAGAAAAATATTGGAGAATCATGAATAAAAAATTGGAGAAATTTGCAAAGAATATAAAGAGGTGAGGAAGTATTTTCTGCAATGCATGATGTCAGCAGCCTAAATGGTCATCTGGAAGTTCGCTTGTGTTATGCCATCTCCTCGTTTTTGATTGCCGCACGTAGCGCTTCACTTTCCAGGCGCAGAGAAAAAGGCTTTGCCAAATACGACCGCTTTCAACAAGCAGGCAATGCCAGTAAAATGCTGACAGGTAATATCAAATAGATGAGGTAGTAAAATGACTGGCGAGTTAACATAACAATTCTGATGATTTTTGCTAGTTCTCATCATCTTGAGAAACACTTCTTAATCCAGGCTAAATTCTCTCTTTTGATCGCTAGGAGCGTGGTTGTTTTTTTTCTTGTTGTTTTTTTTCTTGTATAATCAACCAATCACAGCTCTTAAAAGACAGCATCATGCCTAGCAAGGGGTCAACCACTCCTCCTAACTAAGATAAACATTTCTGTCATCTCCTTACTTAGTCGCTCTGAGCAACTATCTGTATCACTCTCAGGCTAAGACTCCTACGTAGGATTTTTTTCCTTTTTAGATTTAGGCTCTCTGAGAGACTCTGAGAATCTCTGTTAATATGGGTCATGTTTGAAAACTAATGGTAGTACATTTAAAACTGGGAGCCTTGCACAGATTAATTTGTTTGCAGTGGGATAAAGTAGCAGTAGCCAGCCATTCGTCTTGCTTCTTTGTCAGCAGCACGTTTTTTTTTGCTGGGAAGCTATGGTCGCATTTCCATCAACGTGTTTTGGTGCACATTTTGAAGTATCGCTTTAGAAAAGGTTGATAGAAACGACAACATTTAAATTAACTCACTGAATTTCGAAACCAGTCTAGATGTGGTTTTTGACTTTTTCAAAAAAAAAACAGCAAATGCGCTAAAGAGGATATGGAAACACATTTGTGGAAAGTTTACCTCACATGACTCATGAGCTTTTTCTGCTGCTGGCGTTTCCCCAGATATTCCCATATTGCTCAAACAGGGCTGGAAGCAACAACAGGTACGCGTTGACCGACAAAGGGAGTCAAGCATTTCTTAGTCTCATCTGTGGAAGAAAAATTGGCACATTTGATAAAGCCTCGCTCCATTACTGATCCTGTTTATTACAGTCAGAAGAAGAAGAACAACTCTTCCTCTAAGTTTTGTCCGCACACCAAGAATTGGAAGTGGAAAAGTTATGATGGAATTAGTAGCAGAGCATATCAGAACGAAGACGAAGATGGAAGATATGTTAAGTCTGCTGTTTCTGCAAACTCGGGGATGTTTGTGTACTTAAAAATCAGTTGTTTGTGCATGTTAGAGCATTAAAGCAGCTTTCTAAAACCCCTTAAATCATGGGTTGGATCACTTAAGTCAATGCAAAAACTGTGGGGATACAAATCGCTGGTTGCTGTTGATTTGTAATGACATCCCCTAACATCATTATTGTTTAAGTGTGATGCTAATTAAAAATGTAAATTTAAAGTTCATATCCTTGTGCTGTAATGACCATGGACTGTTTATTTACTTTTATAGTAAAACAGTAAGCTAATGTGCAAGTTTTTCACATGACAAAAAAAGAAAATCCAAAATTCGAATAAAGCCCAATAACCAAGGGTTGTTTTTCTATTGAACTGTTGACATTTTAATTATTAACCAAATGACTCCCAAAACCTTTTAGATGAAAGATTGTTTGCTTCAAAAAAAATAAATTGAAAGATAAAACATTTAGAGGGATATAACAGAAAGAACTTGGATTTGTAAAAAAAAAAAAAAAAAAAAGAAATTCACATACACTATATTGCCTAAAGTATTTGCTCACCCAGCCAAATAATTGGAATCAGGTGTTCCAATCACTTTCATGGCCACAGGTGCATAAAATCAAGCACCGAGGCACGCAGACTGTTTTTACAAACATTTGTGAGAGAATGGGTCGCTCTTAGGAAATCCCTGCGTGGAGCTGTGCTGGGATGCCACCTGTGCAACAAATCCAGTCGTGAAATTTTCTCGCTACTAAATATTCCACTGTCAGCTGTATCACAAGAAAATAGAAGTGTTTGGGAACGACAGCAACTCGGCCACGAAGTTGTAGGCCACGTAAACTGACGGAGTGGAGTCGGTGGATGCTGAAGCGCATAATGCGAAGAGGTCGGCGACTTTCCTGCAGAGTCAATCACTACACACCTCCAAACTCCATGTGACCTTCAGATTAGCTCAGGAACAGCGCAGAGAGCTTTGTGGAATGGGTTTTCATGATCGAGCAGCTGCATCCAACCATACATCACCATCAGAAGCAGTGGTGTAAACTCCAGGACTCCAGAGCAGTGGAGACGCGTTCTCTGGAGTGACGAATCGCACTTCTCCATCTGGAAATCTGATGGACGAGTCTGGGTATACCGGTTGCCAGGAGAACGGTACTTGTCTGACTTCATTGTGCCAAGTGTAAAGTTTGGTGGGGGGGGGGTTATGGTGTGGGGTTGTTTTTCAGGAGCTGGGCTTGGCCCCTTAGTTCCAGTGAAAGGAACTCTGAAAGCTTCAGCATATCAAGACATTTTGGACAATTCCATGCTGCCAACATTCTGGGAATAGTTTGGAGTTGGCCCCTTCCTCTTCCTACATGACCAGAGCACAAAGCAAGGTCCATAAAGAAATGGATGGCAGAGTCTGATCTGGATGAACTTGGCTGGCCTGACTTCAACCAGATAGAACACCTTTGGGATGAATTAGAGCAGAGACTGAGAGCCAGGCCTTATCATCCAACATCAGTGTCTGACCTCACAAATGCGCTTCCGGAAGAATGGTCAAAGATTCCCATAAACACACTACTAAACCTTGTGGACATCCTTCCCAGAAGAGTTGAAGCTGTTCTAGCTGCAAAGTGTGGACCGACATCATATTGAATCCCCATGGATTAGGAATGGGATGTCACTTAAGCTCATATGAGTCAAAGCAGGTGAGCGAGTACTTTGTGCAATATAGTGTCGACGCCTTTTACAATATAGATCTTTTTTTTTTTTTTACACAATACAAAAAGTAACGTATTTTTCATCTTAACCAAAATAAAAGTATATACTATGTTGAAAGTTTCTTCCTGTTTAGGTTTCAAATACAGAATGTATGTTAAATTTATCCTGATGTTTAAAAGCCAACATAGTGCCTTTGTCTAGATAAAGTAAAGTAACTAAAACATTTGTTGTCTTTATGATTTTTAATTATTTATTGGATTTATTTAATTTTTCAAATGTTTGTTTAAAGAAGGTCATAAAATCTTGTACATCTCAGATTGTCTTTCTAGTGTTTTTCACTGTCAGGCGCTTTCTTGCCGCTCTGTGCATACATTCTGTGAGACAAACATCATGGCATCAAATGAATGCTCTTTACAGATATTTCAATTGTTCTCGAATAATTGTGGTACTGTTTTCAGTATGATTCAAATAATATCTATGTATAATTATCAGTAGTATCTGCCATTTGCAGATCTCAGAGCAGTCCATTAGCAATGAATATGATGGCATTTAAAACTGAGAGATACAGAGAGAGTGGTTAGAAAACCATGCTGTATACAGCCCTCATGGCTTCTGATTGTGTTGAGCTCTTTGTCTTCCCCTTTAACCCAAAATCAATGAAATGCTTAGTTTCAGTAATCTTTTGTTTGTAGCAACCGAATCATTCAGAGAGACTATATACTCACGATTTTATTCAATTACATATCATCTAAGATGACAACGTTTTCTGATCAGACCTTAGAATTGGCATCTCTTAAGCATTCTGTTGCATTTCACAGTAGATATCAGATATGGTTTCACATTTTTCTTATCCATCATTTTGATTCTTTTTCCCACTTTGATGAATTGTACACAGGTGCTCCTGTTGGGTTTCTGTTGGGAACAGGACATTTGGAAGACTGTAATATGTAAAATACTGGACAAGGTTGAAACTAAAAGCCTGTTATAGCAAACTCCCAAGGACTGAATATATTATACAATTTGAATAATAAAAAATAAGCAGTTGCCCCTTTCTCCATCTTTTTTTTTTTGTTTTCAGTCAGCCACAATAGCTGAAAATCAAAAGGCCTGAGAGGCCTCGAGAACGGCCCAAGTTCATGCTACATTGTTCTACCTTTGCAGAGAACCCTGAGGCAAAGCCCGTTACATAGATGCAGATGAGTCACCTGCCCAGTTCTTGTCTTCCTTCTCTCAGATGACGTGATAGTCTTCAGTGATCATTTCTTTTTATGTGAGCGACATTAGCCCACCTCTATGTCGGCCGTATATGTTCTCTGGTTGTGCTTTATTGTAATTACTGCTTTAGAAATAGGCTATACGTTGTGGTGTGGGCCGACGACAATGCTAAAAGCAGTGCTTATAGAAAATGACTCATTGTAAATTGTCAGGAAAGAAAAAAACAAGAACCAAAAAGAAAAAATAGCATCAAGGTTCCCCTGGGGTCATAAAAAGTCTAAAAATGTCTAGAATACATAACTTTACATTTAAGATCTTAAACAGGGTTCCCGCAGATCCTTAAAAAGTCTTAAAAGGCATTATATTCTGTAATATAAAACTAAGGCCTTAATTAGCATTAAAATGTCTTAAATCAGTCTTTCTTAGGTCTTAAAATTGTTACCAGGTCATAAATAGGATTTTATTTTTGTAATCCTTACCAAACAGTAAAATAATTGACACAATTATATATATTTTTTAATTTACTGAACGGCTCAATGTAACCATTATTGGTTCCGTCCCGATAGCAGAACCAATAAAAACTGTTGCGGCCGGACCATAGCTGCGAAAAAGAGTTGGCACTGGTTATGTTGTGTTTTTTTAAAACTGATTTATAGTTTATTTTAGTAGAGAACAAAACAAAGTTTGTGAATTCAGTTCAGTAGTTGTTAAAAATATATCTGTAATTTGTGTTTTTTAGCTTTCTTCCTATATGGAATGTTTTTTAAATTTTTAAACATGTCTACTGGGCCAGAAAGTAATGGTTTATGTTAAAATAAACATTTGGGTGAAGTTGTCGCAACCAGGTTTATATTGTTTATCGTGAAGTTGGTCTTAACTTTTTATTTCAAGTGGCATTAAAAAGTCTTAAAAAGTCTTGAATTTAACTTGCCTTATGCTGTAGGAACCCTGTTAAAAGTCTTCAAAATTACCAGAATTGAATCCAAGGTCTTGAATTTAATTTAATAGTCTTTAATAGAAGTTGTGTTCCCTTTCGGACACGCAGGGGCCTGATATCCCATGCTCATGTGTTCTACTTCGTTGCTCTCCTTCAGGGAACAGTAGTTTGCGTAACATTACGTTTTCAACGAGACTTTCCTTGATATCTGCCGTTTTCTCATTTGGTTGCTAGCGGCCTCCGGCAAGCGATACAAAGCTTGCTGTAAACTTTGCAAGACTAAAATCAAGTCAGGGATCTTTGGTGTGAAAGTGCTCGAGTCTGTCTCCTAGGCAAAGGAATATGAAGCACTAAAGCGCCCAAAAGCTGGACACAGAGTGGGAACATAAGAGCTGTGTGTGAGGGAAAGATTTTTACTTTTAAAGAAAGAATGTCATCTATTTGAAAATGTTTTGTTGGGTTCCCCTTTTATTCTTTTCTTATGCTTATTCTGCACTCGTTTAAGCTTTTTGACAACCGCCTCTGAAATATGTCAGTTCATAAATTTAAATGGTATAGTTTTGGTGGCAACTAATGTTTATTCGATAGACCAGAGACTGCAGAATAATCTGTATTAATTAAGCAGTCAAATTGGTCTTATTTAGGAAAGAAGTCAGATAAAAATAATCTTTCATGTTCAGATACAACATGCTTTACATTATACAAGAATCAGTGAAGATTCCATCTTATTGATCAAAAGTTTAGATTTATTTAGACAACACGGCACCTTTAACATTTTGACTATTTTCATGTCTGGGTTTTGTAAGAATAAAGTAAAAAAATTGGGGAAATCTTTACCTTTGTCATTTATTAAACTGTGACAATAATAGTTTTGCAGAAAAAAAACTAACAAAGTAGATGCTTTTAAAGTAGCTGCCAATACAGTCCAGAGGGTTGCAACAAAATTTCAGAATCCCTATCGGAATATTTTCAGAATCAGCCGTAGCTTTTCGTCCTAACTGGGACAGACTCCATTTCAGCTGTGGACCAAGGGAAAACAGAACAACAGAACGAGTTCAGGACCCGAGCATGAGTGATATGTTGGATTCAGCTAGTGCCTTATGAAAGGAGATTTCTAAAAGTAAAATGAAAATATAACAATGTTGTTCTATCGACCAACATAATCAACTATAACAATTAATTATACTAATCAAACATCCATAAAATCCATTAAAACTGAGATTGGTGCTAAAGGGGTTGAGCTCAGACAAACGTAGGGTGAGGTTGTATGTAGACATATTAGTGTTGGGAAGTGTTTACGTGTTATTAGGGTGGGAAGACTACTTTGGTTAAAAAGATAAAGACTGTTGTTTTATTTACTTATTAATTTCATAAAATTGAATCTTCTTTAACAAACTGATAACAATACAAGATTTCCCTGTTAAAATGTATGTGAAGTATTCTGGTAATGTGTTGTGTTGGAATAAAATTTCATTCATAATAGTTTTTAAAAGGTTTTTAACAGGTCTTAATCATAACTGAATGAATCCTGGAAGAATCTAGTAACATTTGTAGAACCACCTTTAAGGTCCGCCCACCACCGGCTCTGATTTATCTCACTTTCTATGTTTGTCTTTAGCTCGGCTAAGCTAAGTCTTCTCTGCTGCTGGCACACACTCATTGAACTTACATCACCATTCATTGGATTCTACCTAGCTGCTTAAGGAAAAGATTAGGCTGAAAACAATAAAATCTGAATTATACAACTTGTATATTTGCTAATCTCTGGCCTGATCAATGGGTGAACAGTGTTCGTATTACCCAGTGGGATAAAAGATGGGGATGACTGCAGGATCTGATTATTTCAGTAATTAGGGATGAAAACTGTCTTATACAGATGGGGATGAATTGTCATTTGCTAAAATGTGTATGTGAGAAACAAGACTGGGAATTTAACATAATTTTGGCCCAATTTAAGTTACCGGTAGCTGTTAATATAATCTTATTTTGAGACCAGGGTATGATGTTGCAGGGTGAGCTCCGCAAACTAATTCCCAGGCTTGAGAATCCTTGGGCTTTAAAATGTTTGGTAACGCGCACATAGATACAATAGATTAAAAAAAGAATATATATATATATATATATATATATATATATATATATATATATATAATCAATTTCTGTTAAGTTATAATCAAATTGACATAGTATCACTTCTGTAGTTCAAGATTTTTGAGGCACTTGCTTTTAGAAATCTTTTTGTATTTGGTTTTGAGAAATACTCGAGATACTGTATCTCATTGTTGTATCTTCCTTAATGTGGCTCTGACTTATTGAAAAATATTGCAATTCTAATGGAAAAACTATAGAAAAGCTGTGTAGTTTGCCTGCACTAAGATGAGGTGCTGCTGATTCTCTTATTTTCCAAAGAGAAAAGTGAATTAGCTTGGTGTGAGTCTGCTTGTTGAAAGAAAGAACAGGGTTAAAAAAGAAGTCATTATGCTCAACAGAGTGTGCCCTTTAGGTTCTGAGGCAAGGTAAACAGTGATTATCTTGACATTTCACAGCATAAGCAGGTGCAATTACTGCTACAGAGGAAAACCAAATACAGCTGTCATCGCTGTCAATTAAAACCGTCTATGTTGACAGAACAAATCAGTCATTGATACAAGAAGAGCTGCAGTGGGAAAAAGTTCAGGAAAACTTTAGGTGGGGGGAAGCTGTATCCTCCTTTTTGCCAGTTACCAGCTTGCTCGGGCTTATGTGGGTGTTTGGCACTAGCAAGATTTGACTCACTCAGGTATCTGTAATTTGGCAAAGTTGAAAACTCTTCTCACATCTTATTATTTTTTTACCAGAACGCCAATTCTATGTAAATGAAATAAGCACATTATAAGGTTTTGATCAGTTTGGACAGATACCGTATTTAAGTCAAAACCTTTTTTTATTCACATTTTTAGCCAGATGGTGAAAATGCTTATCCTTACCATGAGTCCAAACTGCTGCATTAACATTCTCTAAATCGCTCCTGACCAGTCTTAGAAAAAGATCCTTGCGGTATCCTGGCTGTAGTTCTCATTCCTATCTTTTAAGCTGAAAGTCGTTGTGCGTCCGGGTGTACTGCTGGGCTGTGTTCCTCCTGCTACACTGACCCCCACTGCACTCACTATTTAACTAGTGTTGATCATGTTCCTGGCTCAAACTACACAAAATACTGAAAGAGATGCATAGTGGGGGGTTAAAGCATTTAATGTGTTTTACTAATTTTTGATTACAACACATTTTCTGTTTTCTTCTTCTAGGTGGACAAATACCTGCACCAGTTCAAGTTGTCAGACGAGACTTTGATGGAGTTGTCTATGAGATTTCGGCGAGAGATGGATAAAGGCTTATGCAGGGACACGAATCCCACAGCCGCTGTCAAGATGCTGCCAACATTTGTGCGCTCCACTCCTGATGGAACAGGTATCTCCTTCTGTTTTCCTTTTTTAGCAAATCTGTCTTTTTTAATTGCTCTACTGAACACAAGCTTTTTGGAGAGGGCTTGCAGCCCATAATAATGCCAGACATTGAGAATGTCAGGAACAATGGAAATTCAAAGCCTTTTGAAAGTTTTGGCTTTAGTCTGAAACAAAAAAAGAACATTTTGAGCTACCACATGTTTTTGTCAGGGTTCATCTTGAAGCACAAAGTATAGAAGTGTGAGAGAAAAGTTTGAGGTTGACTGTGTTTTCCTTTTTATTTCTTTGTGTTGTTGAGCATTTTAAGAGGATTGTTTTACTACACCACTTATCTCTAAATTATTTAATGAAAGCGATTTAAACTTGAGATGAACCAGTTACGTTTACACATAACAGACAAGTTAGAAGGATTTAAATTCATGTCTTTAAGCAGCATGTTAAACCTAGTTTATGCTTGACGAATCTGCAAGGTGCGCGTGGCCATATTACGTCATTTTGGCCTCCATGCCCTCCGCTCAGCCAGAATTTCAGCACCGCACACATGGGTAAATTGCAAACAACCCAGACAGTCCCGCACGGAAAAACATTGCAGACAAGCAAGTGCTCCTTCTGATGGAGGTCCGTAAATATAGACATCTTTGTGATTCGGCCAAAATAGATCACAGTGATCAACAAATGAAAAAGTTTCGTACAGAAATCGTTGCCACTCTTGGAAGAAAGTATGAAGCTTAACTGTTGGAAAGGATTGTGTTTTTCTACTTCTAGATGTAGTGGGGTGTGGTATGCTTGGCATAGGAGTGCAACGCTGCCCTCCAGAGTCTAGGAGGAAAGTGCTTCTTTGGAGGAACAGCCATACAGAGCATAAATGCTGCAGATGTTGTGTCCGCACGTCTCGTTTACGTGCGGATTGTATGTGTCGAGCATAAAGCAACCATCATCAGCAGCCTGTCTTACAAGCCCTTATAATGTCTGTAATTTATTCATAATCACATTACTACCAAAAACGTAATTGTATTTCATTGGGATTTTATGTGTTACCCCGACACAAAGAAGTGCTAAACTGTAAAGGAGAATCTATCATTTGACGTTCTGATTAAGGCCTGGGGATTATTCTTTTACCACCTTAAACCCAGAGGAGATTAGGAGCAATTTCTGCTTGAAATTACATACCTGATATAAAATGGCATACCGCGTCCAAACTGCAAAGCAATAAAACCTCTTCGGTTTGTTGTTTTGTATCATCCACTAAGCCCTTACTCTCAGTTTTTAGTTCAGTTCTCAGACTTCTTATCTGATTCAGGGTTAAACACTGACACTGTTGTTATAGTGGGGGATTTTAATATTCATTTGGACACTGAATGTGATAACCTTAATGTAGCTTTTAATACTATCCTAGATTCATCTGGATTAGCTCAAAATGTGCATAAACCAAAGCATTTTTGCTTCCCTACTTTGGACCTTGTGCTGACATATGGCATTGCTTGTGAAGAATTAACAGTGTTTCCTCATAACCCTGTCCTATCTGACCATTTTTAACCTTTGGGTTCAATTTAATAGCGTTTTCCACCCCCAAAAAGGATTTCATTATAGTAGACCTTTGTCAGATAATACTATATCAAACTTTAAAGAGTCTGTCCCCCTTTTAATATCCTCATTATCATAGAAATACACAGCAGATCATGGCAGCAATGTTTTCTTCCCCTTCACAAATTGATGCTTTCATTGATGGCGTCACTTCCTCGTTGCATTTTGCATTAGACTATGTAGCTCCCTTGAAAAAGAAGGCGATTATTCACAGGGAGCTGGCTCCCTGGTTTCATTTAGAGCATTTAGTTCTTTGAAGCACAATGTTACGAAATTGGAGAGAAATCCTACCTAATCTGGAAAGACAGTCTACTGTTGTATAAAAAGACCCTTTGCAGAGTTGGAGCAGCATATGTTTCATCATTAATAGAAGATAATAAAAGCAATCATAGGTTTCCCTTTAGTACAGTTGACAAACTCACCCAGAGCCACAGCTCTGTTGATCCCTCCATTCCCTCAGCATGAATAATCGTATAAAGGCATTACTAATAGTAATGCCTTTATGAGATTCTTCATGAATAAAATTGATTCTATAAAAAAAAAAAATCATTGGCATCCTCCAAAACATGATTACCTCGTCCTCAGTAAGTGAGGCAGCATTGGAGGAATCCTTAGAACCTGCGCAGTGTCTGAACTGTTTAGACGCTTAATTAATTAAGGAAGTATTCCCTTTGATTAATGCCCCCATTTTATATCTAATTAATCTATCCTTAGTAAATGGATTTGTACCACAGGCTTTTAAAGTAGCTGTTATTAAACCTTTACTTAAGAAACCTTTTCTTGATCAAGATAACTTAATAAATTATACACCTGTATCTAATCTTTTCTTATCTAAAATTCTTGAGAAAGTAGATCCTAATCAAGTGATAAACTAATATTCTCATGGCCTCAGATAATGGACTTGTGTCAGTACTTGTCCTGTTAGACATCAGAGCTGCAATTAATACGGTTGATCACGATATTTCGTAGAAAGACTTGAACACAGTGTAGCGATTAAGGGAAAAGCATTAGGCTGGTTAGGTCAGAACATCAAGATCTATTTTTCTCACTCTGCTGTCCAGGACTCATGTCCACCTTATTATGTGGGAGCATTGAGACAGTAATCTGGCGCTATTTAGAAGGGCTAATCTAATAAAATTAATCGTGAACACGCACAGACTTATAATAATTTACTGCATGCATGGGGGCAATTTTGTTGGTGGGGCGGTGCGCCCACCCTTGTAGAACGGTAGGGGAAACGCTGCTGACCTACTTTTTCTTGTCTGTGGAGAGAAGAGTCCACCTGTGTAACTAGGAAATGGCAGAGACTGGAGTAGACAGTAGACAAAATATCTCACAGACTACTACGTCTTGCCCAAATGAGCGTGTTTTGTGAGACGCCACGTTTTGTACCACGTTCCATTTTATTTGCTAAACTCTGCGAGTCCCTCCGTGTTTTCCGCATCGCGAGCGACAACAAGGCAAATTGAGTGAATGATTTACATGTTATCCCTTTGTAAAGGTGCGTTCAGGAGTGAATTAACAGTCCGCAATGTGAACGATGCGTTTCGAGCAATGCGAACAGCACAAACTGGCCAAATAGAGCGAAGCGAAACTCCAAACAGTGCCGGAGATGTGCGAATAGAGCAAAGAGAAATTTTGCTTGAGATCAACAATCTAAATTTTCTGTCAATTCGCATCACGTTAAATGTGCTTCTCATCCATTTATTTAGCTACAAAAGTGTTATTGTTTTACATATTTAGTAAATATCATTAGGCTAAATCTCTATTGAGCAGTGATGGATTTACTGACCGAAGACACCTGTAGCTTTTGTCCCAGATGGTGATTCTTCCCCCGACATGGGGCAGCAGCTCTGCTGATTGCTGATTTTATCTTAAGAATCCATGTTGAAGATTTAAATTAATTGCACAATGTTTTGCTGTGTGCATGAGTGTGTAAAGCGACAGAGAGTTCGTGTGATACACTCATGCAACTGCACAGTAATCTACATTGTATGTAAATGGACTGCTATGTCTTATTTTTATTTGAACATGATTCTCATTATATGCTAAGTACTATTTGCAGCAGCTTTGCAGGGAGTGTTGTTGGTCAGTGCAATCATCTGAGTTCATGAAAAAAAAAAAAACATTATCTTGTTGTGTCTGCATGTTATGTGTAATCTGTGTACATTCTGAGCCAGTGTCATCAAAAATATAATTATTGTGATGCATAATGACAGTAAAGATTCTTGATTGTTGGTGTTTGATAACTTGGCACAAACTGCACAAACAGTTACTTGTTCTTTTTTAAATACTGTTTTATTAAATAAACAAACAAATAAAGCAAAAATGGCTTAGACAGTTAAAATTTACATATGTACTTATTTTCATTTAGTAATTAACATTTGAAGATGGAAAAAAGATATTAAGTCAGCTAAAATATTTATTTTACTAAAAATGAAATTTGGATGTTCATTAACTATGAATGCAATTGTTTTTGTGTTTAAAGAACAAGGAGAATTCCTGGCTCTCGACCTCGGTGGATCTAACTTCAGAGTTCTCCTGGTCAAGGTTAAGGGCAATGGCGAGCAGAAGGTGGATATGGAAAGCCAGATTTATGACATACCTGAGCTTGTCATGACAGGCAGTGGCTCTGAGGTAAGCCCCCACGTGTTGTCAAGAAGAAAAGTGCTGGCCAGCTCCTTCCTGTCCTGTTTTGGTTATTTTGGCTGTCATGTCAGAGCGCTGCTCATCTCCTCATGCTGGGGTTCCATGTTTGCCTTTGTGATGATAATTAGCTGTTTTGACATGTGGCTGTGGTCTTGTCTTTGGGCTCTCATGCACCAATCTTCCCCCGCATAAGAGGAGTATATAAAAAAAGGATTTTCACACAGAGGAAAATGACATAGAGACAGTTCATTTTCTTCTCAGCATTTTTCTTTGGAAAATTATAGCCCAAGATGTGACGCTTGCAAATGAAAATAAAATTTCTGACATTTTGATTTAGTGAAGCTCTTAGTTGTCACATTTTTGCAGTGATTTACAATGCTGAACAGTCTCTCTTTATCTCTCTCCCTGTCTGTCTCTCTCTCTGTCTCTCTCTCTCCCTGTCTGTCTGTCTCTCTCCCTGTCTGTCTGTCTCTCTCTCTGTCTGTCTGTCTGTCTGTCTGTCTGTCTGTCTGTCTGTCTGTCTGTCTGTCTGTCTGTCTGTCTGTCTGTCTATCTATCTATCTATCTATCTATCTATCTATCTATCTATCTATCTATCTATCTATCTATCTATCTATCTATCTATCTATCTATCTATCTATCTATCTATCTATCTATCTATCTATCTATCTATCTATCTATCTATCTATCTATCTATCTATCTATCTATCTATCTATCTATCTATCTATCTATCTATCTATCTATCTATCTATCTATCTATCTATCTATCTATCTATCTATCTTCTGAACTTGTGCTCTTGATCTGAGGATTAAGTCTTGAATAATGAAGAGTGAAAGAAAGCCAATGTGTGCTACAGAGTTACTGAGGAATAATGAGTTTGATTTATTAGGGAGTGGTGTTAAAGGGTTACGGGGTGTCAGTGGCTCATAACAATCTCGTTATTTTAGCTGGCACGTCACAATAAGGAATTGATGAAAGTTTAAACTGGTATTGTGCATTTTGGTGTAAATTTTACCTTCAGTGAAACGCCCACCAAAAGGATCTCAACGCTCCCCTTTTGTAAATATTGCTGTCAGCGCCCCGTTAGCCTCTAAACACCCCTGTTTAGAAACCCTACCCTAAAGCAAAGACATGGGGAATTAAGTACTGTTCAGAACTACCCCTTCTTGTATATTTATCAAATAAAAATAAAAATGTTCATGGGTTTTGGAATAACTTTCAATATTGGCTTTATTCTAAAATGTCATTATTTCCACCTTAACTGTCTTAACGAAAATATTTAATGGAAAATATTTAATGAACAAATACTGATTCTTTACATCTAAGCCCTAACTAAAACAGAAAGGAAATGAGCTGCTTATTTATGTTCTTCCTTTTTCTAAGTATGTGTTCTGTTCATTCAGAAACAGTAAAGTCATTACTTGATACATTTTAATTCTGGCCATTGTTGGTTTCTGTTTATGGTTATACTGTGTATATTTAATATTTATGGGTTCATGGGTTTGCAGTTGGGTCAGTGATCCGTTCACACTTCCCGACTGCATCCAGATCTGGCTAAAACATTCAAACGTTTGTTTCCATGAGGTTGAGTTCAGGTCTGGTCTGTTCACCTCACACCCTTGCAGATCCCATCTAACACAACAGGCTTTTGTGCCTAATCATCCTGCCGACTGACACCAACTACTGCAGACTTTTCCCTACAGGGAATCCTTGGTAAAATCAGGGAGAGAAACACCAAGCTTTTGGTCAACAGTCTAAAAGAAAGGCTTTGATGGTTCCAGCCCAGATTGCAGATTGTTCTGCTCATGCTCAATGAAAACAACCTTTTCTCTCTTGCAGTTATTTGACCACATTGCCGAGTGCCTGGCCGATTTTGTGGAGAAGATGGGCATAAAAGATAAAAAGCTTCCTCTGGGGTTCACCTTCTCTTTTCCCTGCCAACAGACCAAATTAGATGAGGTAAGTCGTTTAGCACTCCTTTTTAGCATTTTAAGTGATCATCACGCTCTACTTAAAATTTTACAGATATGCCTAAAAGTCAATCACATTTCTCTCTTTAGGTTTTGCTTCAAAAGAGCCAAATTTTCTTTAAATTTTCAAATGTTCTTCAGTCATTGTTTTCCTGCTCTTTGAACTTCTATTTTGTTCATTCATACCTTTGCAGCAGGCAATCTAGCTCCACAAGCAAAAACATACAACTTTAAAGTAACCAGTGCAGCTACTAACCTGACTATTCTGTAAAATCTATCACACTTTAGATGCACAGTAGTTTACCACCTGTACAACGTGTCTCGGTTCTGTTTTGTTTTTCTGTTTTGTCATAAATTGTACTTATTTTTCCTTTATCGAGACAAAATCAACTGTCCACAAAACAGGCTTCTACCCACACTTGTCTTTGCTGACATCGTATCAGGTATAAGGCACATGACCTCAGTTCTTGTAATGCTGGTATTTGAAGTTTTCCTTTTTTTCCGACAGGAAATACATTCAAAAGTTTTAAATGTATTTTCTACTTTAACGGTGTTCATTTGTGCTCTTTATGGCTGAAGCAAATTTTTTTAATCATATAGGGATTTCAGTAATATTCAGAAACAATAAAACACTTGGACACTGTTAAAGACGATTCCCCGGAAGAGATTTCAGGCAAACTGTCCTAGGCCCTGTCCACACAGAAACGAGATCTGGTGTAGCTGCAACAGTATAATCGTTTAGGCTTTGCATCCACATGTATGTGGCGTTTTGGGAGACCGTAAACTATCATTTTTGAAAACTGGTCCCAGATTGGTTAAATGTCAAAACACCGGTTTTGTATTTCCATGTGTACACTCGAGCAGCCAACCTTGCCTGAACTCTTGTGTGACTCTTTGTGTGACTCTACACAGCGTGTCCCCTGCCAGCCTACCTACATAAAAATCACATTTAACTTGTGATTTTGTGTCTGATCTCCCGCCATGCTGCTGTTTACTTTACATGATTTCTCCAGCTTGCCCGGTGTTTTTCTGTGGCAGTGTCACAGTGGACACATATTTCTTCTTAATCGTTTAATTTACCTTTTTCATCTTTGTGTGGATGGGGCCTTAAGATGCAAATAAAACAAACACAGCCTAATTTATTGCCATCATTCCAGTGAGACCAGAAGGGAAAAAAACAAATCCAACTGCTCAACAGCTACATAGCAAAGTAGTTAGACAATTATTCAATATGATACAAGCACAGTATTGCACTTATTTATGTTATGAGTGGTCTGTGAACATGGAAAGCAATCATATGAACATATTCAAACAAACATAAGCAGATTTGAACCAGTTGTCCTTCAGAAGATGCTGTTTCTCATTGCTACTGTTTTGCTTCAGCTATATCCATCATGGCACGGGTTCAAATACATAAGATTGTACTGAAATGTCGCTCAAATGATTTGGCATTTTACGTGGAGATCAATCAAAAGTTTTGTCCACCATAAGATTTATCGTGTCTCTGTGATGTTGGCGACCATACGCATACAAAGCAAAATTAGCAGGTTTAGTATGTTCTGAAATCCTGCTGTGAAAATCCATACTTTCTAACCCAGCCCTGTTTTTATTATTAGTGCATTTTTGTTGCTGACAAAAAGGACATCATTAGAATAAGGCTGCTTGATTCTGAGAAAAAATTTGCTTACAATTCATTTGGCCAATATTGAAGTCACAATTATTTAAAACTATATTTCAAGTTTGGAAAATGCTTTTATTGCATCTTTTTGTTGACTCTTTCCTTCAAATAACTGACAGAATATTGATTCACATGTAGCGTATTTTAAATCAAATGAACACAGATCAAATGTGCTTTATAGTGCCCTACATCAATGAGCGTCGATTTCAGTACATCTTGTGTTTTTGATTATTATTTCTTTCTTTTTTTTCAAGTGTTCCCATACTAACGTATGGCATTCTTGTATATTTGCAAAACATTTCTACTGTTTTCACCTGCTTTGTTGATCATTTGGTCCATCTGTCACTTCTTACCTTTTATGGTTTTGGTTGTTTCATATCTGACCTATTCCACATAGGAAATGCTGTCCACCATGGGATGTTTTGTACCAACGATGCCTCAGTTCATACTGACCCATGTGATACCGACGCAGCTCTTTTGTTCCTCTTTTTGCCATCTTGTGTTGCATCCTTTAAAGCCTGATACATGAAGATGCGTGAAGAAACTTTACATTAGTGAAAAAGAAAATCTTTTTGGTTGCTTTAAAAAATAAAATGTCAGGCTTTGAAATTTTCTTTTAAACTGATATGTTAGACCAAAAAAAAATGTCCTCATATTTTATGCATTTTTATAAAGGGTGTGCAAAATATATTAATTTATATGTTGTAGATTGTATGTTTAGAAAAATACTGACTTTGTTGAGGCGGTAGAGGTCTTGCAATGAAAAAAAATGATTTCTATTGCACTTTTTTGTTATAATTTTATAATAGACATTTAAATTTCATTAATTTAGTATTTGTATGATTTCAACAAATATGTCTGATAACCTTCACAAGTTATTGTTTGAGTCAATCTAAAGTTGATTGATCTTATGAAATGTCTACCAATTAATCAAAAGAGACCATTTTCTTGTGCCTTTCTTCTTTCTCTTGTGTCAGGAGGGTCTTTTCATAACATGTAGGGCTAATCTTTTTTTTTATAATCTGCTGAATTTAAACAGATACACATCATTGTATTTGAATGATTTATTGTGCCACCTGTTTTAAATAATGACTGAATAAACAGAAAATTGGGGTTTTCTCACACATTTTTAAACTTAGACATATTTGTAAAATATAACTAAACATGAACCTATTAGGTTACTGAATAGAAACAGATAAGCTGAATAGAATAAAATATGTGAAACGTTTGGTTGAGAAGTTGACTTTTCTCCGCCATGCAGCACGGATGAATCGATGCTATGTAGGTGGCGATATAAGAGCTTGTTGAGTGTTTTTATTTAAAAACAACTGCACAAAATGCATTTTGCATCATTGTCATTATTAAACAGTGTAAAAAAATCAGTGTAAAATAATGTGGTAAGATTTGCTCAAAAATCTGTTAAAATGTGTAAGTACCACTTTGGTTAGCAACAAAGCCGCTCCACTCAATGGATATTAGGGGCGTTACGGTGTAGGTACCAGATCGGCTCGGGAGGTCAGATCGACTCGTGGGGGGGGGGGGTGGCTGCGCTTCCCGATGACGTCTATTATATGGCAACTCCACTCAAACAAACAACATTACGCCCGCGGTCTCCATTTGGTACAAATCAATTATATTTGAATTTACGGTTATTTTCCAGTAACTTAATCGAGGCATGAAAACTTTTAACATAATTTTGGAATGCTTCTGTGGTAGTCTGACAATTTAATCGGTGATTTTGCAGGATCAAAGTTACATCTTAGGAGAAATTTCCTTCCTCCAGTTTAAAAAAAAAAAAAAAACTGTGAAGGGAAACTAAACTTTTCATTTTTATTAAGTCTGCAACCAATGTAATTTTATCACGGCATTCATCACTTTAAAATCAATAACGTTTATTCCTCCTTTTTCTACTGATATTACTATATCGTTTTTTCTGATCACATGTTTTTTATTATTCCAGATTAAATTGTGACAATATTCTTCCAAAAATTCAGCCAATTTTCAAATATTTGTTGATTTTTTTTATTATTATTTTTTTTAGTATATATAAAATGACTTGAATATTTGTTCTGTCATTTTCAGTGTGGTTCTTATGTTAATCATTATACCTAAATATTTTACCTCTTTTTTATCAATTAAAGTGGGTTGATTATTTTGAACTGCTAAGATTTCACATTTTTCTATGTTCATCTTTAAGCCTGAAGCTTTTGAGAAAAAAGAAACTGCTAAATTATCTAAATAAAATTGTATTCGTCACAAATGCAGACTGCGGGCTCAATGTAGTTTTTTAATTTTTAAAAGTTTTTTTAAAAGTTTTAAAAATCTGTTGAGTTTATTTGCATCAGTCTTCATCACACCACTCCCTCACACATCTTCTGTGATCTTTTCTGCCTCAACTTTGGGTCCACAGGCATACTTGTTTGTGAAAGATCAAACCCCCTTTAAACTAAAGAGCCCAACGCCCCAAAGTAACTGGCCTGATGCATAGCGCATAATCAAAGCAACATTTAATATTTCATGAACATTTCTTTCTTTTTAGGGATGATTTCCAATCCAACATACATCATTTCAGGCACGTGCTATTCACTGGAATATTTTGAAGTTCCTCCAATCTTTAGTTCAGCAAGTAGACTTTAGTCTGATGTGAAAATTAGGTTCGGGCAGGTTATTTTTCCGCTAAGGGGTTATTTCACCTTTCTTTTTCCCTTGATGAGCCTTTTAATTTTCTTTCTCCATTTGTGTGTGTGATTGTTTTGATGCACACAGAATACTCAAAATATTTCGTCCTCGCTGCCCTGTGTTGCCCTGGTGGTGGGGGTCCACATCTTTCTCAGGAATGTCTGGGTAGGGGGCTTCAGGTTCAGGTTACTTTATCAATACCCAAAGGTAGATCTGCTGCAACAATGAGATGAGATGATGGTGTTGTGCAGGTGAACTGCTTGAGGTTATTGTCCGCATTCCCAACCTTTTATGACCTTCCGTTGCTCTTCCAGAGCATATGCACCATAATAAATGAGCTGTAAAGGTCTGTAACCTAAGTTCTTTGTCCCCCCCACCCCACACACACACACACACACACACACACACACACACACACACATTTTTTCTTCTCTCATTCAGATAAAAAAAAAAAATTCAGTTTAATTGTTGAAGTTTTTTTATTTGTGTCTTGGGAATGGTGTTTTTTTTTAGTTATGGTTGAAATAACTATTTAATCTTTCTTTTTTTTCCCCCCCTTCAGAGCATCTTGATGTCTTGGACCAAAGGCTTCAGGTTGAGTGGAGTGGAAGGAAAGGATGTAGTCAGCCTTTTGAGGAATGCCATCAAAAAACGAGGGGTAAAAAAAACAAAACAAGATATGACATTTTTGTACACAAAACTGTTATTCATTACCAACATTGTCTGACAAGTTATTGGCAAGCTCTTGTTCATCTCAATAGTCAGATGGTGTGTACAGTAAATATATAAAAAAACACGTTTAAATACTTCTTTTTTCTGATGTATAGAAAATTGACAAAGATAATTGTTTTTGTGAATCTTTTAATGAGACTTTTGGTCGGTGGTGACCAGAAGTTTTACATAAGATTGCACACAGCAAAACTAATAGCACTCTTACTGCAGCAGTCTGTTTGGGTTGAAGTCCATCAGCGTGACAGATCTCAGTTTTGCAATACCGTTTCCTTCTTTTTCTTTTGCAAAAACACTCTAAGTCTGTCTAACTGTGAGTGCAGTCCTTCTCAGATTACCGCACAGCTTTTCAGTGAAGTCTGGGGTCCAGCTTTTCAGAGCTTTTACCTCTACTACATCTTCTTTTATTAATTTGGGTGGATGCTTTGGGTCATTGTTGTCCTGAAAGCTGAAGCTCCTCTTCACCTTCAACTTTGTTTAGTTTTTAAAATTATCACCATAAAGTGCTACCTACCAGATGATTTTGAAAAACTTGATAATTGTTTTGGCTAAATTTGACTGGGCCTCGATGTTTTCATCTTCATAAGAAAAAGCGCTCTGTCTGGTCACCCAAACTCAGCCCGCGCCTAAAAAGAATATGAGAGATTGTTGTCTCCAGTACAGCATCCAGTACTAGATGAACAGAAATTAATCCTATAATAATATATTTTTAATTTACTTATGATGCACTTTACATCAGTTTATGGAACTCAACAGGCTACAATTAAAACACTGTTTAGAAAAATAATGTACAATCAAATAACGGGGTAAAATAACAACTGATTGAAATAAAGTTAGTTTAATTAAGTTTAATGTCGTTTTAAGCATCTTGGCAGCCTACCCAAGTAGTTTTCTTCACATGTTCCATCATTTCTTTAGAGATGTCCGTGTTCTGGTAATGTCACCATTTTGTTTTTGGAAGCTCTCTAGCAGATCATGATTGTTGCTGTAAGATGTACCTAATGAATTGTCAGGAGATGCCTACTAGAACATTATTTGAAGTTCATCCTAGGCATTTTTAAAAAGGGAACTGATGACCTAGTGGTTAGAGCAGCGTGCTTTCGTTCTGAGAAGGCTGCAGTTCCCCAGTTTGAACCCTGCAGATTGCCGCTATGGGTCCCTGAGCAAGACCCTCAACTTTAGTTTGCTGGCCTGGCACTGTAAGCTGCCCACTGCTCCCTAAAAAATGGGTTAAAGATGGACAACATTGAAATGACAAATAAGGATTTCTTCTTCTTCTTAACATGAGGGCGACTCCTGAATGTGGTGATTAATTTTGAATGCAGCTACATGTCCAGTTATAAGAGGGTGTGCACACTTATGGAACGCATTATTTTAGTTTTTCCCCCTGAAGATTTCAGCTTATTTTTCAGTTTAGTTGTATGGGTTATAGATCACATTAACGGTGTAAAATGTAGACATTATTTATCTTGGTCTAAGTTTATTAACATCACACACAGACATTTTCAGATGGCTATTTACACTTTCTATATCTGCTGGAGATTATCTGTGGATCAGCAAACCTACTCTTCTTTTGAACCCAAGAAATGTAGAACAGATCCGTATAGTGAAAGCAAGTGATCCAGCTGCATGCCAGATGTTTGAGCTCTGGCCTCAGGGCCAGAATCATGTTTAACCTGAGCAATTATGTTTGCTCTGGGCCCTTCTTACCGGCAAAACTAAATGTCTGTCTTTACATTCATCTTTGATGATTGTAAAGGTACATTTATAATCATTTACAAATGTTTCAGACATTTAAATATCTGCTTCACGGTCACAATATGAGGATGCAAGACTGCTTGTTTTGTTAGCCAAAATAGTTTTGAAATAAGACATGACACAAATGCACAGAAGCACTCCAGCAGAAGATGGTGTTTGTAAGTGGGGATGGAGGAGTGGGCAGATGTAGGAAAGAAAACACTGCTAGGTTAAATGACTTTAGGTCCTGAACAAATGCTGATGAATTTTCTGTGCTAGTCGAGCAGTGTTGATGGCAGAAGCAAGCCTGTCTGTGCATGCATCCTGTTCAGGTGGCTGATGGCCAGTCAAAAACGCCTGCTGGGAACTTTAAAAGCCCGTCAGGGATCCCTCCAGCTTCGTATGGCATGTAACAACAGAGCCCCCCTTTGCATAACGTTTCTTGGTGTAAACAGAAAAGTTTTTTGTTGCATTTCTAGTGTTCATCTATGCCACACCAGGGTGCGTTTTCACTTAAAATGGCACCTTTTCTAAAGCAGGTTCCAAAATATTATGTTTTGAAAACATCTCAGTCTCCGTCGTTATGTACACAGGAAAAGCTGAATCTGCCTGTATGGGGAAGCCCTGGCAAATGTGCAGTTTGATATAATGGTGGCGCCTTTTTAGGCAGGGGGTGTTTTGTAGTTTCAAAGCACATACTGCCTAGTGGTGTGGCAGAGAATTTACACCGTCTTTAACATGTCTACTAGTGTGTTGTGCACGGAGATCGTAATGAAAACGTTATGTAGATATGCTAAAAGAAATGGAAAAGCGATCCCATTTTCAATGCATCATTGTTGTTCAAACTGGGTCATAATTAGGGTTACAGAGTTTACATCAAAGATGGGGAAAAAACATTTAAAAGAAATGTTAAAGCCAAGACATTGGTTGTTCTAAGTTTTTTTTTGTTTTTTTTAATCAAGATGAGTCCACATTTGTAGTTATTTTATCCATACCTACAAATTTAACTTAAGGTTGAAGTTACTCCAAACAAATCTGCCCACTTTGATGGCATTGTACCAAACTTGTCTGGAGGCGGGGTTTTGTTTTTACATCGGGGTGAGTTACACTTTAAAGATTTTGCTTGTTTTATTATAAGCAAACTTTCATTGCAGGACTTTGACACTGACATTATGGCAGTGATCAGCGACACAGTGGGAACCATGATGACCTGTGGCTTTGATGACCGTCACTGTGAAATTGGCCTTATCGTGGGTGAGTGCAATCTGACTGTGATTAGAGGTAAAGTGAAGATGAAGGGTGTTAGATATTTAGGTTTTGAATGATGCAAATGGGAAAGAAGATCAAGTAGGTAATTTTTCAAGGAAAGAAAATAATCTGGAGGCATTTATGTTGCCCTATTTTGCTTCAAGTGTTCTGTTTGTATTGACTTCAAAATATCAGCATTTAGCAAGATTATAGATAATCTACCAAGGCTATTCAGAGAAACTCAAGGGTGTAGGCTAAAATAAACCCAGGTTGTAACCGGGGCTGCCATGGACATTTCTATTCCACACTTTTCCTCTGATTTACTCCACAGACACTCAGTGAGCTATTTATTCCTATTTTCTAATGCATTTCTAAACATAATACACCATCTGATGTCCAGATTGTTATAAGCAGAAGGGAAGGCGTTTGAACGAGTGCTTCAGAAAAAAACATTAACCTCGCCATATTTTCATTTCTCTTTTCTGAATTAAATTTGCATGTCTTCCTCATCAGTTTACACTCAGTAAATGAGGATGCAGTTAAAAAACAACAACTTTTTTCCCCATCAATGGCAATGAATAATTAAAAAGTAAGAGGTAATATTCAAAATATCTTTTTTGACTTTAGCACATCTTGCAACTAATTATTAACACACATTTCTTTAGAAATTGGAGCCAACTTTTCATTAAAAAAAAAACTCTTAATGAATTGTGGTGCAAACTGTGTTGCTTTTTAGACGAGCAGTCTTTAGCGTTCCAACCTTTTTTTGCTTAAGCTTTGACACCTTTCATGCCTTCATGAGAAGCCTAAGGGCTACAGCAGCCACCACCACACTCTTCCCTCTCCAAGTCCCTTCTCATTGGACCAGATGAGGACAGCGTGAGGTCTGGTCCTGTACTTATACCCTCCTCCTTCACAGCCAAGCCTTTGTAATATGAGCAGCCTGGGGTTTTGGATAGTCTTTGTTAAAAATGCATGAACACCTCTCTATAAAACACACCTTGAAGATGGAATATGTTTCTCTAAAGGCTCATTCAGTTTCCCCCAGCTAAGTTGCTTTTAGGGTTCATTTAAAATGGAACCAAATGTTGGTTATTTGTGTAACTTCTTAGTTTCATATTTTTTTAGTATTCAGTTACTAGCTACTTTTTCAAATAGGCAGTCTTGTGCTGTTAGCATTCTCGTGTCTGCCAGGGGAAAAGATGTCCAGGAAATCCCAGATGTACTCTGCACGTCTTCTCTCCCTCAGCAGGCAGTCAGTCCTGCTCTCATCAGTGGCTATTTATACCTCAGCTAATGTGATGAAAGAAAAGACCGCACTCACATCATCAAAGCTGTTCTTTCCCATTTTGACTAAATGTGTTTGAAAATTACACGAACAAGATAATGGAGAAAGGTATATTGTTCTTGGATGGTATAGGTTTCTGTCAGGAGCGAGGGACTGCTTGTTTAATTGAAGCAACACCTGCAGGCTTGGCACAGCAGCAGTAATGCTAAATTTTCTGTTGTTAATTTTCAGCTCAGCTTAAGCTGCCACTCGAAGGGAATTTAGTGAACAGATTGCTAAATATAGGAAAATGTTACTGCAGACTTGAAATATTACCATAATGTAATCAGTAAAAACTAATTTTTGAAGTTAGCACCACACCTTACTTCCAACCTTAAAGCTTTTACTCATTCTAACAACAATGCTTCTGGATATTAAAATGCCCCCCCAAAAAAAGTTGTCTTATTGTTTTTCTCTTGGTGGTTTTTAAGTCCTAAAATGCCTCATTTACAAGCTAATAAATGGTTATCAAGTAGAGTCACAGCATGAAGCTTTGAAAGTAACAGGTTGTTTTGCAAACTTGGTTTTAATTTTTAATGACAATTCACTCTGTTACATTATAATAAGTGATTGGATGCATATTAACACATACAGAGCTTTACTGGCTTCTGCGGTGCCTAAAAATTGTCCTCTTTCACATCATATTTATGCCTCTTGAAAACAGGAAGTCAAGGATAACTTCCTAAAACAAAAAACAAAAACAAAAAAAACTCGTCTTGGCTGGAGGCCGTGCTTTTTTTGTCGCAAAACACAATTTAAACTTTAGTCCTGACTTCACAGAAACACAGGCAGCTGAATGTGAAAGTCTGTCAGGCCCAAATCCATGACTGGAAAAATGAAATCCAATTCTCTGTTAGGGCTGCACAAGTAATCGTATTTGCAATATAATCACAATTTTAAGAGGGAAGAGAGTTGCAGCAGTGAGTTTACTTGTTTCAGAGTTTATATAATCATCCTTTTTTTTTACCAGAAGCTTTCAGGAATCTCACCATGGCATTAAGTACCGATCAAACTGTTTAAGACATAGACTTCCTTGTTGGTTGTACTTAATGTTCAACAAGGATTGATGTCCAACTCGACAAGCTATTCTCTTGAATAATAATATTCTAATTAATAAAAACAGTCAAATTTCTTGTTGTAAATGGTCCTTATTTACAAACATCTTTATCTATAGGGCATTTTTGTTGCTTGTCGTTAATGCAGAGAAAAGTCAAAAATCAATCAATTAGTCAATTATGGTTGAAATATATCGCAATTTTCATTTTTGGCTAAATCAACAGCCCTATTCTCTGTGCATTGAAACAAATATATATATATATATATATATATATATATATATATATATATATATATATATATATATATATATATATATATATCTTAATATATATATATATATATATATATATATATATCTTAATATGTCTGACACAAATGAGAACTGTGCACAAATTAGAGTTTCAACCACATCAGGCTTAAGACGGGTAGTAAACTTGACGTTATCCTCTGGCTGAAGTGTGTTTGTTGATCAGTAATCATCGTGGTAACACCACTTCCCTCCAGGAACGGGCACCAATGCCTGTTACATGGAACAGATGAGGAACCTTCAGCTGCTGGATGGAGACGAGGGCCAGATGTGTGTAAATACGGAGTGGGGAGCTTTTGGAGATGATGGTGCCCTGGAGGACGTGCGCACTGACATTGACCGGGAAATCGATGCAGGCTCGTTGAACCCTGGCAAGCAGCTGTGAGTTTCAGAAAATTTATCTCAGTGTTGGCTGCAGAATAAATCTGTAATAGGAAATCTTCATTTTCAGACTCCACTGTTTGTATATGGTATATAGATTAATAATTTATTATGAAAACTGTCTTATTTTCTGATGCAATTTTTTTGCCCCCTTTTGTGAGGCTCGAGAAAACCAGTGATTTATCCTTCAAAAAGACCTGATATTCTTTGCAAGCCACCATGCTTTCTTTCTACTAGAGAACTGGAGGTTTTAAGGTTACACAAACTATCCTGATTGCTTTCCCTTTTCCTGTTGTTGCTTTAGTCCCAGGGATTTACTAACCTTGTCATGGTCTTCACCTATGACATTATTGGCTGCTAAAATCGAAACACCAAAAGCTTGTTTCACTGTCTGGGACTTTAATTCCCTTTGATTGCATGTGTTGTAGGCCTCTGCTTTAGTGCCTAGAAACTGTTCATGTGTTGTTATCATCAGGCTCCTGTCCTTTAGGCTTCAGTAGATGTTCCCAGTACTTCCATCTGAGTTATTGCATTGGGGGGGGGGGGGGTTGATCCACAGTAAAACTCCCTCTATATCCACATCACACTCCCTGCACTGAGTCCTAAGGCACTTAAATATACGTTCATCCCAGCAGGATGCCACTAACTATAGTGATGTTCATCCTGGATAGAGCCTCTGATGCTCACTAATCCTCTATAATCTTCATGATAAACACACAGTGTAATGCACACATTGCAAGTAAACCAAATAAAGGGGAAAAATATTTTACTTAAGGGAACAGTTGGAAAGTTTTGAGCTTCAGATATTTTAACTCATGTGAGTTTATTTGGATTTGAGCTTATTCCCATTTCACGCTTAGATCTTAGCCTTTAGGGTGTCCCCAGCCCTTAAACAGTGGTGGTGTTTCCTAATTGTTTTTCAGGGGTAGAAGGAGGGCTACCCTGAGCAAATCTAAATCTTTTCTTTTATATTTTTAATAGCAGAATAATCAGTGTAATATCAAAGTTAAAGAACATTAGCCAACCATTAGTATGGTTGGTTCAATGGTTTGGTCAGAGACATTCACAGCATTAGCCTGCTGAAGGTAATTTGTGGAACTCTGGCAGCAATCATCCTGATCCTCCTTGCACAAAGGAGAGCATACCCGTTCTGCTGATGGGTTGAGGACCTCCATCCCAGCTCCTCTCCAGCTCTCTTAGAGTAACTTCCTGTCTCCTGTAATCTCCTCCATGTTCTCGAGACCGTGCTGGGAGACGAAGCAAACCTTCTGCATTGGATTGTATTGATGTGCCATTCTGCTGGCCTTCGACAGCCTGTGTGACCTCTGTAGGGTCCAGGTGTCGCCTCACGCCACCAGTAGTGAAACTGACCCTGATCAAATGCAAAACCACTCAAAACAAATGAGTTGCGGGAAATTATTCCTGTTTGGGGTGGTCTCATTGTTGCCCCTTTAATGCACCGGTTGTTAATTTGATGTTATACTCTGATTAACAAGTGTTGCTTACATGTTTTTTTAGGCAGTATAAATATAGATCTGTCATGCTCGTTGAATCAGTGTCTCAGCTCAACTCTACCAACTCTGTCAACTCAAATGTTTTACTGTGAAAGTATAAACGTACCAGTTTAAAAACTACTGAAAGTGTAAAAGCAATTTAAGAAAAATAAATCTCGTTAAGGTATAAAGCTTAGAGCGACCGCACAAATCTCAAATGAATTCAAGTGTGGGTAAAATAGCAAATTTTTATTAAATAAAATACTATTATTGTGAAGCCACACAGCTCCCATCTGATCTATTTCGGTTGAATAATTTCACTTTATTTATACCTTTGCTAGAATATTTTTAATGTCAATTTGATAACAGCCTCCCACTTTAGAGCATAATAACAGAGTGAATGCGGCACATACATAATCTATTGGTTTATTCCTTGTGGAAGAAAACTGCAATACTGGGTAACCTTGATATGAGTGGGTTTTAAAATAGTCAGTTCAATTTAATATGCTCATCTGAGCTTTCATTCTCTACAAGCCTTTACGGCCTTTTCAAACTTTTAAATACTGACAAGAGGAAATATCAGATTCAACAGTGGACAGGATTAACAAATAAGCAACCCTTTGCCTGGTGGATTGAAACCAATCTATTTCTGCACCCTTGTTCCTCTTTAAAGCACTTTTAAGTTCCTAAACTTTTTTGTTGAGGATAATAATTGATGTAATATTACACTGCATCAAATACTATTCTAAATTTATTTCTAAGCATATGCCCTGCTGGTCATGTATAAATACTAAATGGAGCAATCCGCTAGACTACTCATCTCCCGAGAACTCTCACATTTTGTCACATTTCAACCACAAAGCTCAATGTGTATTTTTATTCGCTCCCTCTCAGTTGCTACATTATAAAAAAGTAGTAAATTATCACATAATAATGAAGTGAGTGGAATACATGATGTGTTGTAAAACAGCCTTTTGTTGCAACAGCTGCAGGCCTTTTTAGGTTCTGTTTTTTTCCAGCTATGCATGTCTAAAAAAATATTTTTTCGCATGTTTCCTTTGCTAATTGGATCAATCTCACGCTGATCAGTTTGTTCGGCTCTACAAATTTAGATTAGATTTATGTCTGGACTTTGACCTGGCCATTCTATAAACATAATTTTTTTCTCCATGTGTCCTTGTGCTGCTTTTTCTGAACAAGACCACAGAGTGCATGTGGGTTCAGATTTAGTGAGAGGTGGTAGTGTGCATCACTCGTGAGGGATCAAAAAATAAGGGCCGACTTGAACATATCTCAAAACAATGACATAAAGCCACTGTTTTCGTGGGGGTTTTTTTTAGAGCCTAAATCATAATTGAACATCATTAATTGATTCTACAGGCTTAGTTTGCCGCACACTGTCCGTAAACATTTTCCCTATAACTATTTGGTGTTATGTTAAAATCAGAATAGGTAAAAACAGATCCAGCACATCTAAAACAAGCAAGGAATTTAAGCTTGAAACCACATCATAGAAACAAAACATCAGAAACATGCAGCTTTTAATGATTTATTAATTTTTCCTGGAAATGGAGCTGATAAATTGTTCGACTAACGAGCTTAAGGGCGATGTGAAGACATGTCTTTGCGCGCCATCACAATAAGTACTTCTGAGTCTAAATTAAGCAAGGGTTTTAATTAATATTTTTTGTTTAATGCAGAAATGTCATCCAGATGGTATTTTTGTGTTCTCACTTCCTAATTTATTCTCTGATCTTATTAAAAGTCCTCTAGACAGATGTATATCAGCATGTGTTATCATCCCTTCTACAGTTTGGATTCAAAATGTGAATTACCTTGTAGAGGCTGCCATTCGGAAGCCGATCTATGTGTATTTATAGTTGCTGTCTGTATTTTTCTTAGGTTTGAGAAGATGATAAGTGGGATGTACATGGGGGAGCTGGTGCGTCTCATCTTGGTCAAGATGGCCAGAGATCAACTGTTGTTCCAGGGAAACATTACGCCAGAGCTTCTGACCACTGGACACTTCAGCACCAACTACATCTACACTATCGAGAGTGACAAGTTAGTATAAGTTAGTGTGATTTGCACAAAAATGGTGTCCAATTAGAGCCCTAAAACATCCAGTGTGATTTGCACAAAAATGGTGTCCAATTAGAGCCCTAAAACATCCAGTGTGACGGTGGATTGACGTCAAGAAATGAGATTAGTGAGCCGCAAAAGACCTTCAACACTTTGTTCTTTGTGTGATTTTTGTCTGGGTTAACCCAGAAATGTAAAAAGATTGGAATTCTGGAAAAACAACTTTAATATATCAAATGATGGTAGTGGGAGTATGTTGCTGTTGGTGTCTCACTGCTTCCTATCTGTAAAAAAGAACAAAGATATTTGTATCCATGTATTGAAACCACAACATGTTTTAAAGGTAGCCTAATATGCTTCCTTTTAACATTCAGAAAGGGTCTATGGGCTTCCCAACCATAATACTAAGCTAGTTTTTCTTAAGTCAATTGTTTTCACTAAACAATGAGAATTATGTTTGCTAAAACTGTGCTTAACTCACTTTAAAGTCTAATTGTACCATCTAAGAATTGGATTAATTGCTGGCTACCCCTTTCCTCAAAACAGACTTTCCCGAAGCAAAAGCTGCAATGTGGCTAACACAGCAGGGATCTATCGTCACAAGCAAGAAATGTTTGTGAAAGCTTCAACGCTGCTGAGCTTAACGAGGAATCCAACGTTTTTTCCGGACGGGTACATTTGTAAACATTGTGACATTGGCTTTCCTTAATGAACTTGTCATAATGAATTTAGCATAAAAATGTAAACTCAGCTTTAATTGACAGGGACTAGGAGGAAAGTTTCACAATCAGTTTTCCTTTGTTATTTCCTCTACAGTTAAACAATTAAAGTATTGAGATTTGATTCAACGTGTGAAATCAACATTTAGAAACTGTTGGTATAAACTGACAGTGTGCAGTGGAGGAGTTCGTATTTCAGACTAAATGTGCCATCCGTTCCAGAGCAAAGTCACAACTAATCTACACGTGAAGCAGTGTTGAAACAACTGGTGGGCCCAATGATATGTACTGAAGAAAACATGACTCATTGGTGAGAGACATGCAGCTAAGTGAAGAATGCCTCCCGGGAGGCTGACGTGTCATTATCCCAGCCTGCTATAAATAAGGAAGTTAATGAGAGAAAATGCAGAAGGCAGTTCTGGAACACCATTCTTCTGACAGATGACACTAAGATCAAACTGGCTCTTTGATGAGATGAAAAGAACAAGCAGGAGGTCTGGAACGGCTTATCTTTAAAACATTTAACACTGCAATGAGAGGAACGTTTAGCCCCCGAAGTTTATCCGACATCATTTACCTTCTGGCTGTAGTTACCCTGCACCTATATAGGGCTCTATATTCTGCTGGCTCATCACGTGTCTAACTGGAAGACTTTAGTTTAAAGGACGCATCAAAGTACACTTGTATGAAGAACGAAGCTACAAAGAATAATTTAAGATTTTAGCTCCCACTGAAAGGAGACCATTGCGGTAGAACCACAACTCACCATAGATGCTGTGTATCTCTTCTGGCCTGGGGACCCACTGGGATCCCCAGAATAAGCTGGAGAGGGGTTTTAAATCGTACTTTTGCTTTCTAAGAACTCGAATAATATTTTGAGGCGTTACAAGTATGTGGGACCTTTATGGCGTTTAAGCACAAATAAATAAAAATTCTTCTCTTCCTTATTTCTTGGAGTTCACTGTGCAACCTGTTCAAAAATGAATTCTAGCTGTAGAGCTTGATTGTTTTCTGCTTCGCATGCAGAGATGAAGAAGGTCTGGCCAGCGCTGAGAAGGTGCTCCGTGACATGGGTCTGGACCCGACCGCCGAAGACTGCGCCGCTACTCGGAGGATTTGTCAGATCGTGTCTACTCGGGCCGCGCGCTTGTGTGCCACCAGTCTGGCAGCAGTGATGCGACAGATCCGGGATAACAAAGCAGCCGAAAAGTTGCGCATCACCATCGGAGTAGATGGCTCCGTTTACAAGAACCATCCAAAGTAAGTGATCCAGAGCCCTTCCGCGTGTATCTCACTCATGAAATATTATATTATAAAGTGAGTTGTAGTAGAGATAAAGAGCTCATCTAGGACTGAGCTTGATTAGAGCCATTAGGGGTGTATCTGCAAGTGCCTGAGTACATTTGTCCTACAACGGGCCGAATTGTTCCAACAAGTACACACAATCCCCACATGTTGATTGTTTAAGCCCTCTTTACATATTTCGAGCTCGTTCACACAAAGGGATTTGTTCTCCCTTGTCATCGGTGTTTGCCTGACTGACTTCAAGTCAGCATTTACAAAGTTGTTTATTTGCCTGCTACACTTCACATGCCTTGCAAAATATTTGTCCAGCCGTGTGTTCCAGTTGTAAAATATAACGGGACACATGCCACACAGCCCCACCCCTCCGGTGTCTGGTTGGGGTTTGGTCTTTTTCTCTGTTAAATCCACTCAGACCAGAGCCAAGGACTTACAGTCAGGCTGGATGTCAGCCGCCTTTTGTAATGAACAGACTTTGGGTCAGTCCATTGAACACAATGTAATTATCCTCACTCATCCCTTCTGATTAAAATTCACCTTGCTCGATCTCTTTTAGGAGGGCTTGACCGGTTAATATTTCTTCACTATGCAAACACAATCAAACGCATTTAGATTTAATCTTTTATTACAGTGTTGATTTCTTTTGTTTATTTTCTTGGTTCTGGCTTACAGTACATACAGAGTTCTTTGGAGGCTTTTTATTCCCACAAGCACAGGTTTCTTTTTTGTTTTTGTCATCTGCGCTCCTCTGTTCATAGTTGGAATGAGCGTAAACTCCACTTGGACTTTCAAAGATGATATATTATAAATGATTGTGAAACAGTATAATTATATTGGCTTCTCTTTAGTTGTTCAGATGAAATAAAACAGAACAAACTGCCATAAGGTGAAAAAATATTATATGCTGCCTGGCAAACGTAATCAAACCCCTGAAATGGTTTACGTTTATCACATTGTGAAGTGGAAGGAAAATTGGACAAGCTTTTACAAATTGATATGGATTAAAGGGCAGTACACATATCTGTCTTCACTTGAGTTGCTGCTGCAGTTATTATGATGTATGCCATGTTTGCACAACAGATTAAGATTTTTGTTAATTCTCTAATTGGACGTTTGTGCTTTGACTAGGCCATTCTTCTTAATAAGCCCTGATGCAAACGTTTCCTTTGGAGCACTGGCTGTATATTTGGGGTTAATGTCCTCCTGGGAGGTGGACCTCCTACCTGGTCTCATGTATTTTTCAGCTTCTGAGTGGTTTTCTTCCAGGATAAGCCTGTATTGTCTCCATCTGTCTTCTCGCATACTTTGACCAGCTTCTACGTCAGTAGAACTGAAGAATTTGTTTCTTATTTTAACTTTTTCATAAAGGTCTTTTTGTGAGCCACAAATATTTCTGTCTACAGATTCTTACCTGAGTTTTGGATCTCTGCAGCTCCTCTAGCGTTACCATGGGGCTCTTGGCTGTTTTTCTGATTAATGCTCCAGTATTTACTAACAAACACCCGAGACCCTCCACAGAACAGATGGATTTAAAGTTATGGTCCACTGTTAGATGTTCTATCATATAATTCCAGTAAAATACATTAAAGTTTGTAGTTGTAACTTGACAGAATGCTAAAGCGTTCAAGGGGGTATAAACACTAATGTAAAGCACTGTTGCCACTGTTCTTTGTATTTGCATTAGTGGTTATTTAACTAAGTTTTTTTGTAAAGCATAGAAAATATTATGAAAAACGAAAAGGGCAAGATGGCAAAGCTCAAACAATGTGTGTCCATTATATGCTCTGAAAGTAGTTGAAAAGAGAGACTGTTGCTGGTGCATTAATAGGGTCAAAGGATTATCGTACCTTAACAGGTTTATATTATGGCAACAAACTTGATTCTGATTCTGAGATAACCAAGTAGGTCTGCACTTACAGGAAGGTTGACTTGGTCTGGAGATGCCACGTTGGTGTAGCTTGTAAGTCCTGAACGGGGAAGAGAGGCATTGTCACGAGTGGCTCTGGGCTTTGTTGATCAGGCTGGTAGCAGATGGGAAAAAGCTGTTCTTGTGGCGTGAGGTTTTGGTCCTGATGGGCCGCTGCCTCCTGCCAGGGGGAAGTGACTGAAATAGTCTGTGACTGGTGTGTGAGGGATCAGCCACAATCTTCCCTGCACGCCTCAGAGTCCTGGAGGCGTACAGGTCCTGGAGAGATGGAAGATTGCAGCCAATCACCTTCTCTGCAGACCTGATAACGCGCTGCAGTCTGCTCTTGTCCTTAGCGGTGGCACCAGCGTACCAGATGGTGATGGAGGAGGTGAGGATGGACTCAATGATGGAGGAGTAGAACTGCATCATCATTGTCCTTGGCAGGTTGAATTTGTTCAGCTGCCGCAGGAAGTACATCCTCTGCTGGGCTTTCTTGGTGAGGGAGTTGATGTTCAGCTCCCAATTTAGGTCCTGGGAGATGATAGTTCCCAGGGAGTTCCTGGGGGAAATGTCAGCCTTTGAGTCTATAGTGCCACATAATTGTCATTGTTTAACACAAATCTGTCCACCAGTTTTAGAAATATGATCATATATGGCTCTCCCACTGATCCAAAAAGATACTAAGACTGTTATTCACAGAGAAAACTGCATGCATCAAAATGTATACTAATATGTTTGGGGATATCAGTGCTTCAAAGCATTTTTGGCATTTTCTTTCATCTCTAATTTCTATTGTTATTAAGTAACTAAAAATATGACCACTGCTGTCTCAGACAAAATGCTTCTTTTTAAAGGTTCTTGTAAGTTTAACAATTGACGAGGCAATAAATCTGGTTCTGTTTTACACAATCTGTAGATTTTCCAGGAGGCTCAACAAAATGGTGCGGCGCCTTGTGCCAGACTGTGACGTGCGCTTCTTGCAGTCCCAGCATGGCAGCGGGAAAGGGGCCGCCATGGTTACAGCGGTGGCCTACCGTCTCGCCGCTCAGCAGGCCGAGCGGCAGCGCATCCTTGACACCCTGCGTTTGAGTCGGGAGCAGCTCTTTGAGGTGAAGAGGAGAATGACGGAAGAGATGGCACGAGGCCTGTCGAAGCAAACACATGACCAAACAAGCGTCAAGATGCTTCCGACGTATGTCAGATCCACCCCGGACGGAACAGGTTGGCTTAAGAGAAAACAAGATTTTCATAACGTCTTACACAAATAAGAAACCTTGCTTCTGTTTTGTGTGAACTCTTTTCTCCTTTTTTTTTTTTTCGTTTTTCAGAGCAAGGAGATTTCTTGGCTTTAGACCTTGGTGGATCCAGTTTTCGTGTTCTTCTTGTTCGGCTGAGACATGAAAAGAAGCTAAAAGTGAATATGCACCAGAAGATCTATAGTATCGACCAGGAGACCATGCAAGGCACAGGGGAAGAGGTAACATGTCATTTGGGATTCAAATAGTTGGAAAATCATCCTAAGGTTTATATATCGGAGCCAACCGTAAAGCTGCGATCACACCGTTTCCCATCCTGTTTTGGTGGTATGTGAAAATGACTTTGACCTGGGTTTTTGGGTGAAGAAATCATATATTTTGGAAAATGAAGTTCTTTTCACACCTATGAAGTAAATATGTTGCTTTGAAGGCAGCTAGATGCATCTGTGTTGAGATGCAGTATTTAGCACATTCTGTGTTATACTGCATCTGGACAAACTTCTCAGTGGTGATGCTTGTTTCAGGGCCTTATCTCTCTACTATGCTCCTCTTTTCAATGTTCTATGTATTATTTACGTTAGAGTAAGGTTTTGACAATAGCTAAAAAGAAATACAAATATATATGACAGGAATGGAGACAGCCAAACATTTCTCTATTATTACTGATTGGGGCAGCAACTTTCGAAGAACACCAGCTGTAAAGACGGGAGTATAATGGCTTTCTGCAGTCAGGACAAAAAGAGAATTATTGCCAGATATATCAAGGGTTTTCCAGGACCCGATCATAAGCGATTAAGAAAATTTTAATACTGTTGTTGATTTAGGGGCTGCGGTGGGCTCTGGTTTGAGCCACAACAACTGGCATATTGAGCTGACTGAGGAGCCAATGACCTGGGCAACCCAGATTAATTCCTCAGGATCCTGTTGTGGATGTTGTGTGTAACTTTTTTTGCAATTTAAATAAAGTTATGTTCCAATTTTATTTCCATAACCTTTGTTATGATGGTTGTGTTGTTGCAACTGCAATTATTATTATTATTATTATTATTATTATTATTAACATTTTTTGAAGATTGGGGGTGCGTCAACCCAGTTGGGACACAGAAGTGAGGGCACAGCTAAAAAGGTCTGGGAACCGCTGTCGACTGTTGTGCAAGTCAAAACACCTACATGGTCCAGAAGCCAACAGTGCTTCTGTGCACTGCTCTCTGCCAGAATTGAAAAAAAAAAATGCCAGTGGAGAAATTGATTTGATAAAAATTGATTAGCAACGTAATGACGACCTTTCTATTAGACTTGCATAACTGGCAGGAAAGTAACAAATATTACCAAACTTCATGCTACATGAGTCGAGTGTGACGGTGTTACACTGGTACACATTTGTTTTTTGTTTAAGCAACAGTAATGTCACTGTTTAAATTAAGGGGACTTGATCCATACCCAGGATTGAGATGGGACAAAAAAAAAATTGTTTGAGAGTGGAATCAGCCAGGAGTGAAAATCCACTCCTGTGTCACTCCTTTATCTGCAATAATGTGACTGAAGTTTTAAACTAAATGGTCTGTGCTTAGGTTGTCATATACAGCAATAATGCAAAGTTTACTGCAGCAGTCATATAAAGCTTTTTTATGGGTATTTTTTGCAAATGTATTATATCTAAAAATGAATATAGTCATTATTTTAATTTCACTCCGTTATCTGTGTCCTAGCTCTTCAACCATATTGTGTACTGCATTGCTGACTTCTTGGACTACATGGGAATGAGAGGAGCCTCCTTACCTCTGGGATTTACATTCTCTTTCCCATGTGATCAAACCAAACTGGATGAGGTAACATTTTCTTTAGATTGTACTTGCATATTGTAATTATTAACTCTGTGTATTAAATTGTTTCCTAAAGTATTGGTTGCGTGATACACAGGCAGAAGGTGTTTTTGCTGAAGGTTTAAACTATGAATTTACTATATGTTGAGCCTTTTGCTAAATAAGTTATTTATTTGTTTTTAAATTGCATTAGAAAAACACCTTTTTAACGCTCACAAAAGCAGGATTACATTAAGCAGAGCTTAGTCTGAATTGCTGTCTGTGTTATAAGCTTGTCACATTGGTGGGGGAGCACACGCAGCCATCCAGGCTTAGTTTCCACAACAACATATTACCTTGAAATATAAATGCTTACCAATCCAGCATTCATCGCAGCTGGAAGCATGTACAATCAGTAAACTGTGGGGGCCGCCATTTAGCTGCTGACAACATTTAGAAGCAGCTCACATGAAAAGTGAACTTTGTGTCACTGCCTCTAAACATTATGTGTAAAATAAGGTATCACTCTTACAGGGTCTAAAAAAAAAACCTAAACATAATTGGGTGTTTTGGTGAAGTGATTGTATAAGTTGCCTTAGTTGCTCATTGAAGACAATTCACTGCAGAAGTGTTAGATAAATAGGGGGAGAATTTTTGGAAGCCCCGTCAGAAATTCTGTTGCCGTTCAGAGCTCCAAAATTGACCATTTAAGTTGAGTTTCTATGGCAGACACGCGATTCATAACATTGTTTTCATTAAGTATTGAGTCATGTGAAAATAAGAACTGTTGGCTAAGAACAGCCAGTTTATAAATGGACTATGTTGGACTTGTACATAGACCCACATCCATCACATTGACTCTTACGTACACTCTTGGGTGTACGTAAGTGTGTGCCCTGGCTTGGGAAAATCACTTGCTTGAATATTGTTGTTTCTACCTTGTCAGAACAATTAATTTTACACAGGAATAATGAGGCCAGGACACGTGATGCAATTTTAAAAGCTTTTTAACCTAAACGTGTCTGTGTGGCGTGCTCTAACTATTCCCAGTTATTTGGGTTCTCATTCATAGCATTCGTTTCGATGTCTCACTATGGGATACGCCCCTTGCCGTATTCCTCAGAAGCATATATCTCATTACGCCAATCCTGATTGGCTGGTGATCGCGACGTTTGCGTCACCCCTTCTATAAGTAGCTTGCGCTACGACGCCACGTCATTCGAAAACCTCTTCTCGCTTCGAGGCATATCTCTGATAGCAGACTAGCTTAACGGTCCACGGTCGGGGAGTTTAAGCTAACCCTTTGACATGGGGCGCTAGCTGCTACCTCTCCAGCCTTCACCATAGTCTGGAGCACGTGCCGCCAATATTAGCACACCAGCTAATAACCTCACTGAACTGTCACACCAGTCAGCTCAGCTTTTCACTTTGGGTAGCACACCAGCTAACGAAATTATTCCTGCTTCTCCTTACACACGGGGAGGCGGCAGCGCGGAAACTCGCCTTTGTGGCTGCGGGAACAAGATCTCGAGCAAAGACCCACACCAGGTGTGCTCGACATGTTTTGGGCTGGAACATGCCCGCCTGGTGGTGGACGCCCCAGGCTCATGTGTGGACTGTTCCCGCTTCACCATGAAGAGCCTCTGAAGACGGCTAGCGCGCCAAGCTAGCCTCTCCGGCAAAGACCCGTGTCTGTCGTCGTGTGGGCTGCCGCCCAACAACGACGACAAATGCGAAGAGGATGGCGCTCACGGAGCGGACGCTACGGCCAGCTGGGGTTCCCAGGCAGATTTGGCCACAGCGCTCTCGTCCGTGGAGGACGTCCTAGTGCTGGACTACGAGGAAGAAGATGAAGCCATCTCAGAGCTCCTCATTTCTGAGGAGGACGACGATGATGATGGATTCTTCATTCCGAGCCCGCAGGCTGCAAAGCCGGGCGCGCTGTCAGTTCCCTGGGATGACAGGGAGAGTGCAACAGCCTCCCCCGCCATGTGCATGGACATGCAGTCAGTGTGCAAACGCGCTGCATCCAGGCTCAAAATCCAGTGGCCTGAAGTAGTGGTGGAGACCACCAGATCCCGCTACAAAGGGAAGAAATTGCCTCAGGCCACCAGGGCGACCAGACAGCTGCTCCCCGTTTTCCCGGAGCTCCTGGATGAAGTAGCGGTCTCTTGGAAGGACTGCTCGTTCAGCGGGAAAACCCAGATTCAGGGAGCTTCGTCCCTGGACTTCGAGGGCATGAAGAAGCTTGGCATCCATCGCAAGCCCCCGATGGAGCCGCTGGTAGCAGCACACCTGCATCCACAGCTGCCGACGTCCTCCAAAAGTCCCACGTTGCCAGCCAAGTCCAGCACGTTGCCAGCCAAGGCGGACCGCTTCCAGTCCGCCTTGACGGACAGAGCATATAAAGTGACAGCGGTTGCGGCTTCCAAACCGGACCCTGACGCGTGGGATGAGATCACCGTGATAACGGACCTCTGCCTCCGCGTACAGCGCTGCGCAGTCCAAGCCACGGGTAAATCTATGGGGATGATGGTGTTGCAGGAAAGAGCTAGGTGGCTCAACCTGACCAACATGTCGGACCGAGAAAAGGAGGAGATTTTGGACATGCCAATCGTGCCGGAAGGCATCTTCGGGTCTGCGCTGGCATCCATGCAACAGCTCTGTGAGGCTCTGAAGAAGGAGGACGAAGCGCTCCGTTTCTGCCTACCCAGGAAGACGGAACCTTCTCCTCAGGTGACATCAAGGCAGTCCTATGCCTAGGCAATGCCCTGGCCCCCTCCCTTCAAGATCCCCAGACGGCCGAAACCCCAGCCCTCTCCACCGGTCCCTTCCGACCAAGGAGGCCAAGGAGGTCGATGCCTCCGACAACTCCCCCTGCGGGCCAGCCGGCGCAAACCTCCAGCCACGAGGCCAGGAGAAAGAAGAGGACGGCCTGACGGCGCAGCCCTCTCACGGGTGTTAGAACTGGACGTTCCCCGTTCACCAGTTCTATACGACCCGCCAACGAATGTGTGTCCCTCGAGACCTCTGCTGCGAGTTGTTCCCTCAGCCAGAGGACGAGGAAGCTTGAAAGTTGCGACTGCTGTTCCTGTCCCTACAAGTCGCGCAAGCACACGCACATGTTCAAAAATAAACCATGTTCTCCTGTCGCATCCAGACCTGGTCGAGGGCGCAGATGAAAACACAAAAAATAAAAATAAACGGACCGGTCACATCACTGCTCCTGCAGGGGACGCCTCATCCTCACAGGCAGCAGCTTGGGACCGGCTTCATGAAGCAGTCATTTCCATGCGCATGCGCAGTGCCGTCCATTCGCGAAGACTCTGCTCTGTCGCTAGGGGACCCCGTAAGTCCGCCTTTTGAGATCGAAGAGAGACCCTGTAAGGACGCCACACTCCGCTCAAAGAGACAGATGGGCTTCCCTCACAACGTCAGCCTGGGTTCAGCGGACCGTAACGAGGGGATACCGGCTTCAGTTTGCCAGGATTCCCCCTTGCTTTTCAGGGCATAGTTCCCACTCAGGCGGGGGGAGAATCTGCTTGCGCGCTGCAGGAGGAAATCTCTGCGCTCTTGAGGAAAGGAGCTATCAGTCCTGTTCCCACGGAGCAGAAACACAGTGGCTTCTACTCCAGGTATTTTCTGATCCCGAAACGGGGAGGGAAAGGAATTTGCCCTATCCTGGACTTGAGACCTCTGAACGGTTATCTCCGGAAATACAAATTCAGGATGCTCACACACGCATCCCTGTTGCGTCTGGTACGTGAAGGCGACTGGTTCACCTCGATCGACCCGAAGGACGCGTATTTCCATATTTCTGTGTACCCACCACACAGGAAATATCTGAGATTCACTTTTCAGGGTGTCTGTTATGAATACACAGTGCTCCCGTTCGGGCTCTTCCTGAGCCCGAGAGTGTTTGTGCGCTGTACTGAAGCGGCGATTGCTCCACTAAGGAAGCAGGGCATCCGCTTTGCCACATATCTGTACGACTGGCTCCTTCTGGCTCGATCACAGAGGGAGGCGGTGACGCACACACAGATACTCGTTCGGCACCTGCTCGATCTGGGTTTTGTGCTGAACCACGAAAAGAGTGTGTTAGCCCCGACACGGAATATCATCTTTCTGGGTCTAGAGCTGGATTCGGTCTCGTGCACCGCTCGTCTGTCTTCAGACAGGGTGCTCAGGCTGAGGTCCTGCCTCGCCTCATTCCGCCTGCTCAGGGCAGTCCCTTTCAGATTATGCCTGCGGCTGCTGGGTTTGATGGCCTCCGTCATTCTGGTTGTTCCCCTCGGCCGTCTGCATATGAGGGGATTTCAGCACTGGGTAGCCGCACTCAAGCTTCATCCCGCGCGTCATGGTGCGCAACGGGTGGTTGTCACCTCAGAGTGCATCAGGGCGCTGCGCCCCTGGCGCCGTCCAACTTTTCTAGGGCTGGGTGTGCCGCTGAGTCCGGTTGTGTCACGGAAGGTGATCACGACGGACGCGAGCCTGTCAGGATGGGGAGGAATTCATGAGGGTCGGTATGTTAGAGGCCTGTGGAGCCCGAACCTCCGACAGTTCCACATAAATTATCTGGACCTGTTCGCCTCCAGCGAGAACGCTCAGTGTCCGCTGTTCTTCTCGATGCGCGATCAGAACGCACCGCTCGGCGTGGACACGCTTGCGCACAAGTGGCCTCACGCTCTGTTGTACGTTTTTCCTCCTCTGGCTCTGATCTCCCCACTCTCGCCAGAGTGAGGGAGCATCGCCACTCGCTGATCCTGATAGCTCCACATTGGCCAGCGATGCACTGGTTAGCGGAGATATATCAGCTCCTGAGAGGACAGCCTTGGCAACTCCCGCTACGGGTCGACATGCTGTCTCATGGTGAGGGGGACAGTGTTCCACCCTCACCCAGAACACCTAAAACTATGGGCCTGGCCCGTGAGTGGTATAATTTAAACACAGCAGGGTTGCCTCAGAGTGTTATATATACCATTCAGAGTGCTAAGGTCTCACTGCAACCCAACCCGGTTTTTGTACCTAAAGTGGTGGGCTCGTTTTCTCCTATTACTCTTACAGCCTTCTCTCCTCCTCCTTTTTCCTCCCCGGAGAAACAGCGGTAGAACAGGCTTTGTCCGGTCCAGGCCCTGCGGGCCTATGTGGACAAGACTAGCGGTTTCCGGAGGAGTGATCAGCTCTTTGTGTCCTGGGCAAAGCCTTTTCAGGGCAAGCCCATCTCAAAGCAACGGCTCTCCCACTGGATTGTGGGAGCAATAGACCCCTTGCATCTGACGTCACAGTCACGTGATCGGGGGTGCGCGCCTCCATCTTGGTGGGCAGGCTAGCCTGACAACCCGTCTACTACATGAGAAAACGGGTGATTTAGAGCGTACTTTTAGTTCGTTTATTTATGGGATCTAAACAATGCCTACGACTTGTTGCGCTCCCGGTTGCACAGAGAGGCATTCCAAATCGTTGGATGTACGTTTCTGTCGTTTACCGAAGGATGAAGAAAGAATTGGATATTTTCAATGAAAAGAGCGCAGGCAGACACTCACAATGGACTGGGGGAGCGATCATACTACAACAGAATTTGCAGTCTACACTTCATCTCCGGTAAATACAACTTAATTCTGCTCTAGTCATTGTTCTACTTAAATAGCGGCGGAGGGGAGGTAGCTATCGCTACACAGGCCGGAGAAGCGGCCCGTGTAGCGATAGCTACCTCCCCTCCGCCGCTGTCTGAAGCAGCAACAGCGGCTTCTCCGGCCCGTGTAGCTGTTGCTGCTTCAGACAGCGGCGGCTCTCCGGCCCGTGTAACGATCGTTACACGGGCCGGAGAGCCGCCTCCGCCGCCGCGGCTGCTGCCTCCGCCGCCGGAGAGCCGCCGCTGTCTGCTGCTTCAGACAGCGGCTGTCTGAAGCTACACGGGCGGCTCTCCGGCCTGTGTAGCGATCGCTACACGGGCCGGAGAGCCGCCGCTGTCTCCGCCGCCGGAGAGCCGACAGCGGCGGCTCTCCGGCGGCGGAGACAGCGGCGGCGGAGGCAGCAGCCGCGGCGGCGGAGGCGGCTCTCCGGCCCGTGTAGCGATCGTTACACGGGCCGGAGAGCCGCCCGTGTAGCTTCAGACAGCCGCTGTCTGAAGCAGCAGACAGCGGCGGCTCTCCGGCGGCGGAGGCAGCAGCCGCGGCGGCGGAGGCGGCTCTCCGGCCCGTGTAGAGCCGCCGCCGTCTGGAGCAGCACCCGCTTCCTGCTGCTCCAGACAGCGGCGGCTCTCCGGCCAGTGTAACGATCGCCACCTCCCCTCCGCCCGTTCACGGGCGCTAGTACGTCTGTGTTTACGCTGCAATGTCGCCGACACCCCCACCCATTTTAACAAGACAAAAACACCTAAATAATCCGTAGTGAGTGATGTTTTTTTAACCTACCGGGCGGGTCTTCCTCTGCTTTGTGCTGTTACACAAACATGTCTGAACATCCATCCATCCATTTTCTGACCGCTTAATCCCTCATGGCGTCGCGGGCGTTGCTGGAGCCTTTTTCCTGATATAAAATAATTGCAGCCGTCCAGTGGTTTCAGGGCTTTCGTGCTCTCTTGTCCGTACTGGCCTGCGCGTTTATAAAGCAGCTGTGTCGCGGTACGAAACCCTTGGCCAGCATTTCACAGACTCGCTCCGTCCCTTCAGGCTTTTGCTGTGTGGATCTGGCAATCTGATACCATCAACCATCAACTTACTCTTAAAACGATCTTGTGATACGTTATCTAAAGAAGAAAAATACCTGGAGAACTCGTCATTTCGTCAAATGGCGTGCCAACCAATATGGCCGCCACGCAAGGGGTTCTGGGTAACGGAGTCACGTGGTTGCAAGGGGTCTATTGTGCTGTCTTATACAAGCCAGGGTCTTCAGGCCCCGGGGGGTCTACGGGCCCACTCCACTAGGGGCCCTCTTTAGGGGAGTGTCCATTCAGGACATATGTGCAGCAGCGAGTTGGTCTTCGCCACTCGCATTTACTCGGTTCTATAAGTTGGATGTCTCGGTTCCAAGTGTGGCGTCAGCTGTATTGGACTCTGAGGCACTACTGGGACATGCACATCCGAGTACTGGGGGTCGCTAGAGATAAGAAGTCTGGCAATACGGGAATCTCCATATCCCATAGTGAGACATTGAAACGAATGCTATGAATGAGAAATATAGGTTACTTGCATAACCCCAGTTCTCAGAGTAGCATGAGTGAGATGTCTCACCAGACAACCCTTCTTGCTGGGGCTAAGCGAGAAGAGGTACTTATTTCGAATGACGTGGCGTCGTAGCGCAAGCTACTTATAGGAGGGGTGACGCAGACGTCGCGATCACCAGCCAATCAGGATTGGCGTAATTAGATATATGCTTCTGAGGAATACGGCAAGGGGCGTATCCCATAGTGAGACATCTCACTCATGCTACTCTGAGAACCGAGGTTACGCAAGTAACCTATAGTTCTCCATTAGCATCAGTTCCATGGTACCAGACCTTTTTGGCTGGTTGTAAGGGAGTAAAGTCAGACTTCAGAAGACTGTCAGTCACTGATTCACTCCTGAAAAAGGTAAAGTGGGTTTAGGCTACGTCCACACAGAACCGAACACTGTGTCCGCACAGAAAAATTTGAGCCTAAAGATGAAACCGCATTAAGCCGTAATAGGCGTTCCAGACCTATGCCATGCCAGTTAGTGGTGCAGTAACGCTGCCATAGAAGTAAAGGAAGAAGAGCATGGGGGAAGGGAAAGAAAGCAGGAGAGAGAAAGGAGGCTTTTGTGTGGACTGAGCATGAAACATTATTTCCAACAAAGTGTTGCCATGAATTGCCTGATCAAATTTAGTAACCCATGCCACCAGGGTTGTGACTGGGTGTAACTAGCTATTCCATGCTCTTTGTACAAAGTCAGCAGTTTTGCTCTCCTCTTTATGCTTTATCTACAAAAGCTAGCTTTTACATTGTAAGAATGCACTTTATTTGAGAGGTGGTGTGGTTTGCTTCTTAAATTAAAACACGCTGGTCATAGTAAGGCAAAACAGTTGCAGAACAAATGTGCTTCAGATCGTAAATATGTCAACATCTTTGGTTATTTGGTCTAAATACTTTAGTAAGTCTGTCTGTAAGGGTTATGTTTTAGTATGGGCAATTAAGGGTTTTAATTTAAAGTGGCAAATTGTGGGTTTTGCTTCTCTTATTAATCCATATGACCAGACCACTTATTAGGTTTTTACAGTTAAAAAGTTTCTTTGAAAAGGAGTAATAATCACTTAGCCTCTAATTTCAGGCCTCTCATGGAATCAGTTTACATTGAAACAGCAGAAAGGAATGAGCTAAACATCGCATTATGTTGCTTATCTCGTGCCAAGTTTTTTTTTTTCCTCAAACCCTCACATACAAAGTTGTCATAAGTATACTTGTTTTTGTGTAAAATTTATTACTGAATCATTCAGTTACTATAGAACATTTTATGTTGTTTCTGTGCGTTTCTGGGGTTCTAACGTTTTCCTTCCTAAAAGAGACATTCATTCATTCATGGAATTCTTAGGAATTATACGTCTAGATTATTTTGAAGTTATGATTGGTTTTGAGTATTTTGATGAAGTTTGTTTTCATATACACAGAGAGTGACACAATTTCTCCTTGGTCTCATTTGCGCAGGGCATTCTTCTGAAGTGGACAAAGGGTTTCAAAGCCAGCGGCTGTGAGGGGAAAGATGTCGTTAAGTTGCTTAAAGAGGCTGTCCAGCGCAAACAGGTCAGTGCATATTTTAAATATATTTGCGAAAAAAAACCAAAACGTTTATGTAGTTTGTTTTTATAAAAGAATATCCAATGTTAATGCTTTCGACAAGCTCTCACAGTTTTATATCTGTATTAAACGCTCAGCAATGAAATAGTCCAGGCATAGTAGGTCTGTGTGCAGATGCCATCTATTTGCGGCAGATTTTCCAGGTAAGGACATAAAATAGGAAGTGCTGGTGGTAGAATGGCCATTTATTTAAAGCATCCAGCATCTGATTACTACTTTCACTGGGCATGAGCTGATGAACTATGTACCATTACATTGGAAGGATGCAAAGAGCTGTTTCAAGATGATTGTAGAACCAGCTTTAGCAGCAATAATATAATACAGTAATATTGTGCATAATGTATTTCTCTGATCATTGTGGAAGAATTGGCTTGGCTTTTTACCTATTTTGTTACATTTCAACCTGTAATGTAAATGTTTTAATATTTTATGTGATTGATCTCCACAACATGGTCTAAGTTGGTGAAGTAAAATTAGAAAACTATGTATAAAAATAGAAAATTGACATGTGCATATCCATCTGCCCCCTTTACTATGAAGCGCCCTAAAAAGATCTGGAGCAACCAGTTACCCTCAAAAGTCCCATAATTAGTTAAATGAAATCCACCGGTGTGCAATCTAAATGTCACATGACCTGTCAGACACCTGCCAGTGTCACATGATCTTTTCTGACACACCTCAGAGGCTGCAGCATCTCTGAGCAAGAGGTGTCACACTGTGAGGACCAAGGAGCTCTCCAAACAAGTCAGGGATGAAGTTGTTGAGAAGTATAAGTCAGTGTGGGGTAATAAGAAAATATCCAAATCTTTGATGCTCCCTGGAGCACCATCAACTACATCATCTTCAAATAAAAAGCACATGGTACCACAACAAACAGAGGGTCTTTTACTAGAACTCACAGACCGGGCCATTAGGGCATTAATCAGAGAGGCGGCACAGAGTCCAAAGGTAATGCTGTGTCCAGACCAGACGCCTTTTGAGCGTCAAAAAGGCGTCCAAGACCTCAACTTGGATGCTTGTGCACATAAAAGTCTGACGTGCTGTCTTGCGACTGAACGCTTTGACGGAGCGTCAGTCAAAGTTGCCCCCGTAGGAAGGAGCTACCCTGTTCTTTTCCTCTGCCGGACTCTCTGTAAAACTGCGGATGAAATCAAGAGTGGCTTGGCTTTATTTACTGAATAATATAATATAATCTGTGTTGTGTCTAAATTCACCAGATAATTCCGAGGCATTTTAAATTTGGTGACATTCACCACTTAGAGCAGAAGCTGTGCACTGGTGAGGGTCACTTTCAGTGGGCATCTCGATATTAACATTTCTGAGTGATCTGAAGTAGAGCTGGGCGATATGGAAAAAATCATATATCATGATATGGACTATTTTATATCACAATAACGATATATATTGCAATATGCCCCAATTAAGTAAGTTTTCAGCAAATCTCTGAAAAATATGACAAAACATAATTTTTTACTTTTTTCCAACTTTATTTTGAAGTGACATTTATAGTACTGTCACAAATTACAAAAATAAATTGTAGTGCAGTAACATAAATACATAAAATGAGGTAGAAGTAGCGCTACAGTACCCTTCACATTTTTTTTTTCAAAATCCTACAGGTTTTTAAATTAAATTACCAAAATAAATAAATAAAAGTGCACTAATGTTTAGTTTAAGTTTCGGAGTAGAAAAGCACACATTTTTGAACGAACGTTAGTTACAAGTTTCTGAAATATTTAACCTTGTAGTGCAAAGTTTGCATACCATAACGGCAATATAGATTATCGAAATTAAATAAATCCAGGCTGAATATACCTATAAACTGTTTAAGGTATCAACCATCAAAAAAGTGCAAACATAAAGTATGTCTGATCTGGTCTGACATTGTTGACGTAGAAATGTTGTTTCTGTCAAATCTATAGGTTGAGTGCGAGGAAGACAAGTTGGTCAACTGTATTTGGCTTAAGACATGACCTCTTACATGTGACAATGTTTCCACTCACACTGAAGGCCCGTTCAGATGAAGAACTAGTAGCAGGAATGCACAAGTACTTCTTAGCAAGCCTGGCCACTAATGGGAAGTTTAACTCGTGTTGTTTCCACCATACCAGAGGGTCAGCCTCTGAATCAGGCCCAGGTGTCTGAAGATACATGGAGAGCTCCAGTTCAATGGATGCTCTGCTTGACTGAGAGCGGCTGGTGCCTTGGCCTGCAGCTGGTGCCTTTTTGAAGTAGCTTCCCAAACTCTTCTTTGTCTTCTTTGTTGGATAAGGAAGGTCTGGATTATCTTCAGCAGCTGGTGGTGAAATGAAGGTGGCTGTCTCTGCATTTTCAGGTGCCAGCGTTGCCATGTCCACCAGCTCTGCTGCAGCTCTCATCTTTATAAACTCCACCCTCTCCTCCTTCATATAGGCTGTCTTAAACCGTGGGTCAACAAATGTCGCCATGTCTAGAAGGTTGTTGGTGGTACAGTCATCATACTTTTCATTGAGGTACTTAAGAATACCCTCTTTGATTGCTTTTGAGAGCTCTGTGTCCCCATCTTTTTGGCTTAGTATTTCGTTGTTGAAGAGGTGCAGTACTGGTTTCAGAAAAGATACGGTGACGTACTTCTCCCCCGATAAAGCATCAATAAACTCGAACAGTGGACCCAGTGCCTTGTTCATGGACTCTAGTACCATCATATCTTGCCAGCTTGGCACCAGATTTCTTGCCTAAGTCAGATAACAAAGGAAATGGGTTACTTTCATCAGGAGGTAAATCTAGACTGCAAACATAATCAGAATCCAAGGAATCAGTGTGCAAAGTCCAGTTTCCATGTCTCACCTTCTTGTCTGCAAGAAGGACCTGTGACAGAGCTTTCTCCTGCTCCAGGAACCTCTGGATCATCTGCTGCCGTGAACCCCATCTTGTGGGGGTTTCAGTGATGAGCTGATGGGGAGGCAAGCCCAGCACTGCTTGAGCCTTGGCCAAGTCACGTTTTCTCTTCCACGAGTTGGAGAATGCACTCACAACCTTTTTACAGACCCCAACTGCACGTTCCACAGCCTGCTTTGTAGATGCTGGTGTGAGAGCTTTCAAAGCGTTCTCTGTATAGATAAAAGAAAAATGTATGTAATTTAATAACAAATGTGAATTTTATGATCTAAATTATAAATATATTTAAGTTATAATAAAATCTAATTAAATCTGCACGCAACTCCTGTTATCCATTACAACACCCACAGCCAGGATTACTCCATTAGCTGGGCGAAAACCTGTTCAGTATTAATGTGTTGTGTGTAGGCTGATCAAACATAAAACAGGATAAACAAACAAGTTAAATTTCACTAATATTTTGTTGTAAGTTTAATTAAGAATCGTCATCGTCACCACTTGTTACCATGGTGAAATTATTTGAGAAAGATGCTAGCTCAAGAAGTACACAGATAGCATAATACACAGAAAAAACAGACACGCTCCCTCAGTGATGCACTCACACTAAATTACACTTACCAATAGCTAGCTGGAGACGGTGACCAAAGCATTGTAGCCTTTGCCATTCATTCAGTTCCATTGCAGTTATGTTGTTGGTGGCATTATCTGTGGTGACACAGACAAGGTGGCATTCTTGAAGCCCCCATGACTCCAGTGCATCTCTCAGACCTAGATAGATAAATGCTTTTATTTATATATATAAATATTATGAATAGAATAAATATGCAGCAATAGCAGAATGACACAATTACTGCTCCTGTAACATACCTTGGGCTAACATGGCTCCTGTGTGGTCATCTGGAAAGTAGGCAGTCTGTAAGCAGCGAGCGCAGAGGGTCCAGTCTTCACTGATGAAATGGATGGTTACACTCATATAGGGCTGCGTCACCCTGCTTGTCTACAGGTCTGTTGTCAAGGCGAAATGTCCCACGCTGCAAACCTCCCTTTCTACTTTGGCCCGGCATGCGTCATATAAGCGAGGTAACTCCACTTGGCTGAAGTGCTTGCGACTGGGCATAACGTACCTCGGGTCAAGTACTTTGACTAGCTCTCGGAAGCTCTCCTTCTCAACTTCGTACACGGGGACCATGCCTTTACATATGTAATGCGCAATGGCAACTGTGATTTGTTTATGCCGCTGAGAAGTTTTCTCATACGGGGTGCACCGTGATAATGACTCCGTTATCTTCGGCTGGCTATGATTTTTATTTTTGCAACTTCCCCCCGCTGTTTCACAACTTGCTTTACCTCGCACTTTTTGGATCCTTATGTATTCTTTTTCGTGGTTCTTCTTTAAGTGATAGAAGAGGTTTGTCGTGTTGCCGTCGGGTGAGGGAACAGTCTTGTAGCATAGTTTGCAAATGACCGTTGTCTGCTCCGTGTCGGACTTCTTAAATCCAAAATGTAACCAAACCACAGACGTACCCCCTCTTTTTGGCAAAAGTGCTTCATCTTGGGTTGCCGGCGTAGCTGTCTCTGTTTGTTGCGACCACGGGTTTAAGACTTCAGCCTCCTGCGTCTCCATCTATCAGCTCTCATGAGTTAAGTAACGTAAAGCATGTCGCAAACCCGCGTGTGAGTCAAAAGCCGTAAAGCAGCGTCATGTTGCAAAACCACAAGACGGCGCTTCTTTGTGAATTAAAAATAAATAAATCTTGTTTATCACTTAGAAACTGTGTGTAGGCTACGTGACTACACTAATAAGTTTGTCGTAGTCTACATTGGGAAATATTTGCTTGAATACGAGATAAAATTGTGTTAGAAACGATAGAATAGAATTAGCACTGTAGACACTTTTCTATCGTCCGTACGATATGTATCGTCCTATCGCCCAGCCCTAATCTGAAGTAAACATTTTTGCTGTCGGAAAATCCCCAAATACATCAAAAAGCGGAGTCGGAGGCTCTCTGATTGGTTGAAAGCCCTGCATCCAGCTGCAAAAGTTTTTCCAACTCTAGTCTCGGCCGCCCTAGAGGTGCTTAACACGCGGCAAACCACATTTGCAGCACGAAACACGCTGAAAGCTTGAAAATGTGCAGCGCCGTAGGACCTCTCAATACCCCCCCCCCCCCCCTACAGAAATAACTCAGGATAACATAAGCTACTCTAGTAGAAGCTTTACCATAAAGCAAGGTTTAATGTGTGGTCTTAAAAGTAGACAGGGTGTCGGCATCATTGATTAAACTGAGAGCTGGCTTCACAGGAAAATCTGGCACCTGAAAGACATGTATGTATATTATTAGAAACTCTATGAACCACCAGCAAACCTGCTGTCATAATATGAAGCTGGGAACAATTGTTAATTTTACAGGCTGTAGCAATTGCTGATGTCTTTTTACTTTGGCATTGTTTTAACAGACCCCCATAGCTAGACGAACAAACTGATGGATCTCCTGATTTTATAGATGCAGGCACATTTAGTACCGTATTCTTCGGACTACAAGTCACACTTTTTTTTCATAGTTTGGCAGATCCTGCGACTTATCGCCAGATCAGACTTAATGTAACGGTAATGTTTACTACTTGGTTCATCTTGGTCAGTATGATTTACCATTTAAAATGTATATATATATATATATATATATATATATATATATATATATATATATATATATATATATATATATATATATATATATATATATATATCAAAATATATATATATATATATATATATCAAAATATATATAAAATTTGAATGGTAAATCATACTGACCAAGATGAACCAAGTAGTAAACCTTACCGTTTAATAGCCGCAAGAGGGCGTTCTAGGCCTGTGAAAACTATATGCTGTTCTTGCACCACTTAAAAATTAATTAAAACATTAACTTAGAAAAACACATGTACATATGTGGTTTCACTGTTTCAGTCTGCAGTCAGTTTTTAAATGTCAGTTTTTAGTCTTGGATTGTGTGAAATAAAATTATAAATAAATGCAACGATGTGAGTTATATACGTTTTTTTTTGTTCCTCGTGATGCATTTTTTGACTGATGCAATTTATATTCCAGAGCGACTAATAGTCCAAAAAATACGGTACTATTTTAGCCCAAAAAATCCCTCCTTGGAGTCTTAGCTTATGAATGATTCAGATAGTTGCTGAGAGCGACTCTGAGAAAGGAGACGACAATTTTTTATCTTTAATGAGGAGGTGTGGTTAACCCCATTGCGAGGTGTGACGCTGTCTTTTAAGGGCTGTGATTGGCTGACAAATAAACCCCACAAATATGGTCCTAGTAATCAATGGAGAAACCAATTTGACTGGATTAAGAAATCTGTGACATGAGGATGAACTTTAACTAAATTAAATAATTGTCACAGAGGATCAAAATGTTTGAACGTACTGTGTTTACATCCTCATCATTATTCTGATTTGCGTGTTATGTCTACTCGCCATACTGGTCATTTTACTACTTCATCTAGTTGATATTTACATGTATTCGGCTTTCAGCATTATACTGGGATTGCCTGTTTGTATAAAGTGGTTGTATTTAATAAACCAACCGACATAAAATGGGGAAAGAAATGGTGGGAAAAAAACACAATGCACAAAGGAGCAGCACCTTTCTGGGAAGTGTATAGAGGAGTGTTTTTAAATGTAAGTTGGTCCCAGGATCATTGCGTGAGGAGGCGTACTTTGAAGTGCATTGCCACAGATCTTTTTCTCTGCTTTTATGCAGCAGCTTGGAAAGTGAGAAGCACTCTGTGCAGCAATCAAAAACCAGAGAGGAGATTATATTAGTCAAGCAAACTTCTAGATGGCCATTTAAGCCATCTAAAGGCAGAAATTGCATTATGTACAATATAGAAAATACTTTCTCACGTCTTTTTTCTTGTCTTTTTATCCTAGCGTTGCTTTTTCAAATAAACTTGCAGTTTATTATATATCTGAAGATGTATTGTTTGACTGTAAATGTCAGCTGCCACAGTACTTGTAACTATTACTATATAATTACCAATTGTAATCAGCAATTTCAACTGACATCTATCATTTTACAATAGTTATAATTATTTCCACTCACCTTTCTGGAACCTGATGAAATTATTTTTTTCTGATTGTCGCCATGGTGTGAAGGTTGTATGCTGTTTTTTGTATGTCTTTCTCTCAACCTGGCAGCAGTATTGCTGCTCTGATACAGTTTAATTGGACACCATATTAGAGAGTAGGGCCACAGGCAGTTTGACTTGAGGTGGTTAAGTTGTAATAATTGGAGAAGAATTCAGATAAGCTTTTAATAACCCAAACATTTGGAGGATTTTATGTTTTCCTGGGAGTATTTACCTCAGTCTTATGAGACCAAACAATGTGCTTGAATTTCTTCCTTCTTCAACAACTTTAATTTCACCATTTTCTTGAAACAAACAGTAAATTTTTCCACTGGGAGAGTATGTCTATTACTGCCTGAGCAGTCCCACAATTTCAGACTCCTGCCTTGTTCCTCATACCATATTTAAATCACCTATCGTTTTTTTTTTTTTTTCCCAAATCACGTCAGGACTAATTGTTTACATCCTCGTTACTGCAGCAAGCAGGCTTCTGCCTATTTTTAGATGGTCAACCAACTTGTCTTATTCTTTTTATGTTTGTGAAACATTGGTAATCACAACACGTTGAGTCTCCTTTTATTCTTTTAAGCAGAATGTTGTTGCGGCACAGTAGTCTACGAGAAAAACTTGCATTATGATTTTTTTTCCATAGATGTCACTTAAACTGTGGCAGACAGTTTGACCCCCTCCTAAAGTTTTAAAGTACTCTACAAGAAGCAAGAGTTCAGTCTGTGTGATGTTCAGACCAACATCTCAAACATTGCTGAAGGCTTTCACACAGAGGAGGTTTCAGCTTGGTTTGTCCTGGCAGGCACAGATTTTCTTTTAATAGGAACGCTGATGGAATAGACTCGATAACCTTTTCTCCAAAACTTTGACTGTTTGGCTGTTAGCAGGCCACTATCTGTTTAAGAGTTTAATGGTTAGAATCTAACAGAAAGTAAGTGTATGGAGACAATTACAGGAAAAACCTTTTCCGTGCTTTTTAGTTCCAGCAGTGAGCAGCTAAAGTGACGGAGACCCCTGCTAGCACCTGGTTAAAAAAGCAGAACAGAGATAAAGGTTAAAAGGAGAAAAAAAACTGTATATAGTTTGTTTTTTATTCACCAGCCGAAGCAAAGTATTTTCCTTTATGTGGGCTTATCCTTGAATTCAGTGATTGTAAGCGGGTTCTGGATGATTTATTATTTATTTTTGTTCCGTATTGATCTGTCTCATCGTTATTGTGCTTTTTTCTGGTTCATTGTTGAAACGAGATTTTTGTGATTTTGTTTCTATATCCAGAAATTTGACTTGAACTTTGTGGCGGTGGTTAATGACACAGTGGGGACCATGATGACCTGTGCCTATGAGGACCCCAGATGTGAGGTGGGCCTTATTGTAGGTAAGTCTGTCTGTTCCACTTCTTTCTTGCCTGATTTTTAAAAGTATAAATGTCTTAACTGTGAGCCAAAAGTTTCTCTGATATTTACTGTCATCAGCATTTCTTTCACATCCCTCTCTTTACTTCAGGCACAGGAACCAATGCCTGTTACATGGAGGAAATGCAAAACATTGAAACAGTGGAGGGGAACGAAGGCCGCATGTGTGTCAATGTGGAGTGGGGAGCATTTGGTGAAAATGGTGAACTGGACGACTTTTGCACGGAGTTTGATCATGCTGTCGATGAATGCTCCAACTATCCAGGGAAACAGAGGTATCTGAATTAGAAGAAGGCATCAACAAGTTTAGTCAATCAATAGGAATAGGAATATATACAGAAAGAATAGGTGCAAATGCACACTGCAGCTTCTTTGGGCAGCTAATACAAAAAAACAGCAGAGATGTTAATAAACTTGTTTGATTTAAATAGATGTATTCCTATTTATTATTTAATAAGAAATGTTTGACTGCATTAAGTCATATTTATTCATACATATATGGTTTAAATTAGTAGAATATTTATATACTTTAATTATTTTCTTTCTTTTTTTATTATTCTATGTTTTTGTTTTCCAGTAATTATTTAAGAGCAGGTGTAAGCGCTGATAAGCTTGGTGCTCATGCCCCTTCCTGAATTTGGAAACTAGACATCTGTGTGTCCAAAGCTGTGCAGACAGTGGGAAAATATGCCTGTGATAAAATGTCTGTCTGTACATAATAATGCTGTGCAGGCATGAAAACATCTCTGTTAATGTGTCTTTTATTTTCTTATTTATTTTTTGAAGGTATGAGAAGCTGATCAGTGGCATGTACCTTGGAGAGATAGTGAGGAATGTGCTACTGGATTTCACCGCTAAGGGTCTGCTGTTCAGAGGCAAAATGTCAGAGCGGCTGAAGACACGGGGCATCTTCGAGACCAAGTTTTTGTCACAAATTGAAAGGTGAGCTATCCAACATTCTCACTGTGTTTCCTTCACTCAGCCACGTGTGTCAATGTAATTGTGTGGAAAGAACAGAAAAAAAGTGTGCCACCCTAATTTATCAACTCTGTTGCTCTGGTGTGGCTTTTGGGTGCCACACCCATGAATCTATCCCGTGGACAGAGGTTTTTGTTATCTGAGGTAATCTTTGCTTGCTCGTATTACAGTGTAGTGAATTCCTGCCTCGTCTCATCTCCCACAGGAGAATAGTACAGTATAGATAGAACAGTACAGCACAGTGGAGGCAGGACCATGGTATGGAGTTTATTATGAAATGTGAGAACCCATACCACTCTCAAAATGGAACTGCTGAATCCTGAGCTCTTCTAGCGGAAGCTGACCAGACACCCCTGACATGCTCAGACAAGGTGCCAGCAGTCTTTATAGCCAGCATGTAGTTCTCAATATAAATGTAAAAATTTGACAGTAGCTTACTCTGGTTGCATACAGAGTTTTTTTTTTTTTTTTTATCAAAGATTATCATGTTCTGCAGGCATATTAGTTGTTATTTTTGTGTTTTCTCCTTTGTTTTTGCTGAGTTTGTTAGTAAATAAAGCCTTTCGTGTTTGTTTGTTCATTTATTATTTATTTTAACGAAAGTCCGCACTGCGCATGCGCAGCAGGAGTTAAAACAAGGAAGCGGCTAACGACTATTAGCATCTCCCACCGAAACAATGAAGAATCCAAGATCTAGTGAAAAAAAAATGCAAAGAAATATGATTCCAAGAGGGATTAGACTAGAATGTCACTGGGAATACAGTATGAACATTGGTGTTCACTGAAGCGAACGCTAAACCTGCAGATTGCTAAGGTGTGACGGCAGACTTGACTGACGTGAGTAAATGTTCTGATATGAGGCTCTTAAAGTTGTTGTAGATCGGTTTAGTTAATTAATAACGGTTGGTCTTCGATCACGGCGAGCTACCACTTTACTGCGAGGCATTTCAGAGCATCAGGCTCGGCCCAGCATTGTTTAATTTTGATTTATTAATTAAGCAAACTGGCATTATGATAGTTCTGCAATACTGTCACTAGATGGTGCCACATCTGTTTATATCTCCTAATCGTGGTGCGGGGGCGATATTCATCCACAAAAAGGACCATCAAAACATTATCATGATGGAGGCTTGGTGTATATAACCTTATTTTATCATCATCAAACGTTTTTTGTTCTTTTCTGAAGCATATAATGTAGCTACATACCTTTAAAAAAATAATTTAAAAAAATACGATAACCAAATAAAAGAAAAGAAATTGCAATTTTAAAATGTTCTGTAAAATGTAATGAATACAATTTCTGGTTGAGAACAAATAAAGATAACCCTTGAAGTGAGGGAACAACAAGATGGGATCAAAGAGCCTGTCTGAGGCCTTCAGTATGAAGACTGTAGCAGCTCATGGGTGTCAAAAGAGTTTAAAGAGATCTCCAGAGAATTTCAATTCATGTATTCCACTGAACAAAGAATAGTCTGAGGGGAGGACCTTTAAAACAAACACCAACATGCCCAGGTATGGTCCAAGCATGTCAGCATAAAACTTCCTTTGCGTAGTCCAGCTCAATAGGGCCTGTTCTTCAAGCTAATAACAGCTAGCATTAGCCTACACTGTCTGGGAGGTATAAAACTGCACTAATGCACATTGAAGAGCTTTACTGACCATTCTTTGTTGCTCTTAAAACATCCGTGTCCTACTGACCATTGACCATGCTCCAATTTCAGCGTAATTTTGACAACTTTCAGCATAATAGTGCGTTGTGCTGAAATGTGCTGGCAGGATCCCTGACAGCGCCTCGCTGAGGTTAATTTCAGTCAAAATGGATAAAAGCAGCTAAGAGGTGACACGGTGTCCTCACATTTTTCTCAGATACACATTGGTTTTGTCTTTTGTCGACAAGTAAAACAAGGTTAATTTCTGTTTTTTAAGGGCAGTTAAATATTTTTCTTTACCAGAGACAGACTTCGTTATGATATGCAGTTCAATGTGTCCAGAGTCTTACATGAGATGACCAAATGTCATCATCTTTGGTGCCAGGCACAAACTGGAAAATGGGTGTCCAACACAGTAGTGGCATTTAACACTTACAGAACACTCACATGTTCCATCAGACCATATCTGGGTATCAGTGTTTCCAGCTGGAGTCCACAAAGGAACAGAGAAGAGCATCTCTTACAGCAGATAATCAGTGATGGGATGTGAGACAGACTACAAGTGTGGGAGGAAAATCAATGCTGAAGACATAAACACACTGCTCTGATTAAAATTTCAGTCACACTTGACAGATTTTTGGCTGCTGGTGTGACCAGTGTGGTCACTCACACTTTGGAGCACTGTGTGCATGTGTCAAAGTTAATATATTACACTTTATTTGTGGAGCTTCTAGAAAACAAGGTTACAACGTAATTGTAGTTTCATAGAAATGACAGATCATATACCGGTAATCCTGATATACAGATGCTTATCATTGTGGTAAGAAAGTCAAACCATAACTGACCTCCAAGACTTATTGAATAAGGAGATGGTGAAGTGGTCAAGTTCCAGCACTTTATTGAGAAACAGAGCAGAAATTGCATAGATGAAAATAATCACACCCAACAGTCCAGCTGCATCCTATCCGTCTGCCCCATCTCTGTCCCTCCTCGCTCTCTGGCTCTCCCTAATACTTGACAGTGGCCTTGCTGTGAGACAAAACAGAGACAGTCTATCCTAGACAATCATCATCCCGCGCAGTAGCTACGCAGCATTTGGCCTTGGCAGTCAGCAGGACCGTGGAGCCGATATGAAGTCCTCGTGTCTCCAGGCCTCCCATGTCCGAGAGGCATCAGGTCATAGTGACTTTAGGATAATATTCCAATAACATATATTAAGAATAGGGCTGGGCAACGATTAAAATATTTAATCGCGATTAATCGCACTGATTAATCGCGATTAATCGCGATTAATCGCATTGTATTTACAAACTCCAAGAATGAATTCAAAAGTAGTGTAAAGAGCACTTTTATTTTAATGTTCTGCTGCCATATGAACAAAAGTGTTGTAACATTTGTAGCACTTATCAGTAACACATATTTAGTGTAAAGCTCAACTTAAACATGTAAAACAAAAAATAGCAATAATAATAAATTAAAGCTTATTGCCACTGACAGGGAATTCTCTTTATGGGGAAAAAATCTACCAAAAACAGGCAATTTCTGAGGTAACAGCAGGGAGCAGCATTACCATTTTATGTTCAATACCAAAGTTTAACTTGGCAGTGGTTCCAACTAACTTGTTTCTGTCATATTCCATGCTGGAAGAACTTTAAACTGAAATGCTTGCTAACTCGATATGCTTGCGTTTATTTGACGTTGACACGCGGTTTTTTGTTGTTGCTTTCTCGCGCGCATATAGTGAATGGCAGGGGGAAAACAGGCAAAAATACATGGATACTTTGAAACGAGAAGCGACTTCACCGACGGCGTCGATGCAGACCCCCCCCGCTCCGCTCCGCACAAAACTTGTTCCGGCCGCCAACTCACCGCCTCGCCTCCATAGATATCTCGCCTCGCCTCGCCTAAGCTCGCTCGCGGTACCTGCGGGAAACACCGCCTTCCGCATGTCAGCTTTGTTTTTTTCCGGCCAGCACCTTTCTTCCTCTTTGAATCTGAGGCTGGGCTGACAGCGAGGTTATTGGCGCATTATCACCACCTACTGTTCTGATTCAAACCCCTACACCGCAGCAACAGACCTTCACAAAATAAAAGCATGTGAGCAACATGCGTTAACGCGCGTTAAAGAAAATATCGCCGTTAATAGTCTAATGAGTTAACGCGAAATTAACGCGTTAACTTGCCCAGCCCTAATTAAGAATATCATGAAAAAGTTGATTTATTTTCAGTAATGCCATTCAAAATAGGAAACTTGTATATTATATTCATTCCTTACACAGATACCAATATATTTTAAGTGCTTATTTCTTTTAGTTGTGATAACTGACAACTAATGAGAACCCAAAATTAAGTATCCAAGAAAATTGGACTATTGCTAAAAGGCTGGCTGTTCACAGAGCTCTGTGTCCAAGCGCATTAATGGAGAGGCGAAGGGAAGGAAGGAAGGGATGTTGTAGAAAAAAGTAATAGAGATGACCGCACCCTGGAGTGAAGAACCACCACGCACAGACGTATGCAGGACCTGGGTTCAGCTGTCACATTCCTCGTGTCAAGCCACTCTTGAACAAGAGACAGAAGCGTCTCACCTGGGCTAAAGACAAAAAGGACTGGACTGCTGCTGAGTGGTTCAAAGTTATGTTCTCTAATTAAAATACATTTTAGTTTACGAATCCACGTTGGCATCCAGTGTAAAGTTTCCACATTCAGTGATGGTTTGTGGTGCCATGTCATCTGCTGGTGTTGCTGCACTGGGTTTTCTGAGGTCCAAGGTCAATGCAGCCGTCTACCAGGAAGTTTTAGAGCACTTCATGCTCCCTGCTGCTGACCAACTTTATGGAGATGCAGATTTCATTTTCCAAAGCTACCAGTACCTGGTTTAAGGACCATGGTATCCCTGTTGTTTATTGGCCAGCAAAACTTGCCTGACCTTGACCCCATAGAATATCTGTGGGGTATTGTGAAGAGGAAGATGTGATACGCCAGACCTAACAATGCAGAAGAGCTGAAGGCCACTATCAGAGCAACCTGGGCCCTTGTAACACCTTAGCAGCACCACTGATGGACTCCATGCCACGCTGCAATGCTGCAGTAATGCAGGGAAAAGGAGCCCTAACCAAGTACTGAGTGCTGAACATGCCCATACTTTTCAGTTGACCAACATTTCTGGAAATTCTTTGGAGTGTGTGTTTTGACCCATCTTCAGTATTCTGGCTGAGAAAAGAAATTTCCTTATCCAATATTTTATGGTACATGAAGCGCTTGATTCTGCCCTCAGTGTGGTAAAGTCGTCTTGGAGCCTTCTGAATGCTTTAGGTCAGTGTATTCGGCATGCAGGTTTTAGGTGTTTCTCTTGCGCCCAGATTTTCTGTGATATCAGTGCGTTCTCAGTGCCTGTGGTGCCAGCTGCCTTCAGTCCTTAATCACCTCCTGCCGTGTAGCTGTGGGTCGATCCCTCACCTTTCTTGAGATCATCCTCACCCAATGAGGCAAGATCCATGGAGAGCAAGTCAGAGGGGAGGTGATTGTCATTTTATTTTTCTTCTATTCTTGGGTAATCTGAGCAGCAGGTATCACCTTCTGACTAACCACCCTGCTCATGGTGTTAAAGCCCATTTCAGCCTTGTGCAGAGCCAATGTCTTGCCTCTGACGTCAACAGCTCCTATTTTTAACTTTGATTCATTCAATTTTCTTGATGTTGTGACTTCCAACATGAAATAAAGCCACTAAGAAATGTAAAACTATATCTTTAAAATACTTCTGTCCTTTCAGAAAGCTCTGACTCCTAAACAGCTCTGATGTAAAGCACCCATAAAGGGCTTTATGCAAACAAGGCCAGTTTCTCTTCAGAAACTGTGATTAGATCAGCTGCAGTTTAGTATTTTTTAGCACTTAAACTGCATTCTTTTCACATTATACTACAAACTGCGACATAAAAAAAAGGAGGCTTGTCTTTGACTGTAAACGTTTTGAGACTGGGACACAGGTTGCCTTCCAACAGCACAGATGCACTAAACTTGCAACCAGAGTGCTATAGATCAAAGCTTATTCATGTGTTAAAATGGCCCAAAGTTCACACAATCTATTTCAGTTCACTTTATTTATATAGTGCCAGATAGCAACACACATCATATTAAGGCATTATACAAAGTATCCTATTGAATCATACTGACAAACTGTTTGAAAGTTTGAATCTAAAGTTGAATCTAAAGAAACCCTGCAGATTGCATCAAGTCATTGACTCGTACAGCAGAACCAGAACTAGGCTTAGTGTGAATGGCCATCATCCTCACTGAGGATATGAGAAGACAACACATACACACCAAAAGTCCTATTTGTTTTGTGTGCTGAACAGAATGACAGGCCAGATGTAGCTACTATGAAGAGGAGAAACCATACATAAAATTAAAAGTTGAAAATGAACGGTAGAACTCAGCAGTGAGAGGAATTGATCTTGATGTCCTCTAGCAGCTCTAAGCCTACAGCAGCATAACCCAGAGTTCTCGCCTGCGCATTTCAGCGTTCAGTGCGACACGGATTTTTGAGAGCAACATAGAAAAGTGAGTAAAACTCCTGAAGGCGCATCAGTGCAGCTATAAACATGAGCTCATGCTAGCTGTCATTAGCTTAATGAACAGCCTTGTGCTGCACAACACAACGTTCTGCTGTGGGAATGCATCTAGAGAAGCAGCAGAACGATACACCAGCGCGCGCCCCATCCACCGTTACGCTCACAAAATAATTATGGTGAGTACCCTGTAACTATAGAGATAGTTCAGGAAAACCTAAGCCCCTCTCACTAGGGTAAGGCATTTATCAAAAAGGAAAGTTTTAAGATTAGTCTTAAAAGTAGACGGGGTGTCTGCCTCACGGACCAAAACTGGGAGTTGGTTCCACAGGAGAGGAGCCTGATAGCTAAAGGATCTGCCTCCCATTCTACTTTTAGAGACTGTAGGAACCACCAGCAGACCTGCAGTCTGAGAGCGAAGTGCTCTGTTAGGAACATACGGGGTAATCAGAGCTCTGATATATGATGGAGCTTGATTACTGCTTGATTACTAGGGTTAGGGCTTTATAAGTGAGAAGGAGAATTTTCAATTCTATTGTTGATTTATTAGGAAGCCAATAAAGGAAAGTCAAATTGGAGAAATTTGATCCCTATTTTAATTTTCATCAGGACTCCCACTGCAGCTTTTTGTATCAGCTGAAGACTTTGAACTGTATTTTTTTAGGACTGCATGATAGTAAACAATTACAATAGTCTAGCCTTGAAGTAACAAATGCATGGACTAGTTTTTCAGCATCATCCCTGGACAGAATGTTTCTAATTTTGGCAATATTCTAAGGTTCAAAGTAGGAAAGCCTAGAAACCTGTTTTAATATGGGATTTAAATGTCATGTCTTGTTTTTACTTTTTATGAGGTCAGTTTAATGCCATCCAGATTAAATGATTGATTAAGTAGTTTATTTTTTTTTAAAGATGACAACTTCTGTCAGCTGAATTTAAATGCAGAAACCTTTAAGTCATCCAGGTTTTTGTGACTTCAAGACATGCCTGTAGTCAACAAAACGGATTTGCTAAGAAGAGTAAACAGAAATGTCATTGTCTACATGTGCAAGACTGGTAGAGGCATACCCTGAAATAATGAATACAAATGCACACCACTCTTTTCAGAACTGTGTTCTTTGAACCATGCATCATTTTCCTTGCATCTCCTAATTATCTCATGCTCTGATGTAAAACCCCAATAAAGTTGTTTTTTTCTGAGTGTAATGTAACAAAATTGAAAGGATCAATGGGTATGATTTGTTTTCCCAAGCACTGTGTCCCTGTGTGGACATAAGTCTGGAAGATCATTTTCTATTCCCATCAGCAAATATTTCTGAATTTTGTGTGATATTTGTGCAACTGGAAGGGGTAGTGGTGTGCTGTAGATGGTTAAATGTCAGTGAAACAGTGGCAGATGATCGTGAAAATAAATGACTTGGCACCGGGGTTGCATTCAAGTACTACACAGAGTAATATGTCCACAATTTCACTATTTACCTGGACCTTTAATTTACCTTACCTGACCCGCAGCCTCACAAATCTGATCACTGACAGAAAATGGCCATGTTTTCCTCACACGGGCGTCTTTCAGTTTCATTTTACTGTTACTGTTCTTTTTTCATCTAGCAGTTCTGTCGCATTTCTGTTCTGGATCTGGTAAAAATTGCTTTATCTCTTTGTTTCCCATTTTACAGCTTGTCCTTTTTACTTTGTACTTGCTGCAAATGGTTTTTTCTCTTAATTTTTACCCAGTTAAAAGAAAATAAACCATGTATTTGGATTTTTTCATGTATATAAAAATAAAGCATTTGACAGATTTTTAGCCAGCTAAAAGCTTAACAGTTTGGCAAAAAACGTCTGTATAACAAGGGTGGTAGCAACAATTCATGTAAGGACGGAGTTAAAATGAATATTTCTAAACCTGCTTCGTATTGGTCCATGAACGCGTTATTGTTCCTGTTCCCACAGCGACCGCCTGGCCATGCGTCAGGTCCGCTCCATCCTGCAGCACCTGGGCCTCACCGGGTCCACGTGTGATGACAGCGTTCTGGTGAAGGAGGTGTGCAGCGTTGTCGCTCGCCGTGCAGCCCAGCTCTGTGGCGCCGGTTTAGCAGCCCTTGTTGACAAGATACGGCAGAACCGCAACCAGAATCAGCTCTCCATCACCGTGGGAGTGGACGGCACCCTTTACAAGACGCACCCTCAGTAAGGAACAGTTTAATCGGAAAAGTTTATCATTTTGGCCTCACATTAAACAAGGTAGTATTAGGTTGATTTATGGATCAATCCTTCATTGTTATTGTTTTACTTTAAAGCTTCCCAGTTGCTACAGTCTTACTGTACATTAACCAAAAGCAGAAGGAAAATATATCATGCCGTTGTTTTCAGGGTTGTAACGACATCTGGTGATATTAGAACAGTATTCCTTATCAAACTGAAGTTTTACTGTCCAGTTGCAGTCAGCATGTTACTTTGTCTCATGAAGCTACTGTAAGCTATTATTCAGCTTTTGGTTGGCCTCTGAAGGAATCATGTGCCACCTCTAAGCAGGAAGGAACCTTTTACTTTTTTAACTGGTAGCATTTAGGGCAAGGCAAGTTTATTTATATTGCCCTTTTCCGTAATAAGACGATTCAATAAAAACAAAAGCAGACTAGGTCCAAATGATTTTTAAGCGCGTTAACAATGCTGAAGTCGGCATCTGCTTCGAAGCACAAAGTGTCTGTTGTGATAATGGGAACAATGAAATGCACGGTTTCTGTTTCAACACAGTATTATTGTGAAACTGGTATCTGGTATCAATTAATGAGCTGGGTTTATTGGTTCACTGTTGGTTATTTTTGAGTATGCTGTGATGAGGACTCCAGTCCTCTAGGGTTGCTGTCCTGCAAGTTTTTCGATGTTTAAACACACCCAACTGAAATAACCACATCTTTTCCGTGGCTTTTGCAGAACTCTGTGTCCAGCAGAGGAGAATATTCCACATCTAAAACTTGCAGAACGCTGACCCTCCTGGGCTGAGGTTTCCCTCCTCTTCTGTAAAGTCGCTAAGTTTTTCTCTATTCTCTGCTCCTTTTGCTCTGAAGTTTCTCCAGCATCATGCAGGAAACCCTGCAGGATTTGGCCCCACAGTGTGAGGTGACTTTCCTCAAGTCGGAGGATGGCAGCGGCAAAGGAGCAGCGCTCATCACAGCTGTGGCCTGTAGATTCAAGAGCGAGAAGCTGCTATGAATCCACTGGACGAGAGCGGAGCTGCAAGGGGTTTCTTCCTTTGGGTCGACACATACTGTGCAGTCCATCAATATTCTGTAGTTTAGAGTTTTCTGCATGTTTATCCCATGTAGGTGTCTAAGTTTTAGGGTATGACGCGATGCTGTGCCGGAGGTTGGGTGTAAATTAAGCTCAGAACTCACAGCTCTGCTGTGTGGTAATGAATCTACACCTTGAGTCAGACTTTACTGTTACGAGCATTGGACCTTTGTTTTTTGTACACTCCCCAATTGTCTTTTATTTTTATACCCACATTGTAGTTGTTTAGTGAGTCAACTTTGAATAATTCGACTTTTAGCAAATTTACAGTATGATGAGTTCAGAAAAACCCTTTAATAGACCAAAGACGAGCAGATCAGGACATGAAGCAGCTATTTTAGTATCTCTTTGATAACTTTAAGTTTTAAAAGAATTTCACATTGAATGTTAGAAGGTACGCACAAATGTTTTTTTTTTTTTTTAAACCATTTTGGGGGTGTTGTGTTTTAAAATTGTACCGTTGGCCACAGGTAGGCCTGTCACGATAACAGATTTTGCTGGCCGATAAATCTTCTGAAACATTATCGCGATAAACCACAATATTGTCATTTGGAGACCTTTTTCAGATAATATGATAAATGACATAATAATCCAAGTATATCCGCTTGACACATAACGGCACCAATTACATTTTTCTTCAAACTAGCGTTTCTGTGGCTCTCTCTCACGAGGCCCTCATGCTAAACTTTGAGCATGTGCCTACCTGACGCATGATTTAACTCCTCCTACACTGAGGAAACGAGAAGGGGCGGGGGGTAAATAGACACCGATGCACCGTACTGAAACCTTTTGTTATCTACAAAAAAGAAACCCATGGGGGGGGAAAAAGTAAGCATGCATACACAAATTATCAACCTTATATTAATTAATCACGAGATTAAATTAATCGTGACTAATTGATTTACTGATTATCGTGACAGTCCTAGCCACAGGTTGAGAGCTTGTTAACATGCTCAAAAAACCAAAACTGTTTTTAAAACTTGAGAAAACTGTGAATGTTTTAGGAGGCAGCAAATAACTGGAAGTAAAAATAATTCCAACTGTGTTGTACTGATTGCTCCAAGCTTATGGTCTGTCCTAAAAAGGAAAATATCAACAGTTCCAGATAAAGCAAGGAATAAATCGCAGGGGCCTTGATTTGCTTTCCCGAAAGGGAAGAAACCCGAGGTGATCCCAACGAGGGCAGACCTGTTGCTGGGAGGTGGAGAAGCTGAAGATGAGAAAGAGAACAATCTGCACCCTGGCTGGACCCGTCAGTTTCATATTCTGCACAAAAAATGTATTTTCATGCTTTTGAACACATTGATTAACTTACAAGGGAAAGAAATCCCCTGAAAACATAAACAGTTATTGAACCACTGTAAATGCTTCATTTTCATTATTTCATCCAACCAAGGCCAACATAATAAATCTTGTCCGGCTATGTTGTTTTTTTTTTCTTGTTTATCTGTCGTCATAGAGACTAGCAGGTCACTGTCTGGCCTTTTGTTATTTTTAGATTTGGGTATCTGCAAGCCAACAAATATCAGCTGTTGGCCCGGGTTCACAGATGGGCTGCGCTGATCAGCAGCTCACAGGAAACTACTAGAAATGTCCGTCAAAGGCTGCTGAGGGCAAGAGATGTTACAATGCATAACAAAGGCTGTAAACGGAAAGGAAAACTTTTACTTCAAGCCCAATCCAATGTTCCCATTTATTCATCTGCTTTAAGTCCCAAATGCATTTGCCGCATTATACTTTAAAGGTCTATTGAAGGTTCTGACTCGTATTTCCCTCTGTTCTTGAGAAAAAGACCATATGCTTGCGTTTTGACAGATTTGTGGTGAGCCCTGTATGAAATATTGATCAAACTGGATCTAATGTTCAGTGGAGGATTGAGCCAAACACACAGAAGTGGACTTGTGATCATGTTTAAGCCGGCGATCAAAGTTTCATGATGTCTGGAAAATATTCAAAGCCTTCACTAATTAATGATTCAGAGCTTACCTTGTTTTCGTCCTTGAGATGTTTTGTTAAAACCACAGTGGCCGTTACAGAATTAAATTAAACGTGGGGGGAGGGGGGAGAGGGATATCTCTTTAATGTCTTCTGAATATAACAATATATAATAGACCTTTGTAAGCAGCAGGAAAGCAAAAATTGCACTAAAAGCCATGCAGCTCTAAGTGCTGCATGCTCCACAGAGAGATGCATCATGCATTGAAGAGAAATATGGCCGCACTTCATATGCTGTGCTTAAGAGAGTTAGTACTTCCCCATAACTATCAACTGTGCATTTGCATAACGTGTAGTCTAATTAGTGTTAATGTACTTGGCTTTCTCTGACTCATTGTCGCTGCACCGACCTCTGTAATGAGCCTTTGGTCCTCTGAATGGCATTTGCCGCACAAGGACTGCGACCGACGATTAAATGACTAAGATGCCTCTCATGAATGCACTCCTAGTCGCTGAGTTACTCCGACACGTCAGTGTCTGCAAGCCCAAAACTAAACGTGAAGTGAGGACAATTTTGGCATTCTGTAAAAATCCCATTAAAAGCGTCACTTTTAATTAGCGGTTTGTGCTTTCAGTGTGGAGCTGTGACCATACTTTAAGCCCACTGCAGCCATGGATGGATGATAAAAATGCCGAGGCTCATTAGACCTACTCTTCAAGATGAAATATTCACAAGGCTGATGATGTTTAAGGAAAACCGGAGTATTGAAGGGAACTGGAGATACGGGTGTGCCAAGTGTTTGTTGAAACGTATTTTCATTTTTGCACCATTTGAATGTCCCTGAATGTCTGACTTAGAAGTAGAATTCAAACAGTCCAATGGAGGGGGGGTCATGCTAATTAGCTTCAAAAGTTACACTTTTATCCATCTGTCATATGGCCAGTGTTTGATCATGCTCAGTTACAATGGTGGCCCTGGTAGTTTTCTGCCTTAAAAGGCAGACTGATATTGCGCCTGACAAGCGGCAGCTGGATTGAAAAGGTGTTTTTTTTTTTTAATCTCAGTAATTTCATTTTAAAATATTCCTTTTTCACATATTCCATTTTCTGTCTAACCTGTCATGTTTTCTAGTCGCTTTACTAAAATAGATTACAGGTAATCCCCATTTACATTCTCAGTTCTGAGCAATTCACCATTCATCTGCTTGAAACCAAGACCATTCACCAGTTATTTCTCCCCGCTGCTGGGAGGAGAAACGAGGAGCAGCTCAATACGCTTTTAACTGCAGGGGAAGAACACGTTTGACTCGGGTCATTTTTACAGTAGTAAACTGCAAGAGTCACCTCCTTATTAATAAAAAACAATGATCATGACCAATGGAAATGCGTCAGCCATTAGCTACTTTTCTAAGTTGTGGTTTAGCATTAGAAGTCAGGAACCACCAACATGGTGTTTTTGTGCCAGAAGGGCACCGTCATGTTCACCTTAAGCCAGTGACTTACTATGCTAACATAATCATACAGGTTCTGAGGATTCTATTGGTAGGAACAAAATATCCACATCCTATCGATAGATTGATGTAACATTTGTTGGTTGTCATGGCCTAAAGGAGGATACCTGTGTGCAGCATTGCTTTCTATTTAGACTAACCAAAAATAAATAATGTGGCTTTTGATATTTTTAGAGAGGTGATTTCAGAACATAATTATTGAGGTACGTTTTTCTGAAGTCGTCCATTTGTTACCAATTTATTGTGATGTTATTAGGGATCACTATAGGGGAAAAAAATACCCTGATGAGGATATCTGCATCCAGCTCCTTTCAGAATAGGCAGTAGCAGATCCAGAATCTCAGTTTGATGCTTCGATAAAATCAATCCCTTGCAAATGCAGTAAAATGACATACTGTCACATCAAATAATGGTGTCATATACATTATAGGATATGGTCTATGTTAGTATCGTGATCATGTAGCACTTATCAGTGGTGATAGGTATTTTGTCCCTACTGGAGTTTTCTGCAGTTTCGCCTCAATATGCACCTTCAGCAAAGGATATCTTGGTTACTCGCACCTATAATTTTCTGACTGGTCACCTTGTCAGTCATTTATTTTGACAGATGAACCAGACTTTCCTGAAGTATTTGCTTGTATGATTTCACACCGTTTCAGACAACTTTGGTCAACCTTTTGCAGCTGTAACAGCTTTAACTTTACAACGAAGGCTTTCCACAAGGTTTGGGAGTGTGTTAATTGGAGCTGTTCGCTGTTCTTAAAGATTAACATTTGACACACGCCTTGCTGCTGTCGCTCCCGATTACTTTCACTTTTTTGTAACCCCACTAACAGTTGACTGTGGAATATTTAGTGATGTTCCTTGAAGCAGTCTGCATGCAGAGGAGCTGGATTTTAGGCACCTGTTGCTGCGGAAAGGATTGGATCAGTTGAATTCAATAATTTGGATGGATGAGTGAATAGTTTAGGTCGTATACCTTAGATCTGACTGGACAGATATAGTTATAGTCTTCAGTAAGCTTAACCTATACCTGCTTATTTCATGTGGAACATGAGGACATTATTGAATGTTATTCAACACACAAACAACAAAGGGTCTTGTTATTTCTCTTGATGCAGGCTTTCGACCGTGTCGAATGGCCTTACTTCTTTACGGTTATGCAAAAGATCCGATTTAGATTGGATCTGCGAGCAAGAAAGATTTACCCAAGCTATAAATTGTTGAAAAAAAAATCCTGGATCAGAGACAAGCCACCTACAGTTACAGATTGGTACACTGAAATGTTTAAAGGTATTTCAATGGCACTCATGAGCACTGAACTGAAAGGAGATGACATTTTATTTAACGATGTGTGGTAAACCCCTATTGGCCTACTTGCCTGAAGATCTGTGCAACATTATTGTCTAAGCCTCAGGCTCTCTGGGTTAATAACATTTTCTGCCAAAATGCATAATTTACAAAGCCGGAACAACAGAACAACACTTCAATTGCTATGTAAAATCCAACAAAAAAAGTGCTTCTCCCTGCAAATTATGATTGTTAAAAATTCTCCATGCAACCAGCACGGCTCACTGGGGTAGACACTGGCCCTGAATGAAATTAGATTTCAGGCCCTCTATTTCTGGCACCAATATGTATTTATAAATGTAAATGTCAAACATGGTGATGTTGTAATTATTGTTAGCTATAAATATAAGCATGTTAGCATAAATATTTGTCTATTTAACTGGATTATTAAAGGTCACTAAGAAGCTAATGTTCTATTAGCAGCCACATGAATCTTTTTGATGAACATTACATAACCAAAACATTGAAACATACTTTTATCTTGACTTTTTCCCTTCTTCCTCTTTCTTTTCTCTGCCCTTGAAGGATATGTCTTTTTGCGACATTGCTTCACGTGCTTTGGAGGTTTGGATGCGCGCTGCACAGCGTGAAGCTCATATAATCGGCGCAGTGTGACTTACCATAAGGGCCGCTAAGACCCATTATACATTTTTTTTTTTTTTTTGAAATTCATAAGTAATGATTTCTACATAATCAATGATGTATTATTATTTAGTAAATTGTGCTTTTGTTACTATAATCATATAGAAATCATTACACATCAAAAAACAAAAACTTTTTTCAGTTGCTCTTTGGTGCCCCAAGCAGCCTCTTAGCTTGCTTGTGCTTTGGGCGAGCCCTGAGCGGACAGAACCACAGGCAGAAGACCAACAGAAGGTATCATGTGTCAAGTTTTGTCAGGGACTCTGACACTGATGTTGGATCTAGGATCAAGGAAACATTTTTGACTCAGAGTCCCAGCAGGCTTTGCACTTGTCTTTCTATGCTGTTCACACTCCAGCAGTCTTAGCTCCTCCCATGCAATGTAGAAGCAAGGCAAATACTTTTTTTTATTCAACAATTGCACAGTTTATATGAACATGCCTCTCCATTGTAAAAATAATACATTGTGCAGTTTCCAACATTGCGGGTGTTTAAACATGAAACATAAATGAAGATTTACATAATCACATTTTGCCAGGGGAAGTACAAATTTACAAAAATATATTCAATTGTTTACACACATTCACAGTTTTAATTGCCTTTTGATTAAGAGAATACTTAATCGTGTTGACATATTGCTTGACCTCATTGTTAAAAGCAATAAAAGATGTTTTGGAATGCGCAAACTTACATTTATGAACGAAAAATTTTCCCAAGAGAATAATCAGATTAATAATGAAAGTTTCATTTGGCCTAGTCTTAGTTCTGTTGATGTCATAAAAGCCAAAAAGGACATCCTTCCAAAATAACTTGAACTCTTTCTCATTTTTTTCTGCAATAAAATGACAAATGTCAGGCCAGAGATTTTGGACAAAAGGGCAATGCCAAAACAAATGGGTTACTGTTTCAACACTAATAGAACAGAAAGTGCACATTACATCAATGTCTTTTTTATAATTTTTTGACAATATGATCATTAGACGGGTAAAACTTATGAATATTTTTAAATGATATTTCTTTCATTTTGTTAATATCATTGGGTAAGAGCCAGACCTTCCTCCAGTCAATGTTTTGCACAAATTTATTCCAGTATGGAACCACATATGGGACTGTAATAAAATCTGCTTTGAACAGGGATCTAATTATTTTATTGTTCTTACCATTGTCACAAGATAAACAAATCTTACCAACTGAAGTATCAGTCAGTAATGATAAGGTTAGTTGTTGTGTGTCCAATCTTGGTTGAGCTCTATATAACATGCAAACATCAGAAGAAATTACTCCAAAGACTTTGGTATAATCTACAGGAGACACAGGGATTTTGTATTCTTCAAGAAACTCTTTATATGAATAAAGAAAGCCCTCCTTGTTAAATAATTGGTCACAAAAATAATGTTATTATTAAACCAGTAATCAATAAAAAAAGATTTGTGTTTAAACAATATGTCTTTGTTGTTCCATATGAAATATTTGTTGGGTGAAAAGTTGTGTTTGAAAACAAGAGACCATGAAAGGAAGGCCTGGCGGTGAAAGGCTGATAACATTTTTATCAGGACTTTATCAATATTATAATTACAGGTTAAGAAAAAGCTCAAACCACCCAGTTTTGACAGCAAATGACATGATATGACATTCCAAACAGAATTAGGGTTTTTAAAGAAGTGTTTCAACCAATTTAATTTAAAAGTATTATTAAGAGTACAGAAATCGATAAAGTTTAATCCACCCTTTTCATGTGGATTTGTTAGGAAAAACGTCTTCACATGATGAGTTCTATTTTTCCATAAGAAATTAAGAAGGAGCTTGTCAATCTCAGTAATATGTTTTTTGTCCACATGGAGAGAAAGAGCTGGATATGTGAACCGTAATGAACCTTCTGACTTAGACAATAGGGTTCTGCCTCTGAGGGAGAGATCCCATAACAGCCACTGGCTTAGCTTTTTTCTGGTTCTTTGAATAATGGGATCGAAATTCAATGAAGTTCTTTTTTTTTTTTTTTTTTTTGGTCCTTAGTAATTGTGATACCGTTTATTGCCTTTTATCTCACTTGATTTAATATGATCAGACAAAAGCTGGGCTACCAACAGAAAGAGGTATGGCGAAGCCGGGCACCCTTATCGGATGTCTCTAGATACGTTGAACCTGGAGGACATACCACCTGATTAAGCTATTACTATTGTTATATAGACTTATGATCGCTGAGGAAAAAAACTCACCAAATCCAAATTTTTTAAGGGACTGCAAAATGAATGGATGTTCAACGGTGTCAAATGCTTTGTAACAATCTACAAACAGCATGAGCCCACCCTCCTCTACCAATTCTGGGTAATCCAAAATATCTAAAATGACCCTAATGTTATTTCCTATATGCCTTTTGTTCATGAAGTCTGATTGCGTTTCATCTATGATGGAGTCCAAGACAGAACGTAATCTTCTAGCCAATAAGAGAGCTAAGATTTTATAGTCAATGTTGAGTAAACAAATAGGGCGCCAATTGACTAGAAATAATTTATCCTTGTTTGGTTTAGGAATTAGAACTGTTATTCCCTGGGTCAGAGAGGTGGGAAGGCATTCGTTTTCAATGGATTCTATGAAGACTTTCAATAAAAAAGGGGACAGTTCAGCAATAAAAGATTTATAAATTCTGAGGATAGCCCATCACACCCCAGCGATTTGTTATTTTTTTGTTGGTTTATAGCTTGCTTTACTTCTTCTTAGTGTGATATAGGCATGTCACAGTGCTATGTATACGTTTCACTTATCATCTTCACTGACAGGGAGTTTAAAAAATTATCAGACGGAGTTGCGCTAAATTGAGAGCTATACAAGTCTTTATAAAATTTTGAACAAAACCCTGAAATTTTGCGATAATCTTCAGTGATAACTCCATTAATATTTAACTTACTAATACTGTTGTTGGTGGAACGAGATTTCTCTAGACACAGAAATAACGAGAGTTTTGTTCACCTTCTTCTAACCACTTAGAGCGAGACCTGATAAAGGCACCCGTTACTTTTTGCTGATACGTTTCATCAAGTTTGATTTGTGAGTAAGATAACTCTTCTTTTTCCTCCTTTGTCAGGGAGTCAAATTCTCTGCAGGATAATTTTGTTATATTAGAGATAATCTTTAATTCCTCTGCGTTCCTGACTGTTTCAGCACCAAACTTTCTTAAATATTTTCCTATCTCATATTTGAGCAGATCCCAGTTGATCCCAAAACAGTTTTCTTTTTTGCTTTAGACCAATAAAGTGAAATCATGTCCCTAATCTTATATTGGACTACTTCCTTTTGCAGTGCAAAACAATGGAGCTTCCAATAGCCTGAGCGTGTGGCAGGAGTATAACCAGCTGAGGTGTTAATAGATATGCATATGGCTTTATGATCAGTTAAGGGAGTAGGGCAGACATAATCATAATCAACATAATCCTTATTTAAACTGTCAGATATGAGCCAATAGTCCAGTCGTGATTGCCTAATTTATTGCTCCAGGTGTACAATCTACTGTTAGGATTCTTCTCTCTCCATATATCTATCAGTTTAAATCTTCTTATGAAGTCAGCCAAGTATGAGTCTGAGTTATTATGCTGAGAAGGAGGACTTTTATCAATAGACCCATCTAGAGTAATGTTAAAATCACCTCCTAACAATATAAAGTCATCTAATCAACCAACCTGTGAAAATGTTTTCAATTGACAACAAAAGGTTAACATTTTCTTTCTTTGTATTGTACCCATAAATATTTTAAACTAAGTAGATTGAGTCATTTTGTCCAATAGCTTGGCAAATAAAATGACCATCTGGGTCACATTGTGTGGTCAAGACATTTCCATTAAACCTGTTATTATAGAGGCTACCCCAGCTGACCCCACTGTTCCAAGGGAGAGCCATATAGTATTTCCCCATTGAGACCTCCAAAAGTTAGAATTGTCCTCATTAGAGAGAGATTCTTGAAAGTAGGTAAAGTCTGATTTGAATTGTTTTGCGAACAAAAATAAAGCTTTTCTCAACACTATTACGAAGACCCCTGGCATTTAGTGAGACAATTGACAACATTAATAAGAACAGAGATAAGAACTATGAAAGATAACAAACTTAACCTTAGAAAACCTTGATTGAATGCTACTAGTGTTGAAAAGTAGCTGTAGGCTGTCGAGATCGGCTCCCTATTTAGTATTATAACTCAGCACCATGATGTAAACTTGACATCACTCACAAAAAGAATAATAATATTCAAACATATAACGTAAAAGTAAAAGACATATAAACATTATACCTTTTTACCCATCAGGAACTATGTCTGCCATCCAACTAACACAAAACTCCTGCCTGAGATAAAAAAGAAAACCCTTGGATCTAAGCTTGACAGATCACAGATGAATTTCCGACCCGTTCACGAATCCTTTTCCACCCACGAAATACGCAGTTTTTTCTTCCTCCCGAGCATTCTTTATGTGCGACCACAGTTTTTGTCTGTTCTCTCTGTCCTCTCGGGTTAAGTCCTCTGAGAAGTGAAGAGTTGTTTTTTTGCTGATTTCCAAACAGCATCCCTGTATCTTTGAGAGATAAATCTCAAGATAACGCCTCTAGGTTTCGACTGATCTTATTAAGGTTTTCCCACCCGGTGTGCGACATCTATAGCAGCAGGGAGCCTTTCCTTTTCCTCCGGTAGAATCGCCTGACAAGCGCTGATTACTCGAGCCGGCACATCCTCCTCCCTGTCCTCCGTCAGCCCTTGGAGCCGCAGGTTCCACCGGCGGCTGTATCATTCCAGCTCACTGACCCGATTCATGGTTTTCAAAGCAGACTCCTCGTTCCTTTGCACCCTCTTCTAAATGTAAACCACCTTTGCATTTAAGACTTTATTGTCTCCGTGAAAAGATTCCACCATTTTTTCGAGGGTGTCGCTCCTGCTGTTAATAAGATCCGCCAAGGAGCGCACTGCGTCGTCTGAGCCTAGCCCGACTTCTCTAGTAAAAGTTGGTTTCTTATGGAGCGGAGGCTTACTTGGCGTTATGGGTAAGGGAGGGAATTCTTCTACAAGGCTTGTTTGTTGGTTGCAATCCATTCCGTTGTTGGTATAATCGTGGTCGCTAGCTAAGTAGCTAGCACCCTCCTCGTTGGGCATGGAGTCGCTTCTGTCCGGACTTTCTAGGCATCATAGGCTTGTTAGTTTAGTCTTTCCCTGAGAGTTTGTGTTAATCTTTTCTAGTAAATTATTTCAGCTGCATTTGCAGAAACTGGTGGCCTATGTGTGCAATAAAATCGGTTTGATGGCGAGAGCTTGTTACGTTGTGGCTATTCACTCCGCCATCTTGCCGGAACCCGCAAGCCGCAGACTTTAAACCATGCTCTTCTTTCTCTGTGACGTCACTGGCATTGCTTTCTGAGAGCAAATTCCAACTGGGTTTTGAGATACATGCTGGTACATTCTCCTTACACCCACCTCATTGCTTTGAAGAAGAAAGCTCTGTGCAGCTTTGAAATCCAGCTGTGTGAAGCCAGCTGATTGGACCTGGAGACTTCTCCAGATCTGCTGTAAGACAGACCGCTACAGGAGAGCCTTCCTGTCTGCAGCAATCCACAACAACTTGTGGAAGAAACCCCCATGCTTTACACCAGCATTTAATTTCCCTTTTGGATTAATAAAGTATTTTCGGATTGAAATAAAAGTGACAATTTAATTGGTTTTAGTCCTCAGAAATGATTTTCCTGGTAGCTTAGAAGGAGCATTCTCTGCTGACTGGTTGATTCTGCTGTCAGATGGCAGCAGAGAGGACATATTATGAATATCCCAACTGGCCGTTGACGCCTCAGATGCTTCCCATTGACAGAAATGTAGAGATGACATTCATATTTAGCTTGAAATAAATTTGTTTACCTGTACATGATTTTCTTCATAAACAACTCAGTGTATCATTGTTTATTTCTTACTTTCACAAGTCACGATTTTCCTTTATCTTTGATCAGCCAAGGATCTGTTCACCTTGTCAGATGCTTTGAGACAGAGCTACAAGAGACCAACTCATTTCCATGAGAACAAGAATACACGTGGAGCTCGAGGAGCTTTTAAAAGGGACTGTAGTGGAGCTTTCTAAGTGGTCCTGTTCAGGCTCATGCCTTTCACTGCACTGCCTCGAGCAATGAGCTGGCAGAGTCAGCATGCCTTAAATATGCATCTCCAGCTCCCCATACATCTGCCATTTCTGAGTGAAGTGTATCCTCACAACCAGAGCTAATGATTTCTGGCAGGCTAATGAGAAAGCCGGCTTGAACTTGTTCAAAAATGTTAAAGGAGTTCTCTGGATGGAGCTTTAATGAAGCCAAGCAGTTGGTGATCCGGGGAACATGCTCATGTTGTTTCTGAACCGTGCTGCATTACAGAAAACTGAGAACACAAGGAAAACAAGCTAAAGGAGCATGTTACCCAGAACTAAGTGTGGAAAATGCCGTCTAATCTGACACACTGATGAACTGTTTGTGCCGGTTTATAAATACAGAAACAGGAAAAGGCTTTGAGCACAGATATGGAAACACGAAGTGATTGCTTCTTGACTGACAGACCATCTGTCCAACAGCGGCAGCAGCTTATCTGCACCCACGAGCAAACGCAGCAGGGTAGGCCCAACAGCTTGCTGAGAGGACGGCACAGTTCAGGGTCAGCAGTTGTGGTTAGCATGCCCAACAATAAAAAGTAATCATATGTTAAATGCATAATTCCTTTTAAAATGTTTTTAGCTGAAAGTGAATGTTTATGCCCCGCTGACCCTGTCTTAGCTCTGAGAGAAGAGACCCAGTTCAGTTTTAAAAGCATCTGCTTGATTAATTGTTTCATAAATCCATAATGATGCCCACTTCCTCGATCTATTTGACTTCAATGAGCTTCCTCTCAGTATGCTCAAATGTTTGCACAGTAAAGTGTAAAAGGATTGAGGCCTTAAAGAGAAAATGTGAGGATGTTTTTTTTTTCCATTTTCACCCCAAGCTACTAATCAGCGGTTTCCAAGAAAGTCTGGGAACTGTTATGTGTGATAATTTGATTAGTGTAAACTGGTGCCGCTGTATGAATGCAGATACCTGTATGGCAAAAGTCAAGAAGTTTAACAAAATGCTAATTTAGAATATATGCTCCATCAAAAGTCCAACTGATTTCTCATATCTGTGTTATGCAGTTTAACAGGCCACAGGCTGAATCATTTCAGAATTACAAATGGAGACAGGCTCACCACTCATGAAGGGCTGCAAAGTAAAACACATCTCCAGATCAAAAAAATCCTGACGATTAAGCTGAAAGTCTTGGTTTTGACTTTCATTTTATTACAGCCAACCTATAACATTCCCATGTGCCCAGGTCAGATCTGCATATTGATAAAACACAATTGCTGTCTTTGACTGCCACAAAAAAATAGTTCAAACAGGAGCGAGTTTACCACGTAATGGGACTTATGGACATCAATGGTTAGAGATTTTATCATGCTTTATTTCTTGCAAGAACATTCAGGGTAAGCATCAGCATAAGTTGTTGTTGATACGTTTTTTTATGTCACACAGCTGAAACCTGATGTTTGCATGCACCATGAGAAAAGGTACGTAACCTTTCTTCATTGCCATTAAATCAGAGTAAACATTTTCTGTTTTAGGTTAGTTTAGGCACACTAGTTCTTAGTTTTTAGGTGGGTCAACTGATTTTTGTTTTCTTGGGCTAGAAAAAAAAAATCTCAGCAACAAAATCAGGATTTGGTCACTCTTTGTTTTAGAATGCTTGCTATATTTAGCCAAGTTTAATATACTTGAACAATCCTTGAATTGCATTTGAGGGCTGCAAAATTTCCCCCTGGCCAGACTTTAGACACTCATTTTAACATAATAGCTTCTTGTTTGTTGTCTTCCTATCTCTGGTGTTGGACTTGTTTCACCTTAAATAATAACACACTCTTAACAGCTTCAGCCAACTTCTTCACAAGGTCATAGGCTTTTGTTCTGAGGCAGGTCCACAACATTTTGCACCAAATGATGTTTCTGGGACACAGAACCCAACTACTTCCTGAACTACATGACTGGACAACCCCATGGTCTCCATATGCGTGTGAAGATGAACGTGAGACTTTCAGACATCTGGAAGTTTTACCCAAGAATGGAGCAGACTGGTGAAGCTCCACAATTTTCTTCGTCATGTCTTGGCTGATTTCGTTTAAATTTTCCACAACATCATTCAAGGAAACAGAGTGTTTGATTCATTCACAGGTGTCCCTCAATTTAAGTTGAATTTTGTGATTTATTTATCTGTTTGACTACAAACCCTGGAAATCATTATTTTAGCTTTGCAAAATTGTTTTAAGGCACAATGATCTTAGAGCATGTCTGGTTGTCTTTATTCTAGGATTTAGGAAATTGAAACAATTTTCCTAATCTTACTGACCTAAAAACGGGAAAGATTTGGTTCAATTTAAAGTTTGGCAGAGAGAAAACTTTGTTTCTTTTTTTTATACAGTGTTTTACAGTTACCTGTTTTGTTACATTCCAACCTGTATTAATATTTTTTTAAAATGGCATTCTTATTTTATCTCACAGATGAACACAAAATAGTCTAAATTGCTGAAGTGAAATGTGGAAAGAAGTGAAACTGCCTTATGAATATGTATCCACCCCCTTTGAGAACAAGGAAGCCCCTAAACAATTCCGGTGCAACCAATTAACTTCAAAAGTCCCATTGTTAGATTGCACATAGATGGACATCATTTCACTATGTGTCCCATGAGCTGTCAGTATAAACAAACTTTTTCTGAAAGGCACCAGAGGCTGCAGCATCACCAAGCATGAAGTATCAAGTCAAGTTTATTTGTATAGCACATTTCAGCAGCAAGGCGGTTCAATGTGCTTTATATAATGAAAACATAAAAACATCGGCTAACGGCTATTAGCATCTCCCAACAAAACAATGCAGAAAGGTCCAATGAAAAAAAGCGCAAAAAATATGATTCTGAGAGGGAAAAGACTGAATCGTTGCTGGGAATACAGACTGTTGGTGTTCACTGAAGTAGACGCTAAACCTGCCGAGGTTCAGATGTAACCACAGAGTTGATTGACATAAGTAAATGTTCTGATATGAGGCTCTTAAAGTTGCTGTAGATCGGTGTATTTAATTAATAAAGGTTGGTCTTCTATCATGCCGAGCTGCCGCCTTACTGCGAGGCATTGCAGAGGGTCATGCTCGGTCCGGCATTATTTTCCATTGATTTATAAATTAAGCAAACCAGCATTATGATAGTTCTGCGATAGTGTCACTGGATGTCGCCATGTCTCTTTAGATTTGTTAATCGCACCCAGTGGTGGGGCTATTTTTATCCACAAAATGGACATGCAGAGTTGACCAGATCCAGAAGATCTGAGTGGTCTGGAGGGTTGATACAGCAACAACAGGTCTTTAATGTATTTGGGTGCTAAGCCGTTCAGTGATTTATAAATTAACAGAAGTATTTTAATGTCTATTGTCTGAGCTACAGGGAGCCAGAATAAGGACTTTAGAACTGGGGTGATGTGCTCTATCTTCCTGGTTTTAGTGAGAACACGAGCTGCAGCATTCTCACACCATGAAGACCTAGGAGCTCTCTGAACAAGTCAGGTACAAAGTACAAGTCAGGGGGAGGCGAGTTAGGGTTGTAAAAAATATCCCGATTTTCCCCCAGAACACCATCAGATTCATCATCTGCAAATGGAAAGCACGATACCACAACAAACATGCCAAGAGAGGACCATCCACCAGAACTCACAGACTGGGCCAGGAGGGCATTAATCAGAGAGGAAGCATAGAGACCAAAGGTAACCCTGAAGGAGCTGCAGAGCTCCACAGCAGAGACTGGAGGATCTCTCCATAGGACCACAATAACCTGTACACTCCATAAAGCTTGGCTTTGGCAAAGAATGGCCAGAAACACGTAAATGTTTTACTTATTGCTAAAAATAGGGGGGCGTGTTTTAAGTTTGCCAAAAGACACACCTGTGACTCCCCAAATGTATGGAGGAAGTTATTTGAGAAAGATGTTTACCTTCCAGCTGGACAATGACCCAAAGCACACTGTTAAAGCACCAATAGAGTGGTTAAAAGTGAAATATTTAGATGTGTTTGAATGGCCTAGTTAAAGTTCAGTCCTCAATACAATTGAGTCTGTGGTTAGACTCTAAGTTTACTGTTCACAGGAGAAAACCATCTATCATGAAGGAGATGGAGAAGTTTAGCCTTGCGGAATGGGCAAAAACCCCTGAGGCCAGATGTGGTGAGTTCATAGAGACTGATCCAAAGCAACTTGCAGCTGGAATTGGTGGCTCTACAAAGTACTAAACAGTTATTCAGGCTTCCATTAGTTTGTCCTATTTGTTGTTTGCTTCATAATAATAATACAAAATTAAACATCTTCAAATTTGTAGGCATGTTCTCTAAATGAAGTGGTGCACACTGTAAAAATTCAATTTCAATTCCAGGTTGTGAGGCAACGGAGCATGAAAAATTCCAAAGGGGGTGGATACTGTTGTAAGACATTGTAAATATCTGGTTTTATTTGCCTTGTCCCTTGCCACGACAACAGACAGGCCAGTCCAGTACCTCTATCCTCTTCTTACTCAGCCAATTCTTTTGGCCAGTGAGTGTTATTCAGTTGGGAAGGTGTGTTTCAAGGTCAACCTCGTAACATCACAGAGAACCTGACTTTTGGTTAGCAGGGTGCTTTGCACCTTTTTATCTGGAGCACTTAAGCAAATGTTTGAGAGTATTGGGTTGTTTCATCTAACCCATGTTTTCACTGCGGGAAATCCATCCTGGATACGTCCAACCCAAAGGATTTGATGCTGGTGGCTAACATGGCAGACTTTTAAGTGGAGTTTTTGATGCCGGTTGGTCGATATAACCTCTATGCCATATGTGGTTGTGTTTCAAAAAGATCTTTGGAACAGATTGGAGGTTTCACTACCTGTGGTGCCTTTTCTACAGTTGTACAGTTTTCTGTCTTTCAAAGTTGTGAGGGTGAAGCAGCCCTGATAGAAAGTGGAAAAACTTGAACATTTATATTTCATAGATTCTGTGTCCAGACCACCTGGCTTGTTATCTACGTGCGTTCCAGCAGAGATGCCATGCAGGTGCAGGAGTGCACTCAGCATGACTAACTTGACCATCTGTGAAGGCGTCATTAATGCTGAAAGATATACACAGGGTTTGAAGTGACATGCTGTATGCTGCCTCAGACAAGACCTTGTTTAATTATGCCAATCAAAACAAATTTGCTTTCTGCTCCTATTACAGCAGCATGCTTCCACAGGAGAACCCTGCTGGAGCTAAACTTACCTGTGTGCAGTCCAGATGAAAACCCTCAGCCGCATAATTACACACAAGAGATGATGCAATCAAGCAGAGGACATGCTCCCGTTCCAATGTGTTGTTGGCAAGAAATTTGTTTTTTTTTCAACTTATTTCAGAATGCATTTTCCTCTATACAGCATCAGATGTGGTGTGTATGTAAGGGAGGCTTCCCTTTAAATAACAGACAGTCAAAGTAGATATCGCTGGTTTATTTGAAGTTGCAGCTTGTCAAGAAACATTCTCCAATGCATTTTTCATCAAAGCAAAAAATTATCCAAAAGTTGAACAAGAGGAGGTTGATGGCATCAGAAAAATCAGCAATTACAAGTAACACTAACAAAACCACATAGGTTGAATTGTTTGAGACAAATACAAACAGAAGTGATCACTATTCAACACAGGTATCACAACACAGGAAAGCTCCGAGAACCACAGTACACACTCAAAGTTTGCATTTCAAAGCCACAGACACAGACTTCAACAGGTTGTGCTTTTCCTGAGCGGTCATCAGGTAACACCGACTCACCAGAGTAAAAGGAAACAGGACTTCTTTGACATCAGTAATACATTCACAAAAAGTCAACAGTGATAATAAAACCAAAGCCCACTGTAGCTTAGACATTCTCTGTCTATGACACTGGAGTAAACATTTGTTCATTTCAAATACAGACAGACGTTTTATAATAAATATGTTTTGACATTGAGCTGATTTTAATGACAGTAAAACTGGTGATGAGATGGGTCTGTTCTGTACTCTGATGGAGAGCAAGGAACGCAGAAATGATCTGTAAATAATTTACATTAGTAAAGGTTCAACAATAAAACTGTGCAATACTGGAAATCCACAAAATTACCAATTTAACCCAAAGCTCCACTGAAAAGGTTTTAATGGACCTTGAAAATGTATTCCCAAATTCTGCAAATTTTGTTACGTTACAACCACAAACCACAATGTGTTTCTATGAGATTTTACACGATAAAAAGTAGGCCTGTTGCATTATTGTGAAGTAGGAAAACGATCCACGATTGCTAAAGATTTTTTACAAGAAATCTGAAAGGGTGTGGCATTGTTTTCTAGTTGTTACCATTTACTCTTCCATCCCTAAATAAAAGCTAATGCAAAAAGTTACCTTCAGGAGTCGCTTACAGTTCACCTGAGTATAGTTTAAAAACTGTATAAATGCATGTGTTCCATGCAGCCCTCAGAGGTTTGTTGGAGAACCATAACAAAGAGCATCATGAGGGCCGGAGAAAAACACAGCAGATGGGTCAGGTAGAAAGTTCTGGAGAAGTTTAAAGCAGATTTGGGTTCTAAAACATCCAAAGCTGTGAATATATTACAAAGCTCTGTTCAGTCCATCATCTAAAAATAGCAAAAGCATGGCACTGCTGCAAACCTACCAAGACATGGCCGTCCACCTAAACTGGAAGGCCAGACAAGGAGAGCATTTATCAGAGAAGCAGGAAAGGGGGTTAAAAGTGACTCTGGAGGCACAGCAGAGATACAAGGGGGGTGTACATTTATCCACTTTACAAATCTGGCCTTGATGATCAACAAGAAGTATGTCACTGTTGAATAAAAGCTGAACTACAGTGAGCTACTGTTAGATGCTGCACAGGAACATAACCCAAATAAACACTACAGCTGCTGAAACCAAATCCCTGCCACACTTTCCATATTTTTTAAACTCTGTATGAACTACTTGCTTTTTGTCTATCCTATTAAACCCCAGGCACTTTCGCCAACGTTTCCGATTGTAACGTGACATGAATATGATGATGTTGAAGATGGAGTCTGCCTGTCGGCATCTACTCAGTACTGTCAGTAAGGCGTCAGCTCTGTGTCAGAACCATGCAGCAATACAGCTAGCCCAGATAAAAAAAACAACAACAACTTTTTTTCAAACTTTAACATTCACGTGTCCAGACATCTATGTATATATATATATATATATATATATATATATATATGTTGTTGTTTGTATGTTTCACCATAGAAAACACTCTTAGTAATAGTCTATCTGATTGTGTCTTAATTCCATGTAGGAATGTAAAGGAGGCGTCCCAAATGACTGGTACCAGGCCGTGGAGTAAAAAATATGTTGTGTACGTTCCATGGCTTTAACCCTTCAGTGTACAGATTTTTCCTCTCCAGCTCAGACAGTGTGGCTTTAACTTTGACCGTCGAGTGTACCAAACACAATGCCTATTTTGGATGCAAAATGCGTTCACATATAGACTTCTCAGTAGTGCTGAATTCCTTCCCGCTTTATTACATTTCTTAAAAAATAACACGTATAATTTGTTTTGCCCCAGTTACATT